>NW_024105031.1:2617803-3817803 GCF_003945595.2 Pipra filicauda | reverse complement strand
TACCGAAGTCATATGTAATAGTTCTGTGAAAAAAACTGCTTTCCAAAATAAACAGTAGTTTTAATAGGTTTGCTGTAATTGACAACTACATTCACAGATGAATTGCATTGGAAAACAATATGTTAAAAGGGAATTGCTTTAGAAAGGAAGAAACATGGAAATTTCATCTCAGATAATATTGCTCTGCGGAGATTCTTATAGGTAAGTTTGTTCTAGGTTTCACAGGAACCATCTGTATGACTTGTGAACTATTGCATCTAACACGTATCTTGCTTTCGTTAAGTTAAAAAATGTGTGCTTTATAGTTGAAGATCTTTTATGTATAAATACTTGCTGTACTTCATTACAGTTTTTATTTGAAATTGAGCTTTCCGGGCTGCAAACTTTTATTGAGAACATGCATTTATTTTTCATGAAGGACTTTAGAGAATCAAATAAACTGGCTCAGCCTTTTCACAATTGTTTAATAGTAAAGTGTGTTTGCTTTAACTGAGCCTATTCTAAAGTGGAAGGCTTTTATATCTCATTGAAAAAGGCAAGAAACCTCAGATATCTAAAGAAGCTTTAATTTAGTATGCAGCTGTTGTGGATCAGGGTTCCAGAGCTGTATTAAGCATTATCCTACACTTGGGCAACCTTATAATAATCTCAGATAATTTAAATCCAAATACTGGAGACTCAGCAGTTTTTCTAAAGCACTGACTTTTTTCCCAGTTGCAGACCTCTAAAACAAGAGTCTATGACTTGCATTGGGCCTTTATAAGGACAGAGGAGTAGAGATACTTTCATTGGTCAAGAACTTCAGGTCTTAGTGATTGTAGATAACTGCAATAGATGTTAAATCTAAAAGGATATAGAGACCATTTGTACCTCTACAGAACCTCTACCTGTAAAGAAAGGCCAAGAGTTACAAACTGGCATAAGAAGAAATATGAAACATTGAAAATGACTTGTGGTCCTGTGGTAACACAATCTTTGATCAATAGTTTCTGCATGATCTTTAGAAGTGTATACATACATGCTACAGGAAAAAAAATCCCTGACAGGACTTATCTTTCTGACCCCAATTCAGATGTCTTCTTTAAGTGGGCATGTGAGCAAGGTGAAACAGGCTGTCCTTGAGAGGTTCAAATGCTTTGAGGAGCACCAACACAGTCCAACTTGTTTATTTCATCAAGCCTTACTCTTGATGGGACAGGATTTAAACGACATAAAAACAGACGACCAGGCAGAAAAATGACCAAGAAATATTGTTTATATTCTATGTCTGCCAAGAGGAAATAAACTCTTGGTCTTCTATGCTAGGAATGCAGCTTGAAAAGCAATGTTACTTTCACATCATCTCCCTGATATTTCCTTTATGCTGAATTTTATGCATCTTTTTCTAACTATATTTATTGTGAGAAGATCCTGGGATGGGAGGAGACAGAGCCAATTAGAAGAGCTAATCAGCTGGAATGCTGAGAACCATTGCTTTGGAGGCCTTTCATCCACACAGCACCAACAAATGCACTTTGCTGAGAATAAGACAACTTGTTTGTTTTGGCCCTGGCTCATGTGAGCAGAGATAGTGAAAAGCCAGGGAATCCAACTGGATAAAGAACATCTGCAAATGATGTTCTCTTAAGGTGTATTCTATCCAAAGAAGCCTCGATGCTTGGTCCCAACTCTGGTCTTAGCCACACGTTGCTTTGTCAGGTTCATTCAGAATCAGCTTTGGTTTTCTGTAAATAAGGGGAGTGCAGAGTCTGTTTCATGCTATTCCACAATAACAGTGTAAACTATTAAGCAAAAAAAAAAAAAAAGAAAAAAATCCATTATTGAACTACTTGAAAAAACTGCAGATTTAAAAGTTTAGCCAAGTGTTTTGTTGTTTGAATCTTGCCTATGTTTCTATATGTTTTCTTTTACTTTAGTAACTAAAGAAGATGGACTAATTTGGCAATCTATCAATAGAATATGAGAAATAAATTGCCTTCTGCTCCATGTCATATAGAGGCTAAAAAGTTAAATATAAAATTTTGAAGAATATGCTAGGTGAGTTTAGAGAGGAAAGGGGGTCATACTGCTGCAGGAGGAACTATTTTTTAGCAGTTCTGTGAACTAAGTTATAGTTCTAGGACAAAGTAATTGGTCTTTCAGTCTATTAATCTTTTTCTCAAACAGAGACATCTCTTCAGTTATTTACTGCCATGATCCTAATGTATTAATAGTCATGAATAACTGGTTATTACAGTTGTATGATTTCTTCATTCAGCATGAGTGTTCATTCTGTTCAGTCTAGTAAGGTAGGATGAGCACAATCTTGACTTTTTTTCCAAACAGAAAATATATATTATTTTGAGAACATAGAGTTGGAGAAAATTTGCAATTGGGACAAATTCACATTTAGTTTAATTGCTGGAGACCACAGGCTGAATTTCATGTCCTGCACAGATGCTTTGCATTGACTCACTGGAGTTGATAGCTGATATCATGTCCCATGAAATACTGTTGCAATACTTGTCATGAATCTTCTGTCTCAAGGATTCAACCCTTGATGTAAATTATCTTCTCCGCAGCCATTTTTCAGTGAAGAGAAGAAAAGATTCATCATGGAATGACCTATGGCATTTTATATTTACAGTATAGTCTTCAACACGGTAAGCAATAAGTTAATAGCCAGTATTTCACAGTCTAACAACTGCAAACATCTGTATCTACAGTGTCCCCTTATATGAATTTGGATTGTTTGGTAAATTAAGATAATAACCTTTATTTGGTTATTATCTTAATTTGGCTACAAACTAATCTACTCTTAAAGCTACTTACAATTATACAGTTGTTGCAAATTTAATTTTACAAATCAAAGAGTTTTAGTATGAATTGTTACTTGCATAAGAAACCATAATAAAACAACCAATTAAGCTTTCTTAATTGACTTTCTGAACTGACTGTTGTTGGGTTAATGCATACATTTTTTTCTCTCTTTTTTGTTGCTTATATTTTCTATAGAATGGATCTGTGTGACTTGGCTGACAGTTTTTGGGTTCTTTTTTTTGGTTCTGAAATTCTTTGATCTTCTACTTCTATTTAACAGATTCTGTTAAACTAATAAGGAAAGAACACACATGCTCTGTCTTGGCACTAACTGGTGTTAGTGAGACCATGGTGCCATGCTTCTAAATTATGAAGAACATATAAGAAGACAGTGAGATTTCAAGTATCTTTTCATCTTTATGTGTAATATATCCTCTCCCCTCTGTTTTTTTAATATCGATATTATATTTAAATAATAAAAGATCTTTTTTCTTCGTGATTATAGTGTATCAGACTAACTTCTCAGCAGCTCGGACACTGGGAGTAAGAAAGCTTAAAATTGAAGAGATTTAGCTTTTTATACATATATCGCTACTCTAATCTATGAAAATTTCATTTTGCAACAAAAAAATTCTAAATTAGCCTGTCAAAATTGTCAAATACCCCAAGGAGTAGTTGAATGGGAACCAACTGCACTGGTTCTCTGTCAGCTGGGAGCTCCAATCAACCTAAGAAACATTTTAGTTGACTATACCAGCTGCTTTCCACTTGAGAAATATAAAGAATCTGGAATGCAGTGCAGAATGGACCTCATTCCACACTGACAGACCAAATAATATACCTTGTGGAAAGAGCAAATAATATACCTTCTGGAGAGATATGCTATCTCTCCCCTCATCACATGAATTACTTCAGCCTATGAGGATCTTGGGGGGTTTGTGAATTCACTCAGGAGCATTGCCAGTCTCTCTAACTCAAGATACAAACTTGAGTGCAGATAAATAGCCTGAAAATTTGACGCTATGTGGACAGTGTTGCTGCCCAGATCTAGGTGTTATCAACATGTCTTTTATGTCATCACCAGCTGTGCTTAGTTCAGGATTGGACAGGTTTTGCTGATCTAGGTGTAGCTTTAATTTCAGGATTAGTGTTAATGGTAGGGTTCAGGCTGGCATGAGCAGGAAAGACAGATTCTTGGTCTAATTAGGTCAGTGAGGTTCGATTTGTGTTTTTGATGGCAGGATGCAAACACTGTCCCTAAGTGCAACAAAAAACCCTTTCCTTACACTTAGCCCTGTAACAAACCCGAGAGCTCTGGTCATCCCAGAGCTTTCTAGCTCATTTCATCTAAGGGTAGCTCATGGCAGGGAGACCCCGCCATGTGAAGATGTAAATAGAAAGAAATGTTCCTGGTTAGAAATGGACCTCAGCAGCTTTTTGAAGACTCAGCAAGAACTTAAATTAATTGAGCAACCTTGATCCTTTCATTAACCGTAAGGTCTTCTTGAGTACTGCATCCAGCTTTGGGGCCTCCAACATAGGAAGAATGTGGACTTGTTAGAGTGGGTCCACAGGAGGGTCACAAAGATAATCAGAGGGATGGAACACCTCTCCTGTGAAGAGAGACTGTGAAAGTTGGGGTTGTTAAGTCTGGATGAGAGAAGGCTCCAGAGAGACCTTACAGCAGCTTTACAGGACCTAAAGGGGGCCTACAAGAAAGCTGGAGAGGGACTTTTGACAAGGCCATGTAGTTGCAGGACAAAGGCTGATGGCTGTAAACTGAAGAGAGTAGGTTTAGGTATTAGGAAGAAATTGTAATGAAGAAGACTTTCTATGAGGGTGGTGAGCCAATGCAAGAGGTTGCCCAGAGAAGCTGTGGATGCTCCATCCCTGGAAGCGTTCAAGGCTAGGTGAATAGGGCTTTGAGCAACCTGGTCTAGTGGGAGGTATCCCTATCCACGTCAAGGGAGTTGGAACTAGATGACCTTTAAGGTCCCTTCCAACCCCAAGCATTCTAGGCTTCTATTCTTAAAACTGCTGTATGCAGAGGACAGTGGAATAGTGTCACTGTTAATCACTGCTCCAAGCAGAGCTCAAAACCTTTTCCAGGATTTGCAGCAACTTGGGTTTGCAAGCCAATATTCCCTGCCCACCTAGGACTACAGAAATAGAATCTGAAAACAACTGTCCACTCACCCTGGATTATGTTGCCTCTCTCCAGTTGCAGGAATTGCAGCTCACCAGTTTTTGTCAGCCCAAATTCTAGTCCTACACCCTCTCTGAAATTTATTTTTCAGCCTAAAATCTCTTATGAATGCTGCAATTAAGGGCAGTCAGCTGGCTGTAGCAACTCTAAACACATCTTGATGGACCCATCTTTAATAGTTCAAATTCTCCCATCCATCCAATCCTCTCTTACAACCTCTTCTCTCAGGAGAATAGTTAAATCTTTTACTGCATTTGAAAGGTGTTAGTAAGTAATTCAGTGCTTCTTCACCTTACATAGAAACACTCCTTCAGTGTTAATCAGGGGCAGAATCCTTCTGATTCAATAGGTAATTCTTCCTGCTGAGCTGCTTTTTAATGCATAGTGGTGAATATATCTTTTACAACCTACTGAAGTTCAGACCAAATTTTTCTTACCTCCAAAGCACCATATAATACAAAAAAGGATATGAGTTGAAGTTTATTAATTTCTTTTATTAGGTAGTAGAGGATTTTGAAGTGGCAATTAGGAGAATGGTTTCAAATGCTTTTGAACAATATAAAGATTAACATTCTTTTTTTTTTATGAGTGATTTATGCTATGCACCCATTTTGCTTTCGAGAATAGGATATTAGTGGCTTTTGAAAATTTCTCGTATTGTTAAGATACATTTAAAAAAACCCTGCACTTCACCAACCAGGCATTTGCAAGTTAATTACTCCTATACCATTTGCTCTGTTAAAAAAATTCGAATGGATTAATCGTGTCAAAAAATGAGTATAGTTAACTCAATACATATTAGATTGAATACAGCTTCAGCACAGCTAGATACAGTATCAAATGATGTCTGAATTATTCTTCCAACTGTATATAAACATGAGCAAGGAGGTCTGTTAGCTAATCTTTATTGTTTAAAGAAAAGCGAAGCCTTCTAAAGTAAAATTAGACAAAATCTGATTTGCATTACAGAATGACAGATTTTTTTAACATCTCTACTATGTTTTTGTCCACGAACATATATGTGAAACCCTGTATGATTTATGTTTTGTTGTATTTTGGAACAAAAGATTCTAATCCAGAGTATTACTTTCAACTCATTAAGTTCACCTTTAAAAACCAAATTACTTCTATCCAACTCATTTTATCTATTTAATTACATTAAGAAAATTTCTGTCTGATTTTCTAAGGTATGAGTTCTTTTTTTCTGAAGATGTTTAAAATATATAACTATTCCCATGGGAAGGTTAGTAGATTTAAAAAAAAAAAATCTCAGTTTCATGATTTCTGACATTTACACAAAACAAAAAGAAAATGCAGGAAGAGCAGCATTGCTGCATTACTCTGTCCCTTCATGTTGACGCTGAGTATGAAAACTTGGACTTCAAAGGGTGAGAGAAAGTTCAGGCTTAATGCTAAATCAGTTTTGGGCCTCGCTCCCAGGATTTGCCAGCTATGCCAATTTCTCTAGGACATAAACTGTAAGATAATGTTAACGGAAAGCAAACCACAGCTACCACACTCATTTTCCTTTGGCTGGGGATCAGTTTAAATCCCCAGAGCAGCCAGTGCTGTATCCTTCCAGACAGCACTCTTTCCCCTAATCCAATCACCACCATGACCAGAAGCTGCTAACTGTGCTGTGGATTTCCAGATTTCTGCCCTAATTGCCAATCTGCAGGAACTTGAGGCACAAGACAATAGCTGGCGCAGTCAGGTGGGTAAACATCTGCAGCTCCCCTGCTCCAGGCTCTGCTTCAAAGGACCACTGGGAGAGGGTCTCCCAGCATAGTCCACATGCTTCGACTGTAGTTGACATGCTCCTGAGAAACAAGGGTAGCGCTGGTGTCCCTGTTTACATTACTTGTGACCCAAATTTCCTCTTTGACCTCTGTGTTGTGTGTAGGAAGGGTACTGGCTTTAGGATGTAACTACCCTGTGTGATTGTATTAGAAATAGTGTGGCCAGCACGATCAGGGCAGTGGTCATCCCCCTGTACTTGGCACTGGTGAGGCTGTACATAGAATCCTGTGTTCAGTTTTGGGCCCCTCACTACAAGAAAGACATTGAGGTGCTTGAACAAGCAATTCCCAAAGGTCGGAAGTCAAACAGGTGAAGCAGAAGGCCTGCTTGGCTTAGCAGGGACCTTCTCTTGGAAATAAGGCAAAAAAGGAAGGTGTATGCCCAGTGGCAGCAAGGTCAAGTGACATGGGAAGAATTCATAGATGCTGCTTATCACTGTAGGGAGAAAATTCGTGTGGCCAAAGCTCTGCTGGAGTTGAAGCTGCCAGAAATGTAGGGGACAATAAAAAGATTTTTTTCAAATATATTAATGGCAATAGGTGTATAGAAATATCAGCAGCCTGTTACAGGATGAGGATGGTCACCTCACAAACAGGGACAGAGATAAGGCAGAGGTGTTTAATGCTTTCTTTGCCTCTGTCTTCAGTGCAGATGCTGGACCAAGGGGGTCTCAGTGCCCTGAGCTGGAGGACCATGGCTGCGAGAATTATCAACTCCCAGCCAACCCTGAAATTGTGCAGGATTGGCTGCTTCAGCTGGATCCCTACAAATCTATGGGGCCTGATGGAATTCATCTCAGAATCCTCAAAGAGCTAACTGATGTCATTGCAAAACCTTTCTCGACGATTTTGAGTGGTCTTGGTAATCTGGAGAGATCCCAGCTGACTGGAAGCTGATGAATGTTGTCCCAGTTTTCAAGAAGGGCAAGAAGGAGGACCCTGGAAACTCTAGACCTGTCAGTCTCACTTCAGTGCCTGGTAAAGTTATGGTGAAAATTATTCTGAAAGGTATTGAAAAACACCTGAAAGACAACGCAGTCATCGGTCACAGGCAGCACAGCTTCATGAGAGGAAAGTCCTGCTTATGAAACCTGATTTCCTTTTATGACAAGGTAGCCCACCTAGTGGATCAAGGCAAGCCAGTTGATGTAATTTATTTTTTTTTCAGTAAAACTTTCATTAATGTCTCTCACAGTATCCTTCTGGACAAACTGTCCAGCACACCATAGCCAGCACACAGCTGGATAAACACATCATGTGGTGGGTGAGCAATTGGCTTACAAGTATAACACAGAGGGTAATAGTGAATGGGGTGATATCAGACTGGCAACCTGTCTCTCATGGGGTTCCACAGGGCTCTGTCTTAGGCCCTGTGCTCTTCAACTTCTTCATAAATAAAGGGTGAAGAGTCTGGACCACAAGTCCTATGAGGAGAGGCTGAGGAAACAGGGGTTGTTTAAAATGGAGGAAATGAGGCTTAACGGAGACTTATTGCTCTCTACAACTACCTAAAAGGAGGTTGTAGCAAGGCGAGGTCAGCTTCTTCTCCCAGGTAACAAGCAACAGGACAAGAGGAAATGGCCTCACGTTGTGCCAGGGGAGGTTTAGATTGGATATTAGGAAAATTTCTTTATGGAAAAGGTGGTCAAGCACTGGAACAGGCCGCCCAGGGAAGTGGTGAAGTCATCACTTAAATACCTGGAGGTATTTAAAAGATATGTAGATGTGACATTTAGGGACACAGTTTAATGGTGGACTTGGCAGTGCTAGGCTATCAGTTTGACTCCATGATCTTAAAGGTCTTTTCCAACCTAAATGAATCTATGATTGGATTAGCCAGGAATTATAACAGCAAAAAACATCAAGCTGGTTGAATGATATCGTGGTGTGTCTCAGTGGATGTACTCCTGTTATGTACAGTCCCAATTAAAGTAATCGTGACTAAAAGAGTCTGGTCTCTGTTTTAAGTTGTATTAAAGCTTGCAGGAGAGATTGGATGATCCCTTGCATGTAGCAAACCTTATGTGTCAGGCAGAGGTAACTGCAGATAGAAATTGTTGCTTTCATCACATGTCAGATATACCACATGGACGGACAGACAACACATTTTTTTATTGTTGGCCTCTCTATGAAGGAACCTACAGCAGCTGACTGACCTGGTGCCATGGTGGATCGCACAGGTCACTGACATGCTGTGCAGGGTAATATTTCTTTCTGAATTATATTTACCTTCTGTTCACTTTAAGCCGCATTTTGCTCTTTCGTAAATAGCCCACTTTAAAAGGAAAGTGAGGTGTTTTTTTTCTATAACATACCCTTTCCAGTAGCTAAAATAAGTGCCTCCAGTTATCTTTTTCATATCCATTTCTCTACACTGTCCTTTCCCCCAGTACTTCTGACAACTATTATCTCCTGGATGAACCTTTCCAATAGCTGTGATCAACACTGCTCTAGTGAAAAGTGATCAGGTCTCAACGACATATCTCCTGCAGAGAAACCAAGGTCGTGATGGACATAAATACTATTGTTATTTAATGTGCTCAGCTATGTACTGAATCCAAACAAATGTCCGTGGTGACTTGCTGTCAGGAAGGCTTTGGAAAGTCCTTGAGGCACTGCTGCAGCACTGCACATGAAAAGAGCAGAGATTTCTCTGCACTGGACTTTTCTAACATAGAGCAGCATTGTCCCACATTTTAGATGAACAACAAACAATGTCTGACAAGTGATGAATTCTGAAGTTTAAACTAATTTGTTAAATGGGTGAGCCTATTGTTTAAAATAAGTACTAAAACAATCAGTGGAAGTAGCCAATCTCCCTAAAGGATATTATTAGAGAATGAATGAATTATTAAAGGGAATATGTTTGTTCTGGGTCCCACCAAAACCAAGCTCTCACTGACATCCTTCCTTTTATCCAAAAAAAGTCATTGCTAAGGATAAGTCAAAGATTTAGAGTGAAGATTGCAGATCTTTTAAGTAAAAAAAAAAAAATTAAACCTCCGTGTGTAATTAGCAACATCTGCAAAGAGAAAATTTATTTCCTTGATGAAGAAACATAGATTTTACTTTTTTTTTTAAATGCTGCTATTTCTTTTTCTTTCTTGTCTCCTTTCTTTGTTAGCCAGCTTTATGCAAGCGGTTCCTTGTGGTTTGTCTCGGATATCAGTAAGCATGTACAATTAAGCCAGCAAGAGGAGTGCTGCAAAACAGATGTGGACAGATCCCAGCCTAACTGGGCAGATGAATTGCTGGAAGCACAGAGAGGAGAAGGCCAAGTGTGTTCTTGTTTTCTGATCTCTAGCATGGGAATGGAGTTGGCTGATAGTGGGTGTTTTGAACAGCCCTGTGGCTTTGTGGTAATACAGTGCAGTATCATTTGGGAGAGCAGCTGGATTCCTGATGTGGAATTATTGTTCCCTGGTTGGGATGTGCTGTGGAAGCAGTGAGCTCTGCTCCAAAACTCAAAGGGCAACCTGCCTTACATGGGGAAAACTGGAGAGTAAACTGATAAGAGACAGCTTCACTCCTAACACAGATGGTTGGCAACTGCAAGGAAGGAGACTCAATGTTTAGCAAAATGTGACCAAGAGCTGTGGGATGGGTGGAGATCCAGGAGTCTCAGATTGATTTTGGAATAGCTCTGAATGACTAGAACGGGTGTCTTGGCTAACAGTCTCATGTGCAGTTCCCAGTAGCTATAGAAAACCAGACTGGAGTATCAAATTAATAAATATTGGCATCACATAATTCATGTGTTAAGGGGTTTGCAACCAGTTCTTAAACATTATTTACATACTGAAACTAGGAAAACTTTTTATTTTTAGATAAAGCTATGTGAAACATTCCAAAGACATTCAAATATTCCTCAATTCAAAATTTATTTTAAATATGACCACAGCAACTGCTTTTCTCTAAAGAATATACCCTCAACTTTCTACAGTGGCTTTAGAGTAAAAAAGACAATGAGAATTTAATATGAACCAGTTTAAATACCCAACAGGAAAAGACAAAAGAGCATCCTGACCAGTCAAACATCATTGTAAAATCTAAATCAATGGTACTGTTCAAAATAGAAGGCCAATTTTTAATGAACCAAACAATTGGGTTTCCTTTGCTGGCACCCCCTCACCAGCACTGGAAAAGTATCATTTATGGTCCTTTGCTCCTTTACATTTTGCAAGAGTTAATGCAATGGAAGAGGATCCTGCTTTCCCTAAGGAAGAGCATACAAGACAGATTCACTCCTCTCTCCACAGCACACCCCAGAGAAGTCACCACTGACTTGTAATCAATGCGTGCAAAGGCAATATCTATTTTGTGTCAGCTGTGAACACCAGGCAATAAAGACCCTTTTTATTTACTGCTACATACTTCTATAAAAAGAAATTTGTGCTATTAAAAGCCCCTTTTCTTATTCCACCAGCACAAATGAGTGTCTTCTCAGCTATTTTCCATAAACCATGAGGTTGTGCCTGCCCGGTTTCACCCTCACGAGCCAAAATGAATGTAACAGTTCTTCATTCTGCTCATACTAATGGCAGTGCATTCCATGTTTGGAACAGGCTGCATAAGCTGTTCATTGTGGCTGCCCTTGAGCTGGACGTAGTGGTGGTGTCAGCTGCATCACTCGCAGTCTTGTTCCAAGGCAGAGAAGTCCCTGGTGATTCAGTAACTAGCTGGGGGAATTTGGAACTTCAAAATAAAACTGAGGTCATCAAGAATTTGTTTGAAATTAGTTAAAACCACTGTCTTTATATAAATACAATAAAAACCTTGGGGGAGAATAGTTGCTTGCTTACTCTACTGAGAAGCCCTCATCAGTGAACTACACTGGTATTGATCCTACTTTATCACAGCACTGGATAATATATTAATAAAATATTATTCTACAGTAATGCCTGTGAAGTGCCTAGTGAAGACAACAGTTTTCTTGTAGTAAAGATCTACAGGCATAGGTGTTTATTTGGAGTGCAAGACAGGTCTTGGGACTTAATTTGCAGTCTGATCTAAATGACTTATCACTTCCATTTGGTATGACAGTATGAGGGGAGAATAAATAGTCCTGTCTCTTTCCAGGATATTTTCAACGTTTGCTACATATTTTGCTTGCATGTTTGCCTCAACCAGAAACTACGGAAGAAGGATTGTGGTATTTTTCTTAGTACATGTGAGTAACCAAATTGATTAAGTTAAATTTGTACGAGTAGCTGCAATGAGATATTCACATCTACTGAAAGGGATGAAAGAAGGACCAAGAAATGGACAGCAAAAAATTGGTAATTTTTATATTTTCATTCAGTAAAGGTAAAAGTTAAGCTACTAAGTTGTATTACAAAGTGTTAGCCATGCAACCATTCCTGTTACTCAGGCTACTCTTGGAAGCCTCAACTGCTGCTGAAGTCCTGGAAGCACAGTAGGCAATCTAAGAAGAGGCTCATTTACCAGGTGTGCGGTGCAGGCATATAATCCCAATTTCATGAGCAACAGTTCAGGTGGAAAGCTACAAATCACTTGGCATGTTAGCTTTTTCAGTGGCTGGACAAGAAGTGTTTATTTAACACAGTAGGATGACAAAGGCTGTGAAAATAAGCAGAGTCTCCATAAAAAATTTAAACACTCATTTTGACAGAATGACAACCATGACAACCATGAAAGATGTTTTCAAATCTAAATCTAAAAAGTTACATGGTTAGCAACAATAAGATATTATTAGCCACTTCCTAATTTGTGGAATTGTTTCCTATTTTAAATCACTGCTTTCTTGAAAATGTAGAAGATGCATTCATTTCTATTGTATTTGACTACCCAAAAAAAATCCTACTGTAGTTAAGCTCTGCATTCAGCCTGTGGTACACATGATTGAGGTTTTTTTTTGGTATTGGAATTGCAAAATGAACATACAGTGAGGATTATCTTTGGGGAAAAAAAGGGAGAATCTGAGGATTACAAAATGTGTACCGATCCATCTATCAGGTTTGCACACATATGTATTTAGCTATAACTAGCATTAAATACTATGCTGCCTATGGCTATACTCAAACTGTCCATCTAGTTTTCTTTTCAAAGAGCTGTGTCTAAGTAGCAAATGAGAATCCAGTTTCATGCTTTGCAGAGCAGGCATCTGCATTTTTAATTTAACAAAGATTGCAATAAAATCAAGGTTTTCTTCCTGAGAAAGAACTGAACCAGGAATAATTATCTCAAATCTATTTAGCAGTTTGCAGACTGTCTAATATAATGTAATGCAATGGGGTAAAACAGAACTATCTGATTAGGATTTGTCAGCTTGCTACCTGTATTTTCTCTTTAAAAGATCTTGCTTAGAAGGTTGCCAAGCATTTGATTTTATTTATTCAATTGTTTTGCTTAAAATTCTGCATTACCTCCTCTGAGTTCATTACATACAGTATCATTTTGGTTTTTTAAATTATGTTGCAAATATTAAGGTTTGATTAATATCACAATTGCTTCATTGAAATTAATCTATACTTTCCAGGAAAAGGGTTTTGTTTAGGGAATTTTTGGTTTTGGTTTGCTGCTAGGCCAATATATCTAGACCTGTTCTAATTTGGTTTAATAAACTAGCACTTGGAAAATTGATGAAAACCCATTTCCAAAGTACAAGTGTATCAGCCTATTCCTTAAATATGCTTTAACATGACTACCATGACAAAATACTTTGATGTTCCAGTATGTCTATTTTGCAATTTTTGATTGTTCTATGCAAGTTTTTTCTTATTTTACTAAGGCAGTGACATGTAACAACTCTGCAACTATTTTCCTGCTCTGTCGTCTATTCCCACAAAGGTTGAATATTGCATGAGTTTATCTTTCTACTCTCCGCTCTCTCTTTCACCTGAAAGGTTAACGTGCAGAGAAGGGCAGGAAGAGAAACAAGAGGCACAGAGCAATGTCCACATAGTGGCTGAGCAAACCAGGTTTTCTCAGTCTGCAGGGGGCCAGTTGAAGTAAAATGATCATCTGGTAAATGATGAGAAGCACAAAGAGGATGGATAGTGGTTTTTCGTGTTTTCAGTGCAAGCACTACAGAGTTCCTAATAAAGCTCATATGAGTCAAAGCTTAAAAAAAAGGAGGAGGTTCTTCATCTAACTTACAGACAGGCTATGAATCTTTTTGTCTTGCAGTACTGTGAATACTAGACCTCGATAGGGAGTTAAAGGGAGAGTGCAGGGATCGCTAGACATCACGTTTGATTCACACAATCCTTGAACGATTAGTGGCAGCATATTGGGACTGCTCTTGCTTAGCTCCCATATCTTCCCTGGAAATCTGCTTTTGGCCAGTGTCAGAGACAGAACTTCGGGCTAGCCTGTCCTTCAGTTTTATCCAGTTCCTATAGTGACTGTTGACGCATGAACTCGTCAGGTGTACTAAGATTCATATTATTGCCAGTACTAGCAATTTAAGACATTGTTGTAGCATGTCCTTAGATCTTCATGTTCTCCTTAACTTGGCCTCATCTATACTAGAAGACTGTAGCAGGTAAAATATATTGTAAAATGAATCAACCAAACTCCAGAAGCATACCTACGCTTAGCTCTGTTGAACTTGACTCTTCTCAATCCAATTTAAGTTGGTAATATTGTAGTTTTGGTTCATTCAAATAACAAGCTTGTGCTGCATTGGAGATCAAAACTTAACTGTACCCAGTCACATGGAGTCATGTTTCTTTGCTCTTAATTTTATGGCTTTTTTTTTGAAGATACCATTTTCTCCCTTTTCTTTAACACACTGAGCAGAGACAGTAAGCATCTATCATACTGTAATTTATTTTAAATTTAAGAGCCAAAGAGTTTGGCAGAAAAAATTTTCATTTTGGTCAACACAAGCATACACTTCTGTTTTATGTAACTAATGCCAAAATGAAAGTCCACAGCAATTACAGCCCATTTTTCCATTTCCAGACACTTAAAATTTGTAAAGTCTCTGAAGATTCAAGTTTCATGGAGAATGTTTTTTTTGTTACTGCTCAACAATCATATTTGATTTTTGAGCAGTGAGAAGACCAGATCTCTGCCAACATTTTTCAAATTACCTACATAAAAATGCAAAGGCCTGGATACAGAATTAAACACCGCTTACTTATCGCAAACACATGTAAGTCTCTTTTTTTCCTCTTTCTGCATGTTGTGAAATGTTAGAATCTCCTCTCAACATATGCATAGAAGCAGTATGGTCTATTGGACAAATCACTAGGCTTAGACTTCTAAGACCCAGATATTCTACCCTGGACTTTGTTACAGACACCAGGGAAAATCCTATCCCATTTTTCTGGACAAACTTTATCTAGAAAAATCTAAGGACAATAGAGCTAGATAAAGCATATTCATTTATGATGATTTGCTTTATTTTATGGAAAGAATTAATTACATCCTATAATTTTCCCATAGTTTCTGTCAAGGCTTTCAATAAAGTAAGTTTGCTTGTCTTTTCACACACCTGCAATTTGCTTGTACTGGTTTAAACTGGACCCACCTTCCAGACAGCTAAGTACTTCAAGAGCATCACTTGTCACAAAAACAGTCATAAATGTAGGAGGATGCATACACAGAAATAAAACACAGGAGAAAACCTGAGGGCTTCTTAAGACCTTGTTTTCAAAAGGGAAGCTGCTTGTATCTAGCATTTTTGTTCTACTTACTGTATATCTCCAGGCACAAAACAGGAAAAAAACCCGACACACAAAATTTATGTAGTTTACACTCTCCACAGTAGATTAAACTCCAGAAAGGCTTAGCTATGTTTCACTATACACAGCAATAGGGGATGCTCAGGTAGGCTAAATAGTTCAACTAATCCTCCAGCTGCTGACCCACAGTAAATCCACGGCCCTTTGTGAATCGGAAGAGTCACTCTTGTTATGGTGGAGACCCTTGGAGAGAACTGTTACAGAGATCCAGAGCGACCTTGCAGGCTGCCTGGGGGCAATCCAACCCTGTGAGAGTGGAGGTGCTTGGAGCACAGAAGCGTGTGCCTGTTTCTGTCTGCTGTGGTGCGATGCTCTTCTAGGGCACGAGCAGGGTCAGGAGCACTCCCTGCCATGAAGAGACAAGTGTGTGGCAGAGCAGGTGCTCGGTACACTCTGTGCAAAGAACTTCTTAACAAACCCTTCCTGTTGGAAAGGGTTTCTCGTCCATGAAATATTCAGAAGGCATTTCTGTGACTTCCCAGAGGCAAGGAACTGAACGGTCAAGAGTTTCACTTTCTCTAGGTGGCAAATTGAATAGGAGAAGACTCTGTGTGTCAAGGACAGAGAGGGCAAAAGTGGGAGCAGAGATACATGGGAAGCCTGCAGGAGCTTATGGACCTATTCTCAAAAAGAGATTATTTCAGTTTCCACAATAAAAAATGTAGGCACAGATTAAATTCAACCTGAAACACTTACAAATCCATAGGATGTCTGTGCTTTCCAGGGGTACCATTTTTATGCCTCTCTGAATTGGATCCTGAAGGTCACAGACAAAATTATTCTTGGCTTTAGCCATACGATCAGTGTGTGCTCTGGCTCTTTTCTTCTTAACCATTTCTGTGTAAGTGGAATGGATTCTAATCAAGGGTTTTTTTAATAGGTTTTAATTTTCTTGTTACAACCAAGAAAAACTACAGACAATTTAAAGCATATTTAGCGAGACAAAATACTGAAACAATATTCAGAAAAAAAAGAACCTCTTTGAGATGTTATTTAAGAAAATAGATGTGTTTTCTTCCACTCTGAAAAACTTGAACTCATCCCTATCACACCTCTGGAGTTTTTAGAGGAGTTCACTAAAGAGCTCGAAGAAGTTATCGGTTGTGATAGGAATCTTCATCTGTTGCCAGCCCCCTTTGAAAGCTTGTCTTTCATATTTAAAGACATTTAGTGAAGCATTTTGCCAGCTTTTTAGAATGACCGTAAGAGGCCTCTGACTCTCAGCTTTCATAGCTATTTTCCAAAATTAGTGTGTTCTTACAAAATGGTGAGTTTCCAATTTCTGAAGCAAAGTATAGCAAAATCCAGCACTGTGAGCTATTAGCACTTTTCCCCAGCATCCAATGTCTAAGCACCTCTGCTGGTGCTTTCCAGCTACCCACAAAAGTTACCTGTACTCCATAAAGAAATTACTTACAGTTGAAACTGTAGTTCAGTTAACAGGAAATTTAACAAGGGCAACAAAAAGGTCATACTGAAGAAGAAAACCACCACAGGAACCTTATGAATATGCTTCAAACTAGTAAAGAACGCAGATTATCTTGATACTTGTCTTTCCACTGTTAATTCTGTAATAATTTTTCTGGAGATGCAGTGAAGAATTTAAAGAAATTAGTGTGGATCTCCTATTAAATATTTTTTCAACTGGGGCCCAAGCTCTCATTTTAATTTTTAAGGAGAGGATAGCCCTAGCGAGGAAATGTCTTGAGCCTTCAAGTTTCTTGATGAATGCAGGGATAGGACAGGGCTGTGTTGGTTACAAACTCTCAGCAATGATTTCTCTGACTGCATACAACCTGCATACCACTGCATACCCAAACAAAGAAGATGCTGCTCATGGCAAACACAGGCCCCAACATAACCATCCTCATTTGCCTTCATTTTCAAGCAGAGGGCTTATAAGGCCAGGTGGCTTCACTGAATGCATTTTGTTTTCCAAGGAAGTTCTCTGTGTTTTCCAGAGTTGCTGAGAAGACACTTTTCAGAAAACCACCTTAAAGTAGACCACAGAGAAGAAGTATAGAGTATGTACATTTCATATTTCAATGACAAAAGAAGAATTCACAAAGGTTCACTTCAATGAGGAGGTGTGTCAATGATAGGCAGGTTTGGGGGAAGATTTAGAGCAGGAGCTTAACTTCAGGCACTCTAAATTGTACCTCTGAAGGAACCCCTTTCTTTCTAGTACCTGCAGAGGAAGTGCAGAGAGATTAGCCTCAATCAACACTCTTCTAAATGTCAGTGCAAAAGATTGCACATGACAGCAGTTAGGAAATCAGATAGTGTAATGCAACCAGTAATTAAACAAAAACATTTTCTTAATGCAATTGAACTAGAATTTCAGTGTTGGAAAAGATCTTTGTAATTAATTGCATCTGTAGAAGCAACAAAATACTAAGTGTCTGAAAAATTACACCTACATGCCCTTAGCATTGCATTTAAGTGAGCAAAAAAAGATACCCTGTCTTTTCATAAGTGCACTTACAGTACTAAAAGAAATGGTTTGAAGAGCTATCATTCAAAATATAGTATATAACTGTTGCAGCATATAAATAAAGCATAACAAATACTTCGTTGAAAGTATTTGTGCACACTATAAGATTTAATGTTTCTTTAAAAATACCATTTACAAATGTGGTTGATATACTAAAAAATGCACTTAACCTTTGGACTGTGTGTCTGAGCATTTCCTGATATAGGTTCATGGTGGCAGCATCAGGAACCATAAATCCATGGAACACACCACAGTAAATGTGGGAACAGATGTTCTTGGATTCCATTGTGGGTGAACCCATCAAGTTAGAGGAAAACAGGCAAATGCTTTTTGCTCT
Organism: Pipra filicauda; assembly: GCF_003945595.2. Taxonomy (NCBI): domain Eukaryota; kingdom Metazoa; phylum Chordata; class Aves; order Passeriformes; family Pipridae; genus Pipra; species Pipra filicauda. The sequence continues at coordinate 3,799,454 of NW_024105031.1, read as the reverse complement.
CTATTGGGCAGGGAGGAGAAGTAAAGAAAAAACTGTACTTCTGTGTTGAAAATACACATTGCTTTACAGGAAGCATATTATCAACAGTCAAAAAAACCAATACGTTGGGCAACATTAATTTCTAAATTTCAGGCTGAAGTAGCATTTACATTTTGTATCAATCAGGAGCCAGCCGCAATTTTGTAGGATTACAAAAATAAAGATCTTTTTATGTGCAAAATATAAAGGTCTTTCCTCTATGAGTTACTAAAAATCCCAAGATAGGCACAAAGGTTTTTTGAAAAGTCTTTTCCCAACCAGATGAATGAATACTTGCAATGTTTATATATATATCTGAGTGATGCTGAGAGATCCGCATTCCTCATAATTTAAGAGAATTTTCTGCAGTTGGAATATTTATCAGCATAGACACTATTATATCTGTCTTTTACACCACATTATGGATGTGAACAGAGAGAATTGTTATATACATAGGATTATGCATTTTAACTGTGATATTCTTCTGTAACATATGCTTTCTGAAATTTTAACAAGCACTCAGATTACATTCATTGTTAGCATTAATTTCTTCTCTTGTTTGCTGCTGCTAAATGTTTTCATTAAAGTGTGTACAGCTTTGTCTACCTAGAAAATGCAATAACATGTATTCCAATGTAATGCGAATATGGGACTACAATACAATTCAGGGAGAAATCATAGACTTTGTCCATCATTTTCTCCATCAGTAATTGTTGCAGTAGCAGCTTATTTGACACAGAAGAATGAAATGCTACTTCAATGATTTTTACTGAAAAAAACCAATATCTCTGACATGTAAGAAAAGTCAGCAGGTCCTTACGTGTTAAGCAGATTATTAGAAAGATGAGATAGACCATTCCAGTGCATATAAAACATTTTCTCATTAACACTATTTTATTAAGAAGTTTTCAAAAACTTATGAAGTGCGTTATCAGTTTACCAGAATTTCCTTTATTATCAGTTGATACAATGTCTCTCTCTCTCTCTTTTCTCCTCCTAAGGCTCTAGGATCACTTAGTGGTAATTATTAATATGTTATCAGTATTTTGGCCCCTAGTATATAAATGTGTGTTAGATATGCAGGTACTGAGCCATGCAAACACCATTAATTTTCAGAGGAGGAATTTTGGAGGACGTATTCATGGCAGCTGAGTTATGGTAGATTTGGTGCTATGTCTGGGCTCTCAGCCAGCCTTACGATCCTTCCCATACTACCAGCCATCGGGGGCACACAGTCACTGATGAGGGTGTCAGCTTGAGGCTGTATAAGAAAGCTGAGACCCAAGGAAAGCTAAATATATGACAGGCAGGTCTGAGGCAGCCTGGCAGTAAGTCAGCTTCTAAGTAGCAATGCTTGTATTAAAGATATTCTGCCTTCCATGCTTAATAGTAATAAAGTTTGATTGAAGTTATGTTCAAATTGCACTTTGTCTGATGCCAGGTATTTAATATTAAGCAGTTTGGGGAGTTTTACTATCTGAAGCAAAGGGGATTTAGATTTATTCCAGACTTTCACAGTAGAAACTTGCTTTATGGCCTGGTGCCACTCAGCCGGGAAAAAAAAAAAAAAAAAAGAAAAAGGCTACTGAATGTTTGATCATCTTCCTTTTGGCAGAAAAACTCCTGGTTCTTTTGCATGCTTTTCAAAATTGTTTTACCGTAAGAGGAATTGCCCTTCGCTGCAGCACCAGGAAATCCCCATTTTGCCTTGAAACTACTGCAGGGTCCAATATGATGATATTATTTTTTTCTAAAAGTTCGGAGCTCAGAAGTCTTGTGATGTCGGACTCCCATCTCTCTCTTTCTGCCTCTCTCCCTTCCTCTTTTACACAGACACTTCTTTGCCCTTGGGTTTGCAAAGTTAAGTTTGCTGTAATCAAGAAGCTCAAAACCAGAGAAACAAAAGAACAGAACCACGAGTTACATGTTGGCTTTTTCTTTGTTGTTTAGAAAGCCTCCTGCTCCTATGGCAATTTAATTATATTTGAAGCCTGGCTCATGACTTTTGAATACTCGCTGGCACAGCAGATATCCTTGGGGACCCACAGCAGGCTATGATATTCCATAAAACCTGTATTAGGTTAATACATAATTCACCATTTAGAAGATGGGAACAAGGGACAGCCTTGCTAGTACAAATTCTTCATTTACTTTTAGGTGATAGGCAATACGGTGCCTGTATTTGAAACTCTGATTAAAGAATTTATTAGCTCAATATTTCATATCACTAGCTAACAGCACACATGCAAATACGTGTTGTATTCATTTGGATTTGCATTTGCTTGGGTGGTTTTACCTATAATGCAGTCATAGACGCTGAAAAGGATAAGAATTGTCAATAAAGTAATCTCTATACTAAGGGAGATAAAGCCCTACCTGGAGCATAAACAAAGAATTTAAAATTCAGAACCATTAGCATTAAGGGTTTTGAAATGTGTCTACAGGGTAACTGTCCTCTTTCCAGCCAAAGCATGCAAACATGTCACATCTTTTACACCCCTAAGTGACAGCTGAAGGTTGTTTCAGGCTCTCTACTTGATGTCAAGAAAGTTTTATTCTTCTGTCTCAACACCTTTTGTGCTTTTAAACTAATTTTATTGCTACATCTTGGTCACTTTCTAGGAGAGGATAATATTTTTCAGACAGACCTGTAGGCTTTTCTTAATGACCCAGTGATCTCAATCTCCAAGGTTTTGTGGTTTCCTGCATGGGGAAACACCAAAGCAACAACCTCGGCTCTTTCTGCAGATTGATCCCAGCTGACTGCAATGCATCTGCATTTTGACTGCTTTTATATTCACTGACCAAAACAAGCCAAGAGTCAGGATGGCAGTGAAACATCTGCAAAGAAGAGAGCATATTTCTTCCTTCTACTGCTGGAGATTCCTGGCTAATTCGGGAATGCTTTTGGCTACAGCAACACAGTAGTTTCAGATTTGTACTCTTTTGTGTCTCCTGTGTTTTTTCCTTGCTGCAGGGGAAGTGGGAGGAGAGAAGCATTTTCTCTGGTGCAACTCTTTGTGTCAGGTAAACTCTCCATAAATCTCTTCTTGAGGAATTCAGCTCATTAAAGCCCAATTAGACACCAATGGCTTGATTTACCTCATTAAGGCTAATTTAAATTAGCAGAAACAGCAAATTGCTATTAGGGATTTATAGCTAGAGTTTTAGTGAACTGTGGACAGAAAATACCAAGGCAAAGACTTGGTTCCTTTTACTATACTTTTCACTCACTCATAATTTTGAGCATAAATACATATTAATAAAACATTTACTAAACCTGGAGCCAAACTGAATTTGTAACAAGAAAGACATTACCAAATACAGTAATTTAACTGCAATTCTTTTTGGTGTTTTGGTTGGGATTTTTTTGGAAAGGGGTCTTTGCTTGGGGTTTTTCTTTGGTGTTTTTTGTTGTCATTGTTTGTTGTTTTTGTTTGTTTAAAGTATAACCACATTTTTCTTTGAGCTATATTAGGTTAAAAAAACCTAAGAAAAAAAGTAAATAATCTGGATAAGTTTTTCCTTTCTCATAGAACCTTTAATAAAAGAAAATAAAGTTCCTCCAGAATTAGCATTTGCAAGCATTGCACCTGCCAGCATTGCAAGAGCAGGTTTATTCAGTTTTGGAAACAATTATATATGCAAGAGTCTGTGCATGCTTGATGGAGAAGAGTACGGACAGTATTATATACTCACAATGTCGAGAATGCTCAGAGCAAGTATTCTGGGTAAAAAATCCCCCAGGTATGATATCCAGCTCTTTAAGAGGCCTGGGTCATTGTGGACAAGAACTTTGGTTCTTTTCTTTACCAAGCTGAAAACGTTGTCTGATGCTCCATTATCCCAGAAATGGCTGCATAAGTACAGCAGGAAAGCACCTACACACATTTATGTGGATCATTTTTGGATTCATATAGTCAACTTGTTTGATACCTAATCTATACTGCTTGTCCAGGCTCCCCTTAAGGTTAACAGAGATGCAAGAAGACTTTTTTAGGTCCTCTACAAGAGCTATGTGATCATGTTGTCTTTATTGCCAGCCTGCATGCTACACAACTGTGTATGATAAGCAACATTGTTTTGAGAAGGCAGAAGTTAGGTAAGGTCACAAGTTGTCCTTTTTTTTCAGCTTACAATTAGCTGTCATATATTTCAGAGGGTTTACTAGAGGTAAATTTTCAGGATTTTGAGTAGCCATGTCATGCACTGAATGCCAAAAGCCTCACTAAACTACAGCATAAATATAAATGTGTGTGTGTATGTGTGTATGTGTATGTGTGTATACACGTACCATTTGACAAACAAAGGATATAATAGTACATTCTTTGATTTATCCAAAAGTTCTTCCCCAAGAAATGCCAATCTCAGGAATGATTTCCACCCCAGATTTATGTTCACATAAATTAGGTTACATGTGCTTTAGATAAAGGTACTCAGGTACATCACTGCCATCAGTTTGTGCTTTTTTGTCCTAAGATGCTTAAAGGAGGAGGGACAGGTTGCATAAATCAAGTATTTGAACGTCTGAACTTAGTTTATAACTGAAGTTGATAATAAACTTGTACAGCAGAAAAATGACAAGTTTGAATCACAGTTTTCTCTTGTACTAGAGACATTGCAAAAATGTGCTGTATCGAGAATAGTTTCAGCTTAAAATACCAGTTCTTTACAGTTAAACACTCCAGACAGGCTACAGACTGAAAGCTCATCAAAGCCATTGAGCCATGTCAGACAAATCAAAAAAGGTAGGTGTGCATTCAGCAGTCATGAACAAATGCAAACATTATAACAAAAATATTTATTCATCTCAAATGGGAAGTTATTTCTGATTTTCTGAAAAGAAGCTAAATCATTAAGAGCAGGAGAAAATAAAACATAACTGTGACCTCAAGGTCACTAAAAGTTATGCTGAAGCTTTGTAATCATGTGTCTTAGCAACGAAGAGATAAATCATAACTTTCTGCCTTTGGAAATTCATCTTCAAAATACCCACAGTTGCCATAGCTCTCTGTTCCCACTGCTGTCTCTGACCCATCTCAGAGTATCTGACGAGAAATGGGACAAAAGACCATGTCCCAGATCTGGAAATCTCTTTGTACTTCTTAAATCTTCCTTCTCTGATTTTCCTAACAGTCATTTCTAAAAAATGCCTATCTCTCTGTCCTAAAGCTGACTATCCTTTTGAAAGCAATGTTAAAATCTAGTTGTTAGTATGCACTTCATCTGGTAAAGTTGTCTCTGGTGAAGTTCATGGGAGAAATTTGGAGATCATTTTACACAGAAAACCAGGAAACCAGAAACTGACATTGCAATTTAGGTCACATGAAGCCAGTTCTCTCAATTAAATTGAATTTTCACTTCCTCCCCCAAGAAAATTCATTATTGGAAAATTTGCACATGTCAGCTAAGGGGAATTTTTTTCAGAAATTGTGCAGAACAGCCTTCCTCCATCTCTGCCTGGACTGGGAGCAAGCCTACATTTACCCCAAAGTTAAACTCTTAAACACTTTTAACATTATGGTCTGGTGAGCAGCTGAGCTGGTCTAAGTGTCTGCTGTTGCCAGAAGGCAACACCTTGGCCCAGCTGTTCCTCCTCCCACATTTCACCCGCGGGATTACCCCTTCTGCAGAACATCAGGCCCCCCGCAAAGCAGCCACAATCTGAGCAGAAAGGGAAAGTAGAAACAAAATGATCGCCTCAAGATTACACAGTAAGGCAGAAGAAAAGAGCAGACCAAAATTCTGATCTTTCAAATGCCAGCCTCTGACACAAGTTCTGCACTATGCCTTGTCTAAACAGTCCCAGAGAGGCCAGCAAGGAAAACAGGAAGAGGTAAAATAAGCAGAGGACTTCTTTCTCCCTCCTTTCAGGAAACAAAGTGATCAAATCAAAGGAACTGGTTTTCTGCTTATATTTAGAGAAAGGCGTTGATATACAGGGATCATGTTTCGGTTTGACAAGTAATATCAAATAATACCCAGTTTGTACAAGTCACAGAGCAGTGAAGCAGCCCGGTTTTTAGCCTGATTTCAGAAGGGAGTCCTGCAGCTGTGGTGTCCGTCTGACTCTTCCCACAGTACCCAACCAGTTTTGAACCTGTTGGCCAACTTCAACCCAAAGTTCATACAAACCCATTGCTAAAGAGCAGAGGCAGAAACCTGGGTTAATAATCTAGGAAAAGCAAGACTGCAATCTGTGGTCATTGGAGGCAGAGGAGAGAGATCACTGTGGGAGGATTTAGGAGACACAGAGGTAATTTAATGATATGGCATCAAGGAGTAAATTGAGACAAGCAGAGGCTGTCTGTAAAGGGTCACAGGAAACACCACCATAGGAATACAGGTTTGCTAATTGTGTTGTTTTTTCATAGATGGAAAAATATCTTTGAAACAGCATCAGGTGTTTGAAACTTTCCATTCAAAATTTTTTCTTCTGAGTCATCATTTGCTTTCAAAGAGACAGGAAGAGATTATATGCTTAAACCTTTTGTGGAGAAGATCCTACACAGAAAATAAGTGATTAATGCCTTTGTATAATTTTGAGTTACACATGTGCAGTTTTCCAAAACGAAAATAAACTCACACACCCACAACAACATCTGTATTTATTTTGGCTTTTTCAAAGTGACGTTCTACAGCTTTTTACTAGTGTGCTCCTAATTGCTAAAGTAAGTGCAAAATTAGGTCCAAAATTTGAAATGAGACACCATAGTGCCCGTCCTAATTAGGAAGAGACACTTCCACTGTTTTTTTCCAGTGAGTCAGAGACAATGCAATAACACTCCTGAGCAGTAGCAAAAGTTTAGAATAAAGTGTACAGTCACAGGCAGCTGCACATCCTAGATTTTGTCCTTTGGAAGTTAATGAGCAAGTTATCCATAAAATAGCCTTAACATTTTCAAGTTCATTCAGAAATAATGCTGGCAAATACTCCTTCATTATTCAAGTCCAGAAAAGTTCAAGTAAAGAAAGTCAATTGTTTAAGTAAATGTTATACATTTTATTAAGTAAATAAAAAGTCTGATGCCTGAAAGAGCAGAGGAACTCCAGCATAACCTCAGTCTGCCAGTCTGGTACGTGGGACTTCAGGGGTTAAACAAACCTGCCCACAGGAGGGCCAACACCTTCAAATTCTCTGTTGCCTAACAGCTGCATCTCAGTAACAAACTGAGGCATTTCAGCAAAATGAGCAGTATCAGTTTTGGAAAGAGTAACAGCATGGGCACACTGCAATATATAAAACAGGCTACATGAAGAATATCCTGCCCCGAGTGTTCAGCTGTCCCATACCATGCATACTAGCCAACAATGTAAAAAAAAAGAGGTCTGAGGGAAGATGTTTGGCCTCCAGTACTTGATAAATTAGTGCAAATTAATAACTGATATGTGATGAACTGTAGAATCAGAGCTGAACATTTGTATTTCTGTGCAGAGATATGCAGAGGCAGAGCAACTCAGCATCAATCAACAGAGGAAGGGGAAAAGACTCCAAGACGGCTATCGACCAAACAGACATGCAAAGGCCTTGCAAACTTTCCCAGAGAGCTTGGAACACTGCCTCATTTATTCCAGATGTAACCTACAAGACTCATTTGTTCTGATGATGGCTAGATAGTGATTTTATATAAGGGTCTCAAATAGTAAGTGACTAGAGGTTAAAAATAGCTGTCACACAAGTGCTGTTCACATCAGCAAGCATGAGATCTGGGATCAAACTTTAAAAACTTACTTTGTTCTGCGTCAATAAAGGCTGAGAACATGGCACCAAGAGTGGCATGAGATGACTCTGCTCGACATTTTTCTCTGTAATACACCAAATGCTAACTTATCAGGCTCTTGGTGTTTTTAATCTGTAAAATGAAGAGATTCCATACATCACTCAAGTTTTGCAAGACCTGGTTTGTTAGTATTTATAAATTTGTTCTGGTATGGAAAATGTACATCACATGAGACAGTATCAGGGTTCCAGGGTTTCTGAACAGGAACAACTATGCAGACATCATCTTCACATGAGTGATAATTGTTATTCAGACATCAGTATTTAGCATCAGAAGATTGGTGGGCAATCTTGCAGAAATGCATTACCACTTTCTACTCATAAGAGTAGTTTTGCAAAAATTAAATGCATGCTGTATTACAGCCTAGAGAAATCTTCTTGTGTTTCATAGATTTTTAGATTAACCGCAATATATTTATTTATTTTTTAACTTTATGAGTTTTTTCCCCTTCAGGATTGATTGTTATCATTTTCAAAAATAGTGAGTGTCTGAGAAGACAGCCCATAGGTAAGTGCAATATAATTGACAGAATCAATCTAGGCTAGTAAGTATAGCAAAACCTAGTAAAACCAGCTGCTATAGTTAATGTGCTAGCATGCTTACTCACAACTTCAGCTCCTCATAGAAAATCATGTGGTGACAATATATCTCAAATAGGACGCTTAACTACAAATTGAATTTATTTACCAAGGTGGCTCATTTGAAAAGATTCTTAAATGTTGCATACCAATGTGGAACAAAGATGATGAAATATTTTAAAAAAACAAAGCAGAAGTTTCATGATAAAAGGCAAGAATTTTCAATTTATTCCAGTGATCTAAATGCTAATTATATTGGAATTATTCCCAGTGCTACAGAAATTCTGAAACTTTTGTAACAAATATATATACACTAATTATAGGTCTTTAAAAAAACAAACAATTCTGTCAATTGAAACAAGTGATTGGTTTCTTTTAACTGCAAAATAAAAGTCAGTGATTCAAGATTGGTGCATGCTATCTCCATCTTCAAAAGCCTATCCTTGAGAAAAAAAAGCACTCTATCACAATTCTGACTCATGGATTGCTCCTGAAAGTATTCATCTGAAATTATGAATGATTCCAAGTTCTGACTTTTGCTTTAATTTGTCCTAATGGAAAATACCAAGAAGGACTTGGAGGTGCTGTTGGATGAGAGGCTGCACATGAGTCAACAATGTGCTCACAGCCCAGAAAGCCAATCGTACCCAGGGCTGCATCCAAAGCAGCATGGCCAGCAGCTTGAGGGAGGTGATTCTGCCTCTCTACTCCTCTCTGGTGAGACCTCACCTGGAGTGCTGCATCCAAGTCTGGGGTCCTCATCACAGGAAGGACACTGACCTGTTGGAGAGAGTCAGAGAAGGGCCACCAAGATTAGAGGGATGGAGCATCTCCTATGAGGAAACACTGATACAACTGGGATTGTTCAGCCTGGAAAAGAGAAGACTTCTGGGTGACCTAACTGTGACCTGAAGGTAGCCTACAAGAAAGATGTTGAGAGACTATTTACAGAGGCTTGTAGTGAGAGAACAACGGGGAATGACTTTTCAGCTGAAGAGGGTAGGTTTAGATCAGATATTAGGAAGAAATTCTTTACTATGAGGGTGGTGAGGCACTGGAACAGGCTGCCCACAGAAGCTTTGGATGCGCTGGAGGTGTTCAAGGCCAGGTTGGATGGGATTTTGAGCAACCTGGTCTAGTGGAAGGTGTCCCTGCCTATGGCAGGGGAGTTGGAACTAGATGATCTTTAAGGTCCCTTCCAACCCAAATAATTCTATGATTCTATGATTAAAACCATCTGATAACTAGATGCTATTTATGTTTTGAGTACAAGATATGAGGTATTCAAGCATGCTTTTTAAGTTGGACATTGTCAACAGAACTTTTTGGATATGAAAATATACGTTGAATGATCTAATGAAATGTAAGGGTGTGTTATTTATAGCAAATAACTACTCAAATATTTTTTTCTTGTGATTTTGCTTATGAAATATTTCTTTGGTTGTCAAAGAGACACGACTCTTCCCAGCAAGTCATATGATGACAAAAATGTGATGGATAATTTATAGATAATTCTATAGAGAGTTATTCATGGGAAGGAATAGAAGGAGCAAGAGAATTATAATGAACAAAAAATGAAAAAGAAACAATTTTCATGCACTAAGAGGAGTATCTTGCACTAAAAAATATAATTTCCTCTGCATTTCCAGCCTCTTCTGGGAATAAGCATTTACCTCTTAACAACTGAACTAAAAGATTGAATAACCAGTGTTATTAGTGTTCTGAACAAGTTAAACCTCTGCATTCCATTGCTTTCTGTACAAGAAGTGACTAAAATAAGGGAAATCTGTTGGATTTTAGGATTTCAGCATGCTAATTAGGCTCAGAAACACTAGGACCTGGATACTAGGGTGAAGCCGCAAATAGCTGCGATTTAATGAGCTGTGTAATGATAAGTGACAGGGCTATGTAACTTTACAGCCATAATTTCCTGACTAGATGAACTCTAAAACACTGCAATCCTACGTCCTACCCCAAGGACATTGACCTTTCTAGCTGCCCAGAGGAGAAACAACTGCCTGCAAAGTTTTTAGGATCTACACAGTATTTTAGCAACAGGAAATTCCTATAGTTTCAGGGCAATTTCTCACTCTGATCAGAGCAAGAATCATTTCCCATGCTAGTCTAAACATTTTTTTCTGCTCCTTATAATCTAGTTTATGTGACTGGAAGTGTTTTTCTGATGACAGGGGGATCCTCTGAAGTAGCCACAGTCAGATAGGATATCAAGGGCATCCAGTATCTGTAACCACATCAAATACAGTTTGGGTGATGGAGAGGATACACAAAGAAAGCCTGTAATAAAACACCTCATAAAAGAGAACCAGAAATGCAATCCCAAAAAGCAAGCAAGCCCCAACTTTAGGAAAATTCTGTAACATTCTACAAACATCAAGAAGGTCTGCTGGATAAAGCATGGGTCTGAGAATCAAGTGACTTGCAACCATTAATTGCTTCTGATTGTCCATGACTTTTGGCAAGTCATATTCACACTGCCAAGCTTAACATGGGGAAGGTTACAGATAAAAAAGATGATGAAGTTCTTAGATTCCCTGTGGGAGACACCAACATGTTGCTCATGCTTTCAAAACCCAATAAAGGGAAGATTTTCTTTTAAATGTTAAACTTTCTATAATAGATAAACTGTAATATGTGCCATACCCGTGTGATCACTTATATGTTTTTTCTCCTTCATTCCTTTGCCTTCTTTAGCAAAGAGCACACATTGGCCATGACTGATAAGCACTCTATTTAATAAGGCCCTAATTTTTTACTTTTTTTGTTTCCAGCCACCATCCCAAGTTCTGTCCTTCCATTTTAACAGAATTTATAGTGAACAAGATTGAGAGATAATGCCTATACTGAGAGTTTGGCAGAATTTAAGTATTCAGATCTATGACGATGGTAAAAATCCTGTTCTTCTGCAACACATGTCGTTGGAGGCACCTGAGACCTCACTAGACCTTGACACTGCCTGCCTGTAAGTGCAGCAATAGGTTGTCCTGAAGAGTGAGCTCCTACTCATGTTTGAGGATGGTCCAGAATTTCTGCATAGGTCGTGGAGGCATTGAACCACCAGAATCTGGCAGAAAGCCCATCAGTATGGTCACATTCTTGGGAAGTGTATACAAACCATATATACACACAATTCATGGCACTGCTTGGCACTTTGAAAACATCTTTTGAAAGTGGGTGGCAAAAGAGGGAGTGATGAAGGAAACAGATTAAACACAACATTCCCCAAATGTCACATCTGCTATCTTTACCGTTATGTATTTGTTATGGTGGGTGTATAAAGCCAGCAATATGATACCAACTGAGCACTTATCAAAAGTCCCAAGGAGATAATAACTGTTCTGATATGTAGTTCAGAAGTTCCGGGGCTGTGAAATGTGTGATGACATGGAAATCCTCAGCAGCATTACCAGATGTGATATCCCTCAGCCTTTCTCCTCTACTCACCACTCTTTGCTTCCTCAGTGGCTTGACATGCAAGATGATTAATTTTTTTCTGGGGCTTACAGCAAAATAGACTATTTTTACTATGCTTTTTTCTTACCTTGTTCCCCAACTTGGTGCCCAGCCTGGCTGATGGGTAGTCACATTCACGCAGCAGAGAAGGCACGGCTGCTGTGACAGGGGAGTAGGAGTACATTAAACCAATTTTGCTACAAGAAGAGTAATGTGTAATGAAATTGTGTGGGAACTGTGACCTTATCTAGCTGTGAAAGGAATCAAATACAGTTGCAACTCAGTTAACGCCCTTAGGAATTAATTACCAACTACCTTTTGTGCTGTAAAGCTGGCCTAGCTTTAGACGAATATTACCAAGCTTGATTTACACTGTCACCAACACCTACAGCTATTCAAAACTGCCACACACTCTCCACTATTTAAATAATTAGGTAAGAAGGAATATGTTTATGCAAGACAGATCTTTGCATTTAAAGATCGCAAGTTCTTTGCTGTGGAATTCTCCTGTCATCAACTTTTTTTGGTTTTATCCCACCTGATGGGACAGAAGGTGGGGAGGTTGCAGGCAGGGCTCAGGACACAGCTTCCTTGTGCCAATCTTATTCCTGGGACATACCTCTCACTATTTTTAGCTGAAACAGGCAAAGGCAAATAGCAGGAGTGGAGAAGGATATGGATTTAGTTGCAGTCTTAGGGACTGAAGAACAGTGTACTGTTCTAGAAAGTGTCTCTGGGGGAAAGGCAGAGCCATAATCCATCTGTCTTCAGAGAACTCCAACCCAGGACAGATTTTGTAAAGTGGAATCCCCTTTCCAGCAGCACTGGGCATTGTGCTCTGAGGGAGGGCAAGAGTGGGAAAAGCAAGCAACAAAAGGTCCGAGATATTTGGCTACTACTGCCTAACCCTGGCATGGCTATCTACCTGTTCCTAATGCAACTGTGTGGGGAAGGCTACATCTTCATAAAAATCAGAGTAAATGGAATGCTGATAGGCCTTGGTTTTCTTTATTTCCTTGATCGTTTTTACAGACCACTTGCTTGGCACTTCTCAGATTCTGAAAAAAAGGCTTTCAGAGATGGGTAGATAATAAGCAACTATGACAAAAGCTTTCAACAGTCATCTAATGTCCCAACTGAATAACTCAATCTGAAACATAGACTTTAGAATGAAGTGCCAATAACAATTATATCAAACCTTTCCTAACATGCACAATTATGGCTTGCCAAGTAACACAAGAGTGAAAAGTGATGTACCACCAACCTTTGTGAGATAAGCAGAAGAGTCACACAATTCACACTGGCAGGCCACAGACCGGTAAACTGTTGCATGTTCCTCACAGTATCTGGATTTCGTACCATTCTTACATACTGGTGGCATAGCAGAATCCTTGGTGAGTGGATAACAAGCATTTGCCATGTTAATGTCATTTCATGAAACCTGTTTCTCAGCTAGTCACAGGTATTTGAAGAATAAAGTATACCATTCAACTTTTTTTTTCAATTAAAACAACAGCAGCCAAACACTTCATGCAAGAAGATTAAACATATGTGAATTATTTCCTGAGGTCCTTTTCTGATTTCAGTATGAACAATGCAGCCAAAGTTGTGGGAGAGCCTTGAAAGATGGCCAATTTGCTCATGTGCCATACTTTAATCACTGCCTAAACCTGCTGGTATAATATTTCCTTTAAAGTGTCAGTATAAAATATATTCTAGAAAAGCTTGATAAAAATCTGCAAACAATGCAATGAAATTCTTCAACACCTGCAAGAGGGAAAGGTACCAAATTCTTTCTACTTTAAAGGCAGCTTAATACATATGTCTGAGTAAAAGAGAAAAAATCCATAGCCTAACCTCCAAACCATAGCACAGAGAAAATATATCAAGGAAAAATCCCATGTCCTATGCTCGAGCAGTGAAAATGTTTTCAAAAGATCTTGTACATTTTATCTTCAATAAAATAATATGAATTAGTTAAAACCCCTTTTGAAACATGCTGGAATATAACATGATTTGAGAGGAGACAGCAGTAAGGATTTCACCAAGTTTTTGATCCTTCCAGAGGACTAAGTTTAGTTTAGTCATCGTTTTTTCCAGCCAAAAATCCCCCTAATGCAGAAGCTGCCTCATAACTGTAATTTATCAAATAGATAAACTGGTAGAAATTATCCATTCCCTCTTCCAGCATGATTGGTGCATGATGAAGAGTAAATCATCATTTGGAAACAATCACCTTCCCTCTGTTCCCTGCAGTTTAATCCAGCAATTCCAGTAGTGCTCTTAAAATAAGATCTATAGCCAAAAATGGTTTCCCAGGAACTCATTAGCTCAGTAATGCTATTGCATTCTTATACAGTAAAGAATTATATATATTGATAATGCTCCACCAACACGATCTCTGGCGTCTAATTTTCAAAACCGATTTGTTGCGACTAACCACAAAAGTAGTTTTCATAATAAATCCACATGCTTTTACTGACACACAGTAAATACTCTGCTATGATCAGGGCAACATGGAGCTTGAATCCCTAGCTAGTGTATTGGATTGAAGGCATTTTTCACCTTTGTGCTATGAGTCAATGCAAAAGCTGTTCAACTGCCTACTTCTGTATCTGTTTCATTTTCCTTGAAGTTTAATCTTAGTCGGGATTTCCTGAGGATGTAATGTTTATCCTTGTGATAATTATCTTAAATGACTGATTTATACACAATCTCAACGGTAGTTTAATACCACTTCTAAATAAAAGGACTTCCTTCTGTTTTTAAAATTAAAGAATTTTTACATATAATCTAAATTAAAAAGTCAAAGAAAAAATGTTGGTACAACAGTTGTTTGAAGATATGTACCATGAAAAAAGATTTGCTTCTGCAAAGTGGTGGGATGGGCTTTCTATCTCTGGCTGCTCTTTGGTGCTTTAGAGCTGCAAGAAGCAGTGAGTAACCCAGCCAGTGGGGTTAGTGGTGATTTCTAGCACCACCTGGCCAGGTGAGGGAAAAGTGTGAGCATTGAGGCTCACTGACCTTGGAAATGGTGAAGGCAACAAACTTCAGAAGCTGCAGGAGGCTCAGTGGTGAATTTTGGGCAGACAGATGGCTAGGAAATAGCAGATAGTTGTAGCAAATGAAAACTGCAGTAAGGGCCAAAATCACCAATTCTGGGGCATTCAGAAGAGTGAATAACATTCATTAAAACCAACAATGAGGTGTGATTGAGGCTGGAAAACAGATATTTTCTCCCTCCCTGTCTGCTGCCTTCCTCCTTCCTTCCTTCCTTCCTTCCTTCCCTCTCTCTCCCCCTCTTCTCCACTCCCTCTCCTTCCCTCTCTCAGCTTCAAATTCAGTAGCAACACCCCCGTCATGAACCAAGGGCAGCACATGATTTCCAGCACTGCCTTTGAGTTCATCCATACAGCTCCATCACAGACAGGATTTTTGCCTGTGCTGAGCAGCAGACTCTGGCACCAGGGCCAGTCCTAGGGGAGGAACTGCCTGATTGGCATTGCCTTGTCAGCACTGCCTAAGAGGGTAGTTTGGAGCAGCCACCTGGTTTTGGGGAGGAAGAGATAATAGATAAAGGAACGCAAGATGAGCTAGGATGTTTTGCTGCAGGGGTATTGAATAGCCTCTGGCCTCTTTAATTTGATCATGTCAGTGCTGGCTGTTGAATCTAGGAAATACACAAAGAAGCAATTTATCATGGCATTAAGAAATGAAGTCTGATGCATAGGAAGTGAAGTTTGTGAAAGGGTAGCTTCATCTCAGTGAGAAATGGGAAAACACAACCCTAGGTGCAGCTAATGCATGAGATTTCACTGATTTTTAACAAAATGGGATGTTTAAAGGTCTATGTTGCTATTCATAGCAAAGACATTTTTAGTCAATAGGGTTACATTTCATTAAAGGGATTGACTTATTCTTAAGTTTTATGCCAAATAACTGTTAAATCTAGACATATTCTAAAGTTTTCTTTATACATTTAGAGTAAGTGTGTGATGTCATTTGTGCTTAACAAAATGCTTGAAAGAAAAATTTTATTCATAGATGAGGAAGTGACTCATCTAAGAACAGGAGAGAGAAGTGGCTGAATTATTTCCTAGTGAAAAATTTACTCGGAGAGAAAGAAACACTCTGCAGCTGGAAAACAGAACAATGGCTGAAAATTAATTCAGACATGGAAAGCATATTGCACAGGGCTTGAGCCAGTTGTAATTACTAAGTTTAAACTCCTTCTGGCTTTAGAACAAGCCTGAACCAATTGCTTTGCTTTGTATTTGCATTCTGCACAGACAAGCCAAGCAATACCTGCCCCAGCAAGTATTCAGTCAGGATAGGTACACTTGTTCAGTCCCTTACTTCCAGCTTGCAGCATGCAAGATATATTCTATGACGAGGGTTGTGCTCCATTTTGGAGGACAAAACACGTATCACTCATCATCACAGAAATTTTGCAGCTAAGAGGCTTTGCAATTAAGAACCCTCGCAATTGTATTCCATAATTTATTCATAGTATCAATTACAGAATTCCTGGTAGAGGAAGTCAAACTAATTATATTTTTTAAAATTTAAATTAGTTTCTTCTGTTCAATTAAGGGAAGCCAGAAACTCTTCAGGGTACCCATACTGCCAGTGGCAAAGTGTAATAGCTGGAGCAGCTGCAGAAAGAACACTTTACAGAACAAAAAACTCCAGTAAAACTGTGTTAGTCAGTTTAGTCTTGGAGAGTGGCTGCTCAACCTGCTGATTACATAAGTGTTACTGGTTTTATAAATGATAGTAATTCTGCAACTTTTAAAACCAGACACAATGACCAATATATTCAAGGAGTACAGTCTGCCTCTCAGGGTGATGAATAACCTCTCTCTGACCAGATGCATAAGTGCAGATGATTGCTTGTGAGGTGTGTGTTAGGGACACACTCATTCTAGACCCAAATTACCCTCTGGGTACTCTTCATCACTGAACAAGGAGCAGGGAATAACCATTTCCTAGGTCAGGCCCCTCAGATGCATTAACTGAGCCAATAGTTTTGGCCTGCAATACCAGAACACAGCCGAGTTGTGTGTTTATGTCACCCTAATGTGATGTTTGTTGCACCCTCCAGGCTGGCACTGGTGGTTGAGGGGGCTGAATTCAGCAGAGCTCCCCCCTTACATTCTGGGCTGCATCCCTGCCTCCTCCTACCCTCATTTCACCTGGACAAGGATATCACTGAAGGTGTTTTGCAGGGTTGGAGAGAGAGGGGAAGGCTTAAGTTTTCACCCAGAACCAAAGATTCTTTATTTATATTAGATCCTCTGAAAAAAATGTCCTTATTTTCAAGGAGGGTGGTGCAACAAGCAGCATTTCTGGCAAAGAATGTTGTGGACATTTTCTGATGTGGGTTCAAGTACCAAATAAAAAAGTGCTGGGCATGTACTTCATCCACAACTGCTTATGCCCTGATAACAGAGCAGAGGGCCCCAGGACCCATCACAGCAGTTATTACAGGACATTCCTTCACGTATCCCACACAGTGAATTACATCAAGCTGTATTATAAATCCAGCTGTATTTTTAGGTGCATTAGTGGTCGCTTGACTACAACTAAGTCTGGTCAGAGTTCAGATGCTTGGTGGAGTTTTTTTTATTCCTCTCCTTTTCTTCTAAGAGCTATAAACTCATTTTCCAGATATTTCACTCAAAAATGTCAGAGCTGCAACTTCCATCTACTGAGCAGGATGAGCAGAGTGTGTGTACGGGGGGTATTTCTTTCAGGAAAAATTCAAGAAAGATTTAGATACTACAAAGCAGTTTATTTTATTTTCTAATTCCAAAGACAGCAGGTTACCAGATCAAGCAAAACCAACACCTTGACATTGATCCATTCCTCGTGATGCAACAATAACTTTTGGTAGAAACTTCTCAGTGTCTGGATCAATGATTTGTGGATGGCTAGGAGATGGGACACAGGCAGTGTGTAAGCAGCAGGGAAACATTTCTGCACAGAAACAAGACCAGAGACTATGTGGTTAAAAGCTCTTGTATGCATTAATGCAGCTAACAAGGCTTTATTGTCTTCCTCATATTTTCAGTTAAAACTATGCAACTACAGTCCCGTTGTGGAAAGTGCGGTTTCTCACATGGGTGAAGTTATTCAGCCTGGGAGCAATGAAAAGTTTGCAAAATTGCTACAGTCTTCAGGCTCCTGTTTTAAGGGAAGATTGCTGGGAAAGTGCTGTAAACAGAATTAGAAGTACCCCAAACGATACAATCTGCACCTATTTCCAACATCATGATGCAGAGATTCAATGGTATATTGTGAAAATTACCACATAAATAAAGGAAAGCCTCTCCTGAGTTTTGAAATCTCTCTTTAACACTTCAAAGTCCTAAATCATTTGACACATTTAGTCATATTTTTGTCAGAAGAGAGAAAACAGCAACAGCAAAGTAACCCAAACACCTCTTGTGATCTGGAGGATGACATGTTTTCTAACAGAAGAGAAGGTGAAAGATTTTCTTTGCAAAACAGTCATGCTTCAGATACCACGTCTGCAATCCCACTTTCTCCCAAGAGAAAATGCCACAGGGAAGCAAAGATATTACACATAGTCTGTCCTTGATCCCCCTCTGTGACAAAGGGAGAGAGTAGCTACTTAAGTTTACATTTTTTTGCACGCCAGGAAAGGAATTGAAGCTAATTGTATCAAACCTACTCCCAGCAGTATTGTAGGGTAGTCCCGGTCATTTGAACTCCATACTCACAAGGTCAGATATAAGGCTTCACTTTTGGACTATATCATGGGATGCAAAAATATAGTTTATACAAAATGGCTGAACCACTTGAACTATAAACTAAAATGTCAGTCTTTTAAATATGTCTTTGTAGCAAAATATATGGAATTTGAGGTGTTTGTATCTTCTATCAGTCTATATAATAATCTGCTATCAGCCATGTCAAATATCTAATCTCCTCCAAGATACAACTAAGAAACTCCTTTTTGGATAATCCCAAAGAGAGTATAAACATCTTCTGACAGACTTAAATAAACCAGTAATCAACAAGTGATGGCTGTAGTATCACTGTCAAACAAAGAAGTCTCTTCAAAAGAGTATTTACATGGGGCCCAAACATGCAGTCATGACATACTCTTATCAAAAATTTTGTCTCGTTATTGTGAAAAATCAGAATGATCCTGGCTCTAGAAAGCATTACATCTGTTATGGGGAGCGTAATTTCAGCTTCTAATTTCATATTCAAATGCCAAAAAAATGAGCAGCACTTTGACTTCAGGCACCAAGATCAGACCATAATCCTTATCATTTATGCTTGTCATAGCATTTGTGAATGAGTCCACTGCAATCCTCAAATAACCCCTACTGTAAGGGGAAATGTCCTTCACAGAAACTGAAGTGGAGAGGTAAGACCACAACCATGCAATTAAGCTCCATTTCTGTTCTGCATGGAAAGGAATTCCTCTCCAGCTAGAGACAAAGCTGTAGTATAAAAAGTGATTGGTCTTAGATAAAAAACTATCGAAAAACTCACTGATGTATCAAAATGTCCTTATTACCAGTGTCTGATAGTCTAAGTTTTAGCCTAAATGAGTCTGTAAGCCAAATATTATGTGCTTGAGTAGCCTCTTTGAAATCAGCAGAGCTCCTCCTCCACTTGGATCAACATACAGTGAAATGCATGAACAGATGGCAAGGATAAAGTAAATTTTACACTAACTGCATTTAGGCTATTTCCTAGGGCTGGTATAAGAATAAGACATTTTTTTACATTAAACCATGGGTTTTCACTTGTACAGCAACTGGGTGGCATAGCAAGGTTGTTTGTTTGAATCAATTGTTTGAATTTGTTGAGAGCTTGCCTGGCAATAAAAGACATTATAGAAGTTAATATATTCTGTAATATTCTTAGAGAGGGAAGGAAGATGGCTTGTATTATTATATAGCCAACCTGATAATATCCGGAGAAACAATCACTATAAACCAAGATGGATGGATGCATTTAAAACACACACCCTACGATCAAAATTTTCTTCTACATGAATTTCTTTTCTAGGTCACATGCTGATGAAATTTATATTTCAATCTCCTTCTAGGTATTGATATTAAATGACTGTTTACATTTTTATACCTAACCCACAGTGAGAGAAGAGAACACTTTCATATTACTGGTTCAATAATATGGCACAAAGTGTTCCCTCACACCTGGAAGGAATTGTATTACTTTTTCATTTAAGTTTCAAATTTACAGCCTAGCTTTAGTATAGGATTCAAAGGTTATCTATCCTCCATGGAAGCTAATTAGGACTATTTGTGCAGTGTAGGACTGGTCTGTTGATATTTGTAACTACTTGTCTTTACTTACAGTCATCAGACTTTTGTCTTTCATTTTCTATAGTGGGCTGAGGTCTGCACTTAACCACAGAGAAAACTCCTACAACTAAGAAATTCCTTTTTGGATAATTCCATAGAGAGTGTAAACATCTTCTGATAGACTTATTCTGCTCTCCCATGAATAACAGGATTTCATTTTCTTCCCTGTTCTCCCATTGTGTTCCCCTTTCCCCCCTTAACACTAGATTCTTTTTAGTTTCTGGGTACAATTCAATTTTAAATATTTAGATCGGTATGAATTCATGCCATTTTTAAGCCTCCATTCAACAATCCTTGAATTCATGCCCAGTTCAAGGTGTTCTCAGAGAAGCTTTCCAGTTTGGATTTCAGTTCAAAAGACTTGAGACTAATGTTTTTCAAAGGGATGTCTGCTTTGTTTCACCCCTAAAAAGAGGGCTAGGAAAAGGTTTATACATGCTTATGAATAACAAGTCCCTGCAGGGCTGAAGTGGACTATGCTTACCTATGTTATCATTGCAGTAAAAAATAGTCATTAGGAGACAAATTCCATTATTCCAGGCACAGTGCAAATATAGAGAGAAAAAATGAAGATTTTCAGTTCATTTACAGCTTGAAAAATAGGTTTATAGGTAGTTTCAGCTATTATTTTATAAATCCCTATGGTATCTATGCATCATGCTATAAGAAAATTTCTACTACATTGAGTGTTGGCTAATTATCACAAAACTTCTCATTCAAAGCAACTGTTATGCAATTATTTTCCTCAACAGCAACCAGTAAGTGTTAAATTATCATTTGCCAAAACCTTCTGCGAAAAAAAAAGCAGGCCCTAAGTTTGAACTTGTCTTATAAAATGGCCTGGCATACATTTCTGTGAAGTCTTTTACCTTGTTTAAATTAAGTCTTGGTGATTATCTGAACTTTAAGGTGAGTGATAGTGCAATTTATTCCACTGTTTTAACTGAGGCTTTGTCAGATACATTAACTCTCTTCTATAATTGCTTGGGTTTTCACCTTGGCTCCCATAGCAGGCCTTCCATTTCTGAATACCAAAGCTTGTGGTCATATGAAAAAACATTGTGTTGGGTTTAGAATTGGTCTGGAACATCTTGTTGCTCTATGACATTTTTGTCACAAGTTAGTCCTTTAAGATGTCAGCCTAAAATAGTGGGCTCGGAAAAAATAGATTAATGATGCCTTCACAGTGACACTGAACTTCTGGCCTGAACAAATATCCCTTTTCTAACATACTGTGATAGCTTTTATTACTCACACCAGTGTAATATGTGAAAGAATCTCTTGAATATATTACATCAGAGACAAAAATTCTTGCTTTTAAGGGTTCACACATTACTTCATATCTACTGAGACAAAGAGTAATGGAACAGATAGTGTAAATCAGCTTTGTAGTCCAAATTTTTTTTGTATAGCAAGTTTATGAAAGTCACCTTCAAACATTTGTTTTCTTTCTATTTGACACCCTCTTATTCAAAACATTTATTTTGCTTGTGTGTAGCGGCATTAAGTTAAAGCAAGATCTGGAGGTACTGGTTGGCAGTGGGCTCAACAGGAGCCAGCAGTGAGCCTTGGCAGCCCAGAGGGCAAACCCCATCCTGGGGTGCATCAAACACAGCATCACCAAAGAGGTGATTATCCCACTGTATTTAGTATTGACGCAGCCTTACCACGAACACTGAGGGCAGGTATGGGCCCCACAATTTAAGAAGGTTGTGAAGGTCCTTAAACAAGTCTAGTAGAGGGCAATAAGGTTGGTGAAAGAGCTGGAAGGAATGTCCTGTGAGGAGCAGCTGAGGACTGATTTGGAGAGAAGGAGGGTGAGGGGGCAAGAAGTTGTTGGGTTTGAGAATAAATACATGCTTTGGTGTTCCTGAGGCATCTTAACTTCTGGTTCCAGATTAATATTTTTTATCTGTTTGGATTACAACACTATCCTGTGATGGAGCACAGAAGTAGATTTAGAGATTTTATTTCAGATATGTTAAGAGCAATATCAGAGCCTACTTAACCTTTTTTGTTAGGCATTTGTGTGAGTTTTGCCAGATTGTTTTGCTTTCATTTGCCTTAAATTTACAGATCCAAACTAAGTCCAGGCTCTAGACTATTCTGAGTGACTATGTAGCAACTTTCCAACATAGAAAGCCAGGATTTGTTGGGAAAGGTAAAATCCTTTATTGTGAAAATTTGGAATTGCCTTCTTGTAAGCAAAGATACAGAAAAACAAAACTGTAGACCTTTGGAGAACGTTCCCTGTCACACTTTTAGGCTTGGATATCCCAAAGTTTAGCCCCCAGACAGGAGCCGAACTTTTCAGACATACAGATATCTCCTCACTGGAGGTGAACAATGGCAGACATCATCTCTGAAGGAGTGACAAGTTACCTAAATGTGGGCATAGATACACAGATCTGACCTTGTTCCTTGTTCCTGCAGCAACACCATATTGTCTTTACAGAATTTGTCTTTGTAGCATTCTTATGAGATGAAACACACAGCTTTGCCTACTTTACAACAGGGACACCAGCACATGAGGCCTATGGCCTCATTGCAAACCTTTAAAGGCATCAAGGTAATTGGAAACAGCCAGTACTGTGACTATGAGGGAATTTAAGTCAGGTCGATCTACGTCTTATCTAAGGGAGAGATTTTACAGGTTTTGAGACATGGGGACATTACTGCAGTGGATTATTTGCACAGACACAGCTGTATCAGCAAAATGTGTGTCTTAGGCGAATAATCCCCCCCAAAGCCAAACAAGACACATCAATACAAGCTGTCAGAAGCCTCTAGCTCATATGTAATTTTGCCAGGCTATTTTCTTCACCTCCTGAGTGGCAGAGTTATATCAACATCTCGTCCCTGACACAGCTGTCCCAGTCTTACAGACAGGCTGCTCTGGGGCTGGCTGTGCAGTGGAAGGATGCCCTGCCACAGCTGCTGGGTCAGTAAAAAATAATTTTGGTAGTACATGGCTGATTTTTTCAAGTTTTACTCTGAGCAGAGCCTTCATGTTTTGGCCCAGATTAAACAGGAAGTTTCCAAGGACTTGGAGGCAGGTGTCCAGCTCTCAGCACACATGCCAATGGGAACTTTTCACCATGGTGGATATGTTTCTTGCTCCAGCCTTATCAAACTGGCTAATTGTTCCTCTCCAAAAGGATCAGTGTACTGCCAGACTTCTTGGAAGACTAATAATAATACTTCATTTTTTTTTAATTATAGCATTTGTATTAATTTATTGCTTTTTTTGCAAATGTTAATGAGGGACAGTTTTCTCTGTATTAAACATGTAGTAGTCCATCTAAAGAGATGGCCAACACATACATATGACATGAAAATACTTATTGAAAAGCAAAGTTACACATTAGGCATACAAAATGATAGGATTATGATAGTAGAGCTTGCTGTAATTTATTGCGAGTATACTACTTTGTGCTTAGAAAGTTTGTGTCATAAGCCTCTAACAGATATGACCTGGTATCCATCAGAGAACTCAATGCCTCCTTGCAATCTTTGCTAAGATGTGCCTTAAACAGAGCTGCTGCTTCTGAATGCGAAACTTATAAAGCATGTGGTCAAGCCCACATCAGCTCTCTAGACTGCATTTCTTCTGATTTCCATGGGATAAGTCAAACCTTCAGGACTGAGAGAGCCTTAGTTCAAGAAATTAAAACAGCTCATGAAAGACAGGATTGTATAAACAGATTCTGAAGGGGCTCTGTTTGAAATTAGGCCAAAGCAAACACTGAGGCCAGCTCTTCCTTTCCCCTTGGTTGCCTCTCCGCCCTCGGCGCCGCTGCAAGGGACACCTTTGCCAGACGGCTCCTGACCTCCCCCACGCCCCTTTCTGACCCCCAGCCTCTCAGATGGTTTTAATTGCAGACGGCCAACACAAGGTCCTCCAGCATGTACTTCAGTAGCATCTGTCCAGTTCTTTCACAGGATATATTTAAGGGCCTGCTCAGCCAGCTGCTGGACGTGCCTCTCTGACTCCTGTCCCATGAATCCGTCAGTGAGGGAACCGCACAGCCATCATCTTTTGGACAGACACATAAGATCTGATACTGGTTCCTGGGGAAAGGATAGCCTACTGCTCAAAGATAATTTTCATTTGATTTTGGAAACTAACAGAAACCTGAACGTGTTAGAACACATTTTAGATTAGGTAACAAAACAGATAATCAGCTTAGTGATGTCTGAATATAAATCTATCAGAAAATCATTTGCGAAATGGCTTTTATCAAAGTAGGGCAAGTGAGTCTACTTAATTGCAAAGAGAATAGAGATATAAAGAAAAGGTAAAGCTCATGCCACCCCCATCTGTAAACAATTTCTTTGAAGCTGATCATGACCTGGGAGCTAGTATTATAGGTGTGCATATAGCACCAGATAGCAGGTGCAGAATTCCCATCCTAAGATTGGTGGGACCACTAGGTTGATTGAGTCAATGAGATTTAAAATGAGATTACATGGTCTGTTTTGTGTTAGGGCTGAAGGATTTCTCTGTTAGACTGCCTAACAATATTTTTAAATTCAACTTTCATACGGTGACTATGGATTTCCAGTCTTTTTTGTTTCTTTTTCTTTGTGGCATTCACCTAATCTATTCCTAATGAGAAAAAATTACACTTAATATCATAACCAAAGGGACTCAACATTCTGTGGGCAAAACTGCCTAATCACGAGGATTTGAATAAAAGTATCTCATTACTTACAATGGAAATCGAGCAGTCTAACCACATAGAAATCTGATCCTTTAAAAGTATTTTTTTCAGAACAATTTTAGTCATTATCCAGGAACACAGAAGCATGACATTACAGCTTTCTTTTCGAGCTCCTACTTTAACATGCACAGCATTAAGTTTATTTAACCAGCGTCTATAATGCTTATGGCTACAAAGAAAAAGGCTAATGTCTGAGCAGAATAACAGGTGCAGAGCACCTGGAACAGCAGCACTAGGACCAGTGAACTGCCCTATTCATCCCAATGAGCCCAAGGTGTAGCTTTATGATACAGCTGAGCCCCTCTACGTGCAAACTTCTCACAAACCAGCGTTGCTCTCCTCCTCCAACATTTCCTTTGAGCCAATTCTGGCCCTGGCTTGAGCATGAAGAAAATCAGATCAGGAAAATGAGACAGAAAAAAACTTGCTTTCCAATGCATCTCTATGGCTTAGAAGAGGGAAGGAAGAAAGAAACTACTCTTTTCCATGGACTGAAAGAATGAGGAAAAATGGCTTTGAAATCCGTAGTCTGCAAATGTAAGAATCTGGCAACTTATTCCTCTCCTCAAGTAAGGCTCAGTATATGATTAAAAACCTTATAGTTACCTTGTGAAAGACCCTTGAGCAAGCTCTGATGGTGTTGACATGCACTGGAACAGGTTCCAGAACATGTTAACCACAGTAGCATTGTGCTGCTCCCAGTCCTGAGAGCCTACCTCCAGAGAGCAGCCATGGATGGAAAGGAAGAGGGATTGAGTCACCAGCAGGACCACACTGACATGGCACCTCACTTGAGACTTTGCTTCCTTCTGGGGTGGCATGGAGGTCACTATGCTACAAGGGCATGTGCACTGCAGCTCCCTAAGAAGCTTAAACCTGTGGTCTCCTCATTCTCCCCAATCAAGGATGCCCACCGCTCTCCTGGGACAATGTTCATGCTCATTTCCCATATTCACCCAGTCAGGAGATGCATGATCCCAGGAGAAAGACAAGGCAGGACTGGACTTGACTGGATTGAACAGATTTTTTTGACACCCATATAAGGGCCTAAGCCCATAGGAAATTTCTTCTGTGTGCAGGTGGCTATTCATGGCATTAACTATGCCAGCACACTTTCTAGACTGTTCTGACCTATTTACCTTCAATGTGATGTCCTATGTCACCATCATTTAGGAGACTGATTGCCTCTCTTTGCCTAAGACCCAAGTCCAGTGGGCCAACGGTCCTGTGAGAGCAGAGTGTGCACATCTTCCATGTATGTCATTTCAGAGTACCATTTTGGCTGAAAATGGTAGGGGTCCACTATTTCCCTCCTAATGTATCCTTTGGGTTCTCCAATAGGAAGGTTTTGCTGTTAAGGTCAGTTATAATCAAAATCAATGACCCACCAAATAATAGAGTGAAACTTACTTGTCTCTGTTCTAAATTTCCTATTCCATACAGTGACTTTGCCATAACATCTTCAGGAAATCAAATGCTGAATAAGAAGCAGCTGGCACAAACTGAATCTGGTAGGAATACAGCAATTGTGGTCAAGATGGAGAAAGAGAATAGCTTCAAAAAATATGTGGTACATAAATGTTACCTTTGCTTGCCTCTGCCTCTGCTCATGGGAGCATACAAGTCCTAAGTCATGCTAATCTCATCATCAAGGTAGCAAATCCTTAGAGCATCAGCAAAATATGCTCTTGACTTTCATTGCAAGAAAAGATCTGATCTCAGACTGTTTTATTGTTATTGATCCTAGAAAAATAGGGGCAGTGGTGAAGAGTCTCACTCTGGCAGAAAAATGCAGCCTACCTGTGCTGGCAGCTGCAGATGTCCCTGCTTGTTCAGCCATCTCTTTGTCTTCCAAACACTGCTGGTCAAATTTCAAAATTTAATCCTCACATTTCACCAGCACCTCAAAATCCACCTATCTGATTTCCCAGACTAATTATACAAGGCCAAAAGAAAGCATTTTTCTTATCAAAAGAAGTTAAGTTCTCACAAGCAGAGACCATGGAGCAAAGTTTTAGTAGTTCAAATGGAATTAATTTACCCTTAAAGCAATTATTTCCTTATCATTTCCTTTTGGACAAAGATTTTCATTACCATAACTCCAGCTTTGCCCAAGGTAGGAAGAGATTTCCTGAAGCGCAAACAAACAAACAAAGCTCAATATAGTTTCCTAAAAGGATAGGCAAAAAAGAGTGAACAAGGGCTTATTCACTCTCATAAGTCTAAAGAAAGCCATATAAATTCAATGCCATAAAAATCCAGGTAACCTATAATATTTTCTGTGAGCAAAAAATCTGAAGGTGTCATATTTGGATCTGGAGGTGGGCAGTGCTTCACAGGAACATGAGACCAGGTTTCTATTTCAGGAAATAGGACAGCAATTTTACACTAAGTCAATGTAAAACAATGGGTTATGTTGGTAGGTAAGCAGAATGGCAACATACCTTAGGTTCTTCACAAGGAATAGAGTCTGTGTTTTACTGCTTTGCAAACAGAAGCATTACTACTTTATATGTCTTTTCTGGCCTATGCTGTATGAATTACCCATTTCTGTGAAAACAGGTTGAGCTATTTTCCAGAAATGTAAGCATAACGAAAGGAACCTATCTCAGGCATTAGGGTTAGACAGTGTCTAACCCATGCTAATGTTTTTAAACAAAAACAACCATTGTCAGACTTTTTTTGTGCTTTTTCTGTTGTTCATTACTACTGAACCAGCAGCTCTCCTAATGAAGAAATCAGACTGGAATCTGACACTTCAGAGTCAGAGTAGCTGCAGAGAACAAAACTATAATGAAAACAATATCCTCAGACCAGAGTTTCACATGTGTTAGCAGTTACTGTTGCTGCCTCTCTCAGTACTGCCTATCTACATAATCATGGGCTGCAAAGCAAGTTCAAAGGGCTTTTCTACAGAGGAACCCCACACTGCTTCGGTTACAGCACAGCACATCCCTGCATGGATGCCCAGCAGTTCAAAGCTGAAAACAAGACTTTGGCTTGCTTCTGTCCTACAGAACTGCAAAACTTGGCTATTGTGTGCTGAAAGACAGAACAACTCTATTCTGTTGATTTAGTCACCTAATTAATTTATCAAATCTATATTAAATACTCAAACTAATTGTAGAATTGTCTTGGCCCGAGATTGCTTGTCCTACTGTTATTTTCTTTTGCAGGTGTTGCTGTTGTTTGGCAGCCACAGGCAGGATCACGAGCTGAGCAGGCTGTAGGTCTGATATCATACAACTATTATTATATTCATGTGTTGATACAACTCTGTATTTAGACCCAGGATGAATACTTGCCTCTAATCCCATAAATAATACTTTGCCATTAACTTCAGGTGGTCCAGGATTTCACTTTAGACCTCTAAAATCAAACAGTGTTGATTTGGAATGTTTCAATTATATATATATATATATAAAATCTAGACAAGGGTGTTAATTAAAGGAAGATATCAGCCCTGTCCTTTAAAAATCACTTCTGACATGTCCAAAAAAATTATTTTTGACCCAAACTACCCCACACGAGAAAAAGGCCCCTCAGATGTTTCACTGGAAAGTAAGTGAAGCAGATAAAATAATTACCATTTATCTCTTCTAAAAGTCCCTAAAATCCATTGTGCCATTACCGAAAAACCGATGGCTTGTGCTCCCTCAGCTGGTTAATTCCTGAATGTTTCCCAGAGCTATGTTATTACTGATGGCTGAATTTTCTGCAGCTTGCTAATATCTTTACATGTGCAAAGATATTTGTCTCTACAAAAAATGAGCTTACAATAGCGATAGCAATGTGGTGTGGGGAAGTAAAATGTTAGAGCACTACATATTATCTTAGTTGTCTGACAGCGTATCAAAAGATAACAAATGAAAGCAAACATTGACTCTTCCTTCTCATCTCCACACACTTAATTAGACTTTACCCTGCCAAACCCCTATTCTTTAAATAAACAACATTAACCCATAATTCTGTGCTCTTGTACATGGTATTATACAAGAGCACAGAATACCATTGCACTTAACGTGGTATTGTAACTAATTCAGGAAAATTGTGTTTTCTATTAGGGAATTCCCTAAAGCATTTTTTTCTGTTATTTTCAACACATTTTTATTATTTAAACATTGCCCTCTCAGTGAAAAGCACACAGGACTGACCACAAATACACAGCCTGTGGAATCCATTCACTGTAATAACCCAGCATAGGCTTAAATAGACAAGTAGTGAGCTCCTCATCCATGAAGCTGTGGTTTGTTTGAGGTTTTCCTCGGGATACCAGGCAATTCCATTTTGTCTCTGTACCTTTTTATTACCAAGAAAAAATTTTTGCCGTTATCTTTTATTCAATTATTCCCTATCTTTATTGCTCTCTTCTTTGTCTTCCTTTTTAGGCAAATCTAATTGAAATGTGGTAGGCCTACTTTCTCTTATTAAGTTTCTGTAAAAATAAAATGCGTCTTCAGTATGTTTAATGAAAATATGCAATGAAGTGTCAACAAAGTAAATTTAAGAATTCTTTTTAATTTACATCTTTGGGTAGATTAAAGCATTATATGTTTTCACTGTAAGTAAAAATTTTCTTTACATGCCAAGAAGAAAATGAAGAAAAAACGGAGGTTCTAGGAAACTAAATTTTTCCACAGAAGAATTCTTCCATTATTTGTGTTTCTTAATAATTACAGGTGTCTTTCATGAAAAGCCGCGTTGGATTGTTTGGTTCTTTTTTTTAGTACAGTCCCGATATTTGCCTGTACTAAACAAGTAAGTTAAAATAAAGTTATAGGAATCTAGTTATTATTTTGCCATGCAAAACTGGCACTTAATAGTGGTTCTACAAGAGCAGCTTGTACATATATTACCAACTTGGGAAAAGTAAGTGTCTTTTTTTTTTTCCCATATCTGAGATGCAGGTAATATTCCACAGAAATAACACAACTTTTTGTAAGCAATTTGGTACAAGATTTACTTAGAAACAAGGTTAAGAAAATTTTGCAGGTGCAGTTGAATTCAGAAGAATGTAGCCATCTGCCTGAGACTCCTACGGAGACTGATTCCTGATTCTACTTAATTGCAACGTTGTCCTTATATTCATGACTAGGCTTCGCGAATGAACATTTGGGAAAGTCTTTATATTAATTAGCAAAGGATTAAACAGTCTCCAGAAAGGACTCAGATTCTTTTCAGAGTTTCCTGCAATGCCTTGGATCAAAGATAAGGCAAATTTGGCGCAGGAGAAGAATAAAACATCAAAGAGAACGGAGTGCAAGTTGAAAAAAAAAAAAAAAAAGAGAGTCAAAGTAGCAGCCCTGGCAAATGAAGAGTGTGTTTTTCCCTGGGTCTGTGGAGGCAGTGTTGATACCAGACCATGGTCAGATATGTTTTAGCTTTTGTTTGAAGCTCCTTAAGGATCTTCAGCAGGAGACATTAGCCTCCAGCCAGCCCTGCAATCTGAGCCAAGGTGAGCCAAGGGTGCAAAACAGAGTGGTTCAGGGGGTGAAGGCCCCCCAAAAAGCTAGCCTGCAGCTTTTCACCTAGATTTCTGACAGCATTTTAAGGTCAGACAGTTAGATAAAGCATCTGTACACCTCTATAAGCCCTTGCATATAGTTACACCATAGAGTTTCTCTAATCAGAGAAAGGAAAACCAGCAAAAGTCTCATGGAATGCACCTTCCCTAAGGAGCAAATGATTGAAAATAAAAACCCTTCAACAGGTAGAAAAAAGAATTTAGAGGAAATTATTTCAAAATATAATGCCTAGCAGCACCTTCTAGCAAGCCTCCAGGTAACTCTGGGACTCCTTTACAGGTCAATTCGCTAATTTCCAAATACGGTTGGGAGCCTAGCTTTAGAAATCCAAGTTTCAGGATCCAAGCTTGTTTAACAGCAGACACTGTTGCCTGATCTACCAAAATGGGAATCCAATGAAAATCTGATAATATTGTAAAAGCTCCAACAACATTTTTGTGGACCTACTGTAATAACGTATCCCATGAAGGAGCTAAAATGAAAAAAACCTATTCCAGACAAGTGTCTAATCTTCAAATATAAATCCAGTCAGCAAAAACACAGTAATGCAAAGTTTTATCTAAAATTTTTCTCTAATTATTTTGGGGAAGTTGGTTAATAATTTATCTCATATATTTATAAGTAATGGTAGCATGCCCTGATAGACTGCTTCTCTGAAATAATTTTCTGAAGGAACTGGGGAAGAATGTGTATAAATAGAACAATGTATGTGACTACCCTCCCTGTGAGGTATACAGAGAATTTAGATTCACTTTTTTGTCAGGTGATCTTTTGCTAATCTAATAACAAAACTGAAATATGCCAATAGAGACCTTTAGAATCAGACTCTGATACAGAGAATTACATCGCACTTGAAATGCTTCATATTAACCTATGAGAAGAAATACAGGATTTACAATAGAAAAATGTTCCTAACCCTCTTTACCGTAGGAAGAGCCTAGATCTTCTCTTTTATCATTCTGCTCACTGGTGTCTGTCATTGAGTGTATGGCAATGAAGATTTATTCTTGAGATCTCAAGTGGTT
Organism: Pipra filicauda; assembly: GCF_003945595.2. Taxonomy (NCBI): domain Eukaryota; kingdom Metazoa; phylum Chordata; class Aves; order Passeriformes; family Pipridae; genus Pipra; species Pipra filicauda. Next base: position 3,767,963 of record NW_024105031.1, on the reverse strand, counting down.
ATAAAGTAAGATAGTTTCCAGGGACTGGGGGCTGTGTTATCTGAAGTCATTTCTCCAGTAACACAGAAATAATTTTTCTGGCAGCACAGAAATCACTGGAAAAAATAGGTAAATGTATTGGACTATAAATAAAAATACAAATCAGGCATATATAGGAAATGTTCTCCCAATTCAAGAAACACATTTTAAAGTAGATTTACTTGAAATACACAGTAGAGTTTCATATAGACTTTGCAGGATGTGGTTGTTTGGATCGGTAGTCTTATCATTAGAAAACTCATTTTGCTATGTTTATGGCACTTTAAAAGATATAACTGTCTTATTACTTGGTGTTGAAAATATAACTTCAGCCTGAGCAGTCATCTCATCCAGAATTCACATAGTTTATGGGAAATGCAGCCAATACTAAAGGGCATCACAGGTCACAACATTTCTAAACTGACCTTTGGAGACAGCAAATTTTTTTTGCAATAAGATGATATTTAGAATTTCCTGGCTCATTTGAAGGAAATTTGCATGGTGTCTATGCAAGCATTAAAGCTGAATTAAGTTCTGTTTTCTTAATTCTGTAGCTAGCCAACAGATATCACTCAGTCTCAGTGGAAATGGGATATGACAGTTTTCATCTGGTGAAGCTATAAACAGTATTGTTGAAGGAAACAGATCTCTCCTTTCAAGAAGACAAAGAGAGGGAAGGATAGCTGGCTTTGGCTTAAGCCCTGGCCATAAAGAGGGCTGTTTTCTCTGAAGTGCTATATGTACCTCCCTGGTTACAAGCAAGCAGTAAACATGTTTAAGGTTGGAGAGAACAGACCTGGGGTTATGAGTGAGAAAAGTGTGTTAAGTCCTAGAAGAAACCATCAGCAATAACTTAGTATTTAAGTGAAGGAATGGAGGGCATAAAGCAAAAAATGGCCCACCAGACCTTAATTTCCTGTAGCTAGGCACGCATTTCTGGAAATTTTAAACTTGCTTTCGCTTTCTTCTCAGTTCTAGGCAAGGAGACTGTATTAGGGAGGGGGGAAGATGGCTGAAAAAAATGTGAAACCTATGAAGAGACAGCTGAAATCAGTTTTCTGCACTAGCCTTTGATTAGCTGTTCTCCAGCTCTAAACCCCTGAAGCTAAAGGAACTAAAAAACCCAGCCATAAACAATGAATGCTTTGAATTAGCTTCTCTTCATATGTCATGCAAGAGGAGAGGAGTGACGTGCCCGCAGTGAACAGCCGCACAGAAGGTCAGCTGGAATCTGCAACAAAGTCCAAGGTTGGAAACTAATAGCTAAAGGCATCTTCAGGACTCCTAAGAAAAGCCACATAAAAGTCAAGACATTTGTTAATTAAGCAAGTAAAACATTTGTTGATGCAGGAGAACGGCCACAACCATCTGAACACACAGGGGCTTCAAACTCTGCCCCCATGCAGCCCAACGCTTCTGCCCCATTTCCTTCAATGTTCAGCCTCCCCCAGGATCGTGTCTTGCTGCTCAGGGATGCAAAGAGACAATAGATCTAGAAGAAAGTAAATATATCTAATACAGGAAATTCAACCCATGCACTAGAAGATTTTGTTCCTCAAAACATCAGGTGATCATCTGCTTCAATTAGGAATGAAAAAAAGATGAAAAAGATCTTATTAGTTGATAACATGCTATCCATTCTGAAGAAGCCATTAACACTGAAATCATAGTCTTGTTCTGACAGACATTCAAACAGGTCTGTAAAGATCCAGGATTCAAGTCCACAAGTGGACTTTTCACATAGTGTGTTTATTTAAACAAAAAGATCAAGGCAGAGGCATGCAAGAGAGCTAGCAGAGATTTTTTTTAAAGAAAACAAGGAAACACACCAAGGTTGTAGGATAAGAGTTAAAAGACATAAACCAGACAAATCTTAGGAAAAAATAATTTATTTTATTCCTGCTTGTTCATGGGAACCAGGTATTATGGTTGAATTTTTATAAGGATGAATTACAAGGCAAGTGATTTTCTTTTTTATCATTTTGAATCATTACTTAACCGTTATTTTTCCATTAAGTTTTTTATTTCTGATTTTCCTTCAGTTAATAATTTATATTCCAGGCGTTACAGATGATTTGGTGCCCCAGAGAAATTTCTTAACACTAGTGATAATCACTAAAAGCAGTAACTTCTTCAGAGCCCCTTTTTACATAAATTTCTTTAAACTGTAAAGGAGTAAAATATGAACTGGAGAGATTTTAAAGTTGCCCAGGAGATGTTAGCAGTAACAACTTCTGGGAGTCCAGAGAGCAATTGTTTAAAAGCAGAAATAATGTAACCAAGGAAGCAGCATTTACCTGTACAAAACCCTTCCCACAACATCTCCATTTACTACATATCCTGTAGCATTAGCATAACTAAAGCTAATCCCAAAATAACAATAAAGAAAAATCTAAGACACATGAAAAAGAAAAGCCTGTTCCTAGCTCTTCATCACTAACCCAGTTTGTAGGGTTTTGCTCATTTTTTCTTTTACCATCTAGAAACTAACATTGTTTTGCTTCTTGATATTAAAATAAATACATTATAGTTAGGGCCACTACATTTTATGGAGGCTGGATGCTCTTGCATTTTTTTCTTATTTGGCATTCTATATAAGCCCCAGAAGATAGGAATTCATATTTCATTTTATCAACCATTTTTTAAAAATCAGAAAGAAAAACCCAAACTGCTTTGGGGTTTCTGTCTACTCCTCAGCCATTATGCTCTCACCATGCTCCAGGAAAAAAGAGTCCTCCAGAGGCTGCAGACTTGAAAATATCAGGATGAACTCTTTTTTAAAATATAATTTCTCTAGTAAGAAAGAAAATGTATGTTAAAGTGAAGTTGCTCATTTAGCCAAAAAGATGCTCAAAAAATGTTTACGTGGTTATAAATAGATGTATATTTTTATAGATCATAGAATCATCTCGGAATTATAGAATTGTTTAAGTTGGAAGGGACCTTAAAGATCATCTACTTCCAACTCCCCTGCCAGTCCACCTTCCACTAGACCTACTTGCTCAAAGTCCCATCCAACACGGCCTTGAACACTTTCAGTGATGGGGCATCCACAGCTTCTGTGGGCGACCTGTTACAGTGACTCACCATCCCCACAGTAAAGAATTTCTTCCTGTAATATCTAATCTAAACCTACCATCTTTCAGTTTAAAGCCATCTACCCCTTGTCCTATCACTACATGCCCTTGTGAAAAGTCCAACAAGTTGCAAAAGCCTATATGCAGCTGCCCTTTTCCCTGTGTGTGTACATGGTTTAGAAAGCTCTCTGTCTCCAAAGGTTTCTTTGTTTCTTAAGAGCCCGGTACTAAAGGGATCTTGGCAAGTATAAATCATTTACTTTTAGGTATGAAGGAGGCAATCTGTATTCAGTGTTTGCACTTACAATATTGTCAGTGGGAAACTTGGATATACAAGGAAACTTGTTTATTCACTGCTAACAGGTTTTTTTGTCAGCCCTGACTCTTTTTTAATAAACAAATTTTTCTACTAAAAAAACTACTACAGAACAATATAGTAGATTTTCCCCTATTTTCTTTTACATGTGACAGTAGCACATGTAAAAAATAACTATAATATCAGTGTTATAAAATTAATATGACACAGTAGCTACTGTATTTTCCTATTATGTTCTGTATTATCAGTGTTGGACCATTTCCATTATAAGTCCTGTTTTCAGTTACCCAATTTCAGCCATGTTAAGTAGAAAATTTTTAGTCCAGAGTTCTGGCCAAGACAATTTAAGGGAGAACATTTTCAGTTTTACTTTTTCAATCATTTCCAGGAGTTATCTTAAAGCAGCCCAGTGATTTTCCCTTTAAAAGGCTCCTGTGTTTCCCACTTCGAAGCTGGTACTTTATCAGGATGATTACTCTGTTCATAATGTACCAGAGGAAATAAAGCTGATCTGGAAAGAGGTGAGGATGGGACAAGATGGGATGGTAGTTGAGGAACGGAAAAAGAATGCGCAAGTGGTTGGCATGAGGACGGTGGAAGTGGTCTTTTTCCCTGCTAAAGCTGGATATCAAAGTGTCTCATGATGGAAAACACTAAAACTGGAGGAGAAAGTGCAGGAGGAAGAGCTTGTGAAGGGTGCTAATAACACCAAGACCTCGGGTTCAATCCCCTATATGGGCCATTCACTTAAGGGTTGGACTCAATGATCCTTGTGGGTGCCTCCAACTTAAAATATTCTGTGATACCGTGAGATGGCAAGTGGGAAGGGGAAAAGACCAGAGAAGGAATGATGCTCTTTGGGAAGGTGGAGGTGACAGAACAAAGCATGTGAGAGCAGCTGAGAAGTCCAGAGAGCAGGCTGATTTGAGATTAGAAGCACTAGGGGGAAAGTTTCAGACGGCAGGCCTGGAAGGATTGGCTGGGTAAGAAAAATTATACTGGAAGCTGGAAAAAATGAGGAAGATACAAAGCCAGGGCAGAGACAGGCCTGGTGCAGAAACATGTGGGTGGAGAAAAATAAAGCAGAAGAACAGACTTGGGGCTGGAAAACAATGTCAGAAGAACCTATGCCCCATGGGAAAAAAATAGCTGCCTTTTAAAAGAAAGCTTTTGTCAAGTTCAAAAACCAGAAAGTTTCAGATTAAGGTTGCGTGTGTAACCCTAGCACAGTCTTATCTGTGGTATTTTTGTCACAACTCTCACTCAGATTAGTAACTGTTTGCTTTTCATCACTTCTCATCATTACAAGGAAATCAAATTATGAGACATGCAGCAAAGAAAACACAAAGAGGAGATAATATTGGTGAAAAATTTTTTCAAAGTGTAAAAGTAACAGAGAAACAGGGATAAGAGAGTTCATTGCAAAGAAAATGCTACGGTACACTCTAGGTAAGTGTAAGTCATCAGTAACATCATCCTTTCCTGAAAATTATATACTAGGAAACAACCTGTGTCAAAAACAAATAAGCAAGCAGCACACTGGAAGGCTGGCAGAAGCCTATTGCAGGGGCATCTATTTAAGGGCAAAATAAAACTGATTTATGTTGGATGTAGGAAAAAAAGGGAGCTAGGGAAGTTAAAAGGACTACAGAAAATTACAAGGAAAATATTTAAGAACTGTATTAGTGTTTCAGATTTGCATCAACAGCGTATCTATCAGGACCATCAGGATTCGGGGCCACTATACAGTCTGAAATAAAAATCCAGCCAGAAGATCCCAATATGAAACAGCAAGGCCAGAACTTATGGAGAGTACTAGCAACAAAGATCCAGGAGAAGAAAGTGTAGGCTAACTTTTCTACTATTCTACTATTATTCCTTGTCAAATTAACTATACTTGTACTCACAGTGCAGCAAAGAAATGTGAATGCTACCAACAATTCTGTTTTCTCCCTTATAAATGCAACAAACCCCTTCAACGAGGGTTCTGTCCAGACAATAATGCTCTTTAATGCAGCCTATTCCAATATAAAGGCAGCTATTCCAACACAAAGAAAACACGGGAATTTCTAAAATACTCTTCCCTATTTCTCAGAAACTTTTAAAAGCTTCTCAATCTTATTGTCAATGGTGACTGAAGAATTTAGAAGTTCCCTTTCCCATGGCATTCTCTCAAAGTCTCTGGTGATAGCAAGACTTTGGACAACTAATGTGTTTTAAAATCCAGTCTTCCTTTATCAAGCAGTCAGAAAAAAAAAACAAACAAAAACAAACAAACCAGAAAAGATGCAGTGAAATGTCATCCTCTCTTTTAATGAGTTTCTTCAGCTTTTCTGATGTAATGGTAAAACACTTCATTTAAGGGTTGCTATTGACAAAAAAGTTACAGTCAGAAAACTACGTTCAGTGTCCATTGAATTCTCTTGATGCCCCCTGCAGGCCATACTGGCTAGAAAGCCTAAATCCTCCTAGGAAAAATCCTGTAGCTAGTATCAAAATACCTATTTTGAAATAGAGCTGTTTCCATTTTAGCTTGTCTCGTGAACTTACCGATACACAGTCCTTCCTGTTCCAACAAGCACAAGCAAAATGTAAAACAGCTCTAGATTCCTTCCCGATGACCTAATTAGGCAGAATAATGAAGGCTAGAGGAACAGTGAAGCACAGAGATGTGTAACACCAAATATGGGGGTAAAATTGCAGATACCTGTGGTACGTGAGACTTGGAGGAGTCTTCTCCATCCCTGTGGGCACATGCAGCTTTGCTGTTTTCTGTCCCAAAGATACTGATCTGTTGTCAAATGCTTTCACCTCCATGTGATAGTGTCTCTTATAGAATGACAAACTTCCGGAATTAGTCAATGGCAGGGCTAGAGTCAGTCACCTTCAAGAACCTGAGGGCTTCTCCTTACTAAATGCCCTCCAAGACTTCATAGTGCCTGCCTGTCATTGTTAGGATCTCCTCTCCAACTTCCTGCAGGTTCAGGATCCTCAGGGACAAATGAGATAAAACTGCACTAGCTGATTATTTTTCATTATTTTTCTTTTTAACCTTGGAGATTTCACATATTGTAGGTTTCTCATAAGGGATCTGTTTTGCTAGCAGTTCAGAAGAGGCTGACTTTATGAGATGAAATATTCAACTTCAGTACTCAGGAGGAGAGAAAAACTGTAATCACACATCATTAAATGAATCACCCCACTATCCTAGTAGGATGTAACAGGATACAGTGTGCTGCAAAAACCTGCTTTAAAAACTTAAAATTACTCTTTCTTTAAAAATCAGGATCAATCACCCATCATTTGTTTTGAGAAAAGATACATAACACCTGGAAGGCATGAGGTGAATATGGTGGGATAATTCCCAGCTAAAAAAATATTAAGGGTATAGATTAAAGAAGAAATAGAAGATAGAAATTTCTAAAAGCTGTTTGTGAGACAAGTTGCAGGAAAGTGAATAGTACTAGAATAGATAATTAGCAATGGGGAATTAGTACAAAGGAATGTAAGGTTCTCATAACCTTTTTTGTTCCTGCTGTCATCTGTTTTTTAGAAAAAGAAAGCCCTCTGAGGCAGGTCGTCGAAGTTTGATGGATGCACACAAGGTGATCTGGGATCATTCTGGACCTCTTAAGTCAACCTGCAGCAGTATGGAGCCAAAATGAAGCCAGTGAATATAATATGAGTAGGAGAGAAAGGACACAAGGTGCAAGCAAACCTCTCCAGAGGAATCACTGCTATTATCTGGTCTTCATTACACAGATGTTAACTCTGAGCTATTCTGTGTGCTTGTTTGATAGCTAGTGTCTAAGGTATAGTGCTTTTCTTCTGAAATGTCATCTTCCTATTGTGAACAGCGAAATAACTGCCATGCTATGGCGTTTGGGGGTAGATTGTTTTGTTTTGTAGAGTTTATCTCTGCCAGCCTCTCACAGGATAACTCTGACTTGGCAGAGAGCACTCAGAAGAGATTACTGTTTCAAGTCTTGCTCAATTTAAGGAAACTAGAATAACTTTTCACTTTTATTCCTTGGAGAGGACCAGCCAAACTTAATTTCCTTCCCAAAGACTGAGAGGAAATTAAAACAAGTGTTTAAAAGGAGTGGGGTATATTCTCAAAGTATTTCTGAGAAAGTCAGTTTTATTTAATGCACACTATTGTGGTAAAGCTCTCAAGGCATCACCTATTTTACTCATACACTGAAAATTCAATATATTTACAATGTAAAGCACTTTGTACACAACATTATTCACCTTAAGACTTGTTCTGATTTATTCTGCTAACTGAGGTGACAGTGCTGATTCAGACCATAAAAGATGTGGCTTGGTGAGGAAAAGCCCTGGTTTAGGCAGACAGTAATAGGTGGTTTTTCAGTTGTACAGAGCGTCAATGCAAAGACAAAAGCTATTCACTTTAGTTAATCTGACATTACAAGGCATAAACTGATGGACAGAAGTTTCTTACCCATGATGAATGGAAAGAGAAGAATAAGGAGATAGACTAACGTCATGCATCCTATTCCCCGAGCAAATATTACCATCTGGGCATCCACAATTCCTGAAGTTAATCCTTTCTTTACAGACTGTTAAAGAAATGGACAATAGGGGATATCCACACCATCAGTATCTTAATTTAGGGTAAGTGCCACATAGACTTTCGTTCCTGGTCCTGTGTGTGGGATGCCCAGCACAGTGTGCAGCGCAGGTTGCACAGTGAGCCCTTGAAGCAATGGAGAGGGAAGGTAATTTAGCTTACTAATGATCTTATTTCTTCTGGCACAAGGCATTTAATTTGAACTAGTTTCTTAGGATCCTGGGTTTTGCTAGATATTTAGTAGTACTTTGGAAAACGTAAGCACTTGTTGACTTGCTATAAGAGAGGATAAAAACAAAACCCTATTTGGTTAACACAAATTGTAAATCTGACAAATTTGTTTTCCATATTTTCAGAAAGTTTTCAGAGCAGAGTCTCATGTTTCCAAAAATTCCCTCAAAAATTAGTTATTTAACAGTGTGTTCGGTAATATTTCAAGCACCAGTACAGTTAATGAACTCTGCTGTTACTGTATGAGCAGTACACTAGGCTATGTCATTGCAGTCTCATTTAATCTCTTGCTTTGATTTGGAACTCTTGCAGAAATTGGTAGTGATGGGGAGCTCCAAATCCCTAGTGAAGGCTAGGCAAGGAGTCTATAAAGTTGTTTTAACTCATTGCTATTTTCAAAAGAAAGGGTAAGCAAGAGCAGCTGCCCTGGGTGTCCTCTGGATGGCTTGCAATCCTTTATCTCCCTGAAAAAAAAACTGCTGCTGACTTCTGAGGTCCCATGTAAGCTCAACAAGGCCAGGAGAGCTGTTGTTTTAGACACTGTCATTTAATCATCTAAGGTAGGAAAATGCATCACAGATCTGAGACAAGAATCTGCCGCTGTGCTTACTTTGCTTTGCTTAATGGTCTATCATGTCATTCCATTTTATCTCCATCTTCAGATGGTATGAGGAATCTTCGCTCTTTATCTAATATCTCCTGCAGAACAAATTGCTTTCACTTTAAGTTGTTCTCACTTTCACAGTGATACAGCAGAGAAAAATAAAGTTTCTGATGATTTACAGCAGGAAGTAGATAACGTGCCCTCCTGACATCACTGAAGGAGAAGCAGAAAGGTTTCATAAACACATTTCTAAAAGGCAAGATCAGAAACAGCACATTGCCACTTCAGAAAGGCCCTAGCTACAGAGTTTGCATTTATGTCCAGAACCTCTTGCACTTTGGGATTGTTCAGGTCTCTAAGGCTGCTTTTCCATGATACTACAAGCTAATTATGAATTTTAAAAACAGCACTTCTAAAAGGTTTTATGTGTTGATGTCATAATTCTCAAACAATGGGAAATGAGAAGGAAAAAAAGTCAGCAAAGACTAGGAAGGCTAAGAGCAGCTGGAAAGTTGCCTGGCAGAAAAGGACCCGGGGCTGTTGGTCGACTGCCAGCTGAACATGAGCCGTAGTGTGTCCAGGTAGCCAAGTATGCCAATGCATCCTGGCTTGGATCAGAAACAGTGTGTCCAGTAGGACCAGGGAAGTGATCCTCCCCCTGTACTTGGTATTGGTGAGGCCACACCTCGAATCCTGTGTTCAGTTTTGGGCCCCTGACGACAAGAAAGACATTGAGGTGCTAGAGTGTGTCCATAGAAAGGCAACAGAACCTGTGAAGGGTCTGGAGCTGTAAGGTAAAATACACACAGGTATTTCCCCAAAATGCCAAGGATTCAAAAACATTCATTTGAAGGCAAGGACACTAAAAACTTACAAGAACCTAACAGTGCAGCAAGACAGCACGGGGCCTCAGGGGAAAGGCAAGTTCCTGTGCTCTTCCAGGGCTTTTTTATTTTCTCTGTCCGTCCCCACCCTCTCCAGCCCGAGGAGGCCCTGTACATGTCTATGAACATTATCTCTCCTGCACACCAGAGAGAGGGGGGGCTCACTCACAGTCCTCCTCACAACCCTCTCTGAAATGCAGAAGGAAAAGGGAAAAAACCATCCTGAGGGAAGCACTTTGCAGGCAGAAAAAGGCTTCCTAAGTGAAAAACGAGTTCTAGCTTCCCATTAAAAATTCTTCCAAAACCGCACCTATCCCTATAGGAGCACAAGCCTTATGAAGAGTGGCTGAGGGGAACTGGGGTTGTTTAGGCTGGAGAAAAGGAGACTCAGAGCAGACCTTCTTGCATTCTACAGCTAGCTGAAAGGAGGTCATAACTAGGTGGGTGTCAGCCTCTTCTCCCAGGTAACAAAAGATGGACAAGAGGAAATGGCCCCAAGCTACATCAGGAGAGGTTTAGATTGGATATTAGGAAAAATTTCCTCATGGAAAGGGTTGTCAAGCATTGGAACAGGCTGCCCAGGGAAGTGGTGGAATCACTGTCCCTGGAGGTATTTAAAAGACGTGTAGATGTGGCATTTAGGGACACTATTTAGTGGTGGACTTGGCAGTGCTGGGTTACCAGTTTGATTCAATGATCTTAAAGGTCTTTTCCAACCTAAATTCAATGACTGAAGCTATTCAAGTCAGAGGTCTTTTTCTTCTGTGTATAAAATGCCCTACAAAGCACTGCTCAGGAGCTTGAGACTGAGACAAAAATACTGAAGAATCATTTTAGCTAGAGAAAATCTCCCAGGGAAAGCCTCATGGACTTGGTAACACCAAAACAATTTTTAATTGTATGTTGGTTTCAAAGAAATATTCACCTAGCACAGCAAAATAAACTCTATAATTTCTGACATTATCAAAAGGGAAAAAAACCCAATTTAGTTTCATCTAAACCTTAAACAGTTTTTGTGACTATTCAAGAATTTCCAGCAAACAAAAGAAAAAGCATATTTTATGGAGTTTGGCTTCAGAAGTTATTCTAACAAAAAGTAGATAGCAAACCTTTCTTGAGGCCTTGTGACATTAGATTTTACAAAGAAAAAGAGGAACAGATTTTTACTAAGTTCATTTATGTTTCTATAAGGATTAAAATAGTACAATATAACAAAAGGATATCAGGTCCCGTAGAAGGTTCAGCATTTTCACAGCTCAGGTTTTGTGAAAAGGTAGTCCACAGATGGATGTAGTTCCACAACACCACATGCACATATCTGGCAATAGAAACTAAAACCTGCTCTTTGTTTGAAGACAGGAACTGTGGCAAGGTACAGCTGCTTGTTTGAGCTAAAACACTGAAAAATAGACCAGTTAACCAGCAGCATGAGTTTGCACCCACATCTTAATGTATATGTTCAAGGCTTTAATTGCATTTATAACACAGGCCAGAAAATATGCTACAGGAGGGCTGCAACAAAGACCAGCTTCTGTGACTGAGAGAAAACAGACATATGCGTGCTAATTCAAAGGGCCAAGAAAACCGTGTGAGGTGGAAGAGGATGGGAAGGAGGATAGCAACAGCCTCCAAACAGTATTATTATGGCTCTGTGAATAACTGATAGTCTTCTGGAGATTGTCTGAGTCCTGGGGAGAAAGAGAAGGAAAAGGTATTTGTTATTGCTGAAACGAAAATCTGAAAGAACTATTCAGTGAGCAAGGTCACCTGGTGTTTTTGGACACAAGATAGTCCATTCAGCCTCAGCCCTTTTGGATCTGAGTCCAGAAAAACAATCTAAAGAAAGAGTTGGAGTCACAAAGTTGCTGGGGCTGTTTAAATGACTCACTAGCTAAAACTCTAAGCCAGCAGAAGAGAGTGCCAGATTTTATTGATTTCTGACTTTCAGAGGCTGAAACCAGTATTGCTTGTTTCCCAGGGATATTTTCCTGTCCATATGAAAGGGCTACAACAGGCTCCGTGATAAAATAGTTTACCAGATAATATTTGAGTGAGAAACCAGAAGTCAAAGCGTCCTCTCTTCACTCCATGGAGCACAGAGACATCCCAAGGAAAACAAAGAAATAGAAGAACTTTTACACTCATCTACAACTCCAGTTTACTGAAAATATTCACAGAGTTACACAATGTTATAGATGGAGCCCCATTCATACAAAGGCTGAACTGTATTACAAGCAAAGCTGTTTCTTTCATGTTCTTTATAAATTATGCTATAGGCCTAGACAGGTTAGACAGGGGCCTTGGTTAATCAGTGGATTAATTTGGGTCCAGCAATGACGTTGGAAGAGAGCTGTTCTGTGTTTCGTAACCTATTGTAGTATTCATTTGGACTGTAAAGGCTGTATCAGGAGTAAGTTGGTGGTTACACCTCCAGATATTTCTCAACCATAAAAGGAACATGAGCTTATACAATTCTCTTGATCTGCCTTTCCATTTTTTGCCTTACAGAAAATATTGCAGGAAAAAGCAGTTGAATTGCAACATCCCTAAAATCTGAGAAAAAGCTGAAGTTTGCTTCTGCATCTGGATTAGTGGAAGTGATTCATTTGAAGATGATACTAGCTATTCATTGTTCACTGCCTGATTTCTTTACAAGGCAGGAATCAGTACGGAATACTCCATTCACCGAGCACAAATCATTACAATTTAACTTGTGAGCACATTCTGATTTCCTGACATGACCATTCCACAGACTGCTCTGAAAAGATTTCATGCAAGTCAGCCATGTCCTTTACTATTGGCTGAATGCTAATTACACAGATCATGGGAAGAAGACAGCTGAGAGCAAATCCTTGTGTTAGCACTTCTTGTAGCACAGCAGCAAGAAAACAAGGCTGGGAATCAGTCTCTTGGAATTTCAGATGCATGTTAAAGCTTAAAGAAACATCCACTTTCTGATTAAGGTTCTTATAGTGCTAAGACTGATTTAGCCTGCTTATGAAAATTAATGCCCATTGGATAATTAACTGATATTAAAGGAATTTGGTAGAAAAAGCAACCTGCTGGGTTCCTCTTGACCACAGTCCAAAGATATACTGCTCTGCTTGGTGTAATTAGTAAGACATCATTACCCTACAGCTATACTGCAGAACCATTAGTCCATATTGTTGCCTCTCTCCTGGAGCAGCTGTAAGCAGGTGATATGGATTAATGCTATCAGTTAATATCAGTTATTATGATCTCACAACAAAATCACACATGGTCGGGTGGATTTTTTTTAATGTAATCACTTTCATATTATTGTAGAAGGTTAAAGTCACACTTCTAATACAAAAATAGGTGCTAAAATTCCTGGTAAATTAATCTCTTTTCAGATGCCCAAGGAAGTTCAAGTGTGCAATAAAAAGACTGTTTTTTTTCTTCTGATAAATCCATGTAAAAACTGAATATGGTGGAACTAAGTATTTAGTATTCTAGGCCAGATTCCTCAAATCAGAGCAGCTACTTACTACTCTGCTGCCAGTGTAATCTATTAAGCAGTCTTAATCTGACAAATGAAGGACAACGGCACTTTAGTAAAGGGCTTTCTATTTGCTTAGGAAGTCTGCAAAGGGGCTCTGAGGACTGTCACTCTCATCACACCCCAGAGAAAGCCATACAACTCTCCCTCCCTGAGCTCTTTGCAGCTGGGTGTGCAGGACAAGAGCAGAAGATCTGGCAAAGCTGTGCTTCCCACCAACTCGACCACACACTGAGAGCAGCGTGCTGCCTTGCTCGGCTACACATTAGCATCCAGCTATTGCTTTTCCCTGTGATTTGGCTCTTGGAAAGCCCAAACTGGCAACGTGACTTTCTTACACTGGCAAGGCTAAAATTCATTTATCCTGCTGATTTCAGAGAGGGTGTTAGTCACTCTGTCAGGACTGTTGCCAACCCTCAGGCATTCTTCCTGTATAAGTTACCCAAAGAATGATTTTTAGACTGTGCGTATGTGGGTCCAGTGCTTAATTTTGTTCTTCTAAGAATTTTTTAAATTCCTCCCTAGCTCAGCATGGTGATACCTGATAAAAAGCAGGGGGTCAGGAGGCAATTCAAATGCCCCTTGCCCAGCTGTGCAGCATGACTGTGCTACTTTCAGTCTTTTGCAGGTAAAGTAGATGAATCAGAAAACACTAACACTTTTGCAGCAGTATGAGAAGCACATTAGTTCCACTCATACAAAACCAACCGACCTTTAGCAAGCAGACTACCCATAACTGGGTGTTTTTCAATGGATTTAAAGAAGGGAACAGGTAGCAGGAAGGCTTGATCTTAAAAACACAAATTAGAGACTAGACAACCAGGGTGTCCCAGGCCCACTTCTGATACAAAATACCAGTGAAACACTTCTTGAATATTCTTGATTTAATCCTGTGTGTGGCAATACAGTCATCTTGCAGTGTTTCAGTCATCACTCTGCATTGTTCTGGGTGCAGCACTCTGAAAAGACTGGGATGCTTTTATTTTGTGGCCTTTGCTTTTTTGGAGGCTGGGGTGGCTGGGAGGGTCTTTCAAATTCACACCTGTGGAAGGTCTAGTTGAAAACACAGGAGCACACAGAGAAGTGAATGAATGCATCAAATCAAAAATCAGGTGCAGTATATAGCTGGATTATCACAAGTTATACAGCTCCTTCTTTTTAATCCATTTGAAACTGCTGCAACCTTTTGACTTAGGAAAGAAAGTTGCAGCAAGATGTTTCTGCTGAAGATGTTAACTTTGATAAAGTTAAGTCCCTGACGCAAAATTAGGGAGACAAGTGGAGTTCACATCAAAATGGGAGCCCTTGGTTCAGCAGTATGCCTAAAGACAAGCTTTCTCAAGTGGGCAAAATGTGTATCTAATATGTTAGCCAGATATTTTGACAGCGTCGTGTTCATGCGTTGCTTGCGTTCTAACCATCTGGTGAGCACATTAATTCCTCCAGAGAAGGGGGAGACAGCAACAAGCACGGCAGAGGTTTGCACAGTTTACATTACAGCTTTACACCCAGCCGTGAGGTCGCAGGACTGCACCCCTAGAGCAGAGTTTGGCAGCAACCAGCACCACGTCAGAAGAGACCAGACACAACCCTTGCACTCACAGGGACCACATTTCTTCCTCTCTTGGCAACTGACACAGATTTCTGAGAGCACAAATATGAGGAAAATAACCCCTGAGCAGACTGTCTGTGGGAGGTGCCATCAAGGCTTTTGCAAGTGCTACCACAGTACACCATGATGTGCCAGTCTGGTTCAATCACTGTTTTCACAACATAGTAGGAGCAAGTCACAGGAAATTGTGTGAAAGGAGTAACAGCATGGAGAGGACACTAAAACCTACTCTAACATGGGTTAGGGGAAACCAGTACAAATAAAAGCTGGCAGGCTGTAACCAGCAGGGTGGAAGATCTGCTTTCAGAAAACAGGCAGGAAAGGTGTGAGGGAATTTAACTTCCTTTCATAATTGTTGGTTCTCCTACCTTGGCACAAAAAGAAAGCACGCAGATTTTATCCTCTGACTGACTCCAGGTCACTGGAACAAAACACTTCCTTTAATTTTAAACACAACTGCTAAACAAAATTTTGATACTCCTACAAGAGGTACTGGTAGGTAAACTTTCCCCTTGTCAGCTCTCAGATGCTCATAGAGGAATGCATCAGTTAGTGCGGCTAGGGATGATACAGTTTCAATTTCTTTTTGGCAATGGATATTTCTGTCCTACCCTGGTAACTTCATTTAAGGTTTTGCACGAGGCAGAATGGTCACTCCCTTAACTAATGTCATCTGCATCTCCTCATTAGCTTCCACTACTTGCAGCCTAGAATGTTAAACAGGTTCAGCAGGTTCAGGTGTAAAGGTGTATCTAAAATCCTTCACTGTGGTTTGTCATTACTTGCAGTTAAGGCAATTTTTTGTTTTGGCAGTGTCATCTTTAAGTCATTAGATATGTCACCTCATTTCATTAAAAGCAGCCAAGTTTTTTTGATAAGGTGCACCAAGATGACTAAACTATTGATATTCAGGATTTCACATCTCAAAGTGCATGTGCCAGATGAATATCACAGAAGGATCAACTAACTGACTTTCAGAAAAAAAATTTGGGGTCTTTGCCATTAAGAAACATGGAAATGCTCAAAGCTTCGGGGGGTACCAAGTTAGTTTTGAAAAAAAAAGATAAAATTCCTCTAGCATAGGTCTTTCAGATTAGTGCAAACCAATATATTGTTGAGATAGTAGGTAATAGACATTGGACATAGACTCTCCACACAAGCCTTTGTATTCTTAAAACTTTACACTTAAAAATAGTTATTTTCACTGTTGGTTTTATGTGACTATGTAGAGGGGATAGAAAGACAACCCTGAGTGATATGTTTCATGAGCACTTCTGCAAAGGTGAAGAGGGTAAGAATTTGGCATCGAAAACTCTTCTAACTTTACAATGTGTCTCATGATAAGGACAAGGCAAGATACTTCTTATGTCAAAGTTGTTTCTCAGGAAGCGAATAAAAGCAGAGATCTTGCAAGAAGCTAGTTTAAGAAGCTTCAGATTTTCTATATGTTTTATGTACAAATAATCAGCTCAGAAGTCCTTGGTTTTCATGTGAATGACAGACTGTGAACCTTTAAAATGGAAGTTCTGTGCAGAGTGGATGTGACACAGTGAAAAATGGGTAGTCATGGTGCATTGCCATCAGTTCACAGCTCTGACATAAATGCTATTTCATTCACTTCCATCTGCAACCCTAAATAATACACAGAATCCAGCTTACAGAAATTAAATTTCTATATAATTAAATCCATAAACATGGAATTTGATACTGCACTCAAAACCAATTTATTTCCTTTATTTTCCTGGGCAAAAGCAGAGTATGAAATTTCATCATACATGTTCGTTCCTGCAAAACTACTACTATAATTAAGAAAGGATTTTGTGGTTAAGACGTGAATAAAAGGCAGCAGTGATAGGGGGTAAGTACAACCGCGCTACAGCTTACAGAAGTTCTGGTTTGAATCTGCAGAATGAGGATAATTTAATCATAACAAAAATTAGACATGATAACGTGTATTAAAATCCACCTGCAGAAATAATTCATAACTGTGTTTTATACTATTTACAAACTCAGAGCAAGAAACCATATTTTCTTTTATTGAAAATGCATTTTACACATTTTAATGAATATTAAAGACATTAAGAAGTTCAAGGCACTGCACTGGGACTTGGTTGCAAAACTCCTCTAACACTGAGAGTATTTGATTTAGGAGGTGTTTTGGGTTTTTTCTACAGTGTAAACTAGAGAAGTTTATGGTCTCAGTGATAGACAATTAATGCATTCAGATTGTTAAAACCTCATGTTCCAATGTATGCTCAATAATCAGAAGTCCAATATCATCTCTGAACACATTCCAACTGCACTTAATGCAATTAATTGGTTTTTAGAAGAATAGAACTGTAGATCCAAGCATACCTGGTGGACAGAAAGCAAGTATAGATTAATCTCAGCTCAAGGGGAAAAAAAGGAATAATTCTTTGCTGCATAATACATTTGTCATGTAGGCCTCTCCTTTAAATAGCTTTAACCAGAGTAATTCCATATTATTCACATGCATATCAACTGCAGTGAATCAAGACTTGCAAATTAGAATTTTATTAGCCATAACAAAGTTAACAAGTAATCTTCCAATGTAATACTTCAGCATCACTTACTCTTCCATTTTATCTGACAGCAGCTCCTGATACCCTCAGGAAAGACAGAAATCATTCACCCTTAGTGACTACCATCAACACAAGTGGCCAATTGGTCTTCTTAAATGAGGAAGCCACAGCAGCAAAAAGACCACTCACAAACACAACTGCACAGCTTTGTGTCCTCAGCAGAGACCTGAAAGCTTTAAGCAACGAAATTATTCTATATTTCTGCAGCAAAATTTCCTGATTAGTTTTGAATGAAAGTCACAATAACCAAAAATTTCCCCCCTCAAGGACAACTGATGATATTCGTTCTTATGTGTTAATTTGTTTGAAAAATATTTGCATTTAAAAGAACAAAAAAGTGCATTGAGTGCTTCTTGTAGGGGCTGGAGCTACACATGTGCTATTTGTTATCAGCTTGTGAAACATATCCAATATGACAGTGAGAGTTCCAAAGAAAATAGCTAAGAAATAACGACAACAATTTTCTCACAAGATGCCACTAGAGATGTGCATTTCTAGAGCATAGATCAGGCTTTGACTCCTGTGCAAAGCTCTACATCTCTACCCTGTGTTGCACCCACTTTTCTTTACTAAAGAAGTCATTCTGGATATTGGAGGCTCTTTAACAGGAGAGGGTTTATCAGCCCACTGTTTATTTTAAAACTGCTCACATTCCACAAAGTACCAGGATTCTTTTCTGAAAAGTACTTTGAGGCAGTGACTTTACTGGAGAGACTTTGTGTCAGCACCAGCTTAACTGATGTGTTGGCTTCCAGAACGGTTCCGACATATCTTTATGGTAAACTCATTTGCAGGACATTTTTTTGCCAGGACAGACTGAGGCAATACTCTCCCCTTGAGTTTGTAATAGATTTGGATTCTGAGATTTATATGAAAAGCTAATTCAACCACAACTTTGGTTGGAAGGATTTGTTTGTCTTCTATTTCAGAGTGCTGAAAATGCTAGAAACTTTTTTTTTAAGGAAAGCTTAAGATTCACTAGCTCATTCTTCCATTAAAATGGTATGAAAAAAGCAACAGGGAGAAGGGACTCCAGTATGGTGTGGGCAGAATTTAAGTGGAGAGAAGGAAGTACCTTCTCTCATTACACATACCCAGGCCTGAGAATTCTTTAACCCAGGGAGCTTTGCAAGGCCTGGGGAATACCTGAGAAAGTGCTTAGCAATGTCTACTGCAATGGCTTTGAACTGGCCAAGACCGTTCCGGTTCCTCAAGTCCAAATGTTTCAGCCACTGCAGGAGTCCTCTTACACTGTAAGTCATAAATCCCTAAATAAGCAGACGTAAAGAGGTTAAGGTTATTCTCAAGCATGGAAAAGGCTCGAATAGAGGAAATAAGTCTGTGCATAATTATAGCTTACCTCTGTCATACTAAGACCATCACAGGGCAATTGCCTGAAATAAAATGCAGTATAGAGAATAGATTGCCCTAGTAAAACAAATGCCTCATTCTAATCAACTGGACAAAAATCAGTAAACCAGATCTTACTCTCTGGACTAAATAGCTAGAGTTTAAGATGAGAGGTTTAGAAGGACCTCTAATTTTTGTAAAACTCTATGTAGGACTCATCTACTGAGGGGACTCAGTTGCAGCAGAGCAGAATTAGCTTCTTTCTGTAAAACAGGTACCTATTACTTGGGCAGCTGAATGGCTCTTTGAGATCCACTGATGATATTGACAAAATCTTGATTTACTATAACGGAACCTAAGTCACTAAAACATTTAGGTGCCTAAATTTAGGTGTCCTCATACTGTGGATCTCACTCACTATGGGGTGACTTAAATGGTTCATGGCAAGCCTTCTCAAGTCACAGTCTCTCAAATTTGAGCATTTGAAGACCTAGAAGGTATGTCAAACCCCAGTTAAGCCTGAAAGACATGCAGAGATCAAACCAAAGACTAAAAATAAATTTAAAAAACTATAGTTTGTTTAGTCACAAACTATAGTTTTCTCTTTCCACCACAATTTGAGATATATTATTGCAATTAGAAAGAAAAAATTAAATAAAATACGGAAAGCAAGTAAAACTAGACATCAAAAAGATTGTATCTCATTTCAAGGTCTCGGAGATATTCTGAGGCATATTGAGTTTATAACAAAAAAGCAAAATCCTATATTTTATGAGCACTAACTGTAGTTCTGAGAAAAAAAATCAAAGTCTAAATGGTTTGTGAATTGCAGTGAAAAACTGCTGTTCATGTTGCTAAACATTATAAGAAATAATACTGAAAAATTATGCTGATTCTGGATTTTGATAAATCTCTGTATAATACAGTTTATACTCTGATAATTTAATCATCAGTTTTTATCTGCTAATACTGTCTTGATTGATGGGTCAAGTAACTTCGATGAGTCCTGTTTCTTGACTCCATCGATGGCATAGGTACAAGTTCTTTTGGCTTCTTCACTTTTTTTAATGGTAGCTTACAGCTGAGTTTACAGAGGTTTTATTCACTAGAGTTCTATCAAATTATTTTCCAAGAGTGTATCTAAAAGAGTTTTCTGATATTACAGAATCCCCCGGTCTCTCAAGCTGTAGACATTCACCCATCTTATGCCACTTCTGGGACAGTTTGGCAGGCATTACTGACATACTATTCCTCCTCCATTTGCAGCTGCAGCTGCATCTCCACTTCTGTCCTCGGAAGTTATAATGCTTAATCATTCTTTGCTACTGAGCAATCCGTAGGGGATGCAGTTTCTAAGAAGATGGTCCAATTTACTTGATGTCATCAACCCTCAGGGAATTGCTTTTACAGCCGAGTTGAATGTTAATGATCAGTATTCCATATTCTAAAAATGGCAAAAGGTCTATGGAATAATCTCTGTAGCTATTTCTTGGATGCAATGTCAAGGATAAATATTAATAGGTCTGCTAAAAATATAATCATTTGCCCTACAAAAACACTTCAAAGAGTATAAAATCCATCCCTGCATCTTACAAATACCAAATCATGCACAATAATGAGTCCCTGTATAATGACGGTATTAAATTGCATCTCAAATTCGTGTCACTGAAAATTCATTTAGCGTTTTTCACTTACAGGCATCAGAGGAAAATGAGTTAAGACAGTCCTGCTACTGGCTGTGACAGAAACATTTGTCTTCGAATGCTTGTAAATAAGGAAAAAGGAAATAAGAATTGATTGATAAAAATTTGACTGGAAAAGAGTTTAGCCATTTATCAGTATGAAAAAACTACTGTCACAGATCTAGTCTGTATAATGCACCATACTGGGAGGAAAGGGTTTCTATATAGCCTAAGGACGAAATTAATAGTCACAAAATCATACCAAAACTGATGCCTCCCTCAAGTTCAGACTGAAGCTTTTGACAACTAGTTTCTAATTCTGAGAAGTAGGATAAGGTCTTTTAAGAGGCCAAATAATTCAGGAGTCATTTAGCGACTAATGATCTCTATTTCCAATACCATGAGAACAACAGTATGTAAGCTAATTTTAACATGTGGAAAGAACATTTAATTTTATCAGAAGGAAACAATGAAGAATCTAATTCATTCTCCACATGTGTGCATAACCCCCATTGATATTAATAAGAGTTAAGCAGCCTATGGAGAGGAAAATAGGGCTCCAGATGTGGCAAAATGTTTTAAGAAAATTATGCACAGCTTTCTAATGACCACAAAAATTATTTCTTTATCAGTGGAGAGAGAAAAATGGCTTCATATCCAGGCAGTCATGACACGTTTCTGGCTTTCTCAAGGCTATATTTATGTGAGCGGTGGTACACACATAGACACACACGCTCACAAATGTGTATATGGATGGTGTTTCACAGACACACAAGCATATTCTTCTCAGTTGTTGTCTTTTTCCAGCCAAGGTGATCCATGGCACAGGGTTGTCCGAAATTCCACTGCTCTTCCTACTGGTTGCTTTTCACAACTAGGAGTAAAGGAAGAAAAATTTTGCTTAATTCATTAATTTTTTTAATTGAGTGTTTAAAGTGCTGTCAGAGGCAGCTGACAGGACAAATAAAGGCTGATGAAGAATCTTCTTCGCCCTGTGCCACATTTGGCTGTAATTCTACTAACTTTGGTGAGTTTGGAGGGTTAATCTTGATAAGTCATTGGCAAATTTCCTCAGTTGCCTATTGGCATTCTTGAAGCTGGATGTGCTTTGACTCAATCCTTAACATTTGTACCAGTCATTTCCACTTTCTTTTCAGGATGAACTTTGATATAAGAGGTTGGTCTTCAGCAAGTCATTTCATCTAATTATTCATTCTTCTGAGGCATTTCCTTCTGAACACATAAAAATACTTCGCTGTTTCTACGGTGGAGCTATTTCCCTTCATTTTCTGAACTTTTTGAGAGCACAGTGCTCCTAATGCTGTTGGATAAACCAACCATTGCTAAATAGGACCTCTGCAGAGCCTGAAAGGGTCGTCCTTTTATTGGTGTTCACAGCAGAATTTTAACTAAATGACATTCAACTTTCTTTTCACAGCATTCCCTGGGGAAGAGCCCAGGCCTTGAAATCCTGCACTGTATGTTCTCTGTAGCCAAGAACTTGCAAACTTGAACTAAATCATCCCCAATGCTTTTACAACCCCCATTCTGTTAAGCTAAGCTTATGATGCGTTAATGTTATTTGCACGCAGATATTTATTGATGACTCTTTTATATAGCTTTCATCTAATTTTATCTTTAATAAAATGTTCAACTTCAGAATCATATAATTTGAAGCCTTTGCCTCTGACAAAATTCCCTAGAATTTGCACTTCACACAACGTTTTTGCATGTTTCCAAATGTCAGGATAATAATAAGAGCAGGACTTCTGAGGTTTTGTTTCCTTTTTACGCCTGTGGAATGAAAGGCAGGTTGGGTACAGGCATCTCTGTTTACTTTCCTTTTGAGTCATAGGCAATAGGATCTTCAGTCACTGATGAGAGCTCATTTGTACTCTCAATGTTTTTCTGTCCACTTAAACTGACCTTATGTAACACGCAAAATTACTATTCAATACTCATTTAATTATGCACCAAATACAGTAAGCCAAAGAATTAGCTTTATCAAGCATTCTTTCTTCCTCAAAAAAACCCCAAACAAACCAATGCAACCAGAACAAAAAAGAACAAAACCAACAGATAAAAGCTAGGACAGATAGGCTCCTGACTTGACTATCAGGAGACATTTGTTCCTCTCCTGGTGTGGCTGTTTACCTCTGATGCTGATTTTAAACTGGAGATTTCATTTTGCCTTCGTTTACTTTGTCAGCTTTTTCCACTGGCAGTCTAAGATAGTTACTTAGCAAATTTCTACTTATGGTTCAGGCCATATATATACATATCTATATCTCTATATTAAAACATTTATGATATAGACATGCTCTTCACTAGATTTCATTAAAATGTTCCCTCAGTTGTGCTTTTATCTTTGTAGGTACAGACCATATATGTATATATATATATATGTATATATATATATATATATGTATCTCAAACTATTTATGGAATAGACACCCTCTTTACTGCCTATTAAGTTGAGCTTTAATCTTTGCAGGCCAAATATTCCTCCCAAATCACAAATAACAGGTTCAGAAATACAGATCTCATCAAAGTACTACTGGGAGTTTTGGAGGGGGAGGTTTTGATGACAGTGAATTTGGTGAAGGTTTGGTTTTAATGGCACTGGGACCAAAATCTGGCTTTCCTTTCAAGGTAAGGGCTGTTACATATTTAAAATGGACCTGACTTAGGAAATTAAAAGGGGCCAACAGCCCAAATTGTGAGTTCCTGTCGCTGTTGCTCACTTTCTCTATTCATCTGTACTCTACAATCTGCATACAAGATAACTTCATCCAGTTCTGAATGAGAGACAAAGCTTATCTTCTTTTCCTGGGAATTTGGACAAGAGCTGGTTGCAGTATAGAGGCAGTTCTATTTTTATCTTCTTAGTAGAACTTCATCATATTATCCCTTATATATATTTGGTCTGGATGCTTAGAACTACAGCAAAGGATCTCAGGCAGAAGACACATGATTGGGAAAAGTCAACTAAATAAGTAAGGTAATTCATGATGCCATGGATAGCTAAAATCTTACAAAAAAAACTTATTAAAATTTAGGTTTCCCCAGGATAATGGTTCAACACCTAAGATCTGCAGAACTTGTTTGATACTTGCTTCTTTCTCACAAACCTCTTAGAGCTCAAAATCCCATTTCTAACCTTCTTTGAGACTGAGAAATGATAAGAACAGACATTTTGGTAAACCTGTGTTTACCTCGTGGTTGCCATTTGCGGAGTGGTACTAGGCAGGTGTATGTGGGGTTTTATTGCTTCAAAGGATGCATTTTCATTTTTAAATGCCACAAAAACCCTGAGTTTTTGAGTAGGAACATAAGTCTCCTGGTTTATTTCCTCCTCCCACTACTGCATAAAAATATATATTGACACTGCCTTGTGGCATTACAATTTTTACTGTGGCGCATTATAGTTTCCAAAACACATCACTTTTTATGATATGTGGTAGCTTAAAGGGAAAAGCAGTATCCAGCAGGGAAATGAAGGGTAAAACACTGGCCTCTTTGAAGTCAGTAAGAAAAACTATTACTGCATTCAGCAGAGGCAAGGTTTCAGTCCAAACATTCAGGGAGAAACATGGAACCATATATTGATTTTATCTCCTGGGCAAAACTGTAGAGAAGAGAAGAGCAATGCATTCATCTGGAATCTAGGATGCTTAATGTCAGTAGGCCTTTCGGAAATTGTGTTACATAGATGAATGGTATGTTGGTCCAATGAAACATCCAAAATCTCTGTGTTTGACCTCCAAGTCTATAAATGAAGAAAAAAGGACCCAAAAACATTATAGCCTGTAAGATTTCTGTTTACATATGTAATACAGAGCCAAACATATCTGAGAATAGAACAGCCAAGCTTGAGGCTTCCCCAGGCTATATTAGTACATTGCAAAATATACAGAATTACATTTAGATGGTATTTTATAAAGGGGCAGTAAACGTTTATAAATAAAAACCATATTAATATGGGAATTCTCCTCTAGTAGCTGCCCTTCTATAAATTAAGATATTTGTAGCTAATTAAGAGAATCTAGTAACACAGTTAAACAGGGAAAATATTGAGATAAATAATTCATGAACATCTGAAGTAAAACACTGCTAAATAGATATTTTGACTAATTTACTTTTGACAAATAAATGAGCAAAGCTTTGTTTTTGCAAGAGCCTAATGAACACAATTTTCACTTCTGTAGCTGAAATAAAACTTATTTTGAACAACTACCAGTTTAATTTCTAAAGGCTCATAACACACAACTTAGATAACAAATCATGCAGCTCCACCACTATTTGTGAATTTTGAGTATATGAATACATTTTTGCACTGAACAGTTCTCAAATCCATCACCCAAAATGTCAGCACCAAGAAACAGTAAGAATGCTGGAATAGCAGATAAATTCATTAATTAAATCTTCATAGGTTGGCATATAATTCACATACAAGGAAGAAAAATGACGGGAGAGTTAGAGCAGTTCTAGTCTGAGCCTCACTCTTTTTTCCTTTATAATGAAACAGTAAAGCTGAGGCTTTGATATCACTGCTTTGTCATGGTAATTGGGAAGCTTGAATTCAACAGGATGACTTTACTGTAGGTTCAAGAAAGAAGAGATGTTGAACTATGAGCAAAAGAATTTATTTAAATGTCAGTCTAGATAAAAGGCCAAAGGTTAATAAAAGCTATGCATTGTACGTTATGGACCTTCTTTTTAAAGTACAATCTACTTGAAACAATTCTATAAGAAAAGCTCAGTTTAGGCCCAGTAGGCCTATATTTCATATTGAGTTTGTTAATATACAGTAACATAAGAATTAGAATACTCGGGGTAGTGATTATTGTTGTTAAGTTCTTCAGAATTGTTTCTGCCCTTGTTTTTTTTCACTTCTTCACCTACATCAAATTCTGTGGTAGTGCAATTGTTTCCAATAATTATAGAAAAGAGGTTGAGAGTAGCTTTTATACAAACATGACCTTCACACTAAAATGGGATCTGTTCTGTTCAGAGAAAGACAGTACAGAAACATGGAGAAACCTCCTCTTTTCCTAGATATGTAGATCTTGTTTGATACTTGTTGCCTGGACTAACAAAGGGTTTCAATGTTCAAAATGACGAGTGTTTATGGTTCAGTAAAAATAATTAAATATATGCTTAAACATTCAGTATCTTGTGTTCAATTTCTGGAAAAATTCAAATGAAATGCTGTCATGTTCCAAAGTAAGAGTTTGATCATGATGTAAAGGAGAACTATACTGCAAATAGTTTGGACTTTTAAATTCTGTTCTTTAAGGCAAAAGATTTGAAATTTGCTGATTATTATTAAGAAAGGAAAAGCACACTAAAGTTCAATTTCACCAGAAATGTTTCTGTACAATTTATATTTTTATAATCAGGTCTAATGGCAGTTGACTGGTAATTTCAAAATTTTTATCAGCTTCCAATTACAGATTAGAAATCCACTGTATAACAAACTTTGAAAACAACGTAACAAGGAAATTCTCTGCCTCAGTGAACTCTCAATCTGAGATTTAATTAAACCAGGATGTATGAGACAGGGAGAAAGAGGAAAGGACAAATAGGATGGATGTTCATAAATTAGTCATAGCAGCAGGTTTAGCACTCTGAAGTGATGACCAACCCATTTGCTGCATGTTTTTTAAAGAGATAATAAAATTCAATAGATGCCCACCAATTGAATGCGCAGAGCTAAAAATTGCACCAGGCATTAAGGGTCTCAAACCTTCCTCTGGAGTACAAGGAAAAAAGTGAGAAATCACAGAGAGTCTTGAACTACATCACCACCTGCTGTTGCAACCATTATGACTCACATAATTTATTCATACCCAAATACAGTGCACATCTGCTATTTATTGATATTTTGGTTTATTTTTTCTTATTATAGCTTCTGCTTATATTGAGTAAAGTTTCCAAGTACTGTGGAGAGTATATAAATATGGATTATATATTGCTTATAAAGGTCTTTCCCTTTCACAACATCAAAGAATGATAAATGCATTTCCTCCCTTTTCAGCTAAGCAACATAAACATCAAAGGAAGGATTAGCATTTTAGGTCTTTGCACACTAAATCTTTGTGTCATATGTCTTGCTGTCTTGCACATACCATTTATATTTCTATACCTATTACATAATCAGAGAGTGGGCCAAACATCTTTACTTTCCTCTCATTTACATAATTAATTAAATCCCAACATTTTTGCCAAGTTATCTACACTCACACTGAAATAACAACTGCCAGTTTTCATCCTGAAATAAATTCATTAACTAGGATTCAAACTCCTGTCCTCCCTGCCAGGCAAAAGTTTATGGCACATAGTAAGCCATTACTCCTCTGCTGTAATAGCCCAGCAGTCAGATATAGTGGATTATGCCAGATTCCATAAACATAATCCGAGATGCTGTAAAACCAGAAGGGCCTTAAGGATTGTACTGCAGCCACCTACAGAGGCTTGGCTGCTGGAAATCAACACAAAGTGTATTGGATGGAGAGGGCTTAAGGCTGAAGAGACTCAAGACATGCTGGTTTCAGGCCAGATTCTTTTAGAGGGCTCTTATGAAATGGCTCCTGTATAATGGAGATTTCAACAGCTGAAAGATAGCGACATAAATTATTGTCTGCCTCAGATTAATTTTTTTCAGATAGAGTAAGCCAGGCTGATACAGAGATTCATGTTGCTGCAGACCCCATCTAGTGACCTTTTTTTTTTTCTATCTATACTTGTATTTTAGATCTCTTTTTCTGCAGCAGGAAGCATTCTGCCAAGTCAATAAAATAAAAGAAGTTCTAAGCAGAGGCCTTTGCCTCCCCTGTGAAAGTGCCTACTATGTCTAAAGTTGAATGAGAGGAAACCAGGATGTTAAATTCGTTAATACTTAGCTATGCAATAAGCCATTTGGTCAATAAGGAAAAATCTGGCTTCTTGAAGGAAAGAAGCACAGTTCTGCACACTTTCCTTTATTTGTTATTTCTAGGTTTTCATCCTGCTGTCCGGGGGAAGTGTGACTTTCTGCTTGCTTTTATCACATGGTAACATTAAAAATTATATATCAGCTGGGATTTGCCTTCACAAAGTTATTACAAGTTAGCTATGATACTAATGACCAAACAGCAAGCAGGTGGCCTACCTAATAATCTACAGAGGCTTTGTTTTGAAATGAGGACACAAACCAGTACATACCAGTCGTCTGGGGAACCAAGGCCATACCAGAGGCCGCTCCATAATGCAAAAGCAGCACAGTCATGTCCTCAGCTGTCAAAGTCACTATGTTTTGCACTGATGGCTCTCCAAATGCAGGTCCTCATCCTGCTTAGACTCACAATTTCACCAAAATACATTGTTCCATCAGAATTTGTGCGACAATGAAATTGTGCATGTACCCACATGTCAACAGGTTCAGAATTACACTGTGAAAGAAAGTTACTTCCAAACGCAATTTTACTTATTTTTGTGTTGGGTTCAATAGTTCTTGGGCTGCAACATTTATTGTTTGCTGTAATTCCATGGTATTTACTAATTTTTGGTTATTGGAAACAAAATGTGTGTAAGTTCTAGCTTGAACAGGAATTCTACCATGCAGAAGTATGAGAGTGGATTATTAGGGTACAGAAATAACCTTTAATGTATTTTCTGATATATCCTTAGAAATATTTTTCTGAGTTCCTCAAAACTTTTGGAAGCTGGGACTTCTCATCAAAGTGCACATACCATGAAAGCAGGCTACATTTATTTCTACAGGGAGAGTAAAGTGGACCGTTTTTATGAGATTTATATGAAGCATACACTTGTGGAAAGCCCAGGAACAGTTTACATCACAGTATCTAGTTTACAATTTAAAGTTTATTCTTGATATCTGAGTATTTGTACCACTAGTAATGGATGAATCTGGGCTCTGCACAAATTACACCAGGATAGAATCTGCTCACATTTTCTGCAAAATAGAACTGAGATTATATTGGAATCTCTTTACTTTGCACTTTTTACACATAACAAGGCTACTTTTGCGTCCTTTAAATTTGCTTCCCCTTTGATCTAGTAATTTCCCCTCTAATTTCATGGGGTTTATGTTCTTTGCTCCTAACAAGAAAAAGGCCATCCTGTCTTGAAATACGAAAGTTTATTTTAATCTACTGAACATTTCACTTAAATTTATTAATTTACCTTTCAATGTTGTAGAAATTGAGGTTACACAACCTCGTACCTGCAGTTACCACAAAGATTATCAACAGTTGCCTGTCCTTCAAAGGTATACACATTCATAACCAGACATGTACAGACTCACTGGCTTTGGAAAAAAAAACACTCCATTTGCAATTATTGGAATACCTGGATTAGTTACTCTTTGAAGAAATTCCTCTCTTGATTTATCCAGATTTATGGCTGGAAAGAAAATTTAAAATTAATTATGAAAATTCTTTCTGTCTGCAAAGTCTCAGCAGAGTGAGGAAGTTTTCTCTCTTTTAGGTTATTTGCCCCTTTCCCTGCAGATTCTGCTGGTGTTGTTAACGCCACCATATTTCACCAATCGTATGGGACACATTTCTGACAGTTGCTGGAGAGACACGAGGGCTAGACAGAACTACACTAGGGAGGGGAAAATGAAGACATAACAGACTACATGGAAGCAAATACTAGAAAGAAAGATATAGCAGGAGGAGCAGGAAAAACGACCACGTAGGAGACAAGCAAATACTATACAACTATTCAAAACAACACAAACACTGAGAGTGAACAACTTACTAGTACAATCTTGATGTTTACCGTATTATTATTTTCCTACATCCCAAGTATCAGCCTGTTTTTATGACCTATCTGCCTTTTTCATTTTGTCCTCAACATTCAATCTTTAAAATGCATGACACGAAATATTTGGCCAAAGACCAAAAAGCAGTGACACGCCTGTGCTGTTTTTATGTCTGTACGTGGCAATTTACAGATTAATAGGAGTTGGTTTAAAGCTCGTTACTTCTCACACGGAGCAAGACGTCATTACAAAATAAAACCTGGAAAAGCAAGCTGGCTGCAGCCGCGTTCCCACCGCTCCCGTCAGGAACCCCGCGGGCGGTGCGGGACCCGGCGCCCCGCTGCCGCGGCAGCGCGGATCGCTGCCGCTGGTGTCTCCGCCGCTAGAGGGGGTCTCGGGACCTGTTTTTCCGAGATAAAAATGGGAACCGACTGCAGGGTATAGGGAGCTCGGACTGGATTTTGGTTGCGGGAGGAAAGGAAAGCGGCTGGGCGCGGGTTATACAGAGCGGGCAGGCAGTTTGCATGCTCTTCTGAGACACAGTGTAGCCGGGTGGGTAAGGCTTAGATTGCCAAAGGAACTTTAATGGGCTTCCTCGCTCCCGAAGTAACTTTGTCTTACAGACTCCCTGTTACGAAACATGGAAGGCTTTCATAAATCAGCGTCATGGCAAATAGGTTGTAAGCTTCTTATAGATCCCATGCCAGCGAGACTGTGCCATGCCACTCGGGTGCCCACCTTCCTGTCGTCTTCCCAGCCCCGTTTTATAAATTGAGATGGAAGCTTTGGCTGGCGATAAAGCACTGCAAAGGGAACAAGAAGGGCAGGAGGAAGCCTCCAAGCGATGCTTTCTTGGCTCTTCCCCTTTCCCACTTGCACACTAAAACACAGGGCAGCGGCCCAGCCTGGCTGGCCACAGACCCATCATAGCCCCGTTGGATGCCTGGCAGCCGCCTCCCGTGCTCCCCCAGAGCCGCAGGGACCGGGAGTGCTCCGGGAGGAGGTGGGGGGATAGATCTTAATTGTGGCCGGGCCGGGACCCCGCAGCACCCGCCGTGCACCTGGCAGGGAAAATCCGGTGTTGGTGTCGGCCTGATTTCTGTGGGTTTTTTTTAACAAAACGGATGCCAGAAGGGAGGGAAAAAAAATAGAATAAAAAGGAAAAAAGTGAGAGTGGGAGCGTGCCAGGCGGGAGGGGGAGAGCCGCGGGAACGGAGGGCAGCCCGCGGGGGAAGGAGGCGGACAAAGGGCGGCGGGGGCGAGCGCCGGCAGGGCGGGGGGCGGCGGGGCGCGGAGCCCACACTGCGGCACGGGCGAGGGGGCGCCAGGCCGAGGCGTTCAACAGGCGCTGCCGCCCCGCCGGGACGGGCGCCGGCACATGGCAGGAGCCGCGCTCGCCGCCAGCCCCGTGCCAGGCGGCGGCGGCGGCCGGGAAGGGGCTTGGCCGCCGCTCGGCGGGGCCGCCGCGCCGCCGGGGCTCGCCCGGCCGGGACCCACCCCGCCCGCTCAGCCGGGGCCGGCAGCCCGGCCGGCAGCGCCGCCGCTTCCTTTGTGTGCGTGAGGGGAGCTGCGGCGGGTCCCCCCGGCGGGCTGTCAGCGCTGCCCGCGAGGAGGCGGGGAAGGGAAGGGACGGGAAGGGAAGGGAGGAGGCGAGGGAAGGCGCTGGCAGGGCGGCTTTCCCGTCCCCGTCACAAGGTAAGCCCTGCTCCCCAGGGCGGAGAGAGGCGCTGGAAGCGCCGCGGGGCCCTTTCCGTGACCTGCTGAGCGGCTTCGCCCAGCCCCAGAGAGCGGGTCACGGCCGCCTCCTGCTCCCCGGCGGCGCGGGGGGCCGAGCGCGGGCTGCGGCGGCGGCGGCGCTGCGCGGCTCCGGCACTTTGCGATGGGCAGGCGGCAGCGGCGGCCGGACAGCAGCGGGGGCCGACGCGGGGCTCGCAGCTAAGGGGCGAGGAGGAGGGACCATGGCCGCATCCAGCAACTCCAGTTTGTCCGGCTCGTCGGTTTCCTCCGGTAAGTTTCTCCGGCGAGCGCTGCATTTCTCCGTTCCCTCCATTTTAGCAGGGAGCTACCTGTGTGCAGAGCGCCTCGCCGTCCCGCCCGCCCCGAGCGCCCTCGGCCCCGCGGCGGCCGCCGCGGTTCGCCCCGAGCCCCGGGCGGGCGGTCCCCCGGGGGGCGGCGATGCCCTGCCCGGGGTCGGGTGTCCCTCAGGCGGCGCCGAGGGGGGAAGCCCGGACAGGGGAGGCACGGCGGGGCCCGGCTCGCCTCCCCGCCGCCCTGCCGTGCCTTTGTGTGGGGCGAGGGAGAGGGAAGCCCTGCGCTCGGCTCCCTCTCCAGGGGAGCAGCATACCTCCTGGCTCGGGCAGGGGCGCGCCCGCGTCCCCGGTGCCTCCGCAGCCGTCACCTTACCGCGAGCTCCCGCCTCGGGTCTTGGGCGGGCGAGGGTGTTCAAAGCCCACCGCGCGTGCTGACGGGCATCCCCTGCCGTGCTCCCCGCGGGGCGGGACCGGCCCCGTATCGCGCCCCAGCGCATCGTGGTGCTCGAGGGCGGGCGAGGGGGGTACCAGACGTGCCCGTTGCTGGGCGTCGTGGCACACCTCGTGTTTTGAGTACTTCTACAAGACTGGGAACAATTAAATTCCCAATACGGATAAAAAGTGCTCCAGGTGACGGACCGCCCCAGGGTTTCCGCCGCGGAGGCCGTGCCGTGGGTGTTCGGAGCCTGTGCCTGCTGTGGGTTTCGGGGGTGCTGGGTTGAACGGCGGTGCGGTACGGCTCGCTGCCCCGCTGCCTGGGAGAGCTGGCTCCGCTGCAGACCCGCAGGAAGGCAGAAAGTTAGGGTGCATTTTTAAGCAAGGCAGCCTGAAATTGAAAGCAGTGATGTAACAGTACCGCTGCCTGCTGCTTAGCTCACAAGCTGTTAATACTTAACTTATGAGAAGCTGGCTGAGAATATACCATCCTGGCATTTTAGTGGGCTGAAGAAGTAAATAGAAGCATGAACAACTTTGGGGTTCAAGGGACTTGTGACTCAGTGTTTTATTTGAGGTGCCAGATTGAGAATTTGTAAGAGTGCTTCTTAAACATAGCAATATGTGCTGTGAAAAGCAGACAACCGCCTTTAACTATCAATACAACTCTAGAAAAATATAAATAAATCTAAAAGGCAGCTATGTTTTTTTAAAGATGATGTATGTAACTTGCACAACATATTCTATGTCACTGTTCCAACCTGCAACACTTACAGTCAGATCCAAAGAAAGAACTAGGTCCTAAAAATGAATATTTATTCCAACACTTTTAACAGAAAACACAAACACTGCAAGCCCCAATTGCCTTAACTAGAAAGTACCTGAAAGAAGTTGGCACGAGAAATTCTGCCTTGTGTTCACATTCACGATGCAAGAGTTGCAAGACTAGAATGAAAATAAGCAAGAGTCAAGCCAACTTCATAGCTTCTTAGTTAAGGTACTCATTTGGGCAATGTGATTTGATTTTATGCATCATTTGTGTATTTTTACATCTAAGTTATGTGATAAAACTAGAAACAACTTTAAAAGCGCACACTGGAACCTGGGACTCCCTTCCTTGATGCTTTAACCATTAAGCTGCAGAAGGGTGTCCCCAGCTTGGGGCAAGTGTGTATCTTTCTTGTTCCATGAATCTCAAGGTCTTTCTTGCATACTGTTCCAGTGTCTGAGGAAGGATGCTGAGTGCATACCTCTGAATCCCTCTGGCTTTACTGAATCTAGGCTCAAAAATCTGTCTCATGAATTGACAGATGTGTCTCCCTTCCACTCTTGGTTTAAATGCCTGAAGTGCGAGGAAGAGTGGGGGTTCAGGCACGTCCTTGGTCTCAGCAGTTGAAGTCATCCAACTCCAGGTGGCCTGCTGCTGAGCAGGTAAATCTAGCACCAACTTAACATCAAAGCAAAGGAACTGAGCTCTGGGCTTTAGATGTACATCATTAAAAGTCAGGGCGTTTGACACTTGACAGTACCCTGCTTTTGTATGAACCCTTAGCTATGGCCTACAACAATTTATGGTTTATCTTTTGTTTTGTATTTTTACAAGGATGAGCATAGCTGAGCATTGGCTCATGCTGGGGCTCTTAGATACCATGGTAGTACAAGTAACAAATATTGTCAAGTACTCCATAAAATAACTGAGTACCCTTGGCTTTCTTAACTTATGACCTTGGAGTGTTTTTGGGTTTTTTTTTGTTGTTGTTGTTGTTCCATTACATTCAGCCTATATTTCTTCTGTGAATATACTAATCGGAAGTTAAATTTGCTGCTGCATGATAAAGTTTCCAATATTAGCAAACACACCATATCTGACTGTGTGCAGCTGTATTTTGGCTGGCTGTGGTTTCAGTTCTCAGAACTCAGCAAGTCTTACAGCATTCTATTTACATGATCTAACCAAACAGTCTTGCTTTCAAGTTTAATTTAGTAGAATTTATATGTATGTTTAACTTGCCAATATGAAAATTTACAAATAGTACAATTATTCCTATTCCACAGAAGAGGGAAGGTTATACTACCACAGTATATTCTGCTAGTAGCAAAAGGAAATGAAGTTTGAGGCAGATAGCAGAATACCACGCTGCAGAACTCAGCTCTACCACTGGCTTGATGCTTGGCCTTGATCAAACTGTGTTATGTATTGCAATCTTGAAGAGCACTTCAGAGTTTGTCCATTTCATGGGGAACTTCTGAAGCCAAATTAAAGCATAGCTCATGTAATCCTTTCAGATCTTGAAATAATCTAGAAATGATTACCATATTTGCAAATGCATTTTTAGCTTCGGAAAAAAAGTGTGGTTTTTTTTTTTAAAAAACATGCTCATATACAAAGATTCTGACAAGTAATTGACCTGTTCATCTTGAGACCATATAAATAATTCAAGTTTGAGACCACTGTTAGGGTTTGCTGGTTTTTTGAAGTAGCAACTGAAGGTGTGCGTCATTTCTATCCTTAAATTAATGTCTATAACATCCAAATATATTATTAGGTTTCAGCACTAGGACATGGTACTTGAGAAATTATAGGTGTTTTAAGAACTTCTGGGGTTAATAGCTGACTTGTGTATGCATGAGTACAAGTTGAATTGGTTGCTAGCCAGGTTCTGGCCCATCTGAACACAGTATAGTGCAGAGCACCTCCAGATTCCTTCTAGTCTCATCAAGCATTGGGTCAGCTTCTGTTGCCTATATGAAAAGGCAAGGGCTAGCTAGAATCTGTCTTAAAAGAAATAGAAAGTTTTATTGCCTGAGTGCGAGTAGTGGAAATTAGAGTTGAGTGGCAGACGGGAATTTTCATTCACTTTTTTAAAGGGATGATTTCTTCTATCTCTGACCCACCTTTCTTAAAATACAGATAGTTCTTCTTCCTTAGGCAGTGGCTATCTCTAATATTCTTTACAGGTGAGCACAGATCATTTGTGAAGTAAGATTTCTGCTTCAATACTTACCAGTTCATGTCAATAGGAAAAAACCTATTTAAGTATCAAAGATACTTAATGTGAGGAAGCTTCCCAATAATTTTATGGTGTAGATATTCTGCTTGCCTACTTATGTTTCTGTAAATGTTCAAATGGGATTTATGGT
The DNA here is from genome assembly GCF_003945595.2 of Pipra filicauda. Lineage (NCBI taxonomy): Eukaryota > Metazoa > Chordata > Aves > Passeriformes > Pipridae > Pipra > Pipra filicauda. The sequence goes on along the minus strand of NW_024105031.1, from coordinate 3,733,096 downwards.
CTTCACTTGAACTTCTGTCTGCATTAAAAACCAGAATTTGGTTCTGTTCTGGAGTGGTCATTTATAAGCACATAGGTGGCATGACAGGGTGGTTAGCTGTAGCTTTTGTACAGATTGTGAGCTAGCATGCGTGGAGAGCTATGACTTCAGCTATCAACTAATGGTAAAGCAAGTATTTGTACTTAGGAGTCTGTTGCTCTTTTGATTTCACAGCTGGAGGATCAGTCCCTTCTTCAGAGCTCATGCCTGTGGTCTGTGTACTCGTCTCAACAACCACTGTGAGGCTGCTAATTATAGCAGTTCGATAGTGTTAGCTACTTGTCACAGGCCCCATCTGAGAGAAGCCTACGAAGGACTTTTTTCAGTAAGCTAGCACTCACTGGTAACAAAATCTACAGGGGAGCCACGGGTATTTGTATTGTATTTCTTCATATACAGCTCTCTGCTTTTGGTAGCAGAACTTAAGCTGCTCTGACTACCAACAGTTGTGTTTGAAGGTGGCTGGGGGAGAAAGAGGTATAAAATGCTGGGGGAAGAAGATGGGCTTGACAAGCAATAAGTTAAGTATTCTTCTTTGGACCTTGGGTAAATCTGCACGCCATATGAAAAGCTGAAATTATAATTACTTTCATTGGGAATTCCACTTTACTTTCCTGTAATCTCTTTTCTAGTGCATGCCCAGGTGATCTATTAGCTGTATTCCTTGCAAATTCCTAAATTTTGTTCTTCTCCCTAGATGGAGTGCTGATTTAATCACAAGCAGCATCTTTTCTTTCTGCCCTATCCTCTAAAGAGAACTGTGCATGTTTCTGTGCTTTCTTTCATGCTGTGGTCTCCTTAAAATAGACGTTCCCTTGCTGTTCCCCATCTTAGTATTGACCTTTATTCTCACTCATTCTGATCTTTCTTCTTTAAAACTTTGTTGTTGTCGTTGTTGAAACTTTTCAGCTTTTTCCTGGCAAACAATTCACCTCTCCCACTTTGTCACCAGCTGCCTTCAGTTTCCTCCACCCGGTAGCCAAATACTGATTGTACACGATTGATGAACTCGAGACTCGACTTTCTGGAATGTAAACAGAAGCTTGAGTGAAGAGACCTTTGTGGCTGTGCCTGCTCTGCTTCTCGAAGAAGCAACATATCCTAGCTCAGCTAGGCTCAGTGCAGTGGTATTCCTAAACATTGAACATCTTGGCCTTTGCACCATCCAACAGTAGTTCAAAGGGGCTGTAAATCCCAGCTGCCTTTAAAGGTTCAGTTCTGCTTGAAAAGTCTTGTGCCAAATACCCTCCCTGTAACAGGTGGATAGGTTAGATAGCTTGGGCTGTCTTATCAGGTAAGGGTCCACACTGAAGCTGAATGAAAAAACAAGTTTGCTAAATGATAGTGTGTAATCAGGCTTTCTCTGACAGCAGGACTGAGACTGTGCCAAAACCTTTACGTGAGTCTGAGCCTGTCTGCGAGAGTGGTAACACTGCAAGACCTTGGATGAAGACCCATACCCAAGGCAAATTATATAAATATATGTGCCAGTGTAACCCAGTATTTTGGTTTTTTTGTGAGATCCAAAGACAAATTTGCAGGTGTCAGGCTGAAGGGATATTTCAGCACCTTTCTTGTTCCCATCTGCATTGACGCTTCTTCCTGTGCTGTAAGCATTTTCAGTAATACCTGTCATTAGACCGGGTGATGGAGTTGAAACACATAGGCAAGCTTTCTGCTGTGGGCCTGGAGAAGGGCTTGTGTGTTTTGTTGAGGTACTTTTACTTTTCAGCTGTGTCTGCTGCTCTAATAAAAGACAGCTGCTTCTCCCCCAACCTCTTGTTTTTGTAAACTCAGATACCTGTGTAGAAGTCTGCTTTAAGTCTTTTAAAATCACCAATTATTGTTGATTTTTTTTAGTTGAAAATCAAAAACTTTTTCTGTCTTGAAGCTCAGGGAAGAAGGCCTTTAAGTATAATTTGCACAGTGATCCTCATGTAATTAATATTGAGGTTTATGGTTCATAAACTAATACTTGTAATAACTTGAAAGGCAACAAATTTTTTTTTTAATAAATGAACATATGTTGTTTAAAGGAAGCGTAGTTCTCAGTTATGTATTTTCACATACACTCTACATTTTGAGAAGGATTGAAAAAGCTTACCAAGAGAAGAAGAAAAATCTTTGATAGTTCCAGTTACTTAACAAGGTCAAAATAAAATATTAAAAGCTCATGACTCTCTGGGGGTCATGAAGGTGCTATGATGTGAAATAGGCAGATATACTATAAAAATGAAAGTCAACATAGACTGATTTTAATTAAGATGCAAGCAAGTGAGAAGAAATGAAATTACTATCGTACAGAGATTCAGAGAGATTCTAATTGGGAAAAAAGATTAATAAATGATTTTTATAGATGTTTATTCGCAGTGATTTAATAGAAATAGTGTTGTGAAAATGGCACATGAAAGCTATTTAAATAATGCTGTCATTATGCTGATAAGGTGCTACTTTTGATTTTTAAAAGGGCAGTAAGAGTTCTTTTTATTTCTGTTCCTCATGCCAAGCTTCTGCTGGCCAGGGTGTTCTTGTCTACATTAAAGCTGAAGTCTTTTGTATTTGATGATTATAAAGAACTCACCATTCTTATTAAAAATAATAAAAATTCAAAATGGAAAAATGCAAAAATACTCCATTAGCTTGTATTGGTACTCTGTAAATCAAAAGTCTTATTCTTCTTATGGATCTGCTTGTCTCAAAGACATATGTGAAGGATCAGGCAAACAGTCTTCCATGCTGTCATGCTGATGACCTTTTTGGATATCCGTTCTATTGATGAGTGAGTTCTTGCCTTCTGTTTGATGGTTCTGAGGAGGCTTAGTTATGCCAAATGCCCAGCAATTGTAGGCAGGAGTATTTTACATTAGTGAGTCTTATACTGAGTCCTCTTGCATCCCCATGCCCACAGAGTTTTACATGTGTCAAATTATAATAATTTGGCTATTATGGTGCACAGGTAAGTCTTAAACCTGGTGTTTTAGACAAATAATAATCTATTTTTTTTAAGTTACTTTGTTTATATATACATGCCTTTGGCTAAAAGGCAGCAGTGGCTGGATTGGCCTCACTTGCAACGTTGAATGCTGGCAGAAGGTGTTCCCATGCTGGGGAGCCAGTCTGTTGTCACTGTTTTCTAGAAAAGGAGGAGACTCTTAGGAGATTAAATATTTGGAGAATTGTGTGTTAGGGAATGGCACATCAATATTGCACAAAAAAGCCTTTGTCGCAGGGAAATGTAGCAGGATTTATACAAGAAGCTATAAATATGTAATTCTGTATATATCACATTTTTTACAGGTGTAGTCACAGTTCATCTAAGAATTATATACAGTATCTAGTGTAAATATATAGTTTGAACTGCTATGAATAATAACCCATTCTTGCTTTCTTTTTCTGACCTTTGATTATGAGAATGTAAATTGGAATTTTGCATTTGGTGGTGGTTATTACCAGCAATGAATCATGCAGAATTCAGCAATAATAGTTTCATCACCCTGTTTTACTCAGAGATAGTCCAAATCCCAGAGCTGGAGGGTGAGCGTATCCTAGCAGAAGAAAACTGATGTTTGCAATAGTGTTCCCATAACATTAACACGCTTTAAAGTTTGCCGATAAAACTTGACAACAGAGGCTGATGTGTTTGATAAGGTAAGGAGCGGTTAAAAGGATTTTAAATTCAGAAGAACGCGCGAGTGTCACACACCTTGCTTCTGGTAATATTGATCAAGGTCAACACAAAAGAATTAATTTAGTAAATAACACAACTGTTCTGAGGATATCTTTATCAGACAGTCCAGTTATCTAGAAACAAGGTGTTTCCCGTATGGTGTTATTGCTGACAGTGTAGGATGTACTAGGTGGGCCCTTTCTTATCATCAGTAAATCACGTGTCACCTGCTGTGACCTGTGTGTCAAGTCAGATTTCTCAGTTTCTTCTTACAAGATTGTCATGTAGCTATTCCTCTCCTTCCTTTTCACCTTCTTGTTGAGTGTTTAAACATTGCTTGTAGCTTTTAGAAAAAAACAATACGAAGTGTGTCTGTGGTGTTACACTTTTTATTAAATTGAAGAAGAAAAATGAATGTTAGAAGAGATGGAGATCTCATTTTTTAAATGAGGCTCAGTTGTTGAGCACATGTTTAATTGTTAAAAATTTGTCTTATCTTGACAGATCAATTGGTTAAATATTTGGCTTTGTGTATGGCAAGGAAGAAAAATGGCAAGTACACATCATGTACAGGCATACTAAGAACAGCCACTGCAAAGGCAGGCAGAAGTTCCTTTGGGAAGGTACTTCTTCTCCAGCAGTGTGCTGTGTGCCAGAGGATCTGTGCTGTAGTCAAAAGCAAAAGAAGTCTAAGAGCTCTTTTCAGCATTAAGTTTGCTGTCAAAAGTCATGGAGTATCTGTTGTAATATTTTTCTGCTGTGTGAAGCTGCACTGACTCCACCTCAATTCCCCAATAAACTAGATCAGTGCCCCAAAGAAAGAGGAAAGGATGAGGAGATCATAAGAGACTCAGACAAATTCTTGATTTTCAGCTTTTCTGAGGCATCACTGTGGTTGTTTTTAAAGCCAGTTGTGGGGGGTTGGTGTGGCTGAGCCCTGCCTTTCTGTGCATGTAGCACTGTATATTTTGGCATGTTACATGTGCTGTGGCCCGACCGGCAGTGCCGCACTCCCATTTTTAAGCAGTTATGTTGTGTGTCGGTGTGGGTAGCTTAATAACAACCACATCCTACTCTGGCTAGGAGCTCAGAGTTAGGTTCATCCTAGAACAGAGACATATATAAACTGTATTTCTCTTTGGCATGGGAAATTAGAGATACTGGTGGCTGACTTGGTCTGTTAGGACATTTAGATAACTTTACAGGAGAGAGAACCATCCAATGCTGTTAAGCACAATGATACCACCTCTGCCTAAAGTCCCTGGGCAGGAAACTGGTGCGATATATACACTATATAGCTGCTGTATCCTTATCACTTCCTTATGCATCCACTGATAGTCACTGTGGGAGATATAGTGATCTGACCTGTTGTTGCCATTCTTATGTACATAACTGGTAGAGTTACTGCTGAGTCAGCACACCTTTACTTCTAGGCCCTGCTTTCTAAAGCCAAGGGCTTCTAAAAGACAGGAAAAATTTGGGGTGGGTTTGAAACAGGGGATGTTGACATTCTGTATTTCAGATTAAAAACAAAACCAAAATCCACACCTATGTTACAAGGAGATCTGATAGGAAAATCTTATTAATAATGTTCTATATTGAACAGTTTATAAATTTGTCTCAACCTCCCTTTCTTCCTTGGATTGAAAAGCTTTTTCCCTCTTCTCCTTTGCCTTATGAATACGAGATCCAGCTGGATTTATTATCCAGCTACGGCTGGATCACATTTCATTCTTTTTGATTCTAGTATTAAGGCTAGCAATTAATGAACTTTCAAGAGCTAGAACAGAATTTTTCATATAAGGTTCCTCAAAGCTCCAAGATTTAGTGCTTTACAAAAAACCCGAATGTTGCAATCAAATTTTTGTAGTGCACAGAATTGTCATAAAGCTGAATTAATGACTTGTAAAATATTTTGGTTTTTTTAAATGAAAAACCCTTTGTGAACACAAAGTGTTAAGTCCTGATCCTTCAAGCTGCCCAGTACCTTCTGTTCCCACTACGCTGAGTTAGTAAATCAGCAGCAACTGGGCTGGGTAGTTGCTTATCTGAGTATTTTTATGCAGTTTCCGTTAAAGCAGCATCTGCTGTTATGATGGGGCAAATTATTATAAGATGTGTAGTAAAACTCCCCTCCTCCAAGTACATAATATATTTAATATTCAGTGGACTTACATCATATATATATATATATATAAAAAACATGTCAGTTCATTGGTGATGAATTTCCAAGGATTATGTACAAGACTTAAATTATATCTAATTTGTATAAATACCTGCTTCTTGAGAGAGCATACTCTCCATAACTCCTGATCTCCTGCCAGGCAAACCAACATGATGGACAGCTTTTAGCATCATGCTGTGATAGCTCTCTGTTTGTTTTATTTTGCAATCTGAAGCATGTAGTTAGAATGTTCCATGCTGACAAACTTATTTTCTGAAAGAATATTGAGACCTTTGATTTCTTGACAAAAACAGATAGACAAATTTCAGTTCTAAGCTTCCTCATAGTCACTTGTGTCTAACATATTGTGTATGTTAGAAATTGTGCTTAAGTTTAGAGAATAACAGTAAATAATGAAATAGAACTGGCTGTCGTGGATGAAACTTATGGCTGGAAGATAAATTAAGCCGTGGAAATAGTAATTGACAGGCACGCTTTTTTCTCCTGTTCCATTCTGATACTAAAAACAGGATTAAATAAGTAAACCATTGATAAATAAAGTTAACTGGAGGATGGAGGTAAGTAGATGTCAGATTGGTGAGAATTTACAAAGTTATGTAGACAAAAAAACAATAGATGTTTTTATTTAGGCTGTACAGAGAGAAGAATAGGATCCTGAACTTCTTTTACAAAGCGCGTTGCTGTATCAGACCATGTTATTTAACAGGGGAAAAATTTCATAGGTTTTTAATGTAGAACCTGGTCATCTAAGCATGGGAGAGAGAAAAGCCTTAGGACTGATACAAAATGTTGAACACTGGGTTCAGGCATCTGGTGTTTCAGAGTGAGCGCATGAGAAGACAAGCTCTAAGTCGCTGGCAATAAAAAATTAGGTTATAACCCCTTTTACTCCAACTGAACCAACAGTTGACTGTCAAAGTGTATAATCATCCTATGCTGCGGTAGCATTTTAGGTACACATGTGATATGGTAGGATTTCTAGGATAGGAAATTTCAGGTTTTTATGGAACTTTCCAAGAGCTGTGTTTCCATCGATGCAGTACCTGGAGTGACTGCTGTTGTGGCTTTCCATATTGCAGTTTGACTGATTTCTCCTGCAATTTAAAAAAGTGTTGTGAATATAAGAGGTTTTCTGGGCATGTTGTTAGGTAACATGGCTATAGCACATTGTTGAACGGTTGTTTTATTTCCTTTCAGAACTGATGGATTAGTACATTGAATAAACTACAAGAAAGAAAACCCATTAAATTCTCCTTCCAAATCCATTAAATTGCCTTATACCATTGATTTTAAAAATAAACCTGAAAAAAATGAAGTGTAAGTCTAAAGCAAAATTAGAGTTGTGTATTATTTTTAATGATTAATGTAACAGTAAACCTTTAAGCGCTGACAGCTTAAGAAATCAACACATAATGTGTGATTTCTTCTAGGACTACAGAATGTAGTAGATGTGTACAGGTTATATATGGGCTCATTTGCACATAAAAATTATTTTGAAAAAAGGTCATAAGAACTGTAATGAAAAAAAATGTTCAGACGTGGAAATATTATGGAATAGTTATTCTGGAACAGTTATTCCTGTTCAGTTAAGTTATAGTAATGTAGACCATTGACTTGAAAGGTGTAGAAATATAGCATTAATTACATTAACTTGTTGAGTAACACTAAGCTACTCTTCTTTCTTTTTCCTTTCTGGTGGATGTATTCTTAAAAGCTCATTGCTCCCCTTTTTCAGAGACAGAATGCATTCTTGACATCAGAAATTTAAACCTGAATCTGCTGTTTTCAAGGTTTTTTTTCTTCTTTTATTTAATTTTGTATTGTTGAGCCCAGGAGCTGATCACATGATGGTTTAACTATAAAAGGATAAAATGATGTGAAGATAAAGATAATTCATTTCAGAGTAAAACTTTGCTAAACAAGTCATTATTAGTTAGAAGCATTTAAATCATGCATGTGAGAGGTGCAGTCAGGACTGGAGGCCTACTTTGCTGATGTTGTTGAACAGAATATTGCAATCACTGCTGTATCATTTATGCTGACAATACATTTATAGAGAGATTGGGTGAAAAGGCCACAGGGATGTTGGTACTTCTATAAATATAGAATAAATGACAGTTGGGGGCCCAAAAATCTTGTAACTTGAAGAATGCTAAAAATATGATGGTACTGGGTGTAAACTACGGTAGAAATGGTGCAGAATTGGCACACTATTACTAATTACATGTATCAGAATGTGTGTGTATGTTTAAAAAATAATTTAAAAAATGAGAGAGAATATTTAGGAAAATAGCAGGAATTTGCTCCCCACTCACCATGAGCTGTTTCTTCTTTAATTCTGTTAAATAAGAAGAAGGAAGCACATTGTCTTTAAATAATCACTGCAGAGAGCTTTGGCTCATGAAAACCTTTTTTGTCTTGTATTTGTTTTAGATCCTTTGATCTCTTTTGGTTTGATGAGTATGTGTCATCACTTGGTATTACAATTGCTTCCACTTGCTCAGATATGACAGTAATAAATATATTCATGGAAAAGTGCAATTTAAAATTTATATTATTCACAGTTATTGGCAAGTACTGTAGCCTAAATGGTGAAAATGAGGGAGAGTCTGGTTCGGGTTGATCTTTTAAAAAATAATTTATTTGACTTATCAATATGCATAGTAAGCTAATGAAAATAGACTTTTCAAAAATTAAGTAAGAAAAAACTCAATATAAAATGATTGTATGTGTAATTGAGTGGTGTAATTTACTTTCACTTTACAGGAAAAGGCTTTCAGCTCCACCTCTTAAGCAGCTTTAGAAAACTGCACACTGACTTCTGGCAGTAGTGTATTGATTGAAAGCATCCAAAGCATCAAGAAAGCATAAGTGTACATAAATTCATCTGAAGGGGATGTGTTTTATAGAAAGAAACTCCATCACTGTCTAGGGTTTGTAAGAAGTATATAAACTTCAAAAGTATACTATAATATATAATAAAAAACTTAATAATAGCAGGATTTCTTTTTAAAACTCTGTTTTTCATTACCCTGTAAATACTTAACTAATCTTCACAGCACCTGTTTCACAACTGGGAAGAAATTAGGCAGAAAAATGGAACAACTCAGCTACTGTCATGGAATAAAATTAAAATCGACATGGAATAAAAATAGAAGATTTTTCAGGAAACATTCTCAATTCATTAGAAAGTGAACTGAGGTTTCCCCCTTGGACTGCATTGGGAACTTTGGCTCCTATAAGGGATGTATTTTTTTCCCCTCTTGGTATAGTTTACCTTACCTTATTTTAGTTTTATGTAATAGTGTGTCACAAATTTCTTATACACATTTTTGGTTCTTTTTGTTATATCAGTTTAGGACATGCTTTGTCTCAGTAAAATGTAGATAGATTTCTTTTTGTTTGTCCTTTCTTGTGTGTACTCTCTCTGCAAATGTAAAGCTTTGCTATGCTCAGGTTTGGGGTTGGGTAGACTTATGCTTAAACCAGTTAAGTAACTGCAAGAAATGTCAATGATGTGAACAGTGTTACCCTCGATTTATGTTTTAACAGTTACTTAGCCTGATACTGACTTTCCCCACCCTTGATGATCAGATTGTTCCTAGTAAACATTTCAGAACAGATTTATTCACTGCTACATACTTAAAGAAGTTGATGCTGTTCATTTCTGGGGCTGTTGAGCACCATTTGGAACAGCAGCTGCTGAGGTAACGATTTGGACGTGTCCCCTACCATCCCTGAAAGGAGAAACATCGTGGGCGCACAAAACCTTTCCAAAATATCAATGACATGCAAGCCTGAAAACATTTGCATATTTTATTTTAACAGATTTTTTCCTACCATGAATATGTTTATCTTGCTTGCAGATACCGAGTCGGATTTTGTGATGTCAAGCAGGGCCGAATTCAGGACTTTTTTGTATATCTAAGGCTCCCATAAGTGCATCAGCAAGGGCATTTTCTTTCTCATTACCTGCCAGGTTGCGACAAACTTAAAGAAATACGGTCTTATGGGTAGCACTCAGTAGTCAGCTCAGTTTACTGTATCCTGTGATTTAGTGGAGCCTGCAGTCCATGTAATGGGAGATGCCAGCTCTCATTTGAGGGAACTTTAGGAAAGAATGAGAAACTTGCTTTCAGGCCTGGATCAGCTTTCTGAAATACTGAGAAAAAAAGAGTTTTGTAGTGAAGTTATTAGTTGAAACCAAACCAAATTTTAGGCCAGTCTGTCTTCATTGCACTACTCCTCCCAAAAAAACCCACACCTCCACCCTTCTACCTAATAAACACACCAGTCTTTATTTCGTAATCCTAAATAATGAAAGCTTTGGGAAATTCAGCTGAGTCCTACAGTCAGAAAGTCTGTAAGTTTTCTATGAGAAGTTAATTCTAGGACTAGTTGACCTATCAGAGTCACATCAGTACTGATGTGCTACTGAATGTCTGAATCTGTAGTACTCTTGTTGGTTTCATATTGTCAGGGATTTTTCTTTGGACAGGCTTAGTAAGAGGAAAAAAAAAATCAGCCTTTCAATGGCACAAGTATAAGGAGACTGTCTCCAACCCTTCACGTCACTTTGCCAAAATGTCTTGCTCATGCTGGTCTCTTGCACTCCCTGCCTTTGGAAATAGCAGAATAAATGTAGCAGAAGGTAGGTGAGCTGAAAAAATATGAAATCTGTGGCTTGGAAACTTCCTAAGACAAAAAGCTGAATTCTTAAGTGTAGTATAATCTTTTTATTCTTATATTTGATTTTATGAATTTGGTAAGTTGTTCCATGGACCCATGTAATCTTGAACATCCTCTGTGGAAGACCTCCAGACTTTGAATGTGTTATGCAGAGTTGCCTTTTTCACTTGTTTTTGAACTTGTTATCGGCTTAATTTCATTCACCTCACCTTACCTCTTTTAGTGCAATAAACAGTGAAAATTAATTTTTTATACAAATGTGAAGTCAGAAAGTGGCATAATGCCCTTTATCATTGTGCCACAGTCAACTCTTTTCCAGCCTGAAGAGTCAGAGGGTACTTGAACCAATCCTTGTATGGGATAGCCTTCCTGTCTTTGGTCATCCGCATTGTCTCTTGTTACTTGTTTTCAGCCCTCAGGTAATCTTGTAAAAATGGACCAGAAATTAAAACAGTTGTCAAGGGTTGGATGCATTTTATATTTATTTCACTGAAATTAGGATCTGTTCTCATTTCCTTAATATATGCTTTTCTTTTTCATTCATGGTGTTTTCATGCTTTTATGAGAGTTGTGTTGACTTGCCCAATAAATATAATGTTATCATATGTCTACTAGTATTGTTCTTTTTAATATTTTTTACCAGTTTGCCCAGTGGAGATATCAGACTACCTGAATTTTTCTGACTTTCTCTTAGGGACCATCATAAAATTGGTGTGGTATAAGCCATTTGGCAGTCGTGTGATTCTGAGGCAGTTTTAAAAGAGACAGTTACTCATACTGCTATTTCATCCATGAGTTCCTTAAGAATGCTTTCATGGTATCTTCTGACCTGTGAAAATTGTTATTGTTCATATGTTTGTTCTGTAGCCTCTTCCACTGAAATCTCTGTTTGAAATGGATGATCCAACCAGTACCTCACAAAGACACAGTTCTCCAAGTTCTGGGTTCTCTGTGTGCAGAACTCAGAATACTTGATTATTTTCTGCTGTAAGTGCTGCTTTTATCCTTCGATTGTCTATTGGCCAGACTGTCAGGCTTTGCATTCAGATATGAAAAAGGGACTGAGGTTAGTTCTTCTGTCTTCTGGTAGTCACTTTTCAGGCTGTCTTTTGGCTTGCCTAATTGTGGTTTAAGTTTGCTTTCATTTTGGCTTGGGTATTTTTGTTTGTTTTTATTGATTTAACCTGCAAGAATTAGGAGTCTTTCATGAGCTCATGAGTCTTTATACTTCCTTCATTTGGACATGACTCCAGCTTTCGGAAGGATGTTTTCTTGTTTCTTACAGCCTTTCATACCCTGTTGTTCTGCTACACTGGCTTCCTTTTCCACTTTCTCAAATCTTTGTTTGCTATGTGTCATGTATTTGTGCTCAGCCTCCACCGTGGTATCTCTGTTTACCATATTGCCTGGGAAGGCTTAATTCTCTTAGCTTCTCCATTTAGCTAGCTTCCTTTTAGCAAGATTTAATGTATCCTCCAGGGTGACTTAAAAATCAGATTTCGAAGGTTTTATCAGTCCTGTCAAAATTTCCTGGTATGTGTATATCAACACTAGCTACAGTTACAAACCCATTAAAAAAGTCCAGACTGTAAAAACTGAGTGCAAATTGGTAAGCACATGTGTCTGTTCATCATAGATACGGAGCAGATAATCATTCTTGACAAGAAGAATAATTCTAAGTGTAGAATCTAGGCAATCAAAGCTGGGTTTTGTTGGTTTTTATCAGGCTGTAAATTAGCAGAAACTGTCCCTTTAGATGCAATGCTTCTGGCTCCAGCACCTGTGGCTGCCTGAGAGTCAGCCAAGCTGCCTTTGCACCCGGTGAGTCTGGGAAGTGAGGTCTCAGTTTTGAGCTACTGCAGTTTGGAATTTGGATGGAGATGTTCTAGCATGACAACTGTACAATTAGACATATTTTTTTTGGAACCAAAGTGGAAGAATCTGGAGCACTCCTCTAAAATGGCATGTGTTTGGCACAGCTGACTGTGATAGATCCAGCTGAGAAGTCAGTAAGTGTTAGTTAAGGGCTTTGATAAGTGTGGACCGATGTGGTCTACACAAGCTTAGTAAAGTCCTATCACTTAGCTGTGGTATTTTTTTTAACAAAAAAAAAGCTTTTTAGAGAGTCAGAAGTGTAAGGGTAATTGGATTGCATCATAAGACATCACTGACACGCTGCTGCTTGGAGGGAGGAAAAACTGAGCGGAATTTGTGATTTGTAAATATGGTTCTAGAAGAAAGTAAAAGAATTTCAGAAAATATGAAACAGTGAGCAGACATTCTTTCTGTAAACCAAAATTATGCAGTTTCTTTAAATTTAACAGTAGACTATGTATATATGTACTCAGAAACTGTCACATTACCCAGCTGTTAATCTTGATCTGACCTGTTCCAGGCAAGAAGCGCTTGCTCTGTGAACTTTTTTCTTTAAACTTCAAATGTGAGCTCTCTTAATGATAATATAATATTTTCCATCCTGTCTTTCTGAACCCTCCTCTGTGTGTTTGAAATTTACAACACTGAGCTTTATCTGAAAGTGAATTTATTTTTAGACCTTGCAAGAGAATAGTTCAGCTGTGTGAGTAATGTGCAAAGACTGAACAGCCTAGAAATATCCCCCTCTGAGAAGCACCTCTTCTTGTCTGGTCACACCTACTTTCAGTTTGCCCATGACATGAAGAGGTACAGGGTGCGTGCCAAAGTACTTGTTTCATTTCAGGTCGCTTATTTATGGTTTATTAATATTTTTTCATACGATTTTAAGGGGTGGGGCTCTGTGTTAATAAAGGAAAAGCTTATACTGAAATGTGCTGCTGTTAATGGTTATGGGAGGTCTGTTTCTGAAGCAGCAGAGGTACCACACCAGAGGCTTTCCTCTGACTGGATGATGTGTCCTCACCTCTCCCCTTCCAAAGGCATCTCCTTGGGGAGTATGTTCCTCCTGAGCGCACCTGCCCTGCTTTGTGCGGCTCCCCTCTGCCTTAGCAAGCCCTGTGCCCTTGCTTGTTATTTTCACCTTGATTATGGTAAACCTTTTCACCTTGCTCATTGTAATCCCTTGCACTAGAGAAGATGTGTAGGAAAGCAGAGGAAGGTATTTTTAAGCCTGAGTTAAATCACTGTGGAATCACAGTGTGAAGATCCAGGAGGCAGCTTGAGCAGACCGAACATCTTGATGCTGCCAGAGAGAGGGGGTGTCCCAGCCTGCTGCCTGCTCCTGGTCTCTGCTCTTCCTGCCGTCATGCAAGGCTCTGGCACTCATCTTGTCCTTCTGTGAGCTGGCAGCCAGCACCACTTGAGAAACAGGGCTGACAGTGAAAAGCAGAAATCTCACTCTAGCATTTGCTTAGCAATGGTCTCCTCTCCTTAAATATGCTTTTTTCTTTCTCATCATACACTTTATGTGACATGTTGAAAATTTCCAACAGCTTTGCTTTTCAGAGGCTTTTCAAAATGCCCATGCCTTTCTCTTCAGTTCTTCCACTTGCTTCCCCTCCTCCCCTGTGCCCCTCATTCATAACTGTAAAATCTTTTGGTACCTGTATAATTCCTTTCATGTAAGAAGCAATATTAACCTTGTTAACTGTACATGGATTTTGCTAATTCTTTAGTATCTGAGCCATTCTTAGAATTTAATAGAGCATCTTTGGATATTTTTTTGAATTTTGGCACAACTGATCATACTGGGAGCCTTCTGAGAAAGAAAAAAAAAAGGACAATATTCTGTATTACAAACAAAGCAAAAATGGTGCTGAGGAGTGTCTATTACCGAGTGAAGATAAGCCATAAGATTCCAAAGTTGAGAGTCTAGGTGCACATTTTCATGGGCTACTGTTGACATCAATATTAAAATGTAATTATCAGCCATATGATGTAATATTACTTTGCAAAAAATAAAATACACAGTTTATGCTTAAGATATTGTCAAATCTCTGAAACACTGCATTTTATTAGGTGGGTGAGCTTTAACTCAAGAAAACTATTTAAATTAAATGTGCTTATTAAAAAGAGAGAGCAATACTCCTATAGCACCAAAGGATTAAAAAACAAAAAAAAGGAAAGGGGGGAGAAGTGTACTCGTGCATGAACATTTTAGAGTCCTGTTTTGCTGCCTACATGAAAAGACTTAATTTTTTTTCTCTTCTAAGAAGCAGGGTTTTTTCTATCGTCTTTTTCCCCTGTTCCTTTGAAACAGTGGACTGGGAACGATGATGTTCTGTGACCTATTGTATTAACTTGGGCTAGTGCCAAGGAAACTTTCCTGCCTGGAGAAATAGTGCCAATTTTCAGGTTCAATATTTCATACTACTTGGGTGATAAAAATATTGTGAATTTCTGTGCAGCTGACAGTTTTTCTTTCCAATTCAATAAAGCTGTTACTAGCGACTGGTTAATTATTAATCGTTGCATCATTGCTTTCTTTTTTTAATCCAAACTTTCTCTTGAGCAGCTTTAGATAAATAACATCTACTGGGGGTATATTTTGCCATAAGATTTTTTAAACCGCAGATTTTAAATGCTGAATGAATAACTTCTTTCATATATAAAATATTTTACAACTGAGACTTGGATCACTTTAAAAGCAGAGAGATTATCAGTCGTGTAATTTTAGGAAACAGATTCCTCTAACTTAAACACATTCCTCTAACTTAAACACATTCTGCAACCCTTTTTTTTTAATCTGTCAGTAACATAGAGTATGATGACTTGGAAGGGTCCAATAAGGATAATCAGGATCATCAAGTCCAACTCCTTGCCCTGTGCAGGAAAGCCCAAGAAACACACCATGTGCCTGAGAGGGTTGTCCAAATGCTTCTTGAAGTCTGTCAGGCTTGGTGCTGTGCTGAAGTGCTCCCCACTTCCCTGGGGAGCCTGTTCCAGTGCTCAACCACCCTTTGGGTGAAAAACTTTTTCGTGATATCTAACCTAAACCTCCCCCAACTCAGCTTCATGCCGTTTCCTTGAGTCCTATCACTGGTCACCAGAGTGAAGAGATCAGTACCTGCCACTTCCTCTCATGAGGATGTTGAAGATGAGGTCTCCCCTCAGTCTCGTCTTCTCCAGGTGGAACAAACCAAGTGACCTCAGCCACTCCTCATACAGCTTCCCCTCCAGACCCTTCACCATCCTCATTGCCCTCCTTCGGACGCTCTCCAATAGCTTCATATCTTTCTTAAAGATATTAAACTGCACACAATATTCAAGTTGAGACCACACCAGTGCAGAGCAGAGTGGGACAATCCCCTCCCTGGACCGGCTGGTGATGCTTTGATTGATGCCCCCCAGGACATGATTTGCCCTCCAGGGCACATTGCTGACCCATACTCAAGTTGCCATAAACCAGGACTCCACAAGTCTCTTCCCACAGTGCTTCTCTCCAGCCTCTTGTTCCCCAGTCTATACACACAGCCAGGGTTGCCCCATCCCAGATGCAGAATCCGGCACTTGCCCTTGTTAAACTTTATACAGTTGGTGATTGCCCATCTCTTTAATTTGCTGAGGTCTCTGCAGGGTCTCTCTGCCCTCGAGGGAGTTGACAGCTCCTCCCAGTTTAGTGTCATCAGCAAACTTACTTGGTATTCCTTTGAGTCCTGTGTCCAAGTCATTTATAAAGTTGTTGAAGAGAAGTGGGCCAAGGATGGAGCCCTGTGGAACCCCACTAGTGACTGGACACCGGCCTCATGCCACCCTATCCAGTCTTTGTGCCCGACCTGTGAGCCAGTTGCTCACCCATCGTGTAACTTCATAAGTTAAAATTTTCAGATGCACAATTATCTTAAGTGACATGATAATAAAATAAGGAACGTAAAATCTTTATTTGCACAAAACCCTTTGATCCCATTAAATCTTGGGAAACAACTCATTATACAGCAAATAGCTGTGTAGCGAATTTGAGAGATGACACAGATGTTAGTTTAAACTTTGGGAAAATAGTTTAAAAAACATAAAACTTTTAAATCTTTTCAACAGGGACTAAATGGCACTTATACTTAAATCTCTGAAATATCTTCAGTGAAGCAGTAGAAATGCTTTGGAGAGCAGTAAAAGTGGAATTGGCTCCCTCGTTCAGAATATTAGATCCATGCAAATGCTCAATAACAGATAATGAGGATATGTGAGAAATTCAAGCAGGAGTGTAAAGAGGGGCTCATTCTTGCAATGAGCTCCATATGGCTACACATTTCTGCCTTTGCAGAACATCGCTTTTATCAGCAGGTCCCCACATAGTACATGGATCAGCTGTGTAGAGCTGATTGCATCATCAAAATGAAGTGACAGCATGTCTCAATTGGTCAGCTAAATGTTGTGTGATATTCTTGATCACGGGGATAAAGCCTGTGGTTATTTTGTTTCCCTTAAGTGTTTCAATTGTGTGTTTCATCCATTTATTCTTACAGTCTTTTTTTACTGTCTGGGATAATGCAGGCCTAGGCTTTGATTTAAATTGAAACTGTTTAGTTCTAACAGCAATTACTGTGGAGTTTCTGGTGGACAGTTTGGGGAATGGGGACTAAAATAAGGAATTCTGCGAATAGATTAGTATCTTAACCCCCTTTGTCCCAAGTCCTCTAGATTACCCACTACTATGACAGCAGGTCCCAGTTAGATACAATGTCAGACTCCAGCTGTGATGCTCCAGGCACTGTCACTATCTGCCTTCCCCTCACATGTGCTCATATTTTCCCCTCTATTCATCTCTTTGCAGCCTCGCTGGTTTCTTCCACCTCCTCCTAAATCTGTAAGCTCCTTCTTGCAGTACCCTATAGAGTTTGGTTGGCCAAAAATCACCCTATCCTTTTGTTAGTCTCTAGTTATTTATATACTTACTCGTTGGGAAACGTGTGCGTACCTGTCGGGTGAGCAGCAGAGGGGTTGTCTGTCTGTCTGTGGAATGATGTCCCCACACTGATAGTGTTCTACCCTCTAACACTATCAGTGGTGTTAAAGCATTTGAGTTCTCCCCATCTTTTGCTGAGTTTCTGTCCAGGTGTGGATTTTCATTAAACCTACAGACACTTCATGCCTTTAAAATCTGTCACTCTCTGTTAAACTGAATAGTAACTGGGCGATGAGTTACAGTGAGTCTCATTTGCCTGTGGGAAAACCAGGGACTGTCATTTTGGAAGTGATACTAAGTCGAAACTAAGTTTCTAGAGATGTGAAAGCTACTTTATTGCATCTGCACGAGTGACTGAATGTGATGCCTTTCAGTCTGATTAGATACATACATTAAAAAAGGGGAAAATGCATTTATTAGCATTTGAAGTATGTCTATGAATGAAACAATATCAGTATTAATAAACCTGGTGATTAATTAAAACACTGAGAAACTTCAGCTTCCTGTGACTTCAAGTCAGAATTTTCCCCCTTCAGCTTGAGACTTATGCTAGCAATAATAAGTAACTATATTTTAGGTAGATCTAAATTAAAGTGTCTATAATTCAAATTATCTTTAAATTGTATCTATTTAGAAAAGTGATTTGTTGTTAAAGCCATTCATTCATTTCCGTGAGAGTTCCAGTTTTGGGGCCAGGTAAACCCTACCAGCTGGTTTGACTGATGATGCTGATACCTTATGTTCATGGAAGACATTTAATCAGTTGGGAAATTAAGGCACCTCACTGCCTCGAATACACTAAAAGAAGAATCTGGGCGTTAACTGCTGCCACAACCTTCCAGCACAGAGCAAAGTCAACAGTCGATGGCTGAAGTCAGAAAGCATCTGCTGTTGCAAAAGAGTTTGCAGGGGAGCAGAATGCAAGCACCCCAAAGGGGAACGTAGCATCAATACTGAAAGCGTTGCCACCACTGGTGTAAAATGAGTCATAAAGCAAACAATCTAGTGTGCTGGTTTGTTTCTAAAAACTGACACTGCAGGCATCATGTGCAGTTTGCACACTGTGCTGAGAGATCAGGCCAGTGCAAATCCAAAGGATGACATTATCGTCACCTTCAAACTGAAGACACAGACTTGGCACTTCCCACTCCAGATGTTTCATGAGCAGCTGTGATTATCATCCAAGTCTACCACACAGTAGTTACATTTTAAGACTTAAACAGCAGAGGTAGAATCTGCCACATTTTTCTGTCTAGACATGCTTTCAGCTGCAGCATCTGGAAATAACAGCACATAGATTTGTAAGAATTGAAATACAGCAGATAGTGTCTTGATATCATGGTTGGAAGGGACTGCAAAACCATTTGATCATAATGGGGACACATGAAAAAAGAACCTGGTAGCTGATGATAGGGCATGGGCTGACAACTTCTTCCCCTCCACAGCAAAACTGTGCTTTTACTTCTTGAGTTGAGTGATAAATGCTCTTACTGAAGCTCCTGGTTAATTTTTTTACATACATTTCTGAACTCTTTCTTAATATTTTGCAAATACACTCAAAGCATGAAGAGTGATTTATAAACTATTAGCCTTTGACCATTGTAAGATCCACATTGAAAAAAATACCATTCAGTTTCCAAGCTAAAAAAGATACAAAGGAATGATGGCTGCATTGTTCTATAAAATTTATTTTCACTCCATTGCAGTGATTCTTGCAAGGCTGAGGTAGTTCTCTACTTTAGTTTTTCCTGTTTGCAAATGTTAAGAGAAGCATATCTGACAAGCACAGGTTCAAAGTGGTAATAAGAACTACATACAATCTTGAGGGAGAACATCTGTCAGGAACCAGGATTTCTACAAATTTTGGGTGAGACACTCTTGACACTTTTGCACTGGAGATATTAGAATCAAAGTGTGATCAGACAGGAGAGAGATCAATCCTTTCAAAGGTGGAAAAATGTTGGTATCTTTTCCAAGGAACAAGGGATAGGACAAGAGGAAATGGCCTCAAGTTGTGCCAGGGGAGTTTAGATGGGATGTTAGGAAAAGTTTCTTCACTGAAAGGGTTGTCAAGCCTTGGAACAGGCTGTTCAGGGAAGAGGTGGAGTCACCATCCCTGGAGGTATTTAAAACCTGTGCAGATGTGGTACTTAAGTTAACCTGGCAGTGCTGGGTTAATGTTTGGACTTGATGATCTTAGAGGTCTTTTTCAAACTAAACAATTCTATGATTCTATGTAATATATTCCAAAGAGGTATTATTTATTCTGAAAGGAATTTGGCACACATTAGGATTTTTCCTTCCTTTCCCCCCCCCCCCTCCCCCCGGCCAAGTTTCAGTAAAGCACTCTGGAAGTTTTCACTAACAACTTCTGTCTTCTTAACTGACATATGGAGAAGACACGATGTTGGCATGAAGTTATCTCCTGGTAACAGTGCCAGGAGAGTGTTATTTTGCAGCATTGTTTAATACAGGAAACTGCTTTGCCTTTTGTCTATAATTTCAGTTTTTCTGAATGTTTGTTTTTATATTGATAATGTTAATATTGACAGTTTCTTCTGCATTTTGAAATGTCTAATAAAAAGGATAACGGTATCAGGAAACATTTTTTGTTGATCTTGTATTTCTTTTTTAATTCCCTCTCTTTTATGTGTCTTTAATGAGTTCTCTGGGGCAGATATTGAAAGCTATTCTAGGAAAAATTGCAATATAGACATGGCAGCTTTTTATGTCTGAAAACCTTCTATTAGTGCTAACATTAACATCCATTTTAGCTGTGTAACAATGAACTGGGTGCTTTCTGCTTAACACAGAAATCAAAACTGTCAGTTCAGGTCAAATCCTGATTCTTTGCTCACGGCAGCAATAGGCAAGTCAGGAAGATGGGAGTGGGATTTCCACATCCCTGCTTGTTTCCTGACTTACAGACTGAGCAATTCTGATTTGGGAAGTAACTGAGCCTAGGCATAAAAGCTTCAAAATCCTTTTAAATAATAACAGCCAACATTTTTGATAGCAAATTGTAGATAAAAATCCTGGCTCTGTTGAAGTCAGCATTAAAACATCCCACTGGCTTGAGCAGAGCCAGGATTTCACACGCGGTGTTTGAAGCACCATGAGGACATTGATTGATTCTCTCTTGCCCTGTCTAAGAGGTGGGTTGTCTTTAATTTGCAGACCAAGATAGCAAAATGAAATAACTTGGTCCTTCCTTCACAGAGAGATGATAAGTGCTAGGTCAGGAATTTGGGGTTCCTGTTTGTCAGTTCATGCCTGACACCGTCTTTTACAGAGAACTTTTGCATGGTATCCCTGCATGTTATGTTGATACTCCATTCTTTAATCTTGTTTTCACTTGACCATCTTTCTACTGACCATTTCATTTATTGTGTGCTTCTCTAGCACTTTTTCCCTCTAGTTAATTTACAGTGGTTCTATTTCTGGCCATTAGATTTTCCCTCCTCCTTTTACGGTTATAACAGAGCAAACACATGCAAGTCATCCTGCATGTACTGGCTGCTTTCTTGCTGCAAAATATGAGCAGCTCTGCCCTGTCACAATTATGCACTGACATGTAGCAGATTTATTACTGTTGTTCCAAAAGTACTATTTTCTTACCACTTTTAAATGATTTTAAAATAATTTCACTAGCCTTCAGTCTCTCTTCATGAACTTAATAGATGCATTCTAAAATGTGTAAATATTTATTGAAGTATTTGGAAATAATCTGTACAAGCTTAATTTTTATATTCCTGCTGGTTGCCGACTGCTAGTTGGGTGATGTGAAATTCATTTATCTGTCCTTGTTGTATATTGTATTCTACACAAAAACTTAAATTACTTCCATAACAAAGACATCTTGTGAACAATGGTGGACATGCCTGCTGTATCCAACATCTTATGCTGTGCTTCTGGGAACAAATAATACACTATCTTTTTATATTTCCTATTAATTTCCCCAGCCCGTTCGTTGTTATACTTGTTCTCACTTTAATGCTGGCTTCTTTCCTCTATCAAATGAGATCTTTTGGAGTACCTTGGCATGTATTGTGATTTAATAGTCATTAACTGGGTTTTCTCTATGGACAAAGAAAGGCTGGCACAGCTAGAACTCCCTGTGTCCCTCCCTCTTTTCTCTTCTACCCTGGCACCTTAAGCTCCAGCTTTTTAACAGCTGAGGTCTTATCTGTGATCCCTGATATTTGTCATGAGGGTTCATCACTTGGAAAAAGACAATACTCAGTTGTTTAAGAGTTGTGTTCAATGATTTTGTAACAGCGTCAGATGGCTCGGACTAAGTGAGCTGAATCTGAGTTTGAACACAAATTTTCTATGGTTGGTAGTCCTTATTGTTTTGTTTTTCACTTGTAGAACAAAGTCATGCTGAAATTTGCAAGTTTAATTCTTTATAACAAAATGTTGAAATGTGGTAGCTTCATAACTGAATTGCCACTTACTTTCTGCTAAGCATTATAATCAGTTTGGGCTCCAAACTGAAACCTGTTCTCAAGTACTCCTACATTTTGATCTGGGACAAATCCAAAACGCACAGAGTATTTCTCTCTTGGTTCTTGTTAGGAAGGCATCAGGCTTTGCCAAGAGCAGTGATTTTTACTAGATATCAATGTAAGAAGGAATGATGTCTTTGATAATAATTCTGTAAGATTTCTACTAATTTGTTCCAGCTATTTTTTGGAGATACTGCCTTTCCCATCAGCTTGGGTTGCTATTGCTGCCAAAGCAGTTGCTTGATCCAGCCTAAACTCTAGCGTAAAACTTACCGAAGTCTGTACCCAAACTAGTGCTTCTCAGTATACCTTTGCCTGTGTTATCACATCACTATTGACATCATATATTTCCAAAGTGGAGGGGAGGGAAGGGCAGAGGAGGAACTGCCATCTGTGTGACCAGCTTCATTCATTATATGCTCAGTAACACTTTCTGTGACTGTGGTGGGCTATTCATTTTAAATGGTATTATTGCTGTTCATGGAGGCATAGCTGAAATGCTAGCTTGAGCATTAGATCGTGTATATTTAAATGCTAACAGTTGTAAAAAATGGTAAGCACTTCCTAGCTCTGTAATTTTTTACTGAAATGGTCACATGGATTGGTACTATTTTCTTATGTGTTTGAATAATCCATATATTGCTTCGACTCAAAAATAGGAATATACATTTGTATGTATATACCTGGGTATGCCTAGGAGAATGCAAGTCTCTAGAAATTTTGGAAATCCATCCAGATAGATACAAATTCAGTGATTCTTCAGGTCCCTGAAATATTGACTGATATGTAACAGAAGATGATAGCAGGGTTCATTCAAAAATTTTTGAGTATTCATTGACATCTAAGAGTGCTTGATTCTGTGGGTAATTATTGAAATACAAGTGCTTTTTATGAAGGAATTCAGTATTACTGGAAAACCATTTACATCATTGCTCACTCTTCCTGCATTGTGCCTGCATTGTGAACAGGCCAGATGGTGCTTTGCTGCATGTGAGCACAGTAATAATTGCAGTTCTCAAAGTGAATGACTACGTTTTGCAGCATGACACCAATTTTAGATGAAAATGAGTCCTGGTGTATTGACAGGGACAAGCAGAGGGAAGCCATGGCCCACAGAGGGGGAGTGGACTTGCTTTCTGGCTATTCCCTCTTATTATTCCTTATATACATTAACAAATGTCTATGTAAATTAGGGCCATTTGAAGAGATGTTTGAGTGGGGTTAAGTTTTAGAAATTATTCCTTGTCTTCCCCAAGGCTGTGTGTTTCAGGATCCTGACAAATTTCTTACAGTATTGTTTAAAGGAATTAAGCATAATAGAAGTTAATATGTATTTTGAAATGCAAGTTTTGATTGGTAGAGCTGGAGAACATTTTGCTGCCAATTACCTATTATCATGTACTCAAAAACATTTGTTTCTTAGCTCTACACCAAGTTGTTTTCATTCTCCAAATAATTTGACCAACTTAACTGTTAAATGCATTTTTGCTCCTCTATTCTGCCCAAAGTTTCATCACTAGTCTCCTGGTCTGCTCAGAAATGAGTAAGCATCCATCCTTGCCTCCCATTCCTGCTCTTCTCTTTTCACTTTATGCCTTTTCCAGGACACCTTTTCTCTTCTCTTCTCTCCCTTCTGTTTGAAGTTGCAGTGTTCAGCTACCTGGGCCCTCTGCTTCCCCTTTCCTCTTTTGAGGTCCCAGACTTGCCTGGCCTTTTTGAGTGGGAGGGGACGAGATGTTGGAGGCAAGTTGTCAGCTTCAGCAGGTCTTAATAGGAGAGAGAGGTGGGAAATTGGGAAAGGGAAGGGGGCTGGGATGGAAGAAGGTTGCTAGGGATTAGGTTTCCATCTGCCAGTCTCTCATCTGTCCTTACCCAGGTCGTGGACTGCTAGTGCTCCCCTCCTTTTCTGCTGTTGAAAAGAAGGAAGAAAGCATGGGCTTTTGTTTGTTTAAAAGCATAAAAGAAAGAGGGAATTAAGCTCATTAGGCCTCCTTATTAGTCAGCATTGAATGTAGAAAGTAAGCTTGAGTAAATGCAGGCTTGAAAAATGGTGTAAAATCATTCAATAGCAGCATTTAAGGGGAAGCTGAAAGTCCTTTTTTTTCCTGCAAATTTGAAAAATTCTGAAAGTAATGATTTTACATTAGAGTACAAAAATTAAAATCTGACATATGAACAATTAATTGTATCACCAGTTGATTGTTTCTCTCTTACTGATCGTCTAAAGAATCTAAATACTTTTGAAGCAAAAATTTTTAATTCATACCTCAGTTGTTTCTGCAGTACGCAC
This sequence comes from Pipra filicauda, assembly GCF_003945595.2. NCBI lineage: Eukaryota > Metazoa > Chordata > Aves > Passeriformes > Pipridae > Pipra > Pipra filicauda. The sequence continues at coordinate 3,708,880 of NW_024105031.1, read as the reverse complement.
TACAGACTTGGGTTGTGTATTGCTGTATGAATTCTAAGAGCAGATTTGTTACTTTAAATAAGTGCTCTGAGGTAATGTATATGAATATATACATGTATATGAATGTATATGAATATATATGTCTATATGTACATGAATATTCTCAAATAACTATTTATGTTTAGTAGGAGGTTGTTTTACTTGCAAGGCAATTTTCTGTTTTCCTGCTCTTGGCTTTATCTCTGATCAATGCTATGCTGGAAAATAGACCAAATTCTGTGTTATCTGCTCTGATAAAAAATGTTTTCTTGATTTTAATCATGGAAAGAGAATTCCTGTTGACAAGTTACTGGATTTACCATAATTAGAAATTGGCTGGTGCTGAGAGTGCTTAGTTAACTTAATATTTATGATACAGAATGTCTAAATGCAGGATGCAAGTTATTTGCTAAGATATTTTGAATGTAACAAATAGGCAGCATTTGACAGTGAAATAGTACAAAGTTTCAGAAAAATGCAAAAACCAGGTATTGGTAGCCTAAAAATTCACAGGTAAACTACTGATGCCTGTTACTGCTGCTATTGAAAATGAGACATATCAATGTTTCAGCGACTGCTGCTACTAGAAGCCACGATACAAACTGACGATATTGACAGGAAAAATTATCTTGGGAAAGCAGTAATTAGTGCATTCTTAGCACATTTACATGTTTGATGAATGCAAGGGGTGTAGCAACCAGAGTGATGTACTCCTAGTATTACTAATGGCTTTGTGCTATGCCCCCATTTGCCCATCACCATGGCCACATGCTCTTGCAGAGGGCAAGAAGCCCTGGAGCTTTCGGAGGGATTGGAACACCTTCTTCGAACCACAACCACTCTGTTTGCCCTGCCCATTAGATTAGATGCAATTGTACAACTTCAGTAAAGTGCTGTGTGCTTGTAGCTTCAGCAGAGTCACTGTACCAGGGCTTTAGCACCCATGCAGGCCTGGTGTGGTGAACAGTGAGTGCAAGAGCTGGGGTGCTGCATCACCATCATGGATAGCTCCAGTGCTGCCAGTTAGTGTCTGATGGTCTCTTCCAAGCTGCTGGCAAGGTTTTTCTCTGGTGTGTGTGTGTGTGGGAATCCAATTTTCATCGAAAATTCTGTTAACTTATTGTGGCGGTGGCAGGTGGAGGTGGTCTCTTGCAAGTAGGACATGTAGAAAAGGGAAATGGGCATTATTTTCACCTCGTAGACAGTACTACTGTTTTCTTCTTGTTTTGTTTTGAAAGCAGTCACTTTTAAAGATGTAATATAAATGAGGTAGTTGCTCCTGGCAGTCTTTGAAATTCTGAACGTGCATCATTAGTATGTCTCCATGAGCTACATGGCTCCATTGTATTTTTCCATGATTTCCCTGATTTGCTTGCTTTTGAAGGAACCAGTTTCAGTGAAGACATTTTCACACAGGGCTTTAAGAAAATAAGAGAAAACAGGCAGTTGTTTACAGTACTTGTAACAACACCTTCATTGACGTGTCTCATTTTTTGGTATCCTTTTATCTACATGTCTAAAATTAAATTAGGACTCCATTACTAAAATTAGAAGAGTCATTGGATTAGAAGTGCTCTCTTTCTGATCCTTAACTGAATGAAAGGAGCTTCTTTTGATAAAACTGTAATAGAATTAAATGCTCTACATCTCACGTCCCAAAATCTTATGGATGGAGTATTAAGTTTATTATATCCATCAGACTAAAAACACCTTAAAAGGTGGGACAGAATTCTCTGAACAGGGAAGTAAGGGTTTTGTGAGTAAGAGAGATTAGTCATTCAGCCCAAGTATTACCCTCACATATTGGATTTTTGTTCGAGGTAGCTTTTCTACCTTGCACAAACAGAACTCCTGTTGTATTCAACACAAGTTTTACTTGTTTGAGATGGCATGCTTTTCATAGACTTCATTGGATTACACTGAGGCTTAATACAAAGCTTGTGCATAAGTATTTCTACTAATTGGGACCACAACATTCAGCATAATTTAGCTCTGGCATCTTTAATCTTCAGGATTAAATCTGCTTCTTGGCACTATTACTCAATATATGCGTTTTGTATGATTTAAGTATTTGTATATTTCTAAAATAATTTCTTTTCCACTCCAGAAATTATTTATTGTTGAATCCCAACCAAGTTATTTTCTGCTGAAGTTTCTGGCTCAGAGGCCTTGAGTGAATCTTCACTAAAAGTGGTGTAGGGGAAAAGCAACAATCCCAAAAGCATCTATACCTTTAACAGGTCCGAGCTTGAGAATTGAATGGAAACATAAGAAAATAGGTTCCAAACTTCACATTTCTCAATGAGATATGCCCTGTTACCTGGCCAGAAAATAGTATTAAAAACCAATATCGTCTGTCAACAAATAGCTACATTTTTCCATGATTTAAAAGTAGCAAGATCAAACACCTTCAGAGCAGTTGCCCTTAGGAAGATGTAAATCCTTCAAGGTTGTTGGGGTCTGTGGATTCCTTTGGTGTGAAATGGACTCTGGACAAGGCCTTTACTACCTGCTTCTGAGAGGCCTCGGCGGATGACACTGAGCAGTGGGTGATTGAAAAGTGACCTTTTTTTGAGCACTTTGACTCACAATCTATGCCAGTCCCACACTGAGGTTATTGAGTGAGCTGGGATGATGCAGCAGGATATAGGATGGGAAAGATTTCTCTTTGGAAGCAGTCTAGTTCCTTATGTACAGGAAACGGCATTGTTGGGCCCAGTTGAGTTTCATCTGGACAAGAGGACCCTGAGTTCTGCCCACATTTTTACAAACAGTACTGCAATGGAGTGCCAGCTCTCATTTCAAAACTATTCACCCAATCTTGCCAAAGAGCTAGGGCTCAAGTTAAGAGGGCTACGTTTTTGTGTAGATAAGCCTACTATGTAGCCATGTGTGCCAAATTTTGCATGTACCCTAACATTCAAAGTAAAGAGAATGAAAAGCCATTTTGGTGACACCATTTCAGTTGTTGAATGTCTGTTGGGGTGTGAAATTTATACATCTTTGAATTTATCTATGAACTTGTCTTTGAAATTTATGAGCATAATCAGCATTTGCTCTTCTTATAAACTAAGTGGCATAGTTGGTGGTTAAATTTCTTTCCTATAATTGGGTTATTCTCCATGAAGGAATTTTCTGACTGCACTTAGGTTATTTAGCATGATGCAATGTATTCTGTAATGTGAGCAAGTCTCTTTCATGTCTGATGTGTCACTTTTATAAACAGAACTATAGAGGAGTACCTTTGAAAACTGCTAAGGCGGTATTTGCAGTTCTCATCACCTTCTTCTATTAGTGGCTATTCAAGCTGATACATCTTTTATGTGAGCAGTTCCAAAACTTACCTGCTTTGGACTCTTTTCTGCCTTCCAGCCTTGAAGCACCATTTCCAGATGCAAGTTGCACTGCTTCTCTGAAGTTGAGATATCCTTGAAACCCTGTTTCTGATTGCTGGGATCCCACATTCAGACCTGACACTATGTGCAGAAGTGTTAAAGCCTGACTGGCCTTGCTTTAAACTGCTGTGATATACCTGTTGTGTTTGTCACAACAGGTGACAACCGTGAGATTTATCCATCAGGAGAATGTCCAGGCCTGCATGAAGAAGTCAGTTTGTCATCATTCAGGGAAACAACAGGCATCTACTAGAAAGAATGAGAAAATCTAAGGAAAGGTGCATTGGGAGATGCTGACTATGTAATGGTGTCAGTCTCCTATGGAAGAAGCTCAGAAGAAAGCAAGGAGTGGGAGCTTTGAAATTAAAAACTCATCTGTAGCAGGATAAATGAACTATTGTCCGTACATCAGGAACAAGTGGGGCTGTAGAAGTCATGCTTCACAGTTTACATAAGGGGTTTATTCAGAAGGGTTGGTAGGAACATACTTGTGGTGGAAAAATGTGTTTAGTAAGAAAAGCAGACAGACCTAAACATAGATCAAGCAAGTGTAGTACCCAGGTTATGTAGATGTAGTCTTAGACTGGATCTATCTGATTCTAATTTTACATTTGGTTTTAAGAAATAAGGTAGGTTATGGCTTAAATCTTAGGCAAACTGCTAATTACAGAAAGTGAACTTGCTCCTATTGTTTCTTTTTAGGTTGGAAAAAGCTTGAAGTGGTAAAGGCTAGTCAAGTTCACAGAGGGGCAGGATGTAACTGGAAACATTTCCTTGTGCATAGTGAAGCACTGATCTAAAGAGGAAGTGTCTGAAGGGTGGATAAATGTGTGTGTGTATATTTAGCCAAAACCTCTGTGACAAAGGGCAGCAGGGACTGGAAGGATTGCCCCGACCTTGGTGTGCAGCAGCGGTGGTGGAGGAGCCAGCTATCTTGAACAGGCAGCGCCCAACCTTCGGTCCAGGCTGGGTGCTGGCAGCAGGGTCTAACCTCACAAAATCTCTCTTATGTGCCCAGTATCATTTCAACATCAATATAAATTAACAGTTTAAAGAGTACTATTTTTCACATATATTTATGTGAAGGCTGTGAAAACCTTTGCAAATACAGCATCTTAACTAATTTGCAAAATCTGTAAGGTGTGTACCAATACACGTTTAACTGGGTTACCGAGGGAAACAAATGTTTTGGTGTTGTGATCAATTTTTTGAAGGAAATGAGTGTTGCAACCGCAGCAAGAATTAAAAATCCAAATTCAGTTTTGTTAATTCAATAAATAGTTAGGTCATTCCAAGACAAAGGGGTTCTAAAAGATAGTCTATGAACTAAAAACTGTTCATAACTATAATGTTCTGTTTATTATATATGAAATATATTTTTTAAAAAAATTTCTGACTTGGAGATTGTTTATTTGAGGGCAAAAAGCTAACTCTTACCTTTTTAGAAAATGCAGTGTTTTCTGGAATGCTTGGTTCAGCAAATATAGAACTATATTTTGAGAAATTTATTCCACTTAACTTCATTAAAAGAAACTTGAGCATCTGGCAGTGTAATAATAAAATCTGTAGTGTATTTCTCTTCAAAATACAACTGAATGCAATCTTCCCCCCAATATTTTGATGAGTATGTGATAGCTATATCAGCTATTTCTACGTTACTTATTTTGACAGGTTAACATTTTGATGGGAATTTTTCGTGGAGTGAATCTTTTTGTAAACATGTACTTAATAAATTAGAAGTTGACTAGCAGGCAGTGATGACTAAATCATTATGTAGGAAATATTAATATTACAAAGATTCATGTATCTTAAGAATTGTTTGAGTTTGTGGTCTCTTTGCATATGTTGCTGTTACCAGAAACCAGCCAAGGAACAAACAATCCATCCCCTTGGTATATTTTGGTAGTTTCCAGAATGATGTCAAGTGAAGAACTGCACACTTTTGTCTTCTAAATGCAGCTTTGCCCTCCCATAGGAAAAAAAATTGGAAAAATCTCATTTAATGTAATTGACATATCACGAAACACAATTTAAAAAAGTTATATCCATCAGTACTTCTTCTATTTCTTTTATTTGGGTCTTTAGTGTTTTGTTGTCTTTCAGGTATCATTTTCCCATGTATAGACCATTTCTCCTCTTAGAACACCAAGAACATACATATGCTGAAGGCAATATTTGGCATATGAAAATCATGTAACGATAAAAACCTTAGGAAATTAAACTAGGGACCAAAAATGCTAAGATATGATAAGATGTTGCATTGCACTTCAAAAAGCAAAGATGTTTGTTGTTTGGGTTTTTTTTTAATAATAAGCATATGTCAGACAAGACTTTTTTCCTGTTAAAACGCATAGTTGCATTAGCAGAAGAGGTGGTGCCATTTGGACAATGTATATGCTAATTTATAAACACTTGAAGTTTATTCCTTTTTCCTCCTTGATATGCCTTCTCAGTTGATGAGTAATAAATCACTTTTAAGCCAGGGCACAGGGGACTATGGCACAGAAGAAAATGCAAGGATGACAGGCTCATTTACTGGCTTAGCACACAAACATATTGGGCATATTGCCATTACTCATCTTGAGTTTGGAGTTCAGTTCAAAGAGATGCTTGTCAATGCATTTCCAAAAGGATGCGTCATTTCCATAACGATACTGGTGGTGACTGCACACTCAGTAGAAGCTGTGAAGAAGCTGGAACTTCCTCTTTGTTCTTGTTTTGACATGGGATATATGGTTTATACAAACTAGGTTATAGGGTATTAAAATGAATGAATAATTGTACATTGTTTTCTGGCTAGAAGAAAGTTGAAAGCACACTTTTCAAAACACCAAGCTTTGCCCAGACTTTGTCTGGTACATTACCAAGGAGGACATGCCCTGATTTGTTGGGTGGATCACCTTCATCGAAATGGACTTTCTGGGGCCGCAGCTGGTCAGAATACGCTGAGGAAAGGACGATGCTGAGGAAGCACTTGTAGATGGCCCTGTCACATCTGTCCACCATCCTTCCTGCTCTCCTGTTAAAGAAAGGCAGTGTCAATGAACTCTCATCGAATGATAGCTCTGAATAAGCCTTATCTGGGTGACAATTCTAGAGAAGTTCTAGCAGAAATTTAGAAATGCATGTAAATGCATGTCATAGGGGAAAAAAATTAAACCCCAGAAAATTAGTCTTATCCTGCACCCCCCAGGAGAAAGTGTTCTAGCTTCTTTTCTGGTCATCCTGCAGAATGATAAATCTCCCTTTCAAAGAGCTATTATGGTCAGTGGCAGGATGTGGTGATGCCATCAGAAAACCTTTACTACATGCTCTTTCAGGAATAAAACACAACTTTAATTTCTCAGAAGAAACATTCTTTGCCAAGCAAGAGGAAGGAGTAACTGTAGGCTGGATAGATGGAGGAGGAAAAATCCCGATAAAGTCCTTGCTATGTTTTGATAAAGGACATTTTAACAGTTCCGATTCAGCAGCTTCTCAGTGGCCATAATACTTACCTGAAGTCCCTAAGTATTGCCATGACCAAGCCTATATATGCACTTTACCTGACCCATGTGCCATAGATTATACTATAACTGTTTTATTGTACTCGCAAAAAAAATCTGCCTAAATGAATTAAACTTTCTAATACTTTTTCAAATGTATAAAGTGAACTATATATAAATCAAACTCTTTTTAGATAAAATTTTATGTCTATGAAGTCTTTCCTCCAAAATATCTGAAAATCAGATCAAATTCTGTCTTCTTCTCATCTTCATATTTAATAGTTTGTGTTTATTCCTTTGTATCTAAGTTAATTTGTTTTAGCATCAACATTTTACTACCTACCACTGAGCCCACAAACATCTGTAACTTCCCTAACAAAATTACTTTTTTCTAATAATAAAAAGGGGCGGGGTTTTTCTGTGTAGAAGTATAATCAAAAATTGATTACACCAAACCAACTAAAAATTTCCATGGGAGCTTGAATCTGAAGAATTCCCAATACAGAGAATAGAAACGAAGTGCAGCTAGATAAATGTGACTCCTTTTCATAGTTATTTATATAAGTAACAGGAACTAGGCTATGCTAATAAGCAAGTCAGCCTTTGAAGTACAAAGCATATGCAAATGTGTTAGCCAAAATTTAGAGTTTGGAATGTAATTAAGTGAGCAGAAGAAATACTGAGGGTGCAGAAAAGTTACAGAACTTTGGCCCACTTTGCAAGTGGAATTTTCTGAACTTTGTGAAGTCTTTCATCATGTCCCACATCTTTTTCATTCTTCTAAGTTTAATTTCAGGTGGTAAGTGATATCGTAAGCTGGCAGTTCATGGATACATGACTTGTATGTTAATGTTCATACATTCTTCCTGTTGTTTATGTAAATAAGGGATTTGTGCATTTACCTTTGTGTTACTTAGATCTTAGCAAGCACAGTGTTTTTGGGAATGCTCAGGCTTAGGTAATTTTGCTCCTTAATTTCCTTTAGCTTCTTTCCAGCATGAGCGTTGAGCCGATATGCTCACCAACTGTAAGGGGAATTTAAAGGGAAAGGCTGGCCCAGACTTAGGGGAATGGAAAGGTGAAGGATGAACATATGGACTTTGAATATTAGGAAAATGAAAAAAACTACATGTGAATGGATATAACTGTTTGTAGAAGAAAAAGCCAATAGAGAGAGTATAGAAAAGGGAGAAACAGAAGGGCAAGAAGGGAAATTTTGAACACTTGAATAGTAGCAGAAACGAGTAAATTAATTTAAAGAAGAAACTTATCATATTAGTGGTAGGAAGCTGGTGTGTACTTTCAAAGCAACCCAATGCCTCCTTAAAGGCATTTCCTATCTCTGTTGATTAGCACAGGTCACAGAAGTAGCTGGTGAAGCCCAACAGGAAACAGTCATGTGCAACCCCGCATGCTTTCACTCCTCTTTTAAATGGTTTGTATCCTGTTTTTTAAGCAGGTAATGATTAAATGTCTCACAGAAAAAACAGAATTTGGATGGTGTGGTATTTTAGCTTTGCTTAAAAATATTTTAACATGCATGTCTCTTTTCTGGAACTGGCAAAGTTTTGACTAACCATGTTTATAGTCTGGTGTTTTATTGCCATACTGCTCTATAATGTTCAAACTGGGATTAGGAACCCTGTGGGATAATCACTGCACAAAACACCATTTACCACTTCAGAAAACCTTATTCATTCTTAGTCTATGTCCTGTGTAGTCCAGAATACTTCTTTTGGCAGAAATGATGGTAAGTTTCAGGATGTTAAAACACCATCTTTAAAGATTATGCTTTTTATGCAATTTCTTGTTCCCATTTGTTCTTTGCTCAGCAAAACCACCTGGGCATCAACTGTACAGTGTGGCTTCAAAATCATAATTCTTCTGCTGAGGAAAGACATTATTTACCAAATGCTTCAGACTTTTCAAGAATGTGACTGAAACCAAAAAATATGTTCTGATTTCTGTTCACATGCACAAGCTGTGTATTATTTTCCCATGGAAAATATGATTTTTGTGTGCTACAGCATTATTTAGAAATGGCTCCTGTGTTGCCTGTACTCCAAGAGTGACTGTGAGTGGCAGTAGGAGGTTTGGGAGTGCAAGGAATACCCATCAGAACCATTCTGCACAGATCTTATTACAAACCGAGTACATAAAACATTGAATCAGATCTTCACTGAGACAAATCACTGAAGGTCTGCAGAAAGCTGCCATCATCACTGACATCCTCTGAATTAGAATGAGGTTGGAAATCTGCTGGCTTAGGCAAACTGTCTAGTCCACTTGGATCGTATTAAGGTTTTGGACTTAGCATTTTTTGGCAAATTTACTCTTGGGAAAAATGGTAGTTGAGCCTGATGTAATTAGGTAATGTCATGTATGAAAAAAATAGAGTGATTTCTGAGAACATTTATACAATAGCAAGTTTAAATGCTCTTAGAAATCAAAAGATGTTATGACTGTCCAGCCAGAGGTTCTTAGAGCATTGGAGACCGTAGGGTGCTTCAGAAATCTTTATGCTGAAGCAGCCTTCCCTCATATTGTCTAGGTAGACTGACAGTTGTTGAATAGATTACCAGTCCAGACAGGAGCTGGTGGGATGTGAAGAACAATTTTTATTTTGTTTTGGAAAGGAGACAACTCTAGAGATGTTGTGAAGAAGTAGCACTGCATGAACACTGATTGGACAAGGGAAGAAACAGAAAGTGCCTCCAGCTTTTTGAACTTAATTGATAGAGTGGTGGGTGACACCAGGAAATCACAAAAGGTATAAAGCAGAAAGAGTTTCAGAGGCGAAGGAGTTTTACATTTAAAAATAGAAAGGTCCTTTTTGAAGATTGTCTTTTAGAACCTATTAGAAATTGATGTGTTAGACTCTATCTTTCTTTTAATGAAATAAGACCTGAGTGTTTTATACAATAACATACATTTGCATGCTGTGGAAAGTGATTTTTATGTTAAACATATTTATTCTGTGAGTTCAGACAAATGCCTTGAGGAATGAAGCTTGTATAATCAACTTCAGTGTGAACAAAATTTTCATCAGGGAGAGGCTGTTAATGCAAGCTTAAAATGAAAATTTTGCAATTTTTTATTAAGAATTCAGAATTCATTGCATATCTCATACTGTACATGTTGTTTGAAAGATACTTCATATATACCATTGTACTTAAAAATTGAGCAGAAAGAAATCAGTGGTTTCCCATCTCTGGCAAGAAGCCTCAATACCTTTCCCAGCTTAATCAAGCATTCCAGATTCAATAACCCAACTCAGAACAGTTTGGCATAGCCACATCCTGTATTAAGGGATGATTTACTGAGTGACTTGCTTACTATTTGGAGTAGTACGTGAAGCCACAACAGTATAGCTACCATGGGTCTCCTGCACAAGGTGACAAGATCGTGACAAATCCACAAGTTCTCTTAAGTGAATGTCTTTATTTGACATGAGAAGTGGAGATAAATGCTTCATTCTTGGTTTAAAATTTAAGATCTGGGTAATCTATACAATACAATACAATAATAATATGCCAAATATTGCTCACACAAATTCTGGTTTCCCCCTTCATGCAGTGTTACTGGAGTAGTGAAGTTTTTGTTTCTCACCCTACTTGCGATGCAGTCAGGACAACACTTTTTGTAATAGATTGACTTCTAGCTCCATGTCCCAACTGTCATTTACCTTTAAGTCTATAATTTGTTCTCTAATGTCTGTTATAAAGAAGGAAAACATGACTAGATGCCTTTGAGAAATCAGATGTGTAAAGTGTTGTGAAATAACCAACCCAGAGCTATTAATTGCATTTTTTTAGTTTAATGCTTCCTATATTTTTTTGTCTATGTCACACATGAGAATTTTTAATAGGAGGCATGATTCTGAAAGCCATGGAGCATATCAACAATAAAATAATTGTTTTAAGAGACAGTGTAAGGCTGATAATCCCAAATTTTACCTACATGTTTTTTGTTTACTTTATGGACTTGATGCTAGTCTAGACCTGCCACTAATGCTGCTAGCTTCAAAGCCTCTTTGGTACAAGAGGAGCCTCCCTCTGCCTCTTTTACCTCCGGCAGTGTGGTTGTTTGAAGCTGTTCTTTGTTTTCAGTCTGCACATCATAATGTTAGTCTGAATATAACACAGGCGTTCAGGTTCTTTCAACTCCGTGTAGTAATCAGATTTATGAGAATGTTGTTAGGGTTGTAGTCAAAATGTTCATTGATAGTGTAAAAGCACATTGTTACCTTACTTGTAACTTTCAAATCGCCTCACTGCAGGAAAGTGGCCCCATTAATTCAAAATGACTGAAATACAAGGATAAAAAAGAGTCAAAGCCAAATACAGAATAAATTTTGAAGATTGAAAGTATATTTTGATAATGTGGAGCCTCCTGGGTGAGGGCAGTTGGCAAGCCTCTAGTGATTCTGTTGCATGGGTATTTAGAATAGCTAAGCAATTGAACTTTTAGGGTCATAAGCATGCAACAGAGAACTTCAGTGCTAAGCACTGAATATATATGGAGATTTTCCCTTGACAAAAAGGAGATGAAAATTTGAGATAAAGCAGTGACTTCGGTAACACCTGATGATTAGTGTATCTAAATTTTAGGTGAGCAGTTTGATACTCTGAGAGCAGCTGGTTGAAAGTTTCTAAAGCTGAAAAACTAGGACTCAGAATCTCTTGAAAACAGGGCCAATGTCCCAGCTAACCTCAAATTTGCAGTACTAAGTTCCTAGTATTTGAGAAGTATGAGCAGTTGGCATTGTGCTGAGACTGACAGGAAGACAAAATTTGGAGAAGATCTCATTTTTAATACTTACCACCCGAACACAAATATTTACATGTATTTTGCTAAGTAAACACTCATTCTTTATAACACAGACTTTTTGGTGATAGATTTGCATGTTATTTTTCCTTTTATTTGGTTCCAAAGTTTAATATGTTTTTAAATGTCTTCTAGTATCTAATTTAGATATCCCATTCTCTCATAGGTTGTTGACTTTGAGTGTGATAAGAGTCATTTGCTCTTAATAATCAAGTGTCATCATCATCATGGCTGGGCTTCGCAAATGAAGATTAGGGAAAGGTCTCTACCCACGTTTGTCACAAGCATGCTGGTGGCTAAAAAGGCCAATACGAGACAGGCACGTCCGGTTGCAAAAGGCACAGCAGAAAGACTCCTTAGATGGTATATTCTGCAAGGCACGATTCTTTCTGCGTTGTCTTTTCTCCTCAAGAGTGATCCTGCGTGCGTTCTCAAAGGCATCAGCAACGTTAAAGATGGTGTGTCTCCAGATCTCCGGGTTGGAGGCCAGAGTAGACCAGTTACATTGATCAATGTGGCCAAGGCTGAGATGTTGTTTCAGGGAGTCCTTGTATCTTCTCTTCAGGGCTCCTCTCATGCAGCAGCCAGTGGCAAGTTCACCATAAAGCAAGATCTTAGGGAGGCGGTGGTCCTTCATCCTGGAGATGTGTCCTGCTCAGCGCAGCTGTGTTCTCAGCAACATGGCCTCAATGCTTGTGACTGCTGCTTGTTCTAGAACAGATGTGAGAGGCAGCCTTCGTATCAACGCTGCCATCAGTCAGGTGTAAGCTAGAGAGTATATGGCGTACCATTTAAATTTATATGTATTTGCCGTATCTTCATTGCCCAAACAAAAATAAATAAATAATAAGAGGGGAACCTGGCAATTTCTACCCATGAGTAACGTAGCTGGCAGGTTAATTGCAGGCTTAGGCATGAATATGCAAATGCAGGGATGATTCACAATTGCAGGAATAAAAGGACAATGAATGAAATCTTTGGCTAGATGTAGGGTTATGCCTGGCACTAGAGAGGATGAATATAATACTTCCTCAATTGGGCAATCATCATGATCAAGAACAAGTTGTTCCATGAGCAGAACAGCAATGAAACCTAGTTTTTTATGGGTTCATAACAAACCCATTGCACTGCATGACTTCACCTCCTCACCTTGTGCTTCACCCCAGTGTAGACAGCTACAGTTCCCGTGCTCTTCAGTTCTCCCTTGCCTCAAAGTAGTCCCCTGTACTCTTTCCCTGGTCATATTTCCTCCTCCCCTCATGCTCCCTTGACTGTCAGCTATGCAGCTATGTAGCTATGCATTCTTTTAAATTTAACAAACCACACTCTTAAATCCCTGCTGTGGCCTTTCTTGCATTGGAAAGTCACAAATTTTAAGCTTTGTTTTTGAGAATGCCACTGATACAATGCAAGCCTGAAGACACTTGTAACTTAAGACACTATTTAGTTGGGAAGGAAAAATTTGAGAAGTCTGAAATTCTATGGGACTGTAGGATCTCAGTGGCTTTTAAAAATCTCTAGTCATTAAGATGCAGAGAAACCCTTGACTAACTCCTAATTAACTCTCACCAGCTTAGGAGGAAAGTGAAGATTTAATCTTCACTTTCTATCAGTCATATATTTGTTCATGGACTTTTAAGTTTTGCCACTTCTTTGGTAACTTGTTACCTGTCCTACATAATGGACTAGAGAAGTTCTTTTAATATACCTGTTTTGGATAATATGAGTGGTATGCTCTTGTGTTTTTGTGACCATAAGGTTTGCAAAATGCTTATTTACAAGGTGACAGAATAAGATGAATCTGAACAGTCTTCCTACACAACATGCTTTTAGCTGCAATAACCCTTCAGAGTTAATTTATCATCAAGGTTATGGCACTGGCAGGTTTTGCTATTGTTTCAGTGCAACACAGTTATATTTCTCTTTCTCCCTGGTTTTGCTTTATGCTCTGTGACAGTTGAGACACTTGGTGAGTGTCGATGAGCTCCCCTTTTTTTTGTGGCTTTTCAAATAGCCTGAGTGATGAAAAGAGCTGGAATGAAACAGGACTTTGGCCCTATCTGTGCTTCCTTGCTGATTTTCTGAAGATTTTTTTCAATGTAAATTCAATGTGAAACAGAAGATAGTGTGGTGATCTGAGTAGGTTTGAAAAGTAATATGACATTTACCAGAAAGTACTTGTGAGGAATAAAAACCAAATTGGGTTTGTGACTGTTTGGGTTGTAGAGGAATGACACTTTGATCAGTAGTCTTTCAGTATACAAAATTGCTGCCGATGTTTTTAGTGGATGTACATAATAGGGAGACAAGGCAGTTGTGTGGAACACTATGATTGTCTGGACGAGCTGAACCAATCTGAACAAAAAAACCCTAACGTAGTTTCTGTTTTAAAGGATGGACTCTGATTGACTGTGTCAGAATGGGGCTACAGTGTCCCAGCAAACAGTGACTGATATTTTTTGAAAATTGATAGTGAAAACACAACTTGAGAGAGGCTTTGACAAAATGAGCTCATAAACACTGAGAACATGTAAGTAGGGCGGTAACTATCAGGAGCAGACAGATGGCTTACGGTATGACTGTCACTGGTGCTAGAGTACTGAGTCAGTCCTCCTCATCTCCTTCAAAAAGGAAGTTGTAAAAGTTAACAGCAAACAAGATAGACACCAGATACAGGTCCTGAGTAATGAATGAGTCTTATACAATAAATGTAAAAAACACATGAGGCTCATTTTGTCATAAAGGACTTTGAGGGAGAGCTAGATTACAGGGTACAAATTCCTCCACAGAGGAGATATGGAGTGCTAAAGGCTTTTTTAATTTAGTGGAAAATGAGTCATAGTCATAAACAGAAACCAGATAAAGTCAAAGTAGAAATTAAGTACTCGATTAAACTGTGAGAAAGGATGAATGAGCAAGGGTGATGGTGCAGTGTCTATCCCCTGATTTCTTCCAGTCAACACTGAATGCTTTTCAAGAAGGTGCATTTCCATAAAACATTAGGAAAAATAAGGATGTGAAACTTAATAAAATGACCAGATCACTTTGACTAAAAACAGTAATATAGTGGTTAATCCAAGAAGCCTATATGCAGTTAAGGTTAATGTGCCTGTTCTACACACCGACCTGTTTCAGTGCTGAAGTCCTTCAGTGCTCAAGCCCATGGTGAGAATTAGTTACAAACTTATTTCAGTCTAACAATTTCTATTTGTCTTTTAAACTACTTATCATCTCACAACACTTTTCTTTGTAAAGCAACATTACTAATTAGTATACACGTGATACACATGAAACCACTGGTAGGAAAACAGTGCTGAAAAGCCAAGAGAGGAACGGTAAAAATACTGTTTTATTTGCAATTCACAATAATTACTTGCTTTTTTAAAATTGAATGAATGGCAGTGGCCTTGTGGATGCAGAACAAAGTGCCTGATGCCATTTTTCTAAAAGTTTATGGCTCTAGGAGTATCTCAGGATTGGAGAAGAGGAAGTGGGAGGGAGATGGGTTTTTCCAAAGCGTTAGACAGAAACATTTCAGAAGGTATTTTGAGGTTAGATGGTTACAGAATTAGTACTGATGACTGTTAGAGGAATTGCAAGAACTTTTTAAAATGTGACTATTCTATTTTCTTCTGAGGTAGGCTTTCAGGAAAGATTATAGGACTTAGAGGTATAAATTCATAAAATTTACCGCACTAATTTTAGGAGTGAGGAAGACTTCAGTGACAGTGCAGCAGTCAGAGTGATTTTTAAAGCATAATTTAATGTTTGGTTATTGTTATGAGGGGCTTTTTTCCTTGGCTGTATAGCCTTTGCATTTCTTTAAAAGTAGCTTCCAGGAAAGGTCAATTGAGGGAGTACAGCTGATGCCTGCTGAGAGGGGGACATGGCTTGAAGTACAAAATACCTGGTCTTTAGCACCCTCCCCAGAAGCATCTGAGTACTGTAATTGAAAGCAGTGCTATATTTTTGTATTCAGCTTCAGTGTTGGTAAGTGCTAAATACCCTTAGTTTTAACTGTACTCAGATTTGAAAATGATCAGTTGCAGGAGCAATTCACGGTCTTACACATTCTGTACCTTGTCAGTCTTTTAATGACATCTACTCTGCCTCTTGACCTCTACCCCTTGCACACTGATCTCTACAAAAAGGACTAGAAGACTGTTATATTTAATAGAAGGGACATAGCAGGAAACACTAGATGGGTCTGGAAGAAGAGACCTGTCCGTAATACCTGGGATTTGATTCCAGATCAGGTACAGTCCTCTAGTATTTTATTTTCTGTATTTCTTTCTTGCTCCAGAAGTTGTACTGTGTTAACTGCCAAGGGAAGCAGTAATTCATTGTTCTTATTTTTGCCATCCTAACCATTTAAAGCTAAGTTTGGGTCACGAATTAGAATAATCTTCTGTTTCCTTCCCTATCATTAGTGGGGCTTTGAGTGCTGAATGGATTTTTAGGAGACTTGCATTTCCTTTTATTTTCCTCCCTGGCAGAGTGGAAGAAGCTACAGGTGGGTGAATTTTATTTCACTGAAGTATTCCTCTTCAGTAAAATGAAAACTGTGCCACAAATCCAGCCCCAGGTATCCAGTCTGGGGCAAGGCCAACATTTGATAATGACTTTATAGGTTCTAATGGGTTGTGTGACAGTTCCTGTTTGCTAGAGCCATCTTTGTGAAGGTAGCCCGACCTTCTACAGACCTGGGAATGAAGAGGAGAGCATGTTCAGTAAATGAGTATCACATGAGAGGAAAAAGTAAAACTTCATTATTGTCACTCTTCAGTTCATTTGAGGAAAAATCATATTCTGATGTCAGACTTACTGTTGCTAATTGTCATTTATTGTCACCATTTTCCATTTTCTTTGTTGAAGCGTGTGTCCACTAAAAAATGAGTGAATGTTCCTCATGAGGGGAACTCCTTAAACTCAGGATTTAGAAACTAAAACAGTGATTTCCTGTCTCTCTGTCAGAAGAAATCATTTCAGTTATTTACAATTCTGTTCCCATTTCCTACTTTTGTTTTAAAAATGGTCGAAAGAATTCTTAGGTGAAATAAGTACAGATGGAGATAATTTTTAAGCAGAGCCACACAACAGCCAACATCTAATTTATAAAATACAGATAACGGGTCTGAGCTGCAGGGAGCATGGAGGTCTTCTTTCCTTTAGGTATGTTCAGTTTTGCATGTTTTGTAGAGGTCCTAATGTTAATAGGAACTACACAACAACAGCAAAATATGAAGCAAAATTTTATGTTATAGATTGGAAATTATTTTTCTGTGGTGTTTTCACATAAATTAAAACTCTTGAGGGGCAAACTTTGCACTCCTCTGAAATAAGTAAGGTGTATATGTATTCATCCAGGGATTAGAACTGATCCCGTGGGGTTTTTTCTCTATCAGCATTCTCTTAATTCACATGGGCAACAGCATTTCAGTTTTAGACAATTGAAAGTGCAACTTTTCTCTGAGCTATATATGGTTGTGTATGTGCATGTATGTGTTGTGCATATTATTTATGCATGGACAAGTTCAGGATCTCTTCATAAGGTTGGATGAGAAATTCTTGATTTCAGAATAATCACCCTTCCAAAAGTCTGAAAAATTTAGTTAAACAATATTTTTGTCTAGTATTTATCTTTTATCTTCTCTTCCATCATACAGTCACATAAGCAGCAGAATCTGCTGTAGAGGTAGAGATTAAAATCCTCTCAAAACCTCTACCATGATGGACCACTTGTCACAGTGTTCTGAAATGGCTTCTTCTTTATGGTAGAAGTGGAGAGATGTAGCTGCCTCGGTGGGAGGAAAAGGGAGCGAAGAGATGGTTTATTCCATCCATCTTACACAGGACTCAAACACACATGGAAGCTTCTCTCTAGACTGGTAGTTAAAGTAGCCTAAATGACTAGGTGAGACCTAGTTGCACAACCTCCAGATGTTTAATTTGGGAAAAATCCCTAGAAATATTTTGTTATGTTCACTCTGTCCGGACATAGTCTTTGGACAATCTGTGGTCTGACAGAGGGACCAAACCGGTTTGTCTCAGCAGCTTACCGGTAACTAGTGGGTTTGTGTCCAGATGTCTCAATGCACAGGTATGTCTTAAGTGTGGTAGTAGATCAGATTAATCTGTTTTAAATAGGTATAAATGACATGCCAGTCAGAGCCATCATTTAATTGGCAAATTCAGGCAAAAGGTAATGTTGATTTTATCTTCTTTGAAAAGAATATACCAAGGACAGCATCCGTGTGTTGTTCTGATTTATTCTTTGTGATTTTTGACATGGTTTCAGCCACTGGATTATCTGTGCCAGTGCCACGTTATCGGAAGCTATTAGCTAAAGTTTTGGCTGTTCTTACCTCCTCATCCACTATCATGACAGCATTTTACTAGCTTTGCACTCTGTATACCTACATTCATTAGATCTTGACTAATCAGTTAATTGGATCTTGTTAATCATCTTTTAAACTGCTTTTATTGGAGATCTTTGGCTGAGATGTCGAGACAGTGTCAGCATGGTTGGCATTTCTGCTTGTATGTCGCATAATAAATTTTAAACTCCAGATCTAATGAGTTTCACTGTTTGATAAATGTAATCTTTGTCAGTGAGCTGGACCTGCCCGTTTGGCTGGAAATCAGGAAAAAAGAGAACACGACATGAAAGTTCTTGAAGCTGTTTGTAGTGCCACTGCTGGTAGATAATGAAGGTATAGAGTTCTTGGTGTATAGAGAGCAGTCCTGGCAGAAGCTAAGAAGTACACAGCAACTTACATAGCAGCTATTCCAACTGTGAAACATGTTGCAGCTTTTTTTCCAGCCCATCTTCAATTGCTTATGGTGGCTGTAGTGCTGGAAGTAACTATTTTCTCAGATCTTCCCACATATATGCTCATTTAAGATGTTTCCTGACCTTATTCCATCCAAAACAAGCTTGGTTAATTTGTGCAGCCTGGAAAACATGATTTTGTTTAACCCTACTGCTGCATTTTTGTGAGCTGAGACATCTCAGGTTGGACTTGATGATCTTGGAGGTCTTTTCTAACCTTAATGATTCTATGATTCTGTAGTCTGGCAGGAAGGCTGTGCAAAGGAACTGGGCAATAATCATTGTGTCAGAGAAAAGTTGGTTGGAAGGGGCCTTTAGAGGTCTTGACTCAAAACTATTTCCCAGCACTAAGTCTGGTGAACCTAGGCTTTGTTCAGCTTTGTCTTGAAAACCTTCAAGAGTAGATGTTGCACCATCTCACTGGACAGCCTGTTCCACTGCTGCCCAGGTTTTGTTAATCACATTTTGTCAAATCTGAAGTATCTAAGCTGTAGTTTGTGATGTTTACCACTAGTTGCATTGTCTGCTACTACTGAGATGAGTTTGTCAGCACTCCAGATGCTCTTTAAACCATCGTGAGTTGCTATTAGATTGCCTCTTGACCTCCCCTTTGCCACACTAATAAAGCCCAGTACCTTACCCTCTCACTGTTGGTAATATGCCTTTTGTATGGTGTTTGTATTGTTTGTGAAGAAAGCACACTGTTGGTTCATATTCGATTTGGAGTGCACCATGACCTACAGGTCATTTCAGCAAGGCTGCAACACAAGCAGTCAATTCCCAGCCTTGAGGGATGTATGGAGTTAGTCTGCTCGGAGGTGGAACTTTGCACTTCTAGTTGAACATGTTTCTGTTGTCCCAGTCCTCAGGTTAAGGAGCATTGGGACCTCATTGGATTCTCAACTGAATCTCTCAGGGAGAAATTAAGCTAAAAAGTCATTTACTATTGTCCACGAAGTTGCTGATGGATCTGTTTTATCACTCAAGTAGTTGATGAAGGTATTGAACAATATCAGCCTCCTATTGATATTGGGGTACTCTGCTGATTACCAGCTGCAGAGCAGTTGTAAAGTCTCTTCAGGACTGTCAGTCCAACCAAATAATTTTCAACAGAGTCTGTTCTTCTAGCCCTCACTTCCTCAACTCCCACATGAGTATGGGAGAGTCACAGTGTCAAAAATCTTAATAAGTAAAGATATATCACATCCACCTCTCTCTCCTCATCTGCAGAGCAGGTCATTTTTGTTACAGAAAGCAGTCAGCTTGATGAAGCATGGTCTGCCTGTGTTGAGTGTTTTTGATTGCCTTCTTGTCCTTCATGTTGGGAAGTTGACTACAAGGAATATGCTCCCTGCCCTGTCCAGGGACTGAGGTGAGGCTGACCAGCCTGTTGTTCTCTTGGTCCTCCTCCTTGCCTTTCTTAAAAGAGGCATATCAGCATTTTTCCAACTCTGGGGACTTACCCTGACTTTGTGCGTTTTCTCAGACATAGTGGCCACACAATCACATCAACCAACTCTTTTGCACCCTTGGATGAATGCTATCCAGTTCCAGATGTTTGAATAAATACACTGAATTTTGCTAACGAGTCCCTGACGGTTACTTCCCTGCCTAAACTTTCCTAAACTGTAGAGGTCCATGCAGTGGTCTGGAAGCAAGCTTTTCCATATTGCTTTTCTGTTCCATTCATCTCTGGGCCTCCATTTTCCCTGAACTTCCTTTTGCCTCTGGCGTTCCTTGCGGAAGCCCTTCTTGTTTCCCTCTGCCTAGCTGGCTAATGCAGCTGTAGCTGGCCTTTGACCTTCCTGATGTTAACCCCTAGTGACTGAGCAATGTGTTTATACTCCTTCTCTGTTGCCTTTTAAACCAGCAGAAATGCTTCTTGGAGAGGATGTTTGTCTGCAGCTTGGGTGTTCATTAAAGCACAAGGAAGCTGTAAGTGCACAGACAGTGTTCCCGTCACTCTCCCTCCAGGGCAGAGGAGTGCCTGCTAAAGATACCATCTTAATATTTACATCATTTCAGTCACTTGCTTTTGTACACATGTAATAGGTCATGAGAAACTATTACTTTCCATATCCCTGATGGCTATTTGCAGTATGCCTAATTTATCTCAGCAGGCACTCTATTATAAATATGTATTATATTAGGATACTGGTGTAAATGGCCATGTTGTTCAGAGGAATTGCTCTGGTTCAACATAATACTTTTACGATTACACTACAGCATTACTGGTTTCATGTGCAGTGCAGTTAAAGTGTCATAAAATTGAAATATAGGAAGTGAACCTGTCTACAGTTTGCGTATTTTTTACTTCAGAGACCAAATAATGGTACTGGTTACAATCCATATTTTAAAGTTAAAATAAGGTAATGCATACATAAAACTTTTCCTGTGGATTTTCTGTATTGGTACTGATGTATGCCATGGGATTGTTTATGTCCAAAGCACTTCAGAGTGAGTGGGTATGATGTAGCTGTCATGCTGTCATGTGGGCAGGAACCTCCTTCAGCTTGGTTGTCATGCTCTCAAATTCTTTGGAAATGTTGGGTGAGATGAGCATTTTGTCTTCCCTTGGTATTACCACTTGTTTGTTTTCATGACCTTTATGTCTTGATACTTTTAACTTTGTCTTACACATATTTAGTTCAAGGGAATGTGTTTTCTAGTACATTTTATTAGTAAATAGAATTTGTCAGTAGGATGGATAAATAAATAACGTTGTGAAAGCTTTTCATGTCAAACTTTTGGTGCATGTGTTTGTTTTGTAACACATTAATGGCAGCAAAAATATCCACTATTTCACTGATTTTATTTCTTATTTAAGCTGAAATGGCTTATTCCTGGGTTAGTTTCTGGTACCAGACAGCAACAAAATAGCAGTTGACTTTGACCTTAATTAAGTTTACTCAATGAGACATCAGTGTGCAAGGTCTGCTGCATAATTGTGTTTCAAAATTATGTTTCTTTTAAGAAGACATCTCAAAGGTCACAAGAGACACTTCTCCAAAGATTTTCAATAACAGCTTGTTTGCAAGATGAAATTCCAAATCCATAAATGAATAATGAATAGAGTTGGAATTGGGTATATAACAATAACTTTTAGAAGTGGGTAAGGTAAATATGTCCTTGTCCAGTTTGAAGAGATAAAAAAAGTACATGACTTGAAAGAAAAGACACTTGAACTATACAGCCATTTGAGACTTTTTTCCTGGATAGTTTTTTCTGTCCCGTCATACTTAGGGTTTTCTTTTTTATTTTTTCGTTTTGTCTCAGTATTTCTGTTACTTCCTGCACTTCTCTGCTTCTTCATGGAGTTGTTATTCATGAGGAACTAAATCAATCATCACTTTCTCATGTCATCTTGCATTGCATCAGCTTCCTTTTTTAGATGAAATGGATGGGTGTAGCTCCCTATGGAGTTTAGCAGTGCTGTTTGCTGGGTTGGTTTTGGGTAGTGGTTACTCAATAGTAGCTTAAGGATTTAAACATTGAAGTTAATTTATGTTTATCCATGCCAGTGCAAGGCTTGGAGTTTAAGCACCATTGAGGTAAATGGGCATTTTTACTGCAGTAATGTTGTACCATTATCCCTACAGTCATAATTGTAAAGATTTGCATTTTCAGTGGAAGTGGGTAAGGATTAAGAGCACAAGCAGGAGAGAGGTGGGTTGTAGAGATATAAGTGAGATAGTAATTTGTCCTGCCAGCATCCTATAATTGCTAATGATGCCTTGGAAGAAATAAAAGAACTTGGGATTGTTGTTTGCAAGATTGCAAATTAATTTGTTTACTGGGGGGTTGATGAAACATTTTATGGGGTATGAGAGCTGCCAGGTAGCAAAAAATACCTTATCATGTAAAGTTTACTCTTCAGTCTGGAGCTGCATTAGGGTTTGAGTAGAACTGAAATTCAATTGAAACAGAAAAACTGAGATTTTCTTTAGTGCATTATCATAGAATAGAATCATAGAATCGATTGGGTTGGAAAAGACCTCCGAGATCATCGAGTCCAACCCTTGGTCCAAATCCAGTCCATTTACTAGATCATGGCACTCAGTGCCACATCCAATCTGCGTTTAAAAATCTCCAGGGATGGTGAATCCACCACCTCTCTGGGCAGCCCATTCCAATGCCTGATTACTCTCTCTGTAAAGAATTTTCTCCTGATATCCAACTTAAATTTCCCCTGGCGGAGCTTAAGCCCGTGCCCCCTTGTCCTATTGCTGAGTGCCCGAGAGAAGAGACCAACCCCCACCTGGCTAGAACTTCCCTTCAGGTAGTTATAGACGGTGATGAGGTCACCTCTGAGCCTCCTCTTCTCCAGGTTAAACAACCCCAGCTCCCTCAACCTCTCCCCATAGGACTTATGCTCCAGTCCCTTCACCAGCCTTGTTGCTCTTCTCTGGACCCGCTCCAGCACCTCAATATCCTTCCTGAACTGAGGGGCCCAGAACTGAACACAATACTCAAGGTGTGTCCTCACCAACGCAGAGTACAGGGGAAGGATCACTTCCCTGGTCCTGCTGGCCACGCTATTTTTGATACAGGACAAGATCCCATTGGCCTTCTTGGCCACCTGGGCACACTGTTGGCTCATGTTGAGCTGTCAATTAGTACCCCCAGGTCCCTTTGTGCCTGGCTGCTTTCCAGCCACTCTGTGCCCAGCCTGTAGCGCTGCAGGGGGTTGTTGTGGCCAAAGTGCAGGACCCTGCACTTGGCTTTATTGAACTTCATCCCATTGGAATCAGCCCATGTCTATCCAGATCCCTCTGCAGAGCCCTCCTGCCTTCCATCGACACTCCCTCCCAGTTTGGTGTCATCAATTGCTGATGATGGACTCAATCCCCTCATCTAAATCATGAATAAAGAATTAAACAGGACTGGACCCAACACAGACCCCTGGGGAACACCACTGGTGACCGGCCGCCAGCTGGATGCAGCTCCATTCACCAGCACTCTCTGGGCCCGACCCTCCAGCCAGCTCCTAATCCAGGAGAGGTTACACTTGTCCAAGCCATGGGCTACCAGCTTTTCCAAGTATATTATGGGAGACAGTGTCAAAGGCCTTGCTGAAGTCTAGATAGACCACATCCACAGCCTTCCCCTCATCCACCAGGTGGGTCACCTGATCGTAAAACGAGATCAGGTTGGTCAGACAGGACCTGCCCCTCCTAAACCCGTGCTGGCTGGGTCTAATCCCTTGTCCATCCTGAAGGTGCTGTGTGATTGCACTCAGGATGACCTGCTCCACTCTGATTTAGTTTCCTTATGGCATAAGACTCTGCTACCTAAGTTATTACATTAATATTCATTGGGTAGATCATTATTGCACTGTTGGAGCCAATAAATTTTGGTTTAGTTTAAAATGAGAGATGATATTTTATACATTATGTAAGCATACAATTTTTATTAGCATATCAGACTGCGAAAGAGTGATGCATTGCAGTAAAAAGCCAAGTATTTCAAGTTAATTGCTGTTCTATTAAGTAGAAGTGTGGTTTTGGCTTAAAAGAGTGTAGAGAAATGTTTGGCTAATGAAAAGAACGCTCACAGTGATAAGTGTTTGATGTAGTGAAGCTGCTGGCTGAAAATACTCACCTCAGTGGTCAGAACTGAAGGCCCTCAGAAGGAGGTGGTGAGATGAGACTAGTCCAGCATGTAGAAGCACTTTTGGGATGAAACCAAGAGGCAGTGGTGCCCACCAATCCCCCATTGAACTTCTGAAGATAAATGAAGAAATAAAGAGCCGCCAAGATAAACATTCAGCAGCAAGTTTGTCTGACCTGACCTGCTCTTTTTGTCCAGAACAAGTAGTGTGAGAGAGCAGAAACCACATTAAAGCACTTGGTTAGAGGGTAGCTGGTAGATGCAGGCATGATCCAGCAGATTCTTCTGCATCGTGCGGTGCTGGTGCACTGCCAGCCCACACAGCCAAGCATCTCCTCTCACAGGGCCACAGTGAGGGCAGGGAATCAAGGCAGGTGGTTTTCTTAACCACTTTCCTTCTCTCCTGCTCATCCTCCTGCTGTACTTTGGGCAGGTGTGGAGCCTTGCTTTTTGGGATGTGCTGCCAGTCACTGGCAGCTCCTGGCCAGTTCCCCCCAGTTTATATACTGAGCATGATACTCTGTGGCATGGAACATCCCTTTGGCCAGTTCGTGTCAATGTTCTGGCTCTGTTCCCTCCTGGCTTGTGCATCTCCTCACTCACAGAGCACGAGACACTGAAAAGCCTTTGACTTGGACTAAACACTATGTAGCAACAACTAAAACATCAGTGTGTTATCAGCATTATTCTCATCCTAAGTCCAAAACACAGCACTGTACAAGCTACTAAGGAAGAAAATTAGTTCTATCCCAGCTCGAGCTCATTCTTGATTTCCTTCCACATCCACACCCTACAACTTCTTACTTCCTCTACCATGGTGGGGTGGAGTTGCAGCTAAAACCAGAGTGGAGGGAGGGAATTCAGCTTTTGCTGTCTGCTATGGAGATCTCTGTTTGGAAATGTGATACATTTTGACTCATGATGCAACAGCAGTTTCCTTCCCTGTACCCCTCTTCAGTGATGCTCTCAACAGCTACCATGGATTTCTGTTCCCTAGTTGGAGCACTGCAGCACAACTGGGCTGTTTTTGTCAGAAGCATTCAATCCACTGAACTTCGCATTGAAGATTGGATTGTTTACTTTAGTCTTCCTCTCTTTCTACTCTACCACTGTAGAGAGCTGCTTGTTTTTGAAATGTGCCCTGTTTTTTGAGGCAGCAGATGTATTTGTGGCTCATTTTATGATGATGTCAAAAGGCCATATTTGAACAGGAATTCTGCCACTGCACAAGGCTTGGGGTAAGGTGGCTCCATCCCCAGGCAAGCTCAGGGAGGTGGTTTTTCTCTCTCTTATAGGGATGGAGCATAACACAGACCATTTGGAAGTTAGAAATTAAACTCAAAGTCTGAAGATTCAGTACTATCCTTTAATTGCAAGTCCATTCTTTATAATTTCTAGATATCAGGGTGTTCCCTCCTGTTATGTCCCTGAGCTGTGTCACTGGTTTCTCTTTTGTCTAGCTGGACCCATGAAACTCTGAATAAAAAATTGGTAAACCCACAAAATTTATTTAGGAAGTCAGTGCAGAGAGGGAATTATGAAAAATCCACTGAAGCCATAAGGATCAAGAGATATTCAGAAAAAAAATTTGGACTTTGATAAACTTTTTTATCTGTATTAGAATGTAGTCACTGGAATTCATCCATTTTTTAATCTGTTTGTACAGTATTGGGGTTTGGTCAGAACTGCTGTGTTTTACTTTGATTATAGGTGAAGATTCAGCTTTCAGTTCTAAAATCAAGTTATCTTCACAATATTTAAGGATGAAGGAATTGGACTTAAAACGGATATGAATTTAAAAAGTGTTTGATGCTGTTTCTGTGTTGGGATTTTGGTAGGTCTTTAGCTTAGCTTTCAGAGAGGTTTTCTACCTCTCTATCTACCCTTTTTCATCAGGGTAGATACTTCTTTCAGTGATCAGCAGAATCTCTAGTCATCCAGTGGATAGTTCAACAAATATACTTCTGTAGTTCCATATGCCATTTTAATCTTCACTGCTTTAGTGGTTCGTGCAAATTCTGTCAAAGGAGAGTACTGCTGTAGATCTGGACATGGGTGCTAAGTCAAGTGCCCTTTCAGTGGCAAGAATTTTGGACTGTAAGGGATAAATGAGAGAATAGCAAGCTCTAGCTAGTATATAGTGCATGAATAAAATTATTATAATTGATAAATATAAGTTCCTGATACTTCAGAATGAAGTAGGATATGTTGCAGTCACTGGTACTGAGCTTACTGAGAAGAGCCTGAGAACCATCTACAGTTATAACCACTGGGATTTCTGAGCTCACAATTCTTATATATTGCAGAGGTCAATAACTAATCGATCCCATTTCGGTGGTAGACACTGGAATATTTATTGAACACGCATCTCACAATTTAAGGGTCTTGGGGGCAGGACATGTTAATGAGGAGGATGGGTTATGCTAACTAGGGGATGGATTATGCTAACTAGAGGAGTACACAATTTCCTGCTACAGTTACACAAGTGGTTAATATTTTCCCTTAGCTAGGACCCCATGGGGGGAAGAGAACAAAGGGGTTTCTACATGGTCTGACAACATCCTCACAAAGTCTTTCCATATCTTGCTGAAGGAGACAAGACAATCAACATAGTTAAGTATTAACAGGTCTTGTGATGAAGGTCTGGTCCTCAGGTGATGGGATTTCTCTCAGCCCCTGTTGCCTAAGGCCGGCTACTCAATCCCATCAGACTCCTTCCTGCTGACAGCCGAGTTTCGGTCCTTACAATATATAACTCTGGACAGCTCTTTGGCTAAAATAAATCACTCTCACCCTACTGAAATCAATGGAGAAGTTGTAAGTTTTATAAATCAAAGTTTGGCGATTTCTGATATAAAAATTTTTATTGAGTTGAAATACCATGTGGGTCTCAGTCATAGGCTGCATTAATTTTTTTTCTTCTAGGAGATGGTTCTTTAGTACCAATTATACTACTTTAATCCTAATTAAATTCACTTCTTGATAAATTTAAAGTTAATACATATTTTGTGGTAATTTTTAATTAAAACATGCAAGTATTTGTCACCTATTGTTTAGAAGACAATTAAGATAATAATTTAGATGCAGAATAAGTAGTGCAGGAATGTAATGCACCAATCTACAATATGCAAAAAATAGTATGCCTGCTAGGTTAATGCTTCTGTACACCAGCAGGAGCACACAGGGCACAGCTCTGAAATCCTGATTGGAACTGATACAAAAGGAACCTGTACTGTGAAGGACATTGCAACTTAAAGTTGAATCTGCTTTAAGAGAAATCATAAGAGCTGCAAAGCCTTTCTTCAGAGATGGCATCAAACCATTTTGACACTTAATCAGTTGTTTTTTTCATTGTTATAAAAAACACTGAAGCATTTTCAAGTGAGTACTTTGAGACTAACATTTGTACAAGGCTCTCCTGCTGTATTAAAAGTGCCTGCAAAGCGTTTCTTGGGGAGGTGTGATTTGCAGCTAATGATCATGAAGCACCACCTCATGTTAATATTCTTCTAGTACTTTTGGGTTGTTAGATGGAAGCTCACGTTTCACATCTCCTTTTATCCAAGGGTTATGTCGTTCTAAATTGCCTGCAGCAGAACTTGGCGTTCTCCTGAATTTCACTGTCTAATGGCACCAACTGGGTGCCTCCTGGACCTCATCAGATATACATGACTGCTCTCAAATCTGGCCTCTCATTTCATCAGGGAATGAGTTTTGGACCCTAATGAGTGAGAAGCTGAGAGGAAATGTAGTTCCTCTAGACAATAAATTAGGGTCAGAAAAGAAGCGTTTATCTGTTTACTCTTTGGGGACTCTAGACCAGACTTTGCACAGCAGCAGTGTAAGTAAATTGACTGGCATCAGATAAAACAATGCACTGAAATCCAACTGTTGAGCAATAGGCTATAGGCATATTTTAAAAATCAACGAGGTCAGCTGCTGTTCTCGGATGCACCTTAAGCAGGGAAGGATATGCCCAGGGTGAGCTGCAGTTTGTTTTGGAATAATTCAGTCTTCAATAGAAATAAATTATTATAAAACCTTGATCCAGAACAATTTTATTATTTATGTGATGTGTCACTTCAATAAAAATGTAACATAGATGTATTGAGGTTGGTTTTTCTCAAGCTCTCAGAAGGAACTAAATCTCCACCATGTTTCTTAACATTTGTAAGCAAACCTCCCTCATATAACAATAAATCAGCTTATCCTAAGTTATCCCTAGCGTATTTATGTGATGTTCTGTGCTGCTTAATTTATTTTTTTAACACCATCTTCTTCTGTTTTCTAGTAATCTTTTCATTGCATTCAGATGAGACTATTCTCTTAATAGTTAGGAGAGGATGCTGTGACTGGTACTTATGATTCTGACATGGATAGCAGTCCTGTTGTCCTATTCCTTTTTCATCTCTTTTCCTTTTATCTGTTGGATGCTTGCCACACACTATAATCACAAGCACTTTTAGGTCAGCAACTGCTGTGTTTTATTTTTAAACTGTACTGGTTAGCAGTTGGATGTAACACCAAACCTAATTTTGGGTTCCAAATGCTGCCATAGAGGGAATATTTAATGATAATAAAATGCTTTGCTTCTCTCTCATTTAGAGTTCCACCTAATCTGACTAAGCAATCAGCAGTTAGTAGGTAGATCTAAATGAAATATTATTACTCTATAAAACTGTTTAAATTTGAATGACCTTTTATTTAAGATGCAGGAGCATTTTTCCAGCATTTGGACTGTTAAGCAAAGTATATGCTGTAAAAGAAGCATTTATTGCTCGCTTGTAAAAATAAAATACAATATTGGTAAGTTAGCTGGAAGCTTGCAGATATCTTAAAAAGATGACAAGGTAAGATAAGCAGTAGAGCTAAGCTGAAATTGCTCTGGAGGTCTTTCTGAATAGCTGTCAGTTTTATGTTCTCCTAGCACAATAATGGGCACTCCCAGGAGGTGGGAGTCTCATGAGATAATTATTCTTCTGAGGTTTAGACTGGTTTTGCTATGCCTTTTCCACAGATTGGTAAGACTGCCTTATAATTATTCTGATCCTCTTACATTAGATTTTTCTAATGTAGAAATTAATAGAATTAATTTTGTATACATACACTGTACTTATGTTACCTCGCCTATTAATGAATTTCAAGCAATACTGAATGCTATCAGATGGCAATAGTAAGTGGTCTGGTTAGCTTTTATCTTGCAAATTGGATTTAAGTCGCACTGCCCTTGCCTCTTGAGATGTGTTTCTTTTTAATATTCAGGTCTATTTTCTGCTATCATAAGCAGGCATATTTACTCTCTCAGACTGGTTTACCTTTAACTATCCTTGAAAATAACAAAACCTAGAAATAAAAGTTTAAAATAAATCCATATTTTATAGCTGTTGAATATTTTTATAGTTCCTGGTGCACAAAGCTGACACAGTTGTTCACTTTCTCTCTGTGAGCATTAAATAATATTGAGGAAATGAAGCAAAAACCTGGCAAAACCTCAGTTTCATTTGGGGTGGGTTGTAGGGCAGCACACTGTCTCAGTCATTAGCTACAAACCTTTGATGTTGCCAATAAACCCACAGACAAATAGCAACCTCAGCCTCTGGATTCTCAAGGAAATCTATATTTTTGGAGGTTTTGCTACTAGGATGATCTGACAAGCTCTGACAGGCTTTCCTGTATGATAAAACAAACATATAGGAAAAGCAGGAAAAACTTCTTTTTTTAAAAAAGGTTACACATGGATTGGTGTCTTTACAAGTTGAAATACTCATCCGAGCTGTGGTGATGTTGGACATGAGTGAATTAGATCATATTTTTACCCAGCTTTCCCATCTCTCAGGATGAGAGCAGAACTGCAGTGTAGTGATTGCTGCTAAGACTTGCAGTTCTTGTTCGGCACCAACCCTTCCCCTTAGCTTAAAAAAATTGCATCATTTTGCTTTGGAGATTTGCCAGATCTTTCCAAAGGAAAGGCTTGAATTTGTTTTGTTCTCCCCTCTCTGTGCTCCAAAGCAACATTAGTCAGTTTTGAGTCTCTGAGCATGTAGACACATGCTTGTCCTTTGGGAGTAACAAAATACTTAAACATGAACCTTGTTTTGTTAGATGAAAATTGGTATGTTATCAGAAGAACAAAGCTCTCCTTGATTTCATTCCTGGGAAGCAATTGATGGAAAACATCTTTTTTCTGTTGATAGTATTGATCTGCCAGAGTACTGGTACCTCCATATGAGACCTGGGAGCTTCGACAGAGGGATGAAACAGCTCCTGTAATTCTGCCTTGCATTTAACCAGGTTTCATCATCAAGGCTGTGGTTATGTTATGGCATTTAAAGAATTCTGACTCACTGTTTAAAGCTCTGCTGGATCATATAGATCAGCTGCTGATTTTGGCCCACAAAAAAAAATGAGGATATCTGATGTGTAAACTTTACCATTCAGAATATAAATCACAGCAGAAGGTGTCCGTGCTTAATGGTATCGTACTGAGTATTGTTTATTATTTAGCTGCTGGAAGATTACAGCAAATACATTTGCAAAACTGCTGATGACTATTGCTTCTTTTCCCTCTACCTCTGCCATGAAATATATTAAATATTTTTGTGCCAAAACCATAACCTTATTAATAATTAATTGTCCCTACACAAAGTGGTGCAGTGGGATGAATTAGAGGGTTTGCTCGAAATTGCAGCACTTGGGTGTATCTTTAAAAATAACAGGAAAGAAGAGGGTATTTTTCTCACTGGATGATTTTATGACTAAAGATATGATGGATGTGCTTTTAAGAACTAGCTTGACTGTCTTCTGAGTCTTTCTGAAAGATAAGTGGGGTAAGAAACAAATGTTATTTCTTTGTTATTTCTGCAAGGGTGAAGAACAATTCCAGAAAAGTTACTGAGAAAAAATATGCTTGCTCCTTCCTTTGTAATTTATTTCTGTAAAAAAACCAACCTATCTCTCATTACACAGAAGCAAAATCCATTTTTAAGTGGGAATTACTGCTTTCACTGTATTTGTTTTGCTTATGGCATGTAAAGAAACTTAATGTATTTTAAAACACATAAATACAGTATTCTTGTGTTAGATGCATATTTAAAATTTGCAAAGTAGCAAACTGGGATAGTAGCCAGGCTGCAATTGCACTTTCCTTTATGCATTAGGGATGGCTAAATTCTGTCCTCTCACTCAATGCCCCTGGAGGTACTCGTACCTATGAGCACTGGTTTGGAACTGTTTTAATTTGATGACGAAAATGTTAGAGAGACATGGGGTTGACTTCATATGACATGCCATTAGCCAGTGTTTCTCTAGGGAAAATGCTGTCAACATTGCAAGTTACGAAGAAAAATTGTCACCTGTGCCCAAGCATCAGGATATTCTGCACAGCCCTGCTAGTTAGTTTTATAAAACTTGTGGAAGACCAAAGTGTACTTTAAATTTTATAGTGTTTCATACAAGGTATTTTGTAAATATATTATACTGTAAGAACTCATTATCAACTGTAAAAGTGCCAGGCTGTAGTAAAAAGCTCTTAGAAGAATTATAGACTTCCACAAGGCACTTAAAATTCCTTCCAACTAAGGAAGCAATACATAAACCATATTCTTCTGAAGGGAAATAGTCCATGATATTTTTCTAGTAATTTTAAATACTGGTAATAATTCTTTAATGGCTAAGATTGCAGAGAGAAAAGTGTAGTTACACAGACCTTTCTGAGACAAAAGACTCTTGTCAGCACAAACATATTATGGAACTGAATTTTAAGAAAATAAACATTTCTCTAATATTTAGGTCCAAAATAGTTAGTGCGGGAACAGGTCTACTGGGAGAACAGTTCAATGGTGGGTGATGATACAATAGAACAGACTTGTGGAGTGTTGGCCCATTTGTACAACATACCTGAAAAGTCTCAGTAACAGCTGACATTAATCCAAACCATTTTTTAGAAGAGATAAATTGAAGATTCAGAGACTAACTTCACATAAAATAATAATTCAGTTGACCTTGAATGTAGTTAACACACTTAGATAAAACTGTCCAGCAAAGAACGCAATTACAAGTGTCATGTTTTTGCAGTAGGCAAAGTAGACAGGTTGCTTCTTATCCTAGGAGCCCTGATTATTCAGAATTTTATCCAAGAGCTGTGGGAATGATAAATATGCTTTGCAAGTGGGTGGTGTTTTTCCTGTTTTTCGTGTTTTAGTGTATAGAAGCAAATACTGCAGCAATACTACAGGACTTGTAAATACTGCAGCAATACTACAGGACTTGTAAAGGAAGCCAAAGTAGAGTCTATTTGCTCAACTTTTATTCTTTTGCAGGTCGTCATGCACGCTCTGAATGACAGGGTAGTTCTCATCTCTGATGTCCGAGGCTTGAGTTTGTGTTTAGGCCACAGAGTTCAGTAAGGTCCCTAGGATATGAGTAGCTTGTCTGCCAAGTACAACACATTCTGTGATTTTTGTAAGTTATCAGTGTAACTTCTCTGATTCCCATGGCTTTGCCACGTGAGATAAATTACTGGATTTCCACTTCATTCTGAGTCTGCAGTTTCAGTCTTTAGAAATACTTTTACTTCTGTATCCAAGGAGGGGCAAGTATGGGGCAAGAGGAGGAATATTGAGAGGATTTCTGAAAAGCTGATGAACAGCCTCCACAGTCAGCTGCAGAACTAGGACCATCTCATATCCTTGGATAGCCAAACACTTGTGCCCTTGCTTAGTGAGATGATAAAATGGCACATGTCAAAAATAACAAAGTTTCCAAAAGCAATGATTGGAACTTTGCTAAATCTAAATACCTTTGCTAAATCTGAATACCTTTTCAGGGAATGTGCTGGCTCTATTGAGAGATAAACAGGTATCATGTCAATGTATGAGTGCATTTCTGGAACAGGGAATGTGCTGGCAATACTTCAACATAAATGTTCTAATTGCAATACTTCATGGTGATCATTTTAATGCCATTTTTTGTATTATTGTGGTTATTTCAGTCATATTGTAGTCTTTTTCCTACAATGCCTAGACTGCTTTACTGAGTCCAGGGATCATGGGCTAGAGGGTTGAGGGGTGGTGGGTGTTTTTTAGGATGCAGTAAGTAAATGAGTGGAAATGCATTGCCACATCCTGCACAGTGATAAAATTATGGTAGCAGATCTATTCTCAGATATGCCAACTGATTATCTGGGTTTGATTTTTAGCCAGGAACTAACTGGTCGTTAGGTAGAAGCTAAAGTATACATGTGTAAGATAGGAGGTCTGATAATGGGAAGTGATTTAACTTATGTCGTGTGTTTATTCCTACCAAAAAAATGTCCAGTCTCTCAGTCAAGCAGAGCCCTGATTGTTCCATTATGATGTCAGGATACCTCTGGTTTATAGAGTAAACATGTGAAAATGTGAAAATAACTGTGTTACAGTTTAGTTACATTGGCCTTAGTGTTAAAATAGAGAATGGTAACAATCATTCAGGTATAATTTTTAGTGACCAGATTAAATTTAATGGCAGCTAATAACTTAAACAGATTTTTTGACAATGAAAGATGAAAGACCTAGTTTGTGATATTTTTTCATTGTCTGTCTTTCTAGGTTTTAGACACAAATCTTTAATGACTTGCATAAGGAAATTCTTCATTGTTGCTCTGTGAAAAAAACATTTCAGAGCACTTAAAGCATGGAGGTTCTTAAAGGCCATCCAAGGGCAAATAAATTCAGTGTGATTCACCATTAAAAAGGACCTACCTGTCAAAGATTAGGTAGTGTGAATACCTTTCTGCACTCTTAAATCTTACACATTTCCCAGGAAATACTTAAAGCATTGAGAATCTTTTCATCAGCTTACTTAGCTCCCTGTCAGGTTCTTGGATGTGCACTCTGGAAGAGCCTCTAATTCTATTTCTTGGGCCCTAAGAAAGACTAGTCTCCTAAAGAGAGTTCTAAAACTAGAACTGTACAAATACCTTTCCCTTTTACATTTCTACTATTACTATTGAGAACCTTCCTTATTCCTTCTCTCAATTTCCAAATTTAAAATTATAATTTCATCACTTTTAATTCACTTTAAATATGTGCAAAATAGAAAGGCAGATTTTTTAATTAAATGGGATACTACTCCAATCTGGTGGTCATAGCTGGCTAAACACCACTCACCAACTGCAGAACGTGGCTCCTTAAGGTTTTGTTCTACAAATTTAGCTGTGGATTCAAAAATTCAAATCTCCTGTGATCTGTTGGAGTAGGTCCCTAATAATTCACTGACTTCGCAGTCATATTTTATTTGATACTTGGTAACTCTTCTAAATTACTAAATTTACCTATTTGCATGATCTTTCATCTGGATTCTAGTAAAACAGAAATGTACATTAAACAAAATTAACCATAGACTGACCACCTGTTTATTAGTGGAAAGATACTGTTTTAAAATCTGAAGCAAAAGCAGGAGAGAGCACAATTTGGAATGACCCTGATTTGCAGAATGGGCTGAATGAGCTACCTTTACAGCAGTGGTTTCTAATAGCAAGTTTGTGGTAGGCAAAAGGAAAAGATTCAAAATAGCTGTCAATTTATATTGTGGTTATTAAAAGCTTACTGTCTCAGTCTAATTGCTGTGCAAGAGAGAACTCCACCCCTTTTGTGAGCATTTTTTGACATTTAAATTACACACTATCATTGATTTTTTTTTTTTTTTTTTGAGAGAGAACAGCGCAGTGGGAAGCTCCCATCATCTGAATTAATACACCAATTATAAACTGTGTTGCAAGTAAACAATTTGATCATTTCTGTGCCTTACGCTGAAAGCTGAAGTGTCTCATTAAGACAAGAATTGAAGTCTCATTCCATATTTTAGCTGTCCCTTTACTGATGATGAGAGAGTTCATTGATAAAGTTGGAAACTGCTCGCTCCTCCATAGGCAACTGTGTGTTCTGAATGAAACATTAAACAGAGTTTTTGACATGCTGAAATGTTTCAACAGCTACATTGCTAATTATTAACTGCAACAGACTTAATTTTGCTCTTCAAAGGAGCAGTGACTTTTCAGGAGTTAAAAAGCAGGACTCATTTGAAAATACGATTATTTGCAACTTAAAAAATAAGAATGTTCTTTCTCAAAGTGTACTCAGATGTGCCTGCAAGGACAGTTACTGTATGTAAAGAAGTAATCATAATGCCCAAAGTGTATGCCAAATGACTGCAATCAAACATAGAAAAAAGTGCTAATTTAAAATAGTTGCAAAATGACTGCAATGTGACATAGTTGTATATGTGCGTATATTAATTGCTGAGAGGGAAAAATAAATGAAAAGGACTAGCCATTAGGGGATCAGACAGGATGAAAATGAGCTTCTATAATTGATATTTTTAAGCACAGAGTGGAAATTAAATACTTCATGGCTCGGCTTCGCGAACGAAGATTTGGGAAGGCTCTATCCACATTTGCTACAGGCACGCTGGTGGCTTATGAGGCCAATACTTGACAGACAAATCCGATTGCAAAAGGCACAGCAGAAAGACTCCTTAGATGGTGTATTCTGCAATACACGGTTCTTTCTGCGTTGCCTTTTCTCCTCGAGAGTGATCCTGCGTGTGTTCTCAAAGGAGACAGCTGTGTTATAGATGGTGTGTCTCCAGGCCTCCCGATTGAGGCCAGAGTAGACCAGTTATGTTGATCAATATGGCCAAGGCTGAGATGTTGTTTCAGGGAGTCCTTGTATCTTTTCTTCGGGGCTCCTCTCTTGCGGCAGCCGGTGGCAAGTTCACCATAGAGCAGGATCTTAGGGAGGCGGTGGTCCTTCATCTCAAGGATGATGAAGGTCCTTGAGATGAAGGACCACCATTTTTTTCAAGAACTCTGGCACCCAGTTAGTAAAAAAAGTAGCAGCTTCTCCTGTGAAAACATTATCTCAAACAACAAATACTGTGGTTTCTACTGCTCAGCCACCTGCTGTAATACGGGTAGGTTGCAGACTTTATAGTATGGTAGAATAAGAATAAGTGGCAGAAAAAATTGGAGAAAATATTGATGCATTCTTGTTATTTCTAACTATAATCTGTTTTTTAGTAAGCTTAGTAACCTTCCTCTAGGAAGTGTCACAGGTGTGCAGTGCACCTGTAGATACGTGGTAACCCAACTCAGTAGAAGAAGGATATGGTCAGGCTGGATAGTGGCGTTCCTTTAGAGTGATGGGGGTCCCAGACAAGCTGGGGCCTTGAAAGGCACCCCAGCCTTGGATTAGTACGGAGGCCAGAACGGTTGGTCAGTTTGTTTGTCTGCTTGTTTTTGGCTCACCTGTGGCTACTGCCCAGGTTCGGCATGTTCTGGATATATTTGCTTTGCTCTGTTACATCCTGATAGGGCGGGCAGGACAAAGGGTTGTTCCTGGGGATCTTCTTATGTTTGTATATAAATAGGTGATAGTAAAGTAGGAAATGAAAGACTTCCCAAACCGTTCTAACAGGAACATAGCCTGTGTGCCCCTGTGTGGTTATGAGCTATGCTGGCAATGGTACATGCCTTCGGTAGGGTCGCCCATGCCAGACAGGTCAAAACAGCACGGTCAGATACAATACATCCATGGGCAGGATGAGCTCGTTAGCCTTCTGGAAATTAAATAATACAATGATGTTTTACATGCAAAGAAAGAACCGACTCTACCAAAGCAGCCCCTTATTACTCTTTCCCTTTAGTCTCCATCCACTAATATATGCCAAGGACTACCCAGCTAGAGAACAGCTTGGTAGAAAAGGACCTGAGGGTCCTGGTGGACATGCAGTTGAAAATGAGCCAGCAATGTATCCTTCCCTTAAGGAAGGCTGAATGGATCCTGGGCTGCATTAGGAAAATGATTGCCAGCAGGTGGAAGGAGAGGTGAATGTTCCCCTCTGCTCAGCACCAGGGAGGCCACACTTGGAGTGTTCTGTCCAGTGCTGGGTTTCTCAGTATGAGTGATGAAAATGCTGGAGAGATTCCTACAAAGGGCCACAAAGGCAATGAAAGACTGGAGGATCTCTCCTATGAGGAAAGGCTGAGAGAGCTGGGACTGTTCAGCCCGGAGCAGAGAAGGCTCAGAGGAATCTTATTAAAATGTATAAATATGTGAAGGGAGGATGCCAGGAGGACAAAGTCAGCTCTTTTCAGTGATGCCCAGTGACATTACCAGTGGCAGTGGGCACAAAAATGAAACACAGGAGGCTCTGTCAGAACATCAGGAAACACCTTTTCCCTATAAGGGTGACTGAACACTGGCACAGGTTGCCCAGGGAAGTTGTGGGGTCTCCATCCTTAAAGATACTCAGAAGCTGTCTGAACATGGTTGTAGGTGGCCCTGCTTGAGAAGGGGGTTTGAACCACATGACCTCCACAGGTACCTTTCAACCTGAAACATTCTGTGATTCTGTAATGGCCATCTGTATTATAGTCAACTGAATAATATAATTCTGTCTGTATGAAGAA
The DNA here is from genome assembly GCF_003945595.2 of Pipra filicauda. Classification (NCBI taxonomy): domain Eukaryota; kingdom Metazoa; phylum Chordata; class Aves; order Passeriformes; family Pipridae; genus Pipra; species Pipra filicauda. Next base: position 3,671,266 of record NW_024105031.1, on the reverse strand, counting down.
AACATTAAAAAATATATGTGCAGGAAGAGTACAAACACTGTTTATCTTTCACAGAGCCTTTTACTCAACAGTTTTATGTTATTGGTCTATATATAATTACCTATATAAAAAGAAGAAAAATGTATTTAATAATATATGCTAACTTGATGTTTTGGAAACAAAGCAATAAATATGAAAGTGTACGTGGTAAACATGTAAAAAAACTCTTTACGGGAAATATACAAAGGGCATTAAAATACTAATAACTATTAGTCTTGATCCTATAATAACAAAGAAGATTAAAAAAATTAGCAACTAGAGTTGTTTATCCGGTGAATCATTTATCTGCACACTGCCAGTAAGCCAGTGGCTTCCAGATTGGCTCTTCTTCACACACAAGGGTCTTTCCTTGCACATGCAGGTCATAGTTTTAAAATTAGTTGTTACTGGAAAGGAAGTCCAAAATTCAGACAATGGTGGCAGAAAATCTAGTCTGAGAAAGTTCTTCCAAGGTGAACTGCAAAATGTTTTTTTTATAATCCTTTAGTAAGGAAAAGGCAAAAAAAGAAAATCTTTACTCCTTTTTCATAGTGACTATAAAGAAATTAGCAAGTGATGACAGTTCCCATTTGGTAACTGTCCTGCTACTTGTCTGCATAACTCTTTACTGTCATAGGATTCATTAGTACTTTTTAGCATATCTAGAACTGGGCACGGCATATAGCTGCACTATGGATATTTGTTACTGTTCTATTTATGACCAGAAATGCCACTCAGAAATACTTGATTCGGTGACATAATTTGTGGTCTTCCCTGTAAAACAGAGTTTCCTGTTTCTAGTGCAGTTACCAGTGGTGGTAATCAGAAGAATCAGTTTGAACTTAAGTCAGTTTCTTATCGGACCTGCTTTAGCTAAGTTGGTCCCAGTGCTGGTAGCACAAAAGCACACGTGTCAGTATTACATCATCATCTTCAGAAAGTACAAGGAAGCAGTAAAAAGCAACTCAGTCATTCCAGTGTCTTTTACAACTACATCCAGAAAGGTGTCACTTTGGTACAGAGCCAGGCTCAGTGAAGAACAAGGGCTGAAGTCCATGGATAACTTTACTTACTATATAATTACTGTAAGCCCATTTCCCAGAAATTGCTTAAGAATGGCTCTGAGTAATGTATTAACCCTGTACTGCCCATTATTGGCAGTAACACTGTATTCTGTCTTTATGTTTCTTTGAAAAAAAAAATCTTATGTAGTTTTACTTTTTATCTGTCTGCTTAAAGATTTGCCAACTTTTCAGTAGTCCCTTTAATGTAGTCTTTCTACACTTACTCAGTTTCAAGGGCTCCATCAGCTTTATAAAAGTGTTTTATTCCTAAGATCCTTTTCACCCTCTCTACTCTGGGAAGAGGAAAGGAAATAAAGTGAAGAACTAACTTGTTTTTCCTTACTTTCCAATTCTACAGTATCATTTTTGGTTTGACAATTTTCTCCAGTATCTTTTCATATCAATTATGCATTATGAGAAACCTTCTGGTAGCTGTAATATTCCTCAAGAATCAGCATTCAGCATTCCTCTTCCCTTTCTGTTTAGCATACAACTAACTCTTAGTACTTTTTTAGGTCTAATAAATATTAACTTTCTCAACTGGTATGTTTCCAAGTTTTTAGTTAACAGTATTGCCTGTAATATTATTTGAGGAAGTCTCTCATGCTTTATTTCCAGATCTAGTCTTTCCAGTTAGTACTCAGGTTTTTTGGTTTTGCCAAGGTCATTTATGATACAGTTTTGATAAGACTCAAAATAATTTAAAGAAATACCTAATCTGGACATTCTATAATTCTTTTACAGTAAGTCTCTCTTTTACAGTGGGACTCAGAAAGGTGTGTCATAGCTGACCCTGGGACATTTTGTTGAGTTTTTCAGAACTGATTCTCATCTTGTGATCTGAGTTTCTCCTGTGACAACTGCTTTCAACCTTATCTGGCACAGTTTCTGAATCTAAACAAGAAGTCACTGTTGAAAATATGAAACTTTTCAAGAAAACAGCAGTAGAAGAGACCCTGTCTTATCATCTGAGAGCGCCTCAGTGAATCCTTTTTCAAATGCTGCTAGTCCCAGTTCTGATAGGCATTATGATCAAAGTTCATATTAGGAATATCATTTAATGAGAGATCAACACAGGGTATTTGTCATTTGTGCCAAATCTGATTGTTTGATTGATTCATTCATTTTTGCTAAGTGGCTCAAAACCGAGGTGTGTTGTCCTTGCTAAGACCATTACCATGTGCAGAACTGAATGCAGAAGGCGTGTGAGTTGAGGTGTCAACTGACCACCCAACTTCTGTGAACCAGAACTGCTGTATTAAGTCTAGTGATAGACAAGGAGCATGAGCTACGTGTAATAAGAAGGACTAATAAAAAATAGCAGAACAGAATTTTCAAAAAGGGCAAATAGTAGTAATCCAGTCTGCTCAGGCAGGAGTTGCCTTATTTGACCTCTGACTTAAGAAGGGTTGAAGTTCAGCCTAATCTAGTCAACCAGGATGGGAGTGCTAAGACTTTATCATACAAGGATTAGAGTGTCTAAACAGGGGCCCAGGATCCTCCTTCCACAAATGGAGCAAGAGGTTTCCTTCTGAGTTCCATTAAACCTCTCCCTGATCTTCAACCGTGGCCCTTGTCTCCAGGATGTATTTAAACTAATTGGTTTTTATTTCCCTACAAATGGTTGCCATCAAATGCATGATAGCTTGACAATAAACTCTGTTAATACTATCACCTCTATGGCATCCCTGTGATTTAGGGACGTGCTTTCAGCTGAAGGGATCACAGAGGGTGTTGCAGTACCTTGTAAGGGTGAATGTGGAGCCAGTGACTTGTGGGTTTTCTCCGAGTGTACAATCCTTAAGAATTATTTTACCTATTGAGGAATGGTTCTTTCCACTCTTCCTGGGCTGACACTCATAACCATGACAAATCAAATGCAATCATTGGGAGTTTTGTTTTATGACTTATCTCCTGGACGATTGCTCTCCACCTAGGCTGCAGTGTTTCCTCACCATGTCTGTCTCAAGCTAATGAAGCACTTTACAGCCACTTGTAGATCAGCTTTCACTGTTGAATTTACTGTGCACTTTCTAATTAATTTGGAAGACTAAAGCAACAACTGATATTCACTGGTTTCTCATTGTTTCTCCCTCTGTTTTTTCCTTATCTGAAGTCACAAGTATAGATAATAAGATATTTGCATTATCTCAATGTTTTTTCTATTGGAAAAATATAATAAGTGAAGAAGGAAATTCAGAAATTCTCTTGCAGTGATGCAGAATTATGACAGAGGAACTTAATACACAATATTATGGTATTATGGTAAACTATATGTGAAGCAACAGATGTATAGGAAAAAAAGAGTAATATATTACTATTATAATGTAAGAAGAGAAAAAATTACTCAGTTCTTGTATGAATAAATTTCAGTGGTCTCATGAATAGCTTCATATAATTTAAAATACATATTCTGCATAATGAACTTGCAAGCTAATTACTCTTGGATTGCCACAGCAGAGTGTAACTCTGTTGTCAGTCTGGGAGCGTTTTGAATTTTGCCAAAGTTGTGAGGTGGATATAGTTGAAACTGAGACCAAATGGGTTTTCCAATCGATATATCTACAAATTGCTGCAGGGTATTATTCCAGGGAGTAACTGTGATCATTGCTAGATTTATCCTCTTTTAAAACAATAGATTTAAAAATGGCAGATGGCAGTTAATGATTAACATTCCTAGTAAACAAACTTTTTGCAGGGTTATATTTAAAGTGGTTGTATGTATGTAAATAGACAAGGAGCATGAGCTATGCAACTATAATTGAATTATATTAGCATAGCTTAAGGAGAAGTTCAGTAAATAACAAACACCTTAATTAGCTTGCACAGGATTGGGAGGTTAATGACATACCCTCGGTAAATGACTCTTCAAAGTGTTTGGCTCCATGACAGTTCAGAGCCAAAGTAGTACCCGGTGCCCCACCCTCTGTGCTGGTGTATGGTAACTTAACTCTTACCACTCAAGCTTGGTCTCTGTTGTGATTTTGGAGGTTGCAGCAAATGGCTTTTTTGCAGAGGGCTGGAAACCCCCCTGTGGAGTGGGACCATACAATCCAGCTGTAAACTTGCTTGTGGAGTGGGCGCTAACAGAAGATACCAACTCTTCATGCCCCTTCAGTCAATAATGGCAATAATTGTCTGCTTATAATTACAGGGTTTGCAGTCTTTCCTTTTTCTATATTTTTCTCATTATTTTTGTTGATGCCATTTCTGGAAAATATGGCAATTGCATATTCCGGTGGGTTCAAGAAGTGTAATTGAATCTCATTGAAACTATCAGATCTGTGCATCGTAGTGCAGCCTGAGCTTGGCGTCTTTTTAGCTCAGATGTGTGTTGTTCATTGATACTCATTCTCAAATCTTACTAGTGGAGTTAGAAGCCTGATTGAAAACCAGTAGTGATTTCTCTGTTTATCATCCCAAATAAAGAAAATTAATTAGTTACCAGTCTAGTTAATTATTTTAAAAATACTGGTGAGTCAGGAAACTATATGCAAATTAGTAAAAAATTAATTTCTGTTACATTTGAGTAAGTTGGAAAAGCACATTGGATTCACAAGTGTTTGAAATTTATATTCTTCTCTCACATACGAAACTGTACTGTAAATAGGCCAGCATCTCTCTGGGGAAAGAAATGTGAATTTTGCTGACAAGTAGAGGTCTCTCAGCAGAAAAATACATGCTGACAGTTTGACTCAGTGGCCAATTGACTGATTTGTTTCCTCCTTTTTGTTTCTATTTTAGATGCTGAAGAATACCAGCCTCCAATATGGAAATCATACTGTAAGTATACAAGAAACTTGAATAATCTTAGTACCTTACCGAGGTGTCAGTCACTGTTAAGTCTTTTCCCTGTCTTTGTTTAGAAGAAAGACATAAATGTACTAGGTGCTTGTAGAAATTAATGTATGGGACAACAGCGAAACCTGAATCTTTTTGGATTTCCATGAAGCAAGGGCAGCAGAGTTATGTGTGCCAGACTCCCTGGGTTGCCTTACAAATGTGGAAATCCTGGGTTTCATGGTTTCTCTGCTGAGGTTTTCAGGAAGGATTTCAGAGGTAGAGGTTAATGCTTCATGTGTTTACTAAAGGTCAGGCTTGAGTATACTTGTCTTTTTATATGGGTCACCAAATCACTTTAAGATAATAATATTTTTTGATCCTTAGCAATAGAAGCTGATTTTTGAAGTGACAGTTTAGAAGTTGGAGACAGCACTATCAGTTCTTTGAACCTTCCTGTCTGCCTTTAGAAAAATCATTTACATAGTGTGCGGTGCAGAAGTGCATATTTTATGCTCCCTTGCTTTGTTCCAAATGTATTTTCTAATAGAGTAGCACAGATCTAAGACAAAATATTGGCTTTTAAATCCCTTGTTAAAGATGGCCTTTAAATTTGATCTTTGTATTTTAAACCCTTACTGGAACTTTAATAAAAAGTAAGTAGCTTTGGGTATAGAGGCTTGTTTTATTTTTTTGCTTTCAGATACAGAACTATCCTAAGTGTCTCTTTTATTGTGGCAACTCCAAATTCAGTACAGTGCCATTACCAAAATGGAACTACAAAAAGACAAGGATAACAGTAGTTACATGCATGTACATGTATAATTTTAAAGACTGGAATAAACTTGCTAACTTCACTTATATGCACATTAAACTACCTTGCTGACTTCAAAGACATCACCTCTGTTTTACCTGAGAATGACATTCTGCCCCAGAATGGACTCAGAGCTTTTCAACCAAAATTTGAATATCCCATTAAATTACAAAAATTGCTTTTTAGAACACTGTTTTTTAGAGACTTTGTTGTTGTTATTGTAATGTTTTGAATGTGTAAGAGAAACCTTCTAAAAAGTCAGCAAGAGTGTATTTGAGTTAGACCATTCATGCATACTTTGCTGAGTACTTAGAAAGAAGCAGACAGTTGAGTGATTTTTTTAAAAAAGAGGAACCTGGCTTACTCAAAATCAGTGAAAAAGCTCCCATTGACTCTGACAAGACCAGTATTTGAAATGACAGATGTTTCCTTGTTAGCAGGAAGTTTCCGTTAAGTCAGGAAACAAGCATATACCTTTACTTACCTGCTCTTAGTTGGCCTAATGATGCAGCAGGCAGATCACTGCATGCAGTGAAAAAGTTTGGTTACTTTTACCTGATAGCTTACAAATAGTCCAAGAAAACATTTTTTTTAAATTTAAAAAAAAAAAGAAAAAATAATTAATTCATAGTCTATGAATATATTTCCTCTTCTGCTACATGAAGGATATCAATATTGTGGTAATGACAAAGTCATGGCCTCAGCATCTGAACTCCATGCATGAATGACCTTGGAAGAAGTTACACAGCTCCAAAATGCAGAAAATAGTTTAAGGTTACAAAAATTTACTGCTGAGACTGCTTAGCTACAGATACACATTTTTCTTTGCAATGTTAGGTAGTGTATGCTTCTTTACTCAGCTAGAAAAATCCTAATCTGGTAAATTAATTATAGAGGTTATGTCTAGCAATAGTGTTCGTTTGTGATTCAATCCATTGTCCTGTCTCATCACAATTTTAACTTAGTGTATGAATTTCATGCTTAGTACTCTGTGTTTACTGCCAATTTAACAATTAGTTTTGGTCTATTTTAGCTAGTAGCTTTTAAAGTCTGCTAACACATAGTAAGATGCTTTGCATACAGTTTTGATTTCTGTTTTAAGTCCTGCATAAATTTAGGTGCACTATGTTGCCTTTTATTGACATCATGATCAAGGGTTCAGTCCTTCTAGATTCTCAACAAAGGCAGATTTTCCTGTTTATGCCAAGTATTCAAATAAACAGTATTGCACGTGTCCGTGGACAAATGCTGATCAAAGTGGAACAGTTTTCAGAATTGAAGCCTTACTGTTTTGACATAATGCATAAGTTTGTATTCAGAGAAGATGAACCCTTCTAATTAGAAGATCCTCATCTGCTTATGAAGAATTGTTAGAATTTCACATGAATTTCACAGGTTACAAAGTTTTTCAGACTTTTCCTGATAGCCCTGGGACACAAAAAATAAAAGAAATGGCAAGAATAATTTTGTAATACCAGGAAGGGACTTGGGAAAAAAAATCTAGAAAGTTTCTAGCAGCCAGCAGGGTCTAGGCAGTGGGTTTGATTGCATTTATACCTGAGTAGCAAATCAACAAATAAATACCAGATAACTGATTTCTTTGTGTAGTCTGCTGTGTGTTAGGCGTATTATACAAAATAGCATTTTGCCTTTTTACTATCATTGAGTTAGTAAAGAAAGGAAGATAAGAATCATAGAATGTGGGTTGGAAGGGCTTCTGGGATGAGTTAATCCAGCTTCCCGCTCAGAGCATGACTGTTGTCAGGTCTAGAGCAGAACAGCCACGACTTTACATAACAGTCCTGAAAACCTTCAGGGATTGAGCCTCTGCCATCTTTGTGGGTAACCTGCTCCAGTGCTGCACTGTCCTCTTAGAGCAGAGACAATGATCTTACCTGCTTCATGGGATGAGTAGGCAATTTGTTTGACTGTTGAAACAGGGTAGTCATTGGTTTCCAGCTACAGCACGTATGTGCTTGAATTTTGAAGAGATATAAAACCACTCTTTTTCTCCTTTTACCACTGTTGAGATTGGCATGTGCTAAGTCAGTCATGTGTCAATGCCACTTCAATGTCTATTTGCATTATTTAAGATCAGTATGCTGGTGTGAAGCAGTGTGGCAAAGCCCAGAGCATCAGCTGATGCGATGCTTCAGCTCCTCACGAAGTTTCTGTGCCTTCTGCCCTTCATCAAATAATAAGCACAGTGTCCGAGACTCATTTTTGTTAGAAATTAAGTCTTTGTTTCAGCCAAGCACTTAGGTTCCTAATTAAGCATGTGAGTAATCCTGCAGAAATAGGACAGCTCATATTGTTCAAGCTCGGCACATGGATAAATGCCTGACTGAGATGAGGCCGAGGAGGCAAAACTAAGGAACTCTGCGAAATATTCTCAGAAGAAGGCAGTATGTTTCCTTGCTGCTTTATAAAACCGATGATAGGAATTTTTCCTCTCTGCTGGAGCATCACTGAACACTCATCATAGGTGAGTTAAAGGAGAAAGCTCGAGGTCCTGACACACTGCAGAATGAAAAAAAATATGAAGAAATTGCTGATAGCCCTTCTTTCCTGGCAGAAGAGGAGTAAGTGTTATTTTTTGCATGTCAGCCCTTTGTTTCTTAGACAGATTGGATTTTGGAATTAGACAGTTCTTCCTAAAACATATTGTAGAATTTCCCTTATTCATCCCCTGAGACAACTCACGCTGTAGCAGGAACAAAAGAGAGAAGGATATATTCTAACCAGCTACTTTACATCTCAAAGAAATGTTCCTGTAAAAATTCAATAATAAATTAGAGTTTTGTTAAAACTGTAAATTCGGACATGATTATGATACTATGAATGCAGGCAAACTCTCTGAAGTCTGAAACTGATAAAGATGTTCAAGAGCCAATTAAAAGCTACAGCATTTTTCTGTAGCAGTGCTGCATTTTTGTCTAATATTTAGTGTGTATTATTACTGTACATTTCATTTGCATCTGATGCTGAACAAAAAGCCACTCCTAGTCTGATGCTCTTCTCTGAGCAGTAATAATACATTTTCTTTTTGCATGAAATTGATTTTTTATAAGATTCATTTTCTCAGGTCTAAGATAATAATGCATCATTATGTTCAAGTGTCATCTTTTTTATGATCACAGCGGGTTTGTCTGTAACCTGCCTGTCAGTTCTAAATGCTGGAAATAGACTGGGTCAGATGTTAATCACTGCTTACCGTTGTATTAAATAAGTGTGTTTTTCTATTATTTCAGTTAACCGTATTCTTATACGCTGGTTTCTGTTTTGAAATTTTCAGAGGTGGAGGTGGGAAAATGAGGCAGAAAGGCAAGGCTTGTTTGTTGTTTGAGCAAGTAGATGGGCATGTACCTTCTGAATCTGACCATTCCCTGGACTGTGCCGGGGTCTCAGCAATGTCAGCTACAGTGTGAGTGCCCAGCACTTTGGAAAAAGTGTATAATGAAATCGGGCAGAGCTGCAGGATGTTCAGCACTTCTGAAAATGAGGTCACTTAATGAGGTGCCTGTGCTCATTGGAACTTAGCTGTAGGGCACATTTTTCTCAAGTCACCTTAGCCATAATATTGCACTTGTATTCAAAGCCCATTAGCAGGCTTTCACATAGCAATCATTTGAAGCAGAAACAGGAGAGACCCTTTCTAAAAGAGAACACAGCTTTTGGTAGGGTCACACTGGCTTTGCTCCCTAATACTTTAGTCTGTGAGATACTGCCTTTCCTTGTTTTCCACTTTTTTTACCATCTTCACCCTTACATTGCTGTGTGTCTTTTTTGGGCATCCTTGGCAGCTATGTGTCTGTCTGTCTCTTCTCTGTTGTTTGTCTCCCACTGAACTGCTTGGTGTCCCTTACCACGATGCCACTGGTGGTTCTCAGTTCTTTTCTCTGTTCCTGATCTGTCTTCTCTCCCTCCATCTAATGGTTCTCTATCTCTCTCCTCTTGTTCCACCGGCTTGACTTTCTGTCAGCTTAATGCCTACCAATTTAAAGCTAATATGGCCAAATCTGAATTCTTTATGTTTCACAGGAAACCATTTCCCATTCATGACATTTTCTGTGATTACCACCATTCACAACCTCACTCGTGCTTGGGCCATTTTCTCATCCTGCACACTTAGCATATAATTTATTATTATTTATTTGTATAGTAATAATCTTACCACATTTTCTTCTGATGTATTTCTAAATCAGATATATTTCTCAGTCCATATTATTGTGCAGATTAATTACCCATGTCTCTCTGAGAATGACAGCAACCTTTTCCAATCTATTCAAAATACAGTTGTTAAGAGGATTTGTCTTCCTTGCACTGATTCATCCCACTACATCCAATCATCATCCAGTTTTTTGTGTTTGCTTTCAAGTCTTTCATGTACCTGCTCTTTCCTGTTAATCATTCCTTCCTTTGTTTTGTAAAATGCCGACTCTTCTCCCCACCATTGCTTCTCCAGAGTTATCAGCCTCAGAGATTCTTTTGGTTATTTTAGAGACCTCTTTGCTTTTTTCCGTTTCTTATAAATGCAGCACATCGCAAGATGGGCTTCCTATGTGATCTTCAGACCAACTTGTTTTGCACCACTGCTAACAAATTTTCTTAGAAACAGCCACTAGCTTAATATGCTGTGTCAGTTAATGTTTAACAGATTAGATTATTGAAAATAGGATTTTTATGAAGTATTATTTTTCAGTTAAAATTTAAATTAATTAATTGGGGAAATAGATAATTAAATGAGAAGCAATCATATTCTTGCAATGTTTTGAATCCTTAGAGTTCTTCCTCTCCATTGAAAATGTATGTGGGAAAGGAAAAGTTCCTATTTTTTTACTATCTTTAGTATTAAGCATCACTAACTTGCTGAATCAGTAGTTATGCTGATTTCAGACATTCAGAAATTAACTCTAAAATTGGGCTCCAGAATAATCAGAGTTTTAAAATATTACCTGTGATTTTTGAACAAAATTTTCATGCTTTTTTTGACAGTTCATTTGGATACACAAATCATTTGGTCACAAAAGAGTAGAAGTAAGTCCTTAAATCTTAGTTACATAACTGCAAGAGGTAAGAAAGACCAGAAGTTATCTTGTGCAAAAGTAGTGAAAGTTCTGACAGTGCTGAATGATGCAGGGTGTATCCAAAGCCTGAGTACAAACTCGGAGCTAGATCACATCCATATGCATTAAAATTGATAGAGAATATAAGAAATCATGAACTCTCTGTGCCCCTCTAAGGAACCAGGGATAAAACTTGGGTTGGGAAAAGAAGAGGTTGTGGGTTTTTGCACTTTGACATGAGCAGAAGGCAGAAGCCCTCAAAACTTTACCATCCCCTGTGTGACAAACTTGGGTGCAGGCTGAAGGACTTCCTCACTTTCCAGATTTCATCACTTCTAGCCCCATTTTTAAAGAGAGGGTGCACAAGGTGCGAAAAAGTGCTGAGGGCTAACACCTACTATTTCCATTCACTTTCTGCAACAGGGCTTTTGTGTTTATCAAACCCACAGGCATTTCTATTCCTTCCATAATCTACCACCTTTCAGGGCACAATTCTGAGCTTCACTACCATCATGAAGAAAATCATCCTAGAAACTCAGTCTTTTAAAAAAATTCATAGACACAACATGATCTTTCCAAATACAAGAAGGTCAGCATACAGAAGGCCTTTCTCAAGGGAGGGAATCCAAACCTCTGGGATTTTTACTGGAGTTACAGAGAGACAGTCTGTCTGTGCTGGAATTGATTACTGTCATTGCATGTCAGCTTCTTCTCACGACTCTGGAGTGGAAGGGAGGGAGAGGATCTCATTAAATACATGCAGTGAAGAGGCTGGGGCCAGGCAGCAACTACCTCTAGCCTCAGGTCTCTCTGCTCCAGCCCTCAGAAGATTTGCAAAATTGATCCAGGGCCATTTGAATAGGACATAATGGCTCTGAAAAGAATGTTTGCTTGCTCTTCAGTAATTGCCAGCAAATCTTGAAATAAATTATGAGATTGTGATGAGCCCTTTCAAAGGTACTGAACTTTTTCTAGGCCTATCCAAAAAACTGCTGGTGCTACTGGTAAGCAATCTGTTCTTGGGTTGTTGCAACATAGTATATGCAAAAGTGGGATTTTATCCTGAGATACATCTAATAATTGGTATCTATTTCTCGCTAGTCTTCCCTAGTATATAAATGTAAAAAACAATACAAAAGGAGATAATACTTCTAAAAGTTAAAGCATTGGTCACTTTAGTTAGTTTGCAGGTCAACAACCAATTTTCATATAAATTACTTAGACACACTGAAATACCTCATTTTGCTGTCATATTCTTTACATTTGTATTTTTCTCTGCAGCCCCCGGCTAAAAAGACTCATCTGAATAAAAGTTTGTGTATGTTGCCATCTTCTAATGATCCGAACATTTTTGTGTTTGACAGTGTATCAATTGCAACAAGAGGCACCACGTCCCAAGAGAATCATCTGTCCTCGGGAGGTCAGTTTTTTTGCTCTACCTAGTTATATCTGATGAATTGTCAGCAGCATATGACTACCAAAAAATCTTTTGTGCAGTCTGTGGGTAATATTTGCTTTAATTTTTCTGTGCCATTGTTTTATATAATCATTTTTCTTAAGGTTGATTAATTAAAGCAAATTAATATCTGCTAATTAGGCATGGCAGCCTCATTCTATCACTAGAAGCACCTTCATTAGACAAATGCTTATTAATCATTGCTTAATGTGCTTTTCTGTATACTACCTGAAGTTTTATGTTTCCTTGTCTAAATGAAGGTGTATTTTTCTTCCTGAATCTGCATAATAACATCTGTGTGATATGTTTCACCATGATACATGTAGCTTCAGTTTGTTGAATGCCAAGTATTATGTTCAAGTTAAAATACTGAAGTGATACCCAGAGAGCTCTGTTCTGTCACAGAAACTTTAAAGGTTGTAGGATATTTAGAAATCTGCAGTGCTGCAGGTTTGGCTGAGTTATCTTGTCCCCCTGTTTTCTTTTGCTGTATTTCTTCCACTTCTACTGACTTTAATATGTCCGTTCCTCAACCTGCATGGCAAAATAGTAATGGAACACATATGTAGATGTCTCTGCTCAATCAATAAGACTGTGATAGCCTTATCTTCTATAATGTCAGGGACAAATTTTGTGCAAATAGACACGTAATACTAGTAACAGAAATACTAAATGCATGAAGTGATTGCACAAGGTATAAAAGATGATGTGCAAGAAGACAGAAACTGCGGCTCATGGCCTGATATGTAGTTGTACTCCCAAACATCATCCTGAGCTCTGTCCTGCTTCCCACACTGTGTACCCATGAAAGCAGAGTCCTGGCATCTGTCAAATATTAAGGTACTGTCTCAAAACACTTTTGTGCGGGGCAGGAGGTTTTGTATCAAGGCACAGGTACTTGCTTCGGTTTGTGAAGAAAATCCATTGCAAAGCCAGGAATTGAGTACAGTTTTCCTGAGTCCACCCAGTGCCTTAACTAAAAGGCCATTGCATTTTTCTCTCAAGTGCCATTTACCAGTTTGAGGGCAGGGAGAGCAGGGTCTTGGCCTCAGACTGGAAGTCTTCAAGCCCTGTCAGTTTGGGATGGTCTCAAAACATATACACAGGATGCTAAGAAAGGGCAAGTAAAACACCAGAGTGGGTGAACCCTCATGTCATTCTTTCTCCCTGTCAAAGCCAAGGCTTGGGGAGATAGAGCACATGCTAGTCCTGTGGGACTTCAGTGCACGTGTGCTGAAGTGTTTTATCGAGACCTTGCTCTCTGAAATCCTCATGCAATCCAAAAGACAGTTAGTTCGCTGTGGCTGGTATTCTTTGAAGGAGAGGACATAGTTGAAAATAGGTAAGATAAAAAATTTATTTATTTCCAGCATGGCCTTAGAGGAGTTTCTCTCTTTGTGTGAGACAATGGTTTATCTAATATTTTATTTGTCTATTTCATATTGGAACTACTTTGAGGAAGAACTTAGTTTTAGAAAATCTGATTCATAAACACTGAATGCTTAGGAAACCACGTTTGCAATTTAAACTCATCTTTTTGGGGCTACAAGTTAAGCTGAATAAGTTTAATACAAAATTCATCGCACTAAATAGGAAATTAAAGCATTTTCTAGTATGCCTCCATGAGTGAAAATTTAAATCAAGGTAAAATAGTCTGTTGAAGTGGAATAGCAATTGTATTCTTGTTCTAGGAACAAGATTATCTGCACAAGTGGATTAAATGTGCAGCTGTGAACTCTTTACTGGTGTGCTGTATTGAACTTATTTCCTTGAACTCAAGAACATATTACATACAACTGAAGTTATCCTTTTGCCTGATGCTTAAAGACCATATACATATTTAGTGCCTATTCAGGTCACTTCCAAAGATTTGCAGAAAGAAGCTAAGATCATGTTAATTAAATTAATACATCATTGACAAAGCAGTACATATCATCATGGCTGGGCTTCACGAACGAAGATTTGGGAAAGACTCTATCCACATTTGTTACAAGCACGCTGGTGGCTAATAAGGCCAATACGAGATAGACATGTCCGATTGCAAAAGGCACAGCAGAAAGACTCCTTAGGTAGTATGTTCTGCAAGACACAATTCTTTCTGCGTTGTCTTTTCTCCTCGAGAGTGATCCTGCGTGCGTTCTCAAAGGCATCAGCAGCGTTATAGATGGTGTGTCTCCAGGCCTCCCAATTTGAGGCCAGAGTAGACCAGTTATGTTGATCAATATGGCCAAGGCTGAGATGTTGTTTCAGGGAGTCCTTGTATCTTCTCTTTGGGGCTCCTCTCATGCAGCAGCCGGTGGCAAGTTCACCATAAAGCAAGATCTTAGGGAGGCGGTGGTCCTTCATCCTGGAGACGTGCCCTGCCCAGCGCAGCTGTGTTCTCAGTAACATGGCCTCAATACTTGTGACTGCTGCTTGTTCTAGAACAGATGTATTGGTCACATAGTCTGACCAGTGGATGTTTAGAATTGTACGGAGGCAGCGTTGATGGAAGCGTTCTAGGAGTCGCAGGTGGTGGCGGTAGATGACCCATGATTCGAAACCATATAAAAAAGTAGACAGCACAATGGCTTTGTAAACACTGATCTTTGTACTTTTCTTCAAGTGTTTATTACGCCACACTCTTTTGTGGAGTTTTCCGAAAGCATTATCATTGACAAAGCAGTACATAACAAAATAAGTAAAAACCATCTGTTTCACATGATCTACGTTTGGTTCTGACTAATGAACCATTTTTAGTGGCTCACTTCATAGACTGCAGAGTTCTATTTTGAGTTGTTTTGATTTTGTTTTTAATTTAGTTAAACAGCTGAAAATGCAGACTTTATTTAAGGGTAGGTATATAAAGCAGTATGAATTCCCACAACTGCGATCTTTCGTTCTTGTTACTTGGACTTTGAATCTTTGTGTAGCTCAGCTGTATGTGTTCACAGACTGATTGCTGGAAACACAGATTCTCTGACTCAAGGGCCATAAAACCACTGAAACACTGCTGATGTGCTTTACTTTTGCATATAGTTGGAGAAGTGGGGCAGATGGGGTGTCCTGATACCTAGATTGCTCCTTATAGTTCATATTATTGGTTTATTAGAAAGCAGAACTACATAGTGGTTTCATAGAGCATCGCAGATTATTTTAGAGAGAGAATTCATCACTATGTTCCTATGGCACCTATTAGCTTTTTTTTAGCACACAGTCTGTAAGAAGGGTGTTTTGGGGTTGTTTTCTTGATTCTAGTTTGACTTCAGTGTGATCTGATGACTGTGTAGGCTTGCTTCACTGAAGATGATGTCTTACTAATCCTGAATTTGTCAGTTACATAGAAAGATCTCAAAATCTAATTTTGTGTTGTGTGTGAAAATATATTAATTAGAAATATGGTAGTTATTTAGTATGCAACATGATGCTCATCCAACATCTGGAGAGCAGGCGTCAGTGGGATATGTGACTGACAGGAAAGATTTCTCTCTCCATGTGCATATCATAGGAACTGGACCTTGTTGAGAGTGTTCACTTGTTTAATTTAGTATTCAAACTGCTTCAGACAAATCTAAAAATTGCAAATAATTTGAAATCCTTCATGCCTATGGGACAATGCCTTTCATTCACAGTTGCTAAATTCTACACTGTTTGCAGGGGAGTTGAAGCATCTGCTGCAAACAAAATCTGTGACATCAACAGATAAACAAGTGTTGGAGGTTGTTTTTTTTCTCTCACCACTTGGCATTTTCATCATGCCTCCATCTTTTCCATTGCCATCTTTCAATTCTCTGCATTCATTTGCTCTTCCATTACCTCTCCATAGTCACAGGGGGTTTAGCCTCAGATCTCTGCCCTTCTATCTAATTTGTGTGGATTTCTTGATTAAGTATACTGTGGAGACAGAAATCCTGATATGCAAACCACCAGACTAAAAGCTGGGACTGTAAATAAACATGAACATTTATATCTTTTATTTACATTTATATATTTGTGTCTTTTAGCTTTGCTATGATGATTTTCCTTCTTTTTGCTTGCATAAATATCTTGTCTAGCAAAAGCAGGTTGTTCCTGCAATGGGAATATATTGAATTAACTGTTTTGGCTTCAGGTATCTAATGTCTTTTAATTAATCACCACTGGTAGTGGGACTAATACAAAAATCCTACCTTCCCAATAACATTGGATTTCTGCCAATATTCTCATTTGTAACCATATTTCTTCCAGCAGTGTTTTAATGATTTATCTTTTAAGTAGAAAAAGTTCCATTTAAAAGCACAGTTCCAGTGGAGGAGTAGCTTTTAAATATTGAGCAAATTTGATAATAGGCACCAAAGAATCAGATTTGTGTTGTAAGAAAGTCATATTATGAAGCATCTTTTAGGGTTTATTCTACAGAAATGCTGATGAAAAATTATATTCTCAGAAAATAACTCAAGCTTTCAACTTCCTTATTTTATTCAAAAGGAACATTTTAAATAATTCTTAATTTTAAGAAATATTTCAGGAGTAGATTATTCAAAGTTAAAATATCTTTTGAAGAAATGGAGCCTTTAACAAAGTAAAAGAATTAAGAAAGGATGGGGGCATCACTCTGGAGTATATCTGGTTAAACAACAGGCACATTATAAATTTTCTTCAAAGAGGGAATGAATCTTACCCATGAGTTTTTGGATTATTTGTGTAGAAATATTCATACCTGTGAATGCTATTTCCATTCTGTTCCAAGAAAGCCTTAATTGCTGACGGCAATTTTTAAGGCTGTGAATTTGTCTGCATTAGACCTTCCACACTCCTAACAATGCCTTGGCCAAGCCAGTGTCAGCAACACTGAGAAACTCATCTAAATTTCCCTAGTGTAGGCAAAGCCTTAGAGCCCTAACTTATATTATTATGTAGAAAAATGTCAGTTAATTGCCTTCCTCATCATTCTGAATTCTAAATAGGTTGTGTCAGAAGCGGTAGAAATTATTGTCTCTGCCTTTAAAACATAAAAATTATGGTTTCTTGACTGAAAGCAAATATGATTACAAAAGGGAGACTTCTCTGAAGAAAGAAATCCCTTTTTCTTTTTGCTTAAATAATTATAAGAGACTAAAATAATGGTGACTGTAGTGCTGAGGGTTTTTCACTCAAACCATCCAGAGAGTCTGGAACTCTTTTGACCCTCTGGATATCCATTACCTAGATTTATCAAAACAAGACTGTACATAGTGGCATTTCATAGAACATAACTGTTGAAATGGTCACTAGCAGGTTTGTAATGCTATTGCCATCTCGTACATTACTAGCTGCAAATACACAGACTTATTGCACAGTTCCCAAACTGAACTGCTGCAATTTACTCTTTACTCATCATCAAAGTTTCTCCTGAAGCATGGGATTCAAGCTAAGAACACTGCAATTAGAAGTGGATAGTTTAAACAATAGCAATATTAAAAACACTGGTTAAAAAGCTTATGACTAGGTAAGCTTGAGCAAGGTTGTTAAGATTCAGCCTTAGTAAAATGTTTGCATAGTATATCTGACTGGATAATAAGTCTTTAATCATTGCAATAAGTTTTCCATTAATTCCCTTATTCTGCTCACTTAGTGACCTTTACAAGTGGAATATTTCCTCTTTCTCTCTGCCCTCATTTTTCTAAGAACAATGTCTGTACTGTGGTGAAGTACCAGAGAGCTGTAATAGGGCATTAAAATTAACCATAAAATTGGTGGTAAATAACGGGAGCAAATGGGAATTTTCATGGCACTTGTTCAAATCACTCTACTGCAAAAGTCAGACACTGCTATGAGGTGTCTCTTACTGCCAAGTCATGAGAGCTTATCTGAGATAATTCAGAATATTATGTTATCTTTCCCTTAGAAAGAAACCTCAGAACACACACAGTGACACACCAAGAGACCCTATTAGCTAGCAATTAAGTGAAAATGAGCAGAATTGTGCTGAAAACTATTTTCATTAATGGAAATGTTTGCACATGTAAGACTTAATGGAGCCCATATTTTCAAATTCTTTTAATATTGCTGATGCTTTAATTGTGTTTTCATAAACCTCTTTATGATAGAAACAAAAAGATACAAGGAGGACACAGCAGTAGTCTGTGGATTGCAAATGAAGTTAAGAGCAATTTTGAATAGACATTGACAGAAAGAGGAAAAATCTTCAGCTGAAATTCATAGCAAATATAGAAAGCCTGGCTGCACTGGTGGTGGCTCAGAGCAGTTGAAAGCCAGGAAGGCTGTTCAGCTAAAGTGGTGCAGAGGACCCATGGAGTGAATGTCAAAAGTTATTGTATCCAGCAGCCCTCGAAACTGGCTATATGCAGGTTTTCCTATATAAATTTAAAATATGGGTTTACACCCAAGGTCATTTTTCTGTAGTATCTCCGTAGTGAATTTCGTCCTGCAAAATGCCTGCGGTTTGCAGCAGTGGAGGAAAGAAAGAAAGGAAGATGGAATATTGCTTGCCCAAAATTCCCTTGTATTTATCACATCAGAGAAATTTGCTGGTGTTTTTTTCCAAGGCGCTTTATTGACTGACAGGAAAGCTCATCTCTCCTAGAGTCCATGAGTCTTGCAGTCTCACTCTGCTGCAATAGTAAGATGGTGGAGCACTCAGATGAAGCCACATCATTCTCATTTTAACAGTCCATTGACTACTGAACGGAGGAGAAAGCTTTCTAATTATTCTGCAGATGTGATAGTAAAATTTCATTTATGTAGTTACAGCTAAACAAAACTAGAAGAGGTTTGTCTGTTTCACTTGAATTTCCTCGGGTTTGATTTACTAATGTTCTAGGTTATGATTTGCAAATTAGACGAGTGTTGATCAGAGGAATATGGTATGAACCAGTCAGTGCGCTTATTGATCACTGTGAAATGGAAAAGTTAAAACCATCTTTTTGGAAGACATGATGGCAAGCTCTGACTTTTTTTGATACAGTTTGATTAGCACAAACTGTAGGTAGCTGTCTTTAAGGACTGATGAACTTGCTAATTATTCCTATGGATTTGCTTGAAATCTTTGCAAAGTTTCACCCTCCGTTCCATCTCTCTTTGGAAGTGGGTGATGTGTGTCTTTGTCATTTTGCTATTTCCCTAGTTTTTTATTTCCCTTTATCCTTGTTTAATATCACTCTCTTCATCTAGTTTTTTTTTTTATTTAGACATGGTGTTGAATGTAAGCAGTTTTCAAGCCAAAATAAATGAAAGCCTATTTCATATCTCCACCTAGATAAAGTTTATCTATAAGCCTATGTGTAGGTGAAAATGCTAAGTGCTTGTACAGATTTACATACATGTTCAAATTCGGGCTAGTATTCATCATATCTGGTTAAATAATATGTAGAAAGGGCTCTGGATGTCTCTGCTCTCTTTAGGTCTGGTATCTTTTTTCAAGTTTCAAGATGAGGAATTGTGGTTTAACCCCAGCCAACTGCTGAGCACCACTCAGCCACTCAGTCACTTCCCCACCAGCACGATCAGGAAGAGAATCGGAGGGGTAAAAGCCTGAAAATTCATATGTTGAGATCCAGACAGTTTAACAGAGAAAGCAAAAGCTATGCACACAAACAAAGCAAAACAAGGAATTTGTTCACTGCTTCCCATGGGCAGGCAGATGTTCATCCATCTCGAGGAGAGCAAGGCCCCATCACACGTAAGAAGACAAACACCATCACTCCAAATGTCCCTCCCTTCCTCCTTCCTCCCCCCAGCTTTATATATTGAGCATGATGTCATATGGTATGGAATATCCCTTTGGTCAGTTTGGGTAGCTTGTCCCAGCTGTGTCTCCTCCCAATCTCCCATGCACCCTGAACTTCCTCACCAGCGTGGCAGTACAGAAAGCAGAAAAGGCCTTGGCTCTGTGTAAGCCCTGCTCAGCAATAACAAAAGCATCTCTATACTATCAGCCCTGTGTTCAGCACAAATCCAAAACACAGCCCCATACTAGCCATTGCAGAGAAAATTACCTCTACTCCAGCCAGAAACAGCAAAGGAACACAGAGTATTGAGCACATGATTAATTTGTATTTCCTAATATGAATAAATATAGAAACTTTACATATCTCTCTGTCGTCCTTCCTATACTTCCTGTACATGCATGTATATAGCTACACACACAGAATGGTCAAATCAGCCAACTACACACATCTTTTTGGAATTGTGGACTGTTGTGGCATGTGTCATAGGAATGTTTTTAGTGCTTCTCAGTTGTTACAGAAGAATTCAGAGCATTAATGTGGCTTACTGCATTTATCTGCTGCTGGGGATATTTTTCCTCCTATTTAAATGACTCAACACATCATTCTTGAAAAAAAAGGAGCACAGTTTAAATGTTATATTCAAATTTTTCACTTGCATTCAGAGTAACATCGATATTCCTTTTACATTTAATGATGCCCTTACCGTGTGAATGGAGGCTGCATAACAAAACAGATGACTCCCACTTTTGCTGTTGAAATTGTTTGAACTTGACCCTGCCTCCTCCAACTATTTAGCAGCAGGCTTCTTGATTAAGATTTATTTCAGTTTATTTTAGCTTATGTTCAGGAGCCCATTATTTTCCTTACTAGGCGAGAAAATATTTGGATTTTCTTTTCTTGTTCAATCTTGCTCTTTTCTGTTAGAGCTGTATATATACAGAAATATATTCTGTTTTTGTAGCAGATGTCCATGTTGGGGGAGATTTTGTAACCTTCTAGTGTTTATGGTGTTTTGTCTGGTATATTGATTATTGGCTGCTGGACAGTTTGCTCAAGGTCATAGAAAGGAAACAAACCTGAGTTAAAATTACCCTCATAAAGGATGGCTTAAAGCAGCTCTTTTGAAAGTTTGGTACAAGCAAGTAAGCAAATAAACACATTAAATTATTTTTAAAATATTTGTGTTTAAAAATGATAGAAATAACCTTGATTGAGTGGAAATCAGCCAAGTGCCACAGTGAGAGTCAGAGCTGCTGAGCTTCCTGTGTTTCTTTGTGATGCATTATCCTTTTGCAAAAGGGTCACTATGCATTTTACTTTCTCCATGGGTTACAACATGCCACCATAGCAGAGAAGTTGTGCAGCTTTGAACAGCAGTTAATAAAAGCATTCTTTTTGTTCTCTACTTTTGTCTTGTATTCTTTTTCATTTTTCCTAGTGGTGAAGAACACTCCTACCTTCTCCCCGGTGCTGTAAATTTTTCCTCAGAGTATTTTTTAGAAGATACCAAACACAATTTGGCACTTTGTTATGCTGATGGATTGAAACTGAGTTTTATTATTTAGTTAAGTGGTGACAAGTTTATCACTTGAATGTTTGGCTTTCTCCTCCAGAACAGTTTACTCAGTCCACTGCCTTCTGGGTGCTGCCTTCTCCCCTGAGAGCCTCATAGAGGTGGGCTGAGTATTATTGTGGTTTTATAGGTGATTTTTACAGCCTATTCAAGTCTGCTCCCTGCTAATCCCTATCTCCTGAGAGCAGTCCAGGCAGAGGTGAGGACTAGGCTGGATGGGGTATCTCAGGGCCAGAAGAAAGTCAAGAGGTTGTCATTCCTGTGTCAAGAAGAGATGTTTGCATATCCACTTCTTAAAGCCTTGAAAAAGGCTTCATGAAGATTTCTTGACTGCCTCTGCTTATTTATTTAGTGCTTAATTATTTTAACGTTTTTCTAAGTTCTGTCTTTTTTTTTGCAGTTTAAGCCTGTTTCTTCTTGTCGTGTCTAGTAAGCGCACAGAGAACAAATTTATTTCCTCTGGAAAGCAGCCTTTTTCATACCTGTCTGCTACAGCCCCTCTCTGTCTTGTTTTCTTTGGGCCAATCTCTTTTCATGTCTTTTCATGATTGCTAAATCCCTGCTTACTCCAGTTATTTGCTTCAGTCTTTCTTGAGATGTGGTGCCCCAGCCCACAGTCAGTATTCCATCTAGAGGCTTTCTGAGTAGACATTGCAAGGAGAGGATTACTCTGATGTCTTCTTGGCTGCATTCTTGGTTTTATCCTCAGTATAGCCTTCTGGTTTTGGCAGTTTTTGTTACAGACAGAATCAGTGATTCAAGTTCATTTATTGATCTGTAACAATGCCAGGATCCTTTTCTGCAGAGACCTGTCTAGTCAATGCCCCTCTGGTATTGTGAATGATTTTGACATCTTGCTCCCACCTACTTTCTTGGAGGCTGGGAGCCTCCAAGCCTATAATGCATGGCTGAATATCCACCCCTTAAGTGGTCATAACGTTGGCATCTCCATGGTTCTGTGACTGAATGACAAAAGGAGATGCACACTTCCAAAACTATTCATGTCACCTTTCTTTCTGGACAGTCTCTGAAACATGGGCAGAGCAGGTGGAATAAATTATGGGGACTTGGGCATTGCTAGTTTCTTTCTGAGGAATGTCTTTGCTCCTACCTCATCACACAGTCAAAGTACATGAACACTCATGAAGTTATAGGTGCTGGTTAGGCTTGTCATATGAAGCCTGTCAGATCAGTCATGCTGAATGCCATTGACTGAAAATCTTAGGGGAGAAGACCATCTTTTCATTATGTATGTACATAGTAGGTACATACATACTATTATTGGCCTGTCCTTGGCCAGGGACTAGAGATGTTGCATTGCTGCTATTCCTACTAACAAAATTAGCAACAGACTTCATGATGTGACACATTTTGCAAAACCAAGAGTTGTTTCTCTTTGAAAACATGGGTGTCAGAAAGCCTGATAAGGTAAGAGAAAGAAAGTGGTTAAAAGGTAAAAAAAGGTCAATAAATATTTCCCATCCAAAAGAATCTTCTCCCAATTTAAATTGCTTAAGAGTCATTGATGTGAAATAATTTGTCCTATTTGGAGGGAATATTAGACATGCTAATAGATCTGAGTAGAATTTTCTTCAAGAAAAATTCCAAGGAAAAAAACCTGTTTTATAGGAGTAATGAAATACAGCTTATTCTTCATTCCGTTTAATGGGGGCTTGCAACTTGCCTTAATCCTTTTTGGTTGGTTTTGTAAGTGTAAAGTTTGCAGTGAGCTTATGATAAGTCTGCCAAAAGTTGAACAATACAGACAATAAGCTCCTTTTCTCTACAGTCTGTTTTTTTCCTGGGCTTGTCTTGAAAGCTTCTCTTCAAACTCTTCTATTTCTCTTTATGTCAAACTGAGCTGAAAAACATATTTATATCCAGTCAACCAGAGTTACTGAAAAATAATTAAGATTGTTCCAAACAGAAAATATATCAGATTAAACTTCCTTTGGGAAAATGCCTCGCTGCCTGCTCTGAGTAAACACATCACCATTATTAACTCGTGGATCTTGTTTGTCTGTTCTTTCTGTGTATTGAAGAAGAGAGGGCCAGGTGCAGCTCTCCGCCTTATTGTTTCCCCTTTTATATTTTCATCATGGATGTATTAAGGCAGTGGCTGAAGTCCTCAGTACACACTGTTATGCTGTGCTGGCCCTTCTGAATTACAGACAGATTGCTGTCCTGGAGGGATTTCTAAACTTTCATTGCAGCATTTCTAGATTTCAGCTTTGGCCACTGGATAAGAAAATATGTCTTGTGCAATGAAGCTGAAGAGAAATCAAATTTTTCTGAAATTAGGGTTATCCTATTTCTGTGGTAGTATTTCTATGCAGAAAGAATTCTTCAGGGTATCTTCAAATCTTCACTGCAGTGTGGCTTGGATGTCAATGCTTGCAATGAAAATCTGTCACATTAGGGGATGCTCACCTCCTGCTTGTGTGATTCCCAGTAGTTTTGTGATGAGTTATCTTGCAGAGTTGTGTGGGATTTTAATATAGTAATCTGTACAGTAATCTGTACATTAGCAGGAGTGTGTCATGTCAGGGCTAAACCATCCTGGCCAAAACAGGAGCCGCAAGTCCCAGTGCATTAAATTCAGTACATTTCAAAATTATGTAAACATAATATATTGAATCAGCTCAGATATCTAGTTTATTAGGCAGAGTTATTTTCTCCTCAGTCTTGACATCAAACCTGAGTACAACTAAATCCACACCTTGAAAAATATGCTGTAACATTGTAAAAAAACTTGTAAAACTAGACTAAGTGTACGAGTAAGGATTTTTCTTTTTGGACTGGGGAGAGGCAATCAGGTTTGGCAGGCTTTCAGTCAAAGCTGGAATATGCAGAGTCTCTCAAACGTGAGCTTCCAAAGGCCTCTGTAGAGTGGCAGGAAAGCTGTGCTGGGTTTCATTTCTCTTTGAGCATGCATCAAGATTAGATGTCGATGAATGTTACTGGCTTTGTAAGATTACTGGATTAGTAGTGATTTAGCTTGTTTTACCATACGTCTTATTTCCTGATCAATGTGACTTTAGTTTTAAACAATTTTGGCATTCACTGCTGTTTCACAATTTATACAACTATGAATTTCAGTAGTGATTTTCAGCATTTTCCCTGTGGTTTCTGGAACAACATCCAGAAATGCCTACTCTGCAACAACATTTTTGGTTTAAAATTGGCAATAATACCTTTTTCTAAGCCAGAAAATTACCATCTCACATTTGAATTGAAAGCTGCCACGTATTTTTAGTGGAGAAGGCACAACCATTTAATTTATCCTCTATATGGGAGAAGTAAGAGCAAGCTGTGGTGCTCTTTAAGGCAAAATATATTTTCACTAGTGAAGACCTATAATTTGTCATATGTAATTTTCCTCGTTTATGTACTTTGTTTATGTCTGTTAGCATAAGAGTCCTAAATGACTCAAGCTGTCTGATCTCCCCCCTTTACTCAGTGTCTAGGAAGATGGGCCAGTGATGCATAAAACCAACTGGTCACCTGGGAAAGGTGGCTCTTTTTTCGGCAAGGAAATTGTGAAGGCTATATGGAAAGTGATGAAAGTGTTCTTTACAGCCATTACCTATGCAAAAAACCCTAAATGTGGGTGTCTTCAGAAAAAGGCTGATTGCTCTGGACTCCTACCACCAGGAAACAGTCACTTTCCTGCCTGTGGATTTTCTGTTCTTTCCAGCGCTAAGAATTCTCTTAGGTGGATCTGCTTGACTTTGTGTGTGCAAACCCATTGATAGCAGGCGAGGGAAAGCTAATCCCAACTGAATTTCAGTCACCTTTGCCTTCTGGAATATATAGAATTTCCCTTGAAGTTTTTACAGAGTCTGCAGTCGCGCAAAACAGACCTACTGGCTCCTTTGATATTTTTAAGCCTCTGCTTCATCAATTGTGCAGGCTTTTGGTTTATTTCCAAGTTCAGTCCAACATTCTGGTTTTGATCTGGAGACCCTGATGGTATTTTTGATCTTTTATCTTGCAATATCTTTGTTTCCTTGTGTTTTCCTAGTGGTGAAGTTGGAGAGAAATAGGAGAGAAATTATTATTTCAGGGTAAAGATTGCAGTGAGGATACGGGGGGATTTTTATATTCTGGGGCACTTGGATGGTCTGACAGATCTGGAGCTTCATTTCAGGAAATGCTACTATATCTTTTCTGTTAAATGCCAAATACTGAAGTTGTGGCTATTTTAAACACACGGATGCTAAAAGATGTTGGAGTGAAGGTTTCTGTTTTATGAAATAGGAGGAAGAATAGAGGAGTAGATGGGCTTTGTGTGGATTCTCAGAAGAGCAAATCTTTTAGTTTGTGAACAGCAGGAAAAGTGGAAATCACATTATCCAGGGTGGCTCAGTCAGTTGCTAGTTAAATGATAAAAGTTTCACAGATAAATTTGTATTTTTCTATAAATGGTGTGAGAAGAATAAAAAAGGTGCCTCCATTTGTTCAAGGAGTTATTTCCAGATTGCTTTTATACTTTATGTGTATATTTAGTTATATGGGGGGGAGTAATTTATATTTGGGGGGAGCTTGTACTTAAAGCTAATTTTGAGGGTGGGTGCTAGTGCTGTTAATTCATTTTTCTGAGGTAGATTTGAAGTGTTGGGGTTTATTTAGTGTATAAACGCAATCAAGGTAAATCTGTATCTTTAAATAGAAGCAGATTCTGACTACTAAATGAAAGTCATGCTTTACCTTCTATAGTGTAAAGGTTTTATTTGGCCTTCCGTGGGAATGAAAGAACATTGTGTTTGCTTCTTGTCCCAAATTTCAATATACTGAGTGGCCTTTGATTCCATGAAAGAGAAAATTGTATGTGGTGGTCTTACCTAACTCAGCTTCTGATACCCATTTTTTAATTGAGTTCCCAGCTAAATATATGCTTTCAAGGGTTATTAAGGTTTGTAAGGATGACAGGAAGGCTGCTCAGTTCCAAGATAATAAAGTCATATAGTGCTATTGAAGATGAATATATGAACAACGTCCTTTTAGAGATAATGTCTTTTTCTTGATATTATTATTTTTACTTATAAAAATAGAAAATTTAAAAAATTGAATTCATACACTTTCTTCTCTGAGTTCCCATATATGCACATAGAAACACAGAACCTGCACTTGGCAATTCCTTTGATTTTGCTCTCTCTTCACTTCTGTGTTTGCTTCCCCCTCTTATTCCTGCTCCTCAGAACTCAAAAATGTTTGTATCAAGGTATTATTCCTAGGCAGGAGTTTCAAGGGTATGATACTGCTATTGTTAGTGCCATGCTAGAAAAGAAATGCCGAGCTGGGAAAGAAGCACAGTAAGGACTTGATTGAACTCCCATAGGTCTTCCATTGAAGATTCTCATTATCTTGTACAGACTTTTGTTCATCTTGTGCTGTGTTGTAGCCTCAGTGACTGCAGGGTAGAAATTCAACTGCTTCGCTTTAGTGCGTGGCGTGTGGATTATTGAATCAAAAATGTGACAGTTATGCATTTGCTATTCAGGAAAAGAAAAAAGGAAAAAAGGAAAACCTTCATCAATTTAAAATTTTTATGAGCGAAATAATGAGATATCATGAAAACAAGAACAAGAGCTCCCGTTTCCAGTCAGATAAAATGGGGTAAAACCACCTAAATTTTTTTTTATGCTAAAGGATGAAACAGTCTTGAAACCACAATTTCTCTACGTGTGTGTTAGCATGCATGAAGTAGTAATTCCATTGATATAGACTTCTTTATTGAGATATACAGGCACTCAGATAATCTTTTTCAATAATTTGGAGAATTTATGTGTATCTTCTATGAAGTTCTGTCGTGCTTCTTGTATGAAAGCACTGACCGAAGCTGCAGCGCGGCGAGATGACACCACTGAAAAGTGCTACAGCTGGGGGAAGGGGCAGCTCTTTATAAAGACACTTCTATGGGAATACGCCTGTGAAGTAATTAGCGATGGCCGCGCGCGTGTTAATTGGCCGAGCCCGCCGTCAGGGCCCCTGCAAGGCGGGGGAGCGGCGCCCCCTGCCGGCCCCGCCCGGGCCCGCCGCGGGGATGGGGGGGGACACGGGCCGAGGGGGGACACAGGGATCTGCTTTTTTGGGAGCGAGTCGCGGTGCCAGGCCTGCCCAGGGCTTCTGGGTGAGGACGTGACCTCCCTAAAAGTTGGTTCAACGATCTCTGAAATAACTGGGGGTCTTTCCGGCAACTTCGAGTGTGCTCTGGGTCCAGCCCGCAAATTCTTGAGACTTCCAGGATTTTGAGGCTTATGTCTAAATACAGAAACCTTTTTTTTCCCGAGAATATTGAACTTTTTATCTTCCGTCTGTTGCCATATATAGGCAAAAAATGCAAATAAATGGTATATAAATTTACATAAATGTACATAAATATATATAGTATATGTACATACTGTATGTATAGCATACATAAAGGATATATATAAATATATACAAAGCTTATATAACAAAAATAGTCTTACTTTATATTATAAATACCAGATTGGCAAAACCACAGTAAAATATTCTTTATCTGCTTGGTCAGATTTTATACAATTAGGTGTAGTTCTGTTTTTTCACCACTGATACATGTTATTTCTCCCAGAAATCCATCAATAAAACCACCTGCTCTGTTTTCACTCTTCTCTTCTTCTGCGTTGTCACACTCCGGTCACAGTTTTGAAACTGCAGAACTTCGTCACTTAGATGGGTGCAGTAGTCCTCATTAATATACAAGTATAATTTATTTTTCTGTAGTTTATTTAAAAATGAATATGTTTTTAATATTTTTTTCCTTTCTTTCAAAATTTAGGTGGAGAACAGGCCAAAGTATTATGGAAGAGAGTAAGTATTTTCCTCTTTTATATATTTGTTGGGTGTATCCAAAAGTTATCGTTCTAGACCTAAAAAAAGAAAGACACAATGGAGGTCTAATAAAATATTTAATTTTACCTTTCACTTCAACTAGGAGCCAAATATATTGAGAGCCTAATGATTTAGCTATGTTTCAGTCCAGCACTGCTGCTCACAATCCATGGATTATGCTGCTGTGTGAGCCTGCATGTTTATTTTGCTTTTCTCATGAGAGTTTGGGAAAAGAAATATTGTCTGAGGTACTTCATCCTTTTTTGGTTCTGGCTGTCGCTTATACGTCCCAGTGGTCCTGCAATGGCCTAGGGAGGAGAGAAGCATGTGTCTCTCTGACTGCCTTTTTGTGTGTGTTCCTATGCTTTCCCCATCCTACACAGCTGTGGAAGTGTGTGTGTATCCTACTGCATGTGTAAATGCCATTCTCCCTGCTGAAGTTATGAGGTTCAAAATACCCAAAGAAGAGGTGTATTTTTATTGTAAGGAATATAACAAACCACTAGAGTATAATTCCTTAGTGCTCAACAGTCTTCTTGCCCCTAAATAGCTTGGAAGGGGCTGGGTCATGCATTGCATGGAGATTTGGGCCGGTGAAGTTGAGGGGCATAGCCACCGCAGCAGCCACCCAGACCTGGCATTTGGCCTTTACTAATCTGCTGAGACCCCAGCCCTTATCTCTTGACTTAGATCCCATGTTCTACTTTTCCTCCCATCCCAGACCATCTGTGTTTAATGATCCTTTTCTACCATCAGAAACCTCAAGAGTCAGTAGCTTTGCCCCTAATTACTGAAGTTTCATTTTTTAAATATTGTCTTTAACAGCAAGGAGTTCAGATCTAGCCACTAGAGTACAACAGAGCTGAAGACAGTACCTAGTTGAGTAACACATCACATTTCCTACAGCAGGACTTGTAAAACCATTGCTGGAGTCTCTTATCCAGGGACCTGCCTGGGTTTGTGGAGCAGCAGGGCTAGTGGAAACTGTAAGATGTCACCTTGGTGAACCTGCCCACGCGAGATCACATTAGTTGTTATCATACAGAAAGAAGCACCGGGGAAGTCCTATAAAAACAATTGACTCAGTGTTTAGTGGTGCTTGGAAAGAGAAAAAGGAATTTTTAGGTAAAGAAACTGAAAAAAAAATATTACTATATAAATCTGTGATGTGGCTGCATTTTAAATAGGGCATATAGTTCTAGTGCCTCTCTACCCCTTCCTCCTCCATCCTTTTTACAAAGGTTGTAGAAGAAATGAAAGGTATGGCGAAGGACAACAATGGTGGAGTAAAGGGATGCAACTAGGGATGGCAGCTCTTACCACAGATAAAAATGAACAGGTCTTCCTCAGTGAGTGTCCAAGGGAGGGACATGCACAGTGTCCTTCTCAAGTTCATTGCCATGGGCAGCTGCAGAGACCAAAAGCACCAAGATCTTAAAGGGCTTACAAGTGAGATTCTCAGATTCATGAAGGGTAAGGTCACAACTGATCAGTCACAATTGTGGCTAAAACCAGTGATGGATGGACAGGGATGTGAAGTGAAAGAAATATGTCACTGCTTCCTACAGTCCTTCCGTAAGCATTTCTTGTCAGCTGCTGTCAGAAGCAGGCATCTGAGTTCAGGGGAACTTGTACCCCGTACAAGCTGTTTTCATGCTCTTAAAAAAATGTACTAAAATATCCATAAGAAAGCTTGGATTATCCAGTGCTTACCACCCATGGATAAAGAAATTTCACAGGTGCCCCAAGTATTTGTGAAATGGATCACAGGGAGAGCTTTTGTCAAAATATCTAACCTACAGCCTGGTATGTTTTATAATACATTTCTTTTGGGGAATAGCTTATGCTCATTATTTGTAATTAGAATTATGAATTGCCTTAAGTTTACTCGTAAAGTCATGCTTAAATTATGTCATTTAGGGGATGATCTTTTCAATTTGGATGGAGCAGTGAGTGTGTTCCCCACCTGTATGGACAGAAAAGATTAATCCATTTACGTTACTTTTAATAAAAAGTCACTCTGGAAAGGTCACCTAAACCTAATATTTTCAACATATATTAGTTATGAAAAGACAACATAAAGAGGATGGAACAACAATTGCATTTACATCCAACGTGTTTTTCTTCTCTTTCACTTCCTCCCCAGAGGCAGTGTTAGGGATGTGCCACTTCATATGTATTGTCAGAAAAGAGAAAATGCTGAAGGCCAGTACCTTTTAGTGCTTTTTTTCAAACAGCAGCAAAAATAGAAACTTTCAAAACTGCTGAAAAGACCCTCAGAGACTTATCAGCTAGCAAAATGTGCGTAGGAGTTAAAACTCAAACTGCTGTCAAGACTGCATTTATACTGATGGAGAAATCACTGCTAAATATTGATTATCATAAGGTTAATTGTGCATCCTAGGCACTCTTTCTTTCTTAAAATAGCAATGACAAAAGAATCAAAGAAGTATTGCTTTTCTCCAACACTGAATGAGGACCTCATTGGAATGAAGAAAACAGTATTTTTCTCAGTACTATTCTGTACCTTCCTCCACTTTAATATATGCAGAATGGAATTTTGAATAGTTGTTTCCATTTTTGTCTCAGTTTCCCTTACAAATTTGAGGAAGCATTGTTAATATAAAAATTAAGCAAACCGATAATAAGAAAGACCTATAATTTTAATTATATTTAAATATTTATGTATATATATATAAAAATAACTACATACTTAAATATAATAATTCAATGTTTTAAAAATGCCCTTGTGCCTAGTTTCCAATTCTGTTCTAAGGCCTCTAGAAAGGAAACGAGGAATAGGGGTGTAGACTGGTAGAAGAGAAAAGTTGTGAAAAGACAGGGTATTTACAGAAAATAATCTTTGGGTGCTGTTGATTGTTATATTGACTGAAACTGCATATAGAGTATAATTTTTGTTTTGTCTCTGTGCTGAACTTGTCCAGGCTGGATGACTGTTCTGCTGCTTGGACACTCTCCTGATGGCTTGGATCATGATGCTCTAGAGTGCTGAAGTTTTCGAATGGTTTCTGGGGTGGAGGAGGAGGTGTTTCTGGTTGGATTGTTGTGTAAGTCACCGGAATGTCTTCCCTTAGGTTTCACGGGATCATTTCTCGGGAGCAAGCAGATGAAATACTTGCTGGCGTAGAAGGAGCATATATTCTTAGAGAAAGCCAGCGGCAACCCGGCTGCTATACTCTTGCTCTCAGGTAAATGGTGTTTTAATAGAGGCTTACAGTTCACATGTAAATGTGTTTAATGGAGGGAATTATATCAGCTTGTCGTAGAAATACATTGTGAAGCATGGAATGCTGCTGCTCAAAGAAGTAAGAGTCTGTTATTAAACTGAATGAAAAATTCAGTTGTAACCCTAGCTACAAACTCACTGCCCCTCACAGGTGCATTTCCTTGAAAATACGTCTACTCCTTGCTTAGCTGTGTCATTCAAAACCTGCCCACGCAAGTCTTAAAGACGCTGTGGGTTAGTGGCAAGAGGACAAGATACTCAGTTGGGTTTTGACAAATCAAACTCATTGGCAATACTTTGCCAATTTTTATAGCATTATTACTTCTGTGAGACATGCACAAACTAAAAGTCTGCATTTTTACCCTTCTGCTGGTAAACTAGGAGGAAAAATCCTTTAAGGACTTACCCCAAGTGTCTGTGATACAGTGCTGAAATCATGCTTAAAATTTGTATTGATGTGCAGATGGTAAAGCTGGAAAAGCTAGTGAGTCATGCCAACTAAAAAGTGGTGTAAATTAAAACCAACTTCTGTCAGCTGAAAAAGAACAAACACAATTTTTTAGGGTTTTGGAGAGAGATTTCAAAATAAAATGTTGAAAAAAATACTAAAGGATGAGAATTGTGGCAAAATGCCTGTTGTTTTGATGCAACAGCATGATTTCTAAACCCATCCGGATAATAATTTGTAGAATCAAAAACTGAATTTGATTATAAATTAGGAATTCATATGAAAAATGTGGGTGAAAAATAAGAGACTTAAACACTTTGATTTGAATTCCTAATAAAGTATGCAGAGACATGCAGTTTTGATGCAATATAAGGACCATTTAACCCAATATCATATCTTTGAATCCTTTAAGCAATAGTGGGATTCCAACCTCAGTGTTGCAAACTGAATGTGCTACTACAGCACTCTGATTTTTAAAACACTTAAAAAAACCCCAATAGATTACACCTGCCATAAATAGGACCAAAGTTTTCCCACATAACTTTAGGTATTTAATTGGGCCCTGAATTAGGAGCTTGGTGTCCCTAGCTTCCTCAGAGAGCGTGATTCAGGCCCTTAGAATTTGAATTACTCGCTAGAGATGCCCATCTCTCTTCACTGAGTGTAAATATGCCCATGGTAGTTAAGCATGGGCTTTCTGCACCTCAAAAATGATTCAGGATGGAAAAGCCTTTAATACAGTTATGCATCCCAGTGTAGGGCCTTGTCAGTGCAAACATGCCTTTCCAATTGCTGTGCTAGTTCCCATAGGAGTTAGATTTAATCACGTACATCTGGGTCACGTAGCTTGTTGTGGAGACTTGGCCTCAGCTCTGTGGTCCAGTCCATGTGATGCAGTCAAGTTTGGGTTCAAACTTGGGTTGGTCTCTCCACAGAGATCCAGTTGCAGATGTGTGCATGTTCCATATGTAATCCAGACATATAGGTTTGTCAGTGAAATCATCTCCTGAGTGTTTTGCCAGTCTGAATTCTCTCTCTCTTTCTTCTCTCCCTCCACTTTTTTTTTGGTGTTTGCAGATTTGGTAATCAGACCCTAAACTACAGGTTGTTCTATGATGGGAAGCACTTTGTTGGGGAAAAAAGGTTCGAATCAATCCACGATCTGGTTACAGATGGCTTGATAACATTGTATATAGAAACAAAGGCTTCTGAGTATATTTCCAAAATGACAACAAACCCCATATATGAGCACATTGGATATGCCACTTTGCTTAGAGAAAAAGTGTCTCGGAGGCTGAGCAGAACAAAAAATGAATCCTCAAGAAAAGCAAGTGTAACGAGTGAAGAAAATACTCCAGTTGAAAAGGTAAGTAATCGGTTTCAAATTTGGGGAATTAATAACTGTCTTTCTATCAAATCTGAGAGGAATACTTTGATAAGTATTGCTTTCTCACTGAAAAGTTTACATCCTGTTAATATGATATTGGCTCCAAACTCATATTTGACTGGAGCTTATGGTGAAAACTTTCCAATAAGTACCAAATGCAAATGTTTTCACCATGAAAATATAATGGTATATACCATTTAACTTAAGAACTGCATCTAAAATTGATCACAAGTTATATTCATCCATGTATGCTCAAGCATTTTCCACAGTAGGATTGTGAATCTGGTTCCCACTGACCCTTCACCACAGCTCAAGTTTGTTACCTTTCTGTACATGGTCCAAAGCTCCTCTTCTCTGCCAAGCCTTTGGTGGATGGGTCTCAAATTGGAATACTGTGTGTTTTCTTCCCTTTCTTCTCATGGATCTTAAATTGGGATGTTATCTGTTTACTTCCATTTCTTCTTGCTCTTCTCATTTGAAGTGGGCTTTCCTTGATCTCCTTCTGTCATGCACCTGTATCCCATAGCATTGTATGGACTAGGACTTATTTATAGGATGATAAATTGAGAATTCTGTGCAATTAGGATTCATATGAAGATGTAAAATTAGGAATTATTTTACATATGAGAAGCAGCCTTGTAAGCAGTGACGTGGATGTTTTCATTTCCTGGGTGGTAAGGCAGTAAGAACTGTCAAAGAAAACTTTTTTTTGAGTCTGGTCCTTGTGCTGGATTGACTTACTGACATTTGTTAAGTGCACTTCTGCAGCATGACTGTTGATTTTAGTGTTCAGTATGGTGGCTAGCTAGTTGGGAACTAGAGACAGTTTGGGAAGCAGGGAGTGAATTTGCTGTCATGCAGTCATGAAGAACATGAAAAGAGATCAGCTTCTCTGTATGTATCCTCGTCTGTCTTGGACGTTTCTGGCAGAATTATCTGTTGGGTTCACATATCTACATTGGCTGATTATGTACTGGTTTGGATTTCTCGGTAATAATAATTGCTTGAATGACATGTAAACATCCTCTGTAACAAATTAATTCCATTAACAATGACATTTTTTAGGGAAGGTGTACTGACACAGGGAAGGCCTTTGGAGAGTGGTACAACAACAACTTCTCCATTTACGTTTTATTTCTAAATTTATCTACTGATGACAATAGCTTTTGGTTCAATTGAATGGTATTTTAGTATCTAAGAGGAGTAGATGCCATTAAAACATCCAATGCTCCTTCAGTTGATTCCTGTGATTGGACACTAATTGATATTTAATTCTGTAACAGACATAAGAAAGGGAATTTTTGCTTTATTTAAAGCACAATAAGACGTAGTGCAGTGTGACAAACTTTTTTTGTGTTGGTGTTCTTGTGTAACAGAATGGTCCAGAGGTCGTTCTGGAACTGGACCATCACTGGGATGATTGTAAATATTATTACATTACTGTAGTGCAATAAAGCAATCCTGACAATCGAAGATCATGCTACATTCTCTAGGAAATCAGGAGAATTTGTTTTGTGCAAGGAAAAATACAGTTCCAAAATTGTTTCATTTTACTTGCAGTTCTTGCAGTTGAGCAGCAATGGTCTTTTTTAATTCTCAAAGGCCTCAGAGGGGTTTGCTCTAGTACTGTGTATTTCACAACAGATTGTCTTTTCTGTTGTGCTCGGGGTTGGATGTCATTCTTAAGGTTGGTACTGTAAAAACTCTTTTAGGCCAACAGAAGGCAAACTGTTGCTGAAGGGACCTGTGCCCTCTCTCCTTCATCACTGACTCTTTGCTGACCTACTGTTTTATGCAGCTACACAATAGGTGACATCAAAAAATGGCTCTAGATTAAAACTGACCCAGCTAGAAGAAAAAACACATGAATTTTCAGCCAGATCTGCTACCTGATCCACCTCACATGAGTGGAAATGCAGCACAGAGGAGAAAGTAAGACTCTTCTCTCATAACAGCTCAAAAAAATTATCATCTTGGCTTAAAGTGAGTGGCGTGCTGCATTCTTAGTTCCAGATACCTGTGCTTGAAAATGTTTGGACTTGTAACACACTGTCAATAGTGAAAACACATCTCTGGACCTCATTAGTGATTGTATTAGGTCTTCTTTTGCATTGTAGCTGAATGAAATTTAAATGTTTAGAGTATTATTTACCTCTGAGGTGGTTCATGATGCGAAAGGCAGTACCCCCGGTCCTTACCCTACAAGGACTGGTGCTCATATAGATTTCTGTATGTGCAGGCAGTAGCAGCCTGCAAGGCTAGGCTGTATGGCTGTGCTGTCATGTAAAAATAGCTGGCTTCAGTTAAGCCACTATATTGTTGGCAACCCTTTCTGCCTTCTTCCCACTGAGGGGAAGAGCAGAAGGAGGAATAGCAGCTGTTTCTAACATATTTTCCTTGCCAGGAGAAGTAGGAGCAATCACAGCTATAAGAGGAGTGGGCTAAATAGGCAAGGGAATCTGCTCACAAGCTGAAGACCTGGTGTAGCAGCTGAAGCCTATGTTGATGGTCAGGATTCCCAGTGGGCTTCTCTATTGGTACCAGTTCTTTTCTAGCATCTCATGTGAAAAAAGATCACATCAACTAAATTATTAGCAACTGAAAAAAAGCTCGCAGAAGTCTGTATGGTGAAGCCTACCATAGCTGCTTTTGATATATTCCTGGGGGAAGCTCATGGTATGTTTGATAGCAGACAAAGACTCAGGGGTCATCTTCCCATTTGTTCCTTTCAATAGACTCAGATAAAGTATGGACTGGGCTTTGGAATAAACCGGTGAATTTTTGAGCATTTGTTAGTACTAACATATAGGGACTAAGGAGGATAAAGGGAATGTAATGTTTGTTTTTATATAAACTTTAGAAGTCCTCAAATACAACAATATTATGGGGAAGTAATAGTTCAGTGAGAGCTGTATCAGATGTTTTGCTTAAGGCTGCCGTGTGTTGTACAGCATTTTAGGCAAAGGCCATGGTTTGCCCACAAATCACAACCTTCACTCACTTCAATTACTGCAATAAATTTCAGACCCCTAGAAGTAAGTGAATGAATATTCAGCATGACGTTTTTCTGCAAAGCAAATTCTTTGCTGCATGTGTGAAAAATCATTGATTTTTTTTTTTCTCTGGCCAGTTTAACAGGTAAAATGTTGTTTTTCAATTACTGAGCTGGTTTATTTGAAAGTGCTGCCTAGAGTATTTTGAATGTTTCAGAAATGGTGGGAGAAAGCCATACATGCAGGACAGAAACTTTCATTATATCTCAGGAATAAGATGAGAATTCAATGCTTTAAGGTTAAGCATCAGTACTCCTCTTACCGATTAGGCTCTTTACAAGTGAGATTTTGTTTCATACTGAAACAAATTCCAGAGTGTGAAAGTGCAGCTGAAGGCATTCATCTCCTCAGTGGGTTTGTTAACGCCATCCAGGGAGTCTGTTCGTTCTGTCACCTCCCATGTTGACAGCAGAGATTATTCGATGTCTCAGTCACTCCAGTGCCACTGCTCCCCATGGGGTAGGTGGGTGGAGAGGGGCCACCAAGGCACAGGCTGGCAGGAGGAGCAAGCATTCAGATCAAATGTCTTGGTACTGCCTGGGGTACCTGTCTGTTCCCATAATGATAATTTCTTTGAGGTTGTAATTAGTGGAGTCATGCCCATTCCAGAAGGGAGATGTGATAATTGGGCTGGATTAAGCTGTTGTTGTTCATGTCTTCTTATCCAACGCTTTTTGCAATAGGCCTAAGAAAACATTTATGCTTTAAAGTATTTAATGCGGGTGTTTCATCCAGAAGTTATTTCTGTCTGACTTTAGGAAGCCGCTTGATTTTTAGACACAGCTTCCAAATTTTGGTCTGAATAGTTTAACAGGTGTTTAATCTGAAAGGAGCCATGATGATTTTAAGGAATGAAGTGTTGTGGGAGAACAGCGTGCTGCAAATACTTTCTTACTGGTGTAGGCACTTGTCATTTTAATGGGATCCAGCTTCAACAAGGATTTTGGATAGAGAAATTGGGTTTTTTTGCAAAGAACATTTGAAGATCACATGTTGTCTGTTTAGGGTTATGATTTAAACTTGGGCAAGTTGTGATCACCTGCTTTATGTTTGTTCTGCTTATGGAATGCTGTACTTGCGTCAAATAAACACATACTAGAAGATGTAGAGCAGATAAGTACCTGGTACTGGTACATACTGTAATTAATTGCCAGTAGTTCAAGTTAATGGTGAATGTAGAAGAATTGTAACTTGCTGTAAGCAATTAATCTTCACATTTAGGAGAGAAAAAATTGCAGTAGACTGTCAGTAAAATATGTAGTTCTGAAACATTTATCGCTATTACATTTTCCTGCAAATGCTGCTCTTAACTGCGTCAGCAGTCTTTGTGTCCCAGACAAGGGGAAAAAAAATCTTCCAGTCTAATGTAATCCTACCTCAGCAAGTGTAATTTGGGAAAATATATTCAAAGAATTGAAATGTTGGAAGTAAATGCAAGCTGAAGTTTCCTGAATGCTCTAATCAGGTAAAATCTGTTGCAGTTGCTGATGAGAAGTCATCATGGTTCCCTGCTCTTGCACTTTCAATCCTGCTCCTGTGACCTGCCCTGTGCACTACTGCAGCCATCCCTTGCCTTGAGTGGGACCTGGATGCCCTGTGTCAGGCAAAGGCTGTGCCCCACACCTTGTTTCTTTGCTAAGCTGGTCTGATGAAAACAGTCATCATCATCATCATCATGGCTAGGCTTCGCGAACGAAGATTTGGGAAGGCTCTATCCACATTTGCTGCAGGCACGCTGGTGGCTTATGAGGCCAATACGTGACAGACAAATCCGATT
The DNA here is from genome assembly GCF_003945595.2 of Pipra filicauda. Classification (NCBI taxonomy): domain Eukaryota; kingdom Metazoa; phylum Chordata; class Aves; order Passeriformes; family Pipridae; genus Pipra; species Pipra filicauda. The sequence goes on along the minus strand of NW_024105031.1, from coordinate 3,633,040 downwards.
GCAAAAGGCACAGCAGAAAGACTCCTTAGATGGTGTATTCTGCAATACACGGTTCTTTCTGCGTTGCCTTTTTTCCTCGAGGGTGATCCTGCGTGTGTTCTCAAAGGAGACAGCTGCGTTATAGATGGTGTGTCTCCAGGCCTCCCGATTTGAGGCCAGAGTAGACCAGTTATGGTGATCAATATGGCCAAGGCTGAGATGTTGTTTCAGGGAGTCCTTGTATCTTTTCTTCGGGGCTCCTCTCATGCGGCAGCCAGTGGCAAGTTCACCGTAAAGCAAGATCTTGGGAAGGCGGTGGTCCTTCATCCTGGAGACGTGCCCTGCCCAACGCAGCTGTGTTCTCATCAGCATAGCCTCGATACTTGTGATAGCTGCTTGCTCTAGAACAGATGTGTTGGTCACATAGTCTGACCAGTGGATGTTAAGGATTGTACGGAGGCAGCGTTGATGGAAGCGTTCTAAGAGACGCAGGTGGTGGCGGTAGATGACCCATGATTCAGATCCATATAAGAGAGTAGACAACACAATGGCTCTGTAAACACTGATCTTGGTGCTTTTCTTCAAGTGTTTATTACGCCATACTCTTTTATGGAGTTTTCCAAAAGCACTATATGCCTTTGCTAATCTGTTGTCTATCTCTCCGTCAATCTTACCATCTGAGGAGATGAGGCTACCGAGGTAATTAAACTGTTGGACTGATTTGAGCTCTGATTGACCAATGGTGATGTGGGGATGATGGGGGACATCCTGAGGTGCAGGCTGATGGAGGACCTCTGTCTTCTTTAAGCTGACCTCCAGACCAAAGAGCTCAGCAGCATCTGCAAAGCAGGATGTTAAACGCTGCAGAGCTGCTTCTGTGTGGGCAACAAGGGCAGCGTCATCAGCATAAAGCAGCTCCCGGACAAGATGAAAACAGTAAGCTGGAGTTAAAGAAAACCTTTGGCAGCATTTGAGCTTAATGTGTTTGCAAAAAGAATGATCTTAACCTATCTGTCAGGGGACAAACTGTTGGTAAATGCAGTAAAGATTAAGGAAGGCTTTTTCAGTGCCAGGTCTCTGCTTACATGGATCCTGGCAAAGCTCCCATCAACTTCTCTCCTAGTCAGATCTGGCTCAAACATACCAGCTCAAAAATACTGGCTCAGTTCAAACATACCGGTTGTACATGAAATATGAGTTTGCTTGAAGCCTGGACTGGAGTGTTTGTTCTGCTCTCTGGATGCAAGTACATGCCAGAAGCAGCACGAGACATTTAATGATGATGGTTTGTACAGAACAGTGTAGCAGTTCGAGCTAAACCAAGAGCAAGCTGTATGTGGAGTCTACACTTCACAGAAGGACAATGCAGAAAACTGTTGCTGTTTGACATGGTAACCTCTCTGTATCTGTTTTGCTGTAACTCATAACTGGACCTTGAAGTGCAAATGACAGAGCCCATAGTTAATACTGCAGCTAGAACTAAAGAGCTGAAATGATAAGCATATTATGGAGTCTGGGAGGCTGTAGATTTCCTTGGCAGAAAATCCAACACCAGTAATAGACAGATAAGCTATTCCTATTAAGGCAAAGGTGACAGAAAAGGAAGAATAACTTTGCTAGCACTTGTAGTTGATATTACTGTCCTCATTAGTTATGCTGCTCACACACAGTTTCCCACAGAAGAAAATGCAGGACTTCCAGGAAAAATATTTTCTAACATCCCCTAATTGAAGATGTAATCTGGTTTGGAAACTATATTTTAGGGGCACTGCAGTTTTTCTTACATCAAAACTCTACAAGAGACAGTCAATTTTAAGACAGCCTCGGTTTCGTTCAATTTTTGTAAGTATTTGCAAATACAAAATCTACATTGTTATTCACACCACGTTCCTTTCTGAAGGGTTTTTAGCCTCATACTTGCCACTCCAATTTTGTATCTTCATTGAATTTTCTAACTGCCGTTAGCCAATAATAAAGAAATCTTTTCAGTCTTCCATTTATTCATTATTCTTCCAATTCTGCAGCTCCTCTAAACTTCTAATGGTCCTATTACAGGTTGCTAGATAGTGTTTAATTCTCTGCTGGGATGTCTATCCAGATGCTGAGCATTTCCTTCCACAGGAGGGCTGCAGGGTACTGTGCTGTCCCAGCAGCAGATCTTGGGGTTAAGAAGATAATGAGCAGAAACATCTGTTCCTGCAGACTCTGGGCTAGAAACACACTGATAATTTGAGGTGATGTGTTTTACATTGCCTTCAACTCCCTGCTTTTTGCAGCATGCTTGGTCAGAACAAATTAAAATGCTCAGTTCTACATGGTCATTAACAACTGACCGTCTTTTATTAGAGGCTATAATCTCACTCCTGTATGCACAACCACAGAATTCACAAGGGACTTCTCCCTGCCTGTACTGATTTTGCCTAGAAGATGCTCAGACACCACACTGATAAAAGCAACATAAAGCCTACACACAGAGGTGGCCTTTATCTGCAGAGTTAAGCAATACATGCAGGGATAAAAGGTGTGTGGCATTTTTGCTGCTAGAAGCAACAAACTAATACATCAAAATGACTTTGGGAGTAATGAATTCCTCTCATCAGTCACTCAGGCTTGTCCTGCAAAAGTAATATTCTACACACAGGTTACTTACATGTACATACTTAATTGTAGCGTGTCCTGACATGAGTACTTAACTACATACCTGACTGTCTTCTTTAAATAACTGTTAGCAATTCAGCAGTGATTCCATCCAGAATATTCTTTGGTATTATACCACAGCGAGGAGGAGTTTATATTAATACAGTAGATCTACTAGCATATGTATTTTAGTAAACAGTTTTGTATTTCAAATGACAAATATCATCACACTGAAAATATAGGCAGCTGTTCGTTTTCTTTTGCCCTTCAGTATTGGCATTCTGTTGTGTTTTCCAGCTGTGTCTTTTTACAGCTTTTTGTTTGTTTAAAGCATCATAAATATAAAATGGGCAATATATAAGATATAAAAATAAGAAAGCTACCATAGTACAATCATGGAAAGCATCTTTCAATTCCTTCCCTCTAGCTGTCTATGTTTATGCACAGTATAAGGGACACTGCTTTGTAGTTGACTGCGGCACTCCTATTGCCTAATATTTTACCTCATTAAGCAAGGATTTTTGAAAGGAATAATTTGGATTAATTTTAACAGTAGTGGAAATCGAGGGAATCAAGAGAAAGAGAGGTTCCATTGCAAAGTATTTGCTTACTTTGCTTCCCTGAACTGTTAACATCTCTCCAGGTTCCTGGTTTATGTTATGTTATTACTGTCAGCTTAGAATTCATTTTTGCCTTAAGCATATAAGTGATATGATTATGCCTGAAGAGAGCTTGTAAGTTGGAGACAATACTGATTTACACAAATGACATGATGCAGTGGGTATAATCTGATCCAAATACTACTGAATTAAGGGGAAAACCCCCAAGGATTTCACTGAGTCTTGGAGCAATTCAGGGCATCGCTAAGCATATGGAGCAAAGGTAAATATGAAGTTTGTTACCACCAAAGTGCTTCCCAATCCAGAGTTTTTGAAAGGTAGCCGAGTGGAAGTGATGTGAAACCTTCATGTCTGAATACCACAACTGTAGATTGAAATTTTCTCGAATGAGAATGTCAGTTTAGTACTAAAAAATTATTCAATACACCAGAAGCGCTTATAATAGTCTTAAGGCAAATGCCACTTGGCTCTTCAAGTACAGTACTATATCTGCAGCTAGGCTCTGCTGAATACATAAATTAATCTTTTTCTCCTGGGTATTTTCCTGTTATGAGCATGTTAATAATTCTACCAAAGCTAAGTGTTTGTTGCATAAAACCCATGCTTGCTTCAATGTATTAAAAATAAAAGCTTACATGAGGGTATTTTATCTTAGCTTTTATATTCTTTACACAGTTTGATGGCATTAAATTCGTATAAACAAACTTCCATAGGGATTGGGATGGAGCCTTCAGCGTAAACATTTCATTTGTCTAGCCACTGGAAAATGAAAAGACATTTTTTAAGTAAAAATCTATAGTTGATTATCTTGCATGAATCTTGAGACACTGTGTAGGAATAGGCACTAAAATTTTACAAGCACCTTTGAACTGCCATGTTTTGATCTTGGAAGACAAGTGTTCCACTTCTTAAGTATAAGAGAGGTATTAATTTTTGGTGGTGGTGGACTTTGAATTAGTGTCAAAAGGAAAGTATTTAAATAGTGACTAGTATTTTTTCTTTATATTTTGATTAGAAAATTTTTAGTCACGTGCATGTTTAGGTTATACGTTTTCTTGGCTAATCATAAGGAAAAAATAATCTGTCCTCTGTGTTCCTGATGGACATGACAAGAGATGATAGAACTGAAACACAGTGACATGGACATTGCAGGTTAGCTATTAAGGGGGGGGGGGCAAAAGAACCAACAGTGAAACACTGGGGAAGAGTGCCTGGGAGGGGGTAACAAAATCACCCTCATTGTAAGGCATAGAAACATGTTAGAAAACATCTGGAAGAAATGGCATGTGTACCTGAGGCAGACACTGCCTACAGTGTCTTCTAGTCCTTTTCTCTCTGGTTTTTTGGATGTGAAAATACATTATTTAGGCTCTGATTCATCTTGGCTAGATCAAGACATCTTACTAATAAAGCTAAGGAGCAGTTATTTGATTCCTCCCAATGGGAGAAGGGTACATTCCACCTTCAATTCAGAATTGCCACTGCACTAGACAGGAATTAACAGCAGCCACAACCCTAATGTCCAAGACTTCCACAAAAGGCTTAATGCTACCCACGATACACTAAGTTCTTCCTCTTCTGTATCCTCTGCAGACCTGCCAAGGAAAGCCTGGTTTTCTATGTCCCTATGAGCTGACCGGCACTTGTCCCATCATGCTCTAGATATTATCCTTTCTGACCATAAAATGTGTATGTCATATTCACAGAGTGTCTTCTTCCATACTCCAGGTGCAGTAGGTTTCACCCCTGAGGCATGTGGGTACTTGACTGAACTCAGGTGCAGAGCCCCAGCAAATGCCCTCTTTTTTTGTCTGGGCTCTCACCACAGTGAGCCAGGTTAGCAGCCTGCACTCACACCCTGCAGCTGGGATACTGGGAATCCAGGTGCAGGTATCTCCCTGGTCACCTTCAGGCTGGGTCAGCAGCTGCCAGTCGGTCACGGTCTCAGGTAGTAGAACTCGACAGTGATGCCAGGCAGGAGAAGGCAGCAGCCTCAGCAGAATGACAGCTAGTACTGGCTGTAGAGAAGCATGTGCTGTTGACTGTTCTCAGCTGAGTTTTGACTGCAAAGGTCAGGAACCAGTGTTTTTTATAACTGCTCATATTTGGAGAAGAGGACTCTGTGGTGTGAGAAGTACAAATCGTAACAGTGGGCTCTTTCTTGTAATGTATTCTCAGCCCTGGAGAACAGTGGGACTGCTCACAGTCATCAGCATGGCTTATAAAGAATGAATACTGCCAGTTAGACTTGATTGCCTTTTTGGTAGATTTACAAAAGTACGGAATGAAAAGAATGCAGCAGATGCAGAATAATTGGATTTTTAGCAAAGTAGTACAATGTCTCATGAAATCACACTCTTGACATTAATTCAAATTGGTTGGCTCATGAACATGGTTTCATGGACCAAAAATAGGTAGAGGAATTTCAAGCAAAGAATAGAGATAGACAACAACGTGATAAACTGGGGAAAAGTGGCTGATGAAGTACTTCAGGGACAGGAGTTTCATTTAAAATTTTTATTGATCTGGAAAAAGTGCAAATAAGATATTACCAAAAACTCAGGATGGTTTGGCCTATGATGTCACTCAGTATAAGAATTTAATCCCTAGGAACATAATGCGTGTCTATGACAGAAATATCAAGAGAATCTCAATTAGAATTTGTAAGCAGACAATTTGGCATGTTTTAAGCACATAGAAAGGAGCCAAGCCACATACCTGCAGTAGCTTTTCTTTGGGGAGAATCATTTGCATTTAAGCCAGGTGTGCCACTATTAAGCAGGGGCTGGAGGTGACAAAGGGGAACATTGCCATACCTTCAGGAGAAATTGTCTCCACTGCTTGTGGAGATGTTACACTTTGAAAGCCTCTTTCCCTGATTTTCTGCTGGTTCATCCATCCATCAAAACAGTACCTATTGCTGTGGTAACTCATCCCCTTTTGGCAAGCTGTAAGCCAGAAATAGTGCTTCACCTTCTCAGGTTAATTGTGCTCAGTACCTGTAGGCAGGGAGAGGTGGAAAGTCCAGGCCAGGTGCCATTTGGCTGATGGTACAAGGCAGATTTTCTGAAGTCTATAAGGCTTGTTTGGGACCTTGACAGCAGGAGTGACTCTCCAGGGTCAATTTTCAGTGCCTTCTGGATTTCTCATGGCAGTCTGAGCTGTGGGCTCCTCGAAAAAGAAAGATGGGCTGGGAGTGTAGCTTGGCCATTTGTCAGAGTCCATCAGGAACAAAATATTCCCTCAACAAGAAGTTGAGATGGAGCTTTTTGGGGAGGGGAGGGATGGGACAAATCTGAAGAAGGCTTCTCCATATAACTCTGCTAGACTCTATACAATCTAGACTTGCAGGGAACGGCTTGGGAGGAATCAATCAAGATGATTTGTGAATGAAATTGTCCCAGTTAAACACTAGGTGGCATATTTACGTTAGAGTTTCCAGGGACTGAACTAGGTGCTGACACCCATTTGTGCTTGTGCAATGAGTGGTTTCATGGGAACATGACCATCTGATGCCCTTTTTAACAACAAGCATCCATCTTGTTCTTAAAAAATGTGACACGAAGACACCATTGCTTACTTCAGCCTTAAAGTTAGTCTTTAGCTTCTCAAAGTCACTTCTGTTTTAAAACACAGATTATGAAATGTGCAATCGGGAATAGGTATGTACACGGCAACAGTCGACGGAAGGGCCCAGTCTGAAAGGACTTGTGTAAATAGTGAGAGGGGTTAATATGCAAAGACATAGTATGATTTACTTGCTTTGCTTGTCTGAAAGGCTGGATATATAATGCATATATAATGCATTTAAAAATTCAAATGAAGAAAACCTAATATTAATCCTTATGTGAATGAAAAGCACAGGTTTTGATTTCAGAGCTGGTGTTTTAAGGTAATGGCATCCAGTGGTTAGGGCTAAATGCTCATTGGCAGAAAATATGCCTTTATTCTGCATGTCTGTGTGATACTTGCTTCATCAACCAGGCTACAGTTTTATGTACATTGTTGCTTCTCCATCAGTGAAAGAATAAAAGCAGCTCTCTTTTGTTGTGTGAAGAAATGCCTTTTCACGAAGTTCATTGTTGAGAAAAGCCAATGTCACAGCCATCGCCAGCGCAGAGCACTTAGCCTCTATCAAAAAAATCCTATGTTTAGTATACCTGGTCTGAAAATTCTTATTTCTTGCTATGGATATTTTAAGAAGACAAATAGATACTTTAGACTAATTGCAGATACTGTGTAGTTAAACTTCCTTAGTACAAGAGATATCTGTATTGCTGCTTGCACAGGTTATTGCAGCTCTCCCTGGAAGGGAGTTGTAGGTTGCTGACCCACATCCCCCACCAGCCAGAATTCTGGGAATGAACCCTGCCGTCTGTCAGCCTGCTTTGCCATAACACATGTATGGATCTCTGAGTTGACAGAACTGGTTATAGCTATTTAGTGTGAGCTCTTACAAACAAAATTGGCCATGTAAAAAGGGGGCTAAATATATAGGTCTGAGCTGGGGTATGCTCATGCCAGTGCTGAGGAGTGTGGCAAATACACCTTGCCATGGGAACAGGATTATGAGGGTACATCCTTGCCTTGCCTAACACTAATTGTGCCCCAGACATGCCTGTCCCCTTCAAAGGTAAAACTTTTCCATCCTCTCCTCATGCGCAATAAGTCTGTAGCTATTACACTATATGATGCCAGGGAATGTGGTATGGCAAAAGCTGGACCTAATTGCAGCCTGCCAATACCTGAAGAGAGCCTACAAGAAAGACGGAGAGAGACTATAAGAGCATGTAGTGACAGGATGAGGGGGAATGGCTTCAAACTGATTAGATATTAGGAAGAAATTCTGTACTGTGAGGGTGTTGAGACACTGATAGAGGTTGCCAAGAGAAGTGACTACCACATCCCTTGAAGTATTCAAGGCCGAGTTGGATGTAGCTCTGAGCAACCTGGTCTAGTGAAAGGTGTCCCTGCCCGTGACAGGGGGCTTGGAATTAGATGATTTTTAAAGTCCTCTCCAACTCAAACCATTCTATGATTCTGTGATTCTACGATTTTAACAGCTTGCCTTAGGACATCAAAACTGTGTCCAAAACATCTGTGCTCTGGCATCGGGAGAGACTGGTCAGGTTTGTACCACAAAAATGAATTGATGCCTACTTCATTTTCAGTAGTTTTGATGCCAGTGTTCTCTAAGGTTTTTATGTCTGTTGTTTTTGCAGGTCTCAGAAAAATACTAGTAGACCAGCATGTAGTTTGGGCAGTGAACAGCTGTCCTACATGCAGTGGCTGGATCCCTGGCTGCTGCTGGGCTGCATTCACAAAGCTGTGGTTTACAACCTAAGTACATAGAGAAACACCTAGGCAACTCTTTCAAATAAATTAATTCTATTTATTGATATATTTTAGGAAGTAGGTGAGAAATAATTTCCCTTTATTTCCCTCTTTCCCTCCCTTTAATTTGATCAATCCAACCAATGCACTTTCCTAAATCCATCTGGTCTATAATGCATTGCCGAATGTGAGGCCAAGTGAATTTACAGACAGAGCTTAAGGCACTTCCAGAATGACTGAAAATGAAGTATACTGCCAGTGATTGGACTAAAGAGAGTGTATTTTCAAGGACATTGTTCATATGATTTGGTTTCTTGTAGACCTCAAAGTACTAGGAATTAAGGGAAAAGTCTGGATTGTGGTTTCTTTGTGGGCTGGCAGAATCCCAGCTGAATAAAGTCAAGTCATCATGTGATATAACTTGCTTTTTATGAGACACTGCATGCAATGCGGGATTTCATGTAACTTCAACATGATACTTTGTAGGGAATTTTTCCATGTGTGGTTTTTTAATGAGCTCTCAATTCAGTGGCTTGTTTCCTTCTCCACGCGCGAGCAGTGCACAAGCTCTGCATCATCCACCTATAGACAGTGAATTTTGTGAGAAAATACAAAACCTTCTATAATTTCCTTTGTTCTATTTCTCACTAAATTTTATGTAGCAAATTTAAAGAAAAAAAAAAAGAAAAAAAGTAGCTAGGGTACATGTAGCATTTTTTTTCCATTGCAGGTCACAGTGTATGCTCTCCAACAGAGGTGTGATACTGCCCCAGTTGAAATGAGAGCAAGCCTGCATAGCCATGGGTCGAGGCACATTGCTGTCCCATTAGAGCTGCCCAGAAATAGAAATGTGGACAAGTATGTTGTGATATACACCCACAGAGTCCAGTGCCATGGGGCTGTGGTGAGCCAGTCTGCTCGTACAGCCATTCCAGGCAGCTTGTTCAATCCATCAGCTCAAGTGCAGTTCACAGAGCATGTGGGTTAATGCTCTGACCAGGTTACCTGGAGATTTTGGCACATGCATCTTACTGGATGACAGTAATGGAGAGATTAAAGCACTGCACATTAGAAGTGTCTTTTAAGTAGAATTTTGTACTCAGAATAAATCAGTCCATTTAGTTCAATTTAGTATCTAGAGTTTCTACTACACAAGCAGAACATCTCGCTTACAGTAATATTCAAGATTGGACTTGGGAATTAACTACTATATCAGCTAGTGCCTGAGCTATCTACGGAATAACAAAAATTCATATCTTCTCAAACTCAGAAGAACTCTCTTTGTGCTAACAGATGGAGATGGTGAGCTTGATTCTTCTGCAAATTATGTTTGAAGTAGAAGATTGCAAATAAAGGGACAGTGACTGAAATGTTAATATTTTTCCATTTTATTGCCTGTCTGTTTTCCTTTTACATGAGTTCAAATACTTGAATAAATATAAGAATCATGACATTAATAAGAAAAAGGAGATTAAAAATTTAAACCATCAGCAGCCTTTCTGAGTGTATATAGATTGGGTTAACAGTTGTGGAGGTTTGCACTGTAACACCACCACCTACTTTTATCTTGTCAGGTGCTGCTAAGAATAATGTAGTATTTTGAATAGTTGTATTTTTAGAGACGTGTGCAAGAATCTAGGAAATGTCCTTGAATATTTAGTATTCTGATAAACAGATGAAAAAATAAGTTAATTCAGTATTTGATGGTACTTCCAATCCATCGTAACATACTCAGAGCTAACAGAGAAAAGAATATATTCCTTTAGATTTTTGTTATTTTTTCCTTCCATAAAAATTTAAAAGATAAATTTGTGCATAGAAAATAAGTCTTGATTTTCTCATCTTCATATTACTTTAAAGAACACAAGTTCTGCATTATCTTCAAGGGAAAAAAACAAATACAGTAGAATTCAGTAAAACTGAGTATCTATTGCAACAAGGAAGATGCATTTTTCACAAGACTTAAAAAAGAACTGAGGAAGTAGGAGAGGGTTACTTGTCTCCCTGCAAGAGAGAAATTGGCAAATAGGAAACAGTTCTATAATAACTCATGTGGGACTGTGGAGCATTTTGGATTAGCTATGCGCCACAGGTAATACTAGTTTATCTTTTTATTATTGTTGTTTTGTTCACAATTCAGTGTATTTCAAGATGCTATCCATGGCCTTTTGGGGTATAATTACATTTTTCACTTGATCTGTAATTTAGTAGCTGGAACAAGAAGACAAAAGGTTATTTGGAATCAGACCTGACAGCCAGGAGGCCGAAGTGCTTACATTAGTCTGCCTTCTGACAGGTCTATGCCTCATGTTTCGCCTGTGCATGTCTTGTAAAAAGCAAGAAACTTAGTAAAAAAGATTCTCAGCCCACACATAGGTACAGGCAAAACACACAATAATGAGCATTGAACTGTCTTATTTTCAGCAGGATACCTTTATTTTTTTTTTTGCTTGCTTTCACTGAACCTGATGAAAACAACTGTCACACAGAGCATCAGAGGATGCCTTTTTCCTTCCATTAGCAGTGCATATTCTGTTGAACTTGAATCCATGTTATTGAGCTGGTTGTCTGCCTCACCATTTTTATACAGCCCAGTTGGTGGGTTCGTCGGTGGTCCTGTTCCGTGGTGTATTGAAAATCTGTTGTGTTGATGTGTTTGGCATTTGATAGACAAAATAGTGGGAAGTTCTTCACTATCTGCCCTTCACCACTGTAGAGTTAAATGCTGTACCCAGATGGATTAATGTTTGCATCTCAGCAGTAGGAGAGATCCCTTCTCCTGGCTTCCACTGAGTCCTTATCTCCTCTGCTATTGCACAAATGGCTTTACTTGTTGACACTTTCTTCGATTTCCAGAAAGGAAGGCAAAGATACACAAACAGAGACTTTAGGACAGAAATGCAGATCTGTCTTGTTCAAGAGTCATGTGTCAGTGGCTGTGGTAATTAGGGTTGTTTTGTAAATAAGGTCTCATGATGGTTTATTTGTAATAGTGATATTGATGCACAATGTATTTTGTATACCTAACTGCCCTCAGAAGTCAGTTTGTAGAGGAGTGGGTGTGGTGAGAGGATGTTAAGGAGACACACTAGTGGAACTGTCACTGAAGGTCAGGGTTGTGCCGAAGCATGTGTCTGTGACAAGACAAGATCAGGCCTATTTTTGCATAGTAGTCAGGGCCAGTGAGGTGTTGCAGCCAAAGCCTGGGATAAATCCCAAAAGAAAAGTACAACCTCTAGCAGATTTTCCTTTCATTAACATCTCTTTATTGATCTCAGTGGCAAACACAGAAAAGATAGCTATTGGGAAAAAAGTACAGAGCCATGAGAGACAGAAACAATAGCAGAAATGGCATTAAAAAGCTTTAAAAAAATTGTTTAGTGTTCTCAATCATCGGCCTTTTTTCCTTGAACATTCTTCTGTGGCACAGTGTCAAAGTCAAAACATTTTTCCTTAATTACGCTTTTATAGAGGTCTTGATAGTTGAGGCTTCCGGATCTAAAAACTGCAGAATTTTTAAAACATCTGTAGAGGCAAGGGTAAAACAAATGCAGAAAAGATAGTGCTAGAAATTTCATCAGATTTAGTTACCAAAGCCTGAATTTCCAAATTCCCCTGACTTTAAGGAATCTTCACTCAGGTGAGTAGATAAGCATGTGATTTGCATTTAAACATAGCAACACAGGGATGTGGTGAGACACTGACTATGGACAGTGAGGTAGAAGCAAAGCACAGATTTGAACATAGCAGCTTTTGACTCTTAGTTCGTCCCTTGGTTCAAAAGGTCCCACTACCTCAGCTTTGCAGCTCTGAGTAAGATTTCAGTGTGCTTAGGAGGGACTTACTAAGTAGAGTGTCCTTTTTCTAGTTAAATATTTTGCAGCTTTCTCATCTATGACTTTGCTTAAGGCCTCATGGGTGTATCTCCGGCAATGGTGCTTTGAGCTTTACCTTCTTTAGCTTTGGGCCCTTCCATTCAGTCTAATTACTTGCTTTTACAGGGCTTTACTTTTTCCTCTCAAAATCAAGCTTGAGAACTTCTGGTGGTGTAATAAAGGAGTCCAGGGAACTTGTTCTGGCAAAGGACACCAGCCAAGCCAGAAGCTGAGGAGAGTGGTTTTGAAATAGTCTCTGAAAAGAATTACAAACAGGAATGTGGTTAGATTCCACATCTTCTGAAGGAGACACTTCAAAACAAGGAACTATTGTTGAATCTGAACATGTGGTTTGTATATGTTCAGCCTCAGTAATCAATTTTTTCTCTATTTTAAATCTTATTAAAAATGCAAGAGCTGTACTGTCACTTCAGGGGAAGTTCTGCTGCTCTGTTCAGAGCAGCAATAAAATTGAACACAGTCACCTCAGGCTGTGCTTCAGCCTCTTCCACCGGGCAAGATGGACAGGAGAGGCAGTGATTTGCAACCAGCCTGTCTGCACTCCTGAGCTGATGAGCAACAGGAATATTAAACCACTGGGTTTTTAGAAAGCCCCATATACTAAATGCTACAAAGAGTCACCATCAGTTTGCCCCAGAAGACGAGACATTGAATTACTTCCATTGCCACCCTTCAGTGAAGGGGAAGCTTCAGCAATTGGCCATCACTGATAGAAGAAGAAATTCAGATGTCTGGACCTTGGGAAGAGGCAACACCAAGTTCTGACATACTGTTCCATCCTTTGCTTGTCCATGGGATGACCAAACTTGATAAAAATTGTAGCTGTGTTGTGGCTAGTCTAATCCCAGAGAAGGAAGAGGGTGTTAGCACCAGCTCTTATTTTTACCTCTTCCCACTGGATATTTGCAAATCTTTCCTACTGTTTAGATACCACCATGAAGAGCAGGAGGTCAGCCTCAGTCCCGCTTCTGAAACTTGAATCTCTCACATGGGATGAAATGACAAATAATTTTGGCACAAAAGGGACTTGAGGTTTATCCAGATTCTGTTGCAAAGAGAAGCACATGATCAGAAATGTGACTTCCTGTTGCTGCTACTAAGGAACAGAGCATTAATAATTTCTTCTGAAAAGTGACATCCCTTCCAGAGAAGCAGTAAGAGAAAAAAGTAAACATCAAAAATATGAAATAAATAAATATCTGTCTATTGATAGATTTTAGTATCTGTTGACTTCTCTTTTTGTTTAAACAATGTAGACACATTTCTAAACAAGCTATCAAGGATCAAACGTGAATTATGGGAGGATTTACAGAAATTGCCTTCTTATCCGTCTTTAGTCTTAAGTGATATTGAAGGCACAGCAACAAGTAGAAAGAAGTCTTCCAAATTCAGAAAAAAATGGCTTTACCTTACAGATATATACATAATATATAATAAAGCTATATATAATAACAGCTAATATGTTATATTAAGGTACAGTATTTATTTTCAGGAACAGCCCTTTAAAATATCTGGGAATGTTGATAAATGCTGTGCTTACCATCATTTAAAGTAACAAGATTATTAAGAAATAAAACTAATTATTTTTGGCCTCAAATGTATACCATAACTATTATATGGATATTGAATATCACTAATATGTGAATGTGAAAATTACAGGAAGCAAAAGAAATTCCGGATTAAGAAACTGTTGGAGCAGGTTCTCCAGCAGCTTCCATGAGCTAGAGGCTAGTGTAAGATCTGCCTGCCAAAAACAGACATTCCAAAATTGGAAGCATTATTTTTGTGGAAGATATAAAATATTTTTTACTTCTTACAATAACTTTTAAGGAATTCTCTGTCCATACCATCTCTCTTTTTTCTAGAAAAGCAACACTTTTTTTTTAGTGTGTATTCATACACATGAATAGAGAAAAAAGCATTGGCGCTGTTGTCATTGCCCTTTTTTAACTTCCTTAACAAGGTCACCCAGGCTGGTTGTGGAAAACCCTCACTGGGGAGTATTTTAATATTTTGCTTTAGGTGTGTGGCAATCTCAGCTTTTCCCTTATTAACTAAGGGAATTATGGGCATCACAACGTGTTGGTCATTGTAGGATTAATCAGAGCAACATCAGAACTGACAGTTTCTACAAGGTTGCTCAGCCCTTGCTGCCTTGTTTCAGAAGTCAAAGTGGAAATGGGGACACTCCTGAAGATCTGGAGAAAAGAATGCTCAGGAAACATATATGAAAATCTTTTTAACCCAGTACATCACTGGGTCTCCTTCCCTAAAGCACATGCATATGAGGAGGTATGCTCTTTTATGTGTAACTTTTTTTGGAAGAGGAGCATGGAAAGAAGAGGAAAAAAAACTGGTGACAGCAGAGATCCAGACTGGAAAAAAGGCAATTCAGAGCTGCTCCATGGAAAAAAAAATAAATACACCTTTTCTTTGGGAGCCAAAAAAATCAGAATTACTGAAAACACAGGTTGCTTTGTGTTTTTCTCAGCCTTCTTCATACACTGGCAGCAAGCAAACATGTTGAGCCTCAACATTTCAGGTCTCAGACTGGGATTCTGTGCCGGAATTCTGCCTGCAAAGTTCTCAGGTGTTGCTCTGAGTAATCTTGGAGTAAATGACATTGAAGACAACTTTTGCCTCAGTCAACTGTGATAAAGTGCAGCAAAGGTTCCAAATTCAATTCCTATATAAAATGGTCTCTCTAAAGCATCCCCCAGTAGGGATTTTGCCTTTACACACTAAGAATTTAAAGACAGAGATCTTCTTAGAAAAATGTCACTTGAGAAACCAACAGATCTGTCTCCAGTCTGAGGCACTGAAATATCTCCCCCCTTATCTTTTTTATTTATCCCCCCCTTTAATCATTTTTATTTCTTTTATTTAAGCTATCACCATAAAAACCACGCTATACCACCCTTAGTTTTCCTCATTATTTCCCCTCTTGCCTTCCCAGGACAAGAAAAAGTCTTTCTTTTGGCTTTTTCCCACTCTATGCTTCAGAAACCCCAACACAGATACCCTGGTTTCCACCTATGGAGCACCGGCACAGCAAAGGAAAACGGTCACCTTCTGCCGCAGCACAGAAGATGCAAGAAGGACCAGCAGCAAAGGGGTTAAAGGGAGTCCCATAGCAAAGATATGCAATGCCTTGAAATTTTAAGCACTAAAATCTATGAATATATTAAAGAATAAATCTCTGAAATTCCAGATACTTCTTGTTGACACAAAGCACTTGGAGCCAGTTACAAAGAGGGTTTTTTTCTGTGAGCCCTGGAATCGGAGATGCCTAGTTTCCTATTCACTAGTGTTCTGTCTTTCTACACACCTTACTCCCACTTCAGTCAGCCCAGTCGTCCCTCCAGGCCTTTCACACATCAATCCCTCACCCCCATTTCTCCTCCTTTACCCTCTTCTCCCCTTATTTCTTTTCACTACCTGTGAAGGAGGCAGAAGACACTGCTGCCAGTCTAGTCAGGAGAGAGAGATGACAGCAGCTCAGACTGCATCTCACCTCAGTCCAGCTACCAGATTTCATGGTACTTATACTCTTGCTCCATCAATTTCAGCTAGAATCAGTCAGCAGGTTCAAAAGTTAGTCAGGGCAAGTGGCAAAAAAGATTGACATACACTTCAATCACGCTTCTAAGGCAACCTGGCTAATTTGAGGCTGATATTACTTTTTAGTTTTAAAAATATTTTTTTAAAGCTCCATAGGTACTGTTTCCAGGCGTGTTTTTTACCTTCCTGAAAGTGTAAATGTAGTGATAAAATACACCTCTACCTTTTTCTTTACCCTATCTTTGTAAACATACTGCAAAATACGTGGCTGCAGGGGCTCGACTGGTTTCCACTAGTGCCATACAGTCTGCTTTTGGATGTTTGTGACTTGCCAACTTATTATATCCCACTGGCTTCAGGTGGCTTAAAAAGAAAAAAAAATCCAAATTTTGCCTTTCCCTGAATACCACAGCTGTAGCTGACTGCAATTCTCACTACTTGATAGCTGCTGGGAGAAAATGTGCCTGTGTGTGAGCTGAGTACCTCACCAGCTGTCTGAGACCTGCTCGTTTGAAATTGTGAGGTGGCTGACTCCCTCTCCAAAAAGTTTCTGGTGTTTTTATATGGGGGAGGGAGGCTTTATTCTAGCTGTTCTTTGTGCTGTTGAGTAACACAGGGCTCCCAGACTCCTCTCTTTTCGAGTGGACTGAAAGGAAAAGAACAATTGCTCCTGCCTTTGGCACCTGGGAATAGCAGCTTTCAAAGGGGCAAAGAGCCCCTGTCTTTACCAACAGAGGATAAAATTGAGACAATCTCTTTCCTTTTCCTCTTCTATGAGAGATCACTGAGAAACTTCTCATTTTTACCTCCTTCAGTCAAAATGGGGACTCGGGATAGATGGGTCATCACCCTTCTGTGATTGAGTTAGGTCCCTAGCTGAGGAGCACGCACTGCATCCTCACAAAAACAGTAAGAAGGGACTCCAGAGTAGATCTTTTCTTTGTACCTGAGTAGACTCTGTAACATTCAAGACAATCTGTTTTGAACCACTTTGCAACATCCAGTTCCCCTCTGAGTTCCATGTACTCAGCCATACAAAAAAAAATATCTCACAAAAGCATGCATCAAGTGCCTCCAGTTTGGTTTGCTTTCATTCTCCAATTAGGCAACTTCTAAAACTTGTTCTCCATTTTTCATACTGCTCTGATTTCAAGATAGATTGAGTTTCCTTCTCTTCTTTAATGAGACTGTTCTCCCAGTGAGTTACTGTCTTGGTTGTGCTGATCTTCTCCGTTTGAAAAATGCTTCTGCTCAGCCTCAGCCATTTGGCTAGGAGGTTTCCACATCACATGTCAAGCTGGCTTTTCTTCTCTGACTGCAGAAAACTGCATACATGAGGTTGAGGGAAAGTACAAGATTTTGACAGCACATAGAAGATTCCAGCTAATTTAGTTCATTGGGAATTTTTCTACACAGCGCTTTTCTGTTGGAAAATGCCAACTCCTTGTGGAGGAGGCTCACTTCCAACAAATTGCTCACTGTAACAGATACAGCATGCAGGAGCCCAAGGTCGAAGAGGCCCCGCTCAGGCTGATGCCCAACATGGTGGTATTTGTACCCCACAACTCTCTCCCTTACAGGGCTTAAAAATTCTGGGTCCTAGAGTCTCTTCATTGCCCGGCTGTCAGCAAAAAAATTGTGAAAATTCGTCAATGCCTTCATGCTCTTCACGTGATTCACCCATTCACAAAGTTATTGCCTCCTCCTTGCTGAGCTGCGCTGGCTCATACTACAGATGTCTGTCATCTTTTTAAGCTTTGGTCCAGTCTAGGCAATTAACTATATTGGGGTCATTGGGGTTCCCCAGTTCATATTTTCAGCTAGGGAAAGAGGTTCACATTGTTGCAGGAGTCCAAAGAAAATAGATGAAAGAGTCAACATTAAAAGAGCTTTGAAGGCACAAAATTAAGTTAAGGAATGCCAAAGAGGGGGTCACCAGTACAACCTCAGCTGTACCTTTACATGATGGTAGAGGTTTTAGTTACAGAATCTCGTTTCTTTCGTGTGGGGTTCCTGCTTCGCTCAGTGAACTGGAGAACCTTTGCTCAGCTAAAGCAGCATGGTTGGCCCCCTGGGCAGGTGGAGCTCGTCAGCCGTGGAAGGCAATCCACCTAAGAGAAGGTCACTCTAAACAAACCTACATCCTGGGGACCTCACTGCCACTGTCCAAGCTTTGCTCGGCCCCGGCAGATGAACCTCAGGACTAAAGGGTGGGCTCAGTTCAGCGCACGCTGTGTCTCACCTAAAAATCCACTGCGCAGGCTGGAAGGGTTAATGACCTTTCCCAAATCTTCGCTCGCGAAGACTGGCCATTATATATATATAGTTAAACATGCTGTAGTCCTTGGGTTGCATTCAAGGAGTTTAAATGCAAGAAGAATTTCCACATTTTGCCTTCCTCTGAATGCCACAGCTATAGCTGACTGCTATTTCTACTGTTTCCACTTCTTGGTGACTATTAAGTCACGGCTGTGGGTGAGTGGGTGACTGTGGGTGAGCAGTTTTGTATTGCTATTTATGGAAGTGAAAGGCATGCGATTAAAAGAAAAAAAGTCTACTGCACTGATGAAACTGGTTGAAAGTTGCACAATGGGCTGGATTACATTCCTGCCCAGAGCCCTCATTTTGTTTTGGCAAGTAGCTCAAACATGTTCAGAGGCTAATGAGGCTACTTCTGCTACTGAGTGCACAAATTAGATTCTGCAGAAGTATTGAGTAAATGCAGGTGAAACTAATGGGATCTGTTGTCTAAATATAGAAAATAATATGCCCTATTAAATGTTATTTAAAAAATGCAAGCTGCAACTCCAATTAGGTGCCAAAAATGAGAAAATATTAATTTAATGAGTCAGCCTCTTGTCAATGAAACAGGAATAATACCAGCCTTTTGATGAAAACTGTTGTGCAGCATCCAGACTCCATGGCTTCCCAATTCCCCATTGAGCCAGGAGGCAAAGAAGGGTCGTCAACATTCAGGATTCAGAAGAGTTTGAGAGGAATGCGCATGATGTGAACTAGCTTGGAAAAAAATAGTCTGCGCTCATGTAAACACAGACAGCATCGTAAGACTTCAAGGGCCATAGCTCAGCTTGAATTAAGACAGATCTCTCTTATTTAATATTTAGTGTTGGGAGGATGAAAGAAGAATTGCCCTAGAAAAATCAGTTTTAAAATTCTGCCGGATGCTGGGATTTCACTTTAGAGATAAATAGGGATGTTCTTTTCTTTGCTTTGCACTTCAAAGATTTACATACGTGACAGGGAGTAATCAGCTGTTTGCTGATTGCAAGTCAGTGTCATGGAAAAATAGCCACCAGTTTGCTCCATAAAGTCGTGGGAAGAAACAAATAAAACAAATGACACAGGGAATGTTTGATGTTTTTTAAGAGCACAGTATGACTGAGTAGACCATTTCTTACCACTAAGGGTAAGACAGTGGTCTACCAGCTTTGTGGTTGCTATATGTAAAATTTTTTAGTCAGAATATTGTAAGAAAAAGAAAGGAAAATGTTTTGAGTTGGATTCAAGGAATTTAAATGCAAGAAGAATTTCCACATTTTGCCTCCACACAATTTTCACATTATGCCACAGCTATAGCTGTCTGCTATTTCTACTGTTTCCAACCCAGTTTTTTCAGAAAATGCTTTGGAGGCTTTGTCCCTAGACCATGCTTGCTCCCTCAGTTTGTCACTTCCTATCATCCAGAAGCAAGTATCTACTCATCTCATAGATATCCCAAGGATTACTATTAATATTTTCTTCTCTTACTAATATCTCTTTTCTATAAAAGCATTGATGGGTACTAGGCATTTTACATACAAATAAGGAAGCGAGTTACTTTTCCTGGAAACTTGCAATCAATTGGGGTTTGCCCGAAGTGGGGTAAAATGAATCTATCTAGGCTGTACTTATTTATCTGTTACTTGTAACAATTTATCTTTCATGCCCAGCTGTGACAGGTCTTGTTTTACAAAAACTAAAAATGTAGTAGGTGATCCACAGCAGAATCTAAGCATGACCTTCAGCTGGAATGGTATTTTCAGGGAGAAAAAAATAACCAAACAAACAAACAATAAACTCCCCCCAAAAAAGATGTTGATGGATCAGTCTCGCTTGGTACTTTTTCTTGCCATTCACTCTCCAAAATCCAGCCATCTCAGAAACCCATCCAAATAGATGTTTCTAGAGCCTGCCAAATGTATATGTTAGAAGGAAGTGGAGGAAGCAAAGTTCCCAGTGCTGATGGAGAACCAGTGGGAAGAAGTGAATCGCAGAGAACCCTGCAGAGATGCTGGGTGCTCTGAGCATCCCATCCCCACCAAGAAGGCTGGTGGCTACAGCCTGTCATGCAGAGCCTCTGTTGGATGCTCCAGGTTTGCTCCTAAATGGTGTGGAAGCTGGTTCACCCTGAAGGTGGTAAAACAAGAAAGTCTCCTGCAAAGTCTACATGAGAGAAAAAAAGTTCGCATCCTCACTGGCATTTTAAATTATATAAGGCACTACTCTTCCCTGATGGCTGAGCAGGAATACTAGCTCTAATAAATTCCTCTAATTGCTGATTCATTTTAGGGAAAGGTGATGTATCTTCCTTGGGTAGACAGCTTAGGTTCTTATTTACCAAACACTCTTGCTGACACAGCTGCTTGAGATAGCTATTTGAATAGTATAATTCCTAGCACAATCTTTTTTCAAGCAATAACATTTGAAAAGTATGCAGGAAGAATAGGTGACATGTTTTGCTAGAAGAAAATCCAGCTTTCTTTTGATTTGACTATGAACTTAAATCCATATGAAAAAAACATGTCAGTCTTTCTAACTGCTGTCCTTTTCCCCTATATATCCACTACTACAAAATACAATTGTGTGGGACTGTAATATCCAAAATTGGAAGTCCAAAAATCTAAATATTTTCATATTTCTGATGAAACATCCTGATAATTATATTTTACCTGTACACAATTTAGCACAATGACGTCTGGTTTAGAGACAGACTGGGGGTATGTGAGGGTGGTATTTACTGTGCATGGTTCCAGTTGACCTGCCAAGTCTTTATTTTGTCTTTAATACATTTTTCAAATATGGAAAACTAATTAAATTTAGATATAGAGATTTTTCTCTATACATATATAGTATGTGCATCGGATTTGAAAAGATATATACATATGCAGACGTACTAAAGACAAATAGTTAGTGTTATATTACATGTGCATAATAGATTCATAAATATAAAATCCTCTCACTGTTCTTTGGTTTTTATGCAGATTTACGGTCTATCAAATGTATTAAAGCCTGTGGCTGTTGCATAGTGAAGTAGGCAGCTGCTCAATATTTATTTTTATCTTCATTGCTGAAAAAGTAGACCCACTGCTCATTAAATTAGTCCTGGTTCTTCCAGTAAGCACGGTCTATCTCCTTCAGCAGGAGTTCAGGTTAGAGATATTTGGAAGCTTTCCAGCAACACCTAGGGTTTTTTTCTTTTTTATTTTTCAGAAAATGTATGTAAGAGCCTGAAATGTTTCATTCAAAAGAAAAAAAAATATTTTACTGAGTTAAGAGACCATATGTGTTCACACCTCACACCTCCACCCTCAGCATTCACACCTCACCACTTCCTTGGATTTCTTTGGGTGTCCTCAGCCTTGGTTTAATCTGCCTGATAGATGGGCTAATTATCTTGAAAGCTAATGATGCCTGGGCCTTAGGCAGTCTGCCATTAAGCTGAGAACCCAAACCACAGTCTGGCTGGCAGATCTTCCCCAGGCACAGTGGACCTGAAACTGGACCATTTTTGCCAGAAAACTCCTTCCATCAAAAGCCCACCATTTCCCCAGGGGTTTGAAATTTTGGAAAAAAGACAAGAAATTTTACACAAAACAAATCCCTTGGTTTTTAGCCAAGTCTAGTCCATTCACCCTCTGATAAATCATCATGTTAATCCACAACACCTTTATAATAACATTTGCCTTTTTCTGTTATGTTTGTGGAATGACAGACTATGAATACATACATATATATATGTATATATGTGTGTGTGTGTGTATACATACACACACAAAATTAGACAAAAATATGTTGTCTGTAAGTAGGTAGATTTCTGTTGTGCCCAGAAGGGCAGGGAGGGGATTCTTCAGATAGTTCTTAGCTTTGGTATTTCTTGGCTTCTAAATGTTTTAGTTTGCAATCTATTTATAAAGTTATAAAGTTATTTTAAAGATGTATTTTAATGGAAAGTCTAAGAACTAAACTACTTGTGATTTTTCAGTAGATATTCTAAAAATATTTTAGTTGTGTATGTGATGTGGACTGCAGAGTTTTGCAATAGCAAGGGTTGGTTCTCGGGTAGATTGGGGTTTGTTAGGAATTACAAAATGGAGTATCAGATTATAAAATAATCTGCATCCCATATTAATACTGAAGGAGAACTCTAGATTCTTATAACCTTTGAATATATTGACTGGCCTTTGTTGTACACATTTCTCTCTTGAAATTGTGCTGGTTTATTCTCTGAAGAAATAAGGGATCTGGTTATTCTGGGCAAAACAGGGACAGCAAGGAGAAAAACCTTTAAATTAAAACAGGATTTCTACTTCTATCCTCTACTTCATTTGCGTATTAATCAGAAATTCAGCACTTAAGCACAGACAGGAACTTTATTACTTGGGGTATTACATATAGTGCACTTTTAAAATACTCAGTTTACTGTTGGGTCCTTGCTCTGATATTTGAAAATTCTTTACAGTTTTAAATCTCTTGTGGTTATGTTTCATTTCGTATTTTTTCTTTTGTGAAAAAAGTCCCTGTTACTAAGGTGGGGCAGCTCTCTAGAGTGTAAGCTCTTCAGGGCAGGGAACGGTCTCTTAATCCATGTTTGTACAACATCACTGTTGCCTTGACCTGGTGAAAGGCTCAAGTTCCTGTGCACTATTGCAATGCAAATAATAAACACTACTGAAAAATAAAGAGTCTGTTCGGTCAATTGGCGTCTTACCCAAGTATGAACAGAGGGAAATTAGGTGTCAAAGTCAATGCTCTCCGTTATGGGTTGTTTAGCACACAGTGACAATTTAAAATAGTAATGAGTTTTATAAATTAGCTGTGCAGCTACTTGATAATTTGCAGACTTTAGAAGATTTGCTGATGATAAATAGGATGACATTTCTTGTTAACCATAAATAGTGAGACTGTACAGATTTACCAAACAAAGGAAAATTCTTACTCTCTGAACCTGCCCTAAAGGGCTTCTGTAAGTATAAATCACTGTAAACTGCAGAATTGCTAAAGCATACAGTGACATACTTCTGTAAATGTAGAGCATCTAATCATTCAATTCACTACATGAATTTCCATACAGAAAACTGAAGAGGGCATTTTTTTTTCTAAAAAAATAAGAAGTTTTTCTAGGCAATGATTTATGTGTAGTAGTGATTCCAGACATCTTAGAGAATAAAAATGAAACTTTACAAGCCAAATTAGCTCAGCAAGTATTTTTCTCATTTGATGCTTCTTATGGTTAGGGGACCAGAGTCATCTCAGCTGAGCATGAACAAGAAATTGTGGGAATATTGATAATATGGATAGCATATGTAAAACTGCATTGAGAGTAGCAGTCCAGATGTGTTCAGTGGGATGGATGGCCCATTTCTAATGTGAGACAGGCAATTACACAAGGGCAGGAAGCAGAAGGTGAAAAATATACAGGGTAGAAGTCTGTCATAATGAGATGGTAAGAGATCACTGTTTAGAGCTGGTGCCAAACTACAAAAGAGTCTCAACTGATCATTCACAGAATCCTTCTTCCTTCCAAGTGGAATTTTTTATCATTCAAAAGTAGGAAATAAAAGAACGGCTGTTGTAAGTTGTCTTTGACATTCTACTTTTGGAGGAGGAGTGTTTTAGGCATTACTCTGTCTACCCAGAACAACTTTCTGATTGCCTAGATAATCTGATACGGAAAAATCTTCCGGAATCACCACTGTTCTTCACTTGTAGGTAAAACTTCACACACCATTGGTCCATGTGAAACCAAGGAGCTAATTTCCTTATCGCTGATTGATCTCCAAGGTTCTTCTGATCTAATTTGGTGCTTTTTAAGTGATGCCTCTCCACCCTCGTCCCTTTCCCTTGCACATGATGTGCCAAATCCTGGTACTTGGCCCTCGCTGTCTGGATATAAAGAGGTGCAACCTGGATGGTTCCTAACTCTTCCCCTTATCAGTAAACATGTATGTTTTTCACACTGCTGAGGTCGTCATTGATGAGACTGTCAGTGTAAACAGCTGGGGGAACACTGTAATTGCTTTTCAGTGGCTTCATTGTTAGCTGAGCAACCACTTGTTCGTTTCCAGGTGTTATTTCTTTGTCCAGGGCTCCCTGGGACAGATGTTCCCCCTTGTCTCTGACCTGCAGAGCCCATGCAGCTGCAGCAGTACAGAGATGTAGGGCTTTGTTTCACCCACATCTGCTTTATTTGGATCTTGTGGATGGAGGCAGTGATGTGGAAGTCAGTGGCACAGGCAAGTTGTAGATAACTTGGAGCTAAATCTGAGTGATGTGGTGAAGCCACCTGGAAGTCTATTGGGGATCATAGCTGCTTCTTCAAGTCCTGGTGTTTGTCTGCAGAGTGTTACTAGGGCCTGCAGCTGAGGGTATTGCTACACCCTCCACTGCTCTTCAGCATTTATAGGCACTTAAGGGCTCTTGTTTGTTTACCCTGCATCTACCTGGGGATTGCAGTGGTTCTCGTTAGAAACATTTGTTGCCACCACAATCTGCCCCATTGCTCCTACCAGCTGCTTGTCCCTAAAAACCAAGCTAGAAACTAGTTTTAAAAGCAACAGCCTCTTCAGTGGCTTGTGCATTGCTGAGCAAGTGGTACATGTGTTGTAAGGCATGTTTTGCCTGTTGGTTTGCAAACAAATTTGCAATGTTAGGTCTTAAAAGGCTTAAACCTGTAAAGCGTGAGGCAATTTTTGAGTTGTTGCCCGGGGAAGTAACCTTTATCTTCACAACATTTTGCCACTGCTGAAGTTAATTAGTTCAAAAAGAAGATTAGTTCAAAAAAAAAAAAACCCAACTGGGAAGAAAAGTCTCCAGCTCTGGTGCCCTGCAAGTACCATGCAGCATGGAAGCCTGTGAAACTGGGATGCGAATGAAATGTGGAGCCCAGGGAAAACGGAAGCAACTGGCTTGCTTTCCATGCCATTCTTGTAATTCTGTGAAATTACTAAGAACTCAAATTGGCAAGTAGCAAAAAATTGCTATAAATTAAAATAAAACAAGGGCTGCATGCAATCATGATGATGCTGATAGAAGTTGGCAGGTCATTTAATGAAATCTCCCTGTATTACAGCAATAGTAAACCAACTTGTTAAACTACTGAAAGCAAATTAGATGGTTTTTAAATGAAGTGAAAATGCATTTAAGTGATAAATTAACTTACTTTGTTTGAATGGACAATACAATGCTCAGCTTATTTTTCAAAATGTAGAACCAGTGAGCTGTTATTTTTAGTGTTGCAATAACAAAATTAAAGTTTTGTCTAATTTGGAAATTATTGCAATATAAATGGAGACAATTAGTGTGGTGTGAAAATGTAGCACCCAAAAGGATGTGTATGAAACTATGGTTTTCTCTCAGTGCGGTGAAGTCTGATTTTAGTTGTCTTGTGCTCTGGCAAGTTTTTTGACTGGTTTGTGTAAATACAAGGTTTAAAATGCTGCGTTGTTGGCTGCTGGCTGAGTAAATTCTTCATTAATGCCTTCTATTTTGAGTGTGTCTGTGCCCCCCACGGGGGCTGAAGTGCAATACTTTGCAAACAGCTGAGAGCCTTTCTAAGGCATTCCTTCAGGGACACTTCTCGTCCATCAGCCTTCACAAGGGCATGGCTGTGGTGTGGCTCCTTCTTCCCTCACTGGCTCGGTTAAGCCTGTTTTTCAGCTGAAGTCCCAAGAGAGCAAAAATGAAAGCAGAAAATGGCCATGATTCACATCAGCCTTCTAGGACACAAGTCTTTTGTTATGCTTTTCAAACAGGAGAATGAGATTCTTTTCTGCTTGAAATTATAAAGTGTTTAGAGATGTGCCTTTTGTTTTAATAGCAGAAAAGGCATTCTTGGTGGGACTGAGGCTGTCACAGCAGATTAAAAGAGCCCAGGGGAGCAGCTGATTAACAGAAAGAAAATTAATGAAAAGCCTTTGTGTCTCTCTACTGAGCTCGTACAGAGGAATACAACTTGCTCAGCAGTCATCGTTACAAGATCACCTTTGAAACTAACATTTTATCAAAGTGGAGGGTTATAACACTAATGGGTAATTTCTGCTCGTTTGTTTTTACTTTCTTCTGAATTGTGATAAAAGTAGAACACTCGACTTTTCATGGCCAAGCATGGAGGAAGCAGGATAAAAGGCAGAAAAGGATTTAAATTAGATTGACTGAAACTGTTCCAACTACTTTTAATGTTTTATTAACTGCTTTTAAAAAAATGTTTCAAACTTGAAGCAGAATATTGCTTTTTAAAATATTTCAAACTTGAATGTTTCCACATTTTAAAAAAAATATAATTTGAGTCTTGGTCAGAACTTCCCTGTACCAAGTTCCCGGTCTGATGAGTCACATATTCTGCAACTAAGTATTTCCCTGCAAAATCCAACCCCAGGTTCAAGCATACTGACTGATAAGATGTTCTACTCTTCGGATTAGCAAATAAAACATGATAGTACTTTATAAAGCAAATGAGTCATCACTCTTTTTAATCATCATCTCTGGTCTAACTCTACGGTTTGCTGAATGCCTTCAGCTCTGAATTAGCGGCAGTGGAAGATGTGCAGCATGTTTTCGGTTCAAGGCCTTCCACTTTATGCTGGTGTTGCCATCATCATTGCTGAGACAGTAAAACTGTTTGCTGGCTACAGCTGTGCAAACCAACTGAAAGCCACAGGTTTGTTCTAGAACTCTCCCAGACAGAACTGATTTGTACAGCTGTGGCTGAGGGAATAATCTGAACCTTCCTCTGGATGGTTTTATGCAAGAAGAAAAGGCTCCACTTGGTTCTTTGGGCAACACCACAAACAGACAGTGACATCTCCCTCAGATGCTGATCTACACTTCAGAGTAAAACCATCCTCAGGTCTGAGCCTGGTTCAGCTGCTGGGGCTGGGGCAGGAGCTGCACTGGGCCACTGTCAGGTGACAGGTCCCAGCCCCAGCTCAGACTGCGTGGAGTGCATCTCTGCTGTTTGTAGATACTCAAGGAAAGAGGAAATTGCTTGTTTGGGAAAAAATAAAAACAAAACCAAAAAAAAAAAAACTGGAAGGATCTCTTTATTCTTTATATTCTTTGTGGAAGGCTTCATCTTCACGTAGCAGCATTTCTGCACATCTAGTGCCTGCCAGTAATATAAAGGGAGTGGTAGCAGGTACGTGGCCACTTAGACAGGTGTCTTCAATGAGACATCTGTTGCAAAGCAAAAATCCCTGCTCTGCAGAAAAACATTGGAGCAGATGGCACCAAGTACCACACATACACAGAGGCCAAATTCCCCTGTCCCAAACAGTAACCAGGTAATGTACTTAAGATAATATATAAATTCAGATAAACACCTTTGGTGTCTGGTGATCACAAAAAAAAGAATTCAGTGATTTCATAGATCTGGAGCTGAATTCAAGGCAGAAAATTGACTACAAAGCTAACTACCAGAACTAAAGATTTGTGCTTGTTTTGTTTTGTTTTGACTTAAGTGGGGCTATGAGATATGGATGAAATCTTTTACCTACAAAATGTCATAGCAAAATTGGCCCTAATAGTGAAAATCATTTACTCTGATTTATGTTTCCCAACTATATCTTATGAACTCCTAATCACAAGTGAAGCAAAATTAATAAGCTTTAAACTAAGTTGCTGCAGTTGAACAACAGGCGTGGATAGAGGTAGGGCACAGTACCAGTCTTTCTTTTAGAGTACTTTAGAAATGCTGCTGCTGATAGGACAGTATCTATTCAGATTTACTAAACAGCTGTTGAAGAATATAAGTATTAGAGTGATGGCAACTATATATTTCAAAAGAAATGTCTTTCACTCTGCAAATGCAAACTTCTTCCTTTCTTGGGCAGAGTCAACTGCAGTCTGAGTTCATGCCAGTCATAGCCCTGCAGGTCCCATGAATAAAACCCCAGCCTGGGGAGTGATGTCATTCCCTCAGTTCTTTTTTAATCTCCTTTTTGTGCTGAGAGCAGCCATCTGTCCCCCTCCAGACAATGACAGAAGCAGCTGTGCACGGTGTGCCATCAGGAACAAAAGCCTTTGCTTCATACCAGAGGGCACTGGGCTGCAGGTCAAAGGGGGTTATAAGGATATCAGGGTCAAATGACACCTGTGCAGAAAAATAAAATGAGGATTATATGGCCTTTATTCACTAGCAGAAAAGTGGGGTCAGTCTTTGTCTGAGTGTTTCTCTAATGGCCATGGGAATGTGTATGTGTTTTCAAGGATAGCCGCACCACAATTTACCCTCAGAGTAATCGAGTAACAAAGACAGCTTCAAGCAAAGGGCAAAGCAAACACAATACAAAACAATTATTTTGAAGGGAAAACAAAACAGCTTGGATACATTCTGGTACTTTTTGCAAGTTCAAAGAGTGTGATTTCAAGTGGTTTGCATATCCTGTAACATGCCCTTATAAAAGCACAGTGAACCATGCTTTTCATGTGCAGTCCGTAGCACACAGTAGTTCCCTTGCTGCTTTGTGGGAAAAGGGAAGCTGAGCAAGGGCCAGGCTGCTCAGAAGCCTCATTCAGGAGAAGAAGTTGGTTATGCTTTGAGTGGCTTTTTCTGCAGGGTGAGCAGGAAGGAGCTAGAGGAGGGTACATACTCCATAGAATGAAATTGCCCATTCCTGCTTGTGCCTTTCTACTTTTCCATACGTGGTGCTAGTCCTAATCCTAATCCTGTCCCAGATATTCTCTCTCTGTGCTGGGTCCATTACAGAACAGAAGCTGATACAGGTGTCAGCTATAGGAACCCTTTTAAATAACAAGGAGTGTAAAACTGGGGTAAAGTCCAGGCATATAATGAAATAGGTAAATGAATTTAGCAGAGTACAGTCTTCTGTGTTTTGTTTAAGCCCTCGTCACTTTTGTTCACATGGATTCCTTTCTGTTTCTAAGCAAACATGCGTTTTGAAGCCAGAGATATACCAGGGGTCATGCAGCCTTACCACTTCTTTTGGGATGACAGTCCAGGATTTGGCCCTGTCTGTTATTAACAGGGTGACATTCCAAGAAGTTGATGGGACAGAAGTACATATTTCACAAACGGGTAAGCTGTAAACACTGTATGCTCCCATCTCCAGGGAGCACGTCCTGGGACATTCGTGGATATGCATTTGAGCTCAGACAAGCCATGAGACAGCCATGACTGGGCCATCACCAAAAACAGTGATCCCTTCCATGCCACAGTTCCACTTATGGATGTAGAAAATGGTTCCCTATTGCCTTCCTTGCTTTTTTGCAATGCAGTTCAAAAAGGATACTGAAATAAAAATTCAGTCATAAAGCACAGCATTTTTATAAAACTAGAATTTCTCCCTTTTTTTGGTTAAGGGCTGTTGGTTCAGGCTTGTTAAAAAGTATTCTTTCAACCTGAAAACCTTGTTAAAAAGTATTCTTTCAACCTGTTGTGTTCTTATTTGCTAATTGCCTACTTTGTTTCCTAAATGGTATGAATAAGTCCTTTCACGTTACATTGTCTACCTAGTTTATGCTTTTTTAGGGGAAAAAAGTCACAAGATGCTGCAGTAAAACAGGACAGAAATATTACTAATGATGGAAAACACATGACTACATTTCTAGGTCATTGTACTGTGTAGTTTATCTGAAGGTGTTGTGACTGCTGAGCAGCAGTGTAATTCAGTCATGTGAATTAAGTTTAAGACTGAAGCTTTAGAGTTGTTTTATGCCACCAAGAAACTGCTAAAACTTGAGAAAAATCCTGTTTGTCACTTGATGCTGATGTTGGCACTCTCCTGCCTTCAAGTTGCTTATCATTCCCATCTCCCTGTGTGTGCTAAATGAGCAGAGCAACACACCGTTGAGAAGCCACTCCTGAACATTACTGTCCAGGAAGAATGTTATAGATTTCCAGTTTTTTAAACAAGATGATCACCAGTTCATGAATCACTGGTTCACAAATTATTTGTTCTCTTTCAACTTTACATAAACCTCTATTTAACCCACAATAAAGTCTCTTATTTTAAGCTGTCTTAAGCTAGGGCAAAACTTAGGGCGCTGTTGTTGGTTCCTGAGACTGCCACAGCATACTTTACATTCTGGCAGCTCTGTCGGCGTCGCTTTACAGCTCCTCCAGAGATCAGCCAGCTCTGCTGAGCGGTTAGTGACTCCAGACATACATGCCATTGCTGTCTGACTCTGTTCTTTCTGGGAAACTTTCCTGAAGTCTGTTTTCCTCTGTGTTTCATCATAATCCCAGGAGGGGCAGATTTTTCTTTCTCTATATGAACAGTCACTTTGACTGCAGTCTATATGACCCAGCCTGGAGTGTGTGCTGCAAGGCTGAGTTGGTCATACTCTGAGAGAAGTTTACTCTCACCAACATCTAGTATCAGAACTCAAAGTGAGAAACAGAAGAACTTTCAGGCTTTAAATTTTTATATTGTGTTTATTTTTGTTGTGTTCGGTTTTACTGTGTAAGGAGAAGATAGCCAGTTATTGTGCTGCCTTGAGATAACACCTGGCTGTAGGGGTAGTAGTGTTTGAGACAAAGAAAAAACAATTATCCCAAAAGTGAGGGTATAGGTGTTAGTGTAGAGTGCTGTGTATATATTTATATATTTGGGAGTGTAGCAAGGCATATGGTCAAACATCCAGGCCTTGTGCCCACCATACAATACAGTAGCTGTATAGCACAGGGATTTATTATCAAGCTGACGTTAAACAGACTTAATGCAGTCTCACAAAACATGGTCCCCAGTGTAACCCTGTGATTGAGCATGTCATCCAACCAGCTCCTTCGAGCAGTTATGGTTAATAACAAGCAGTTATAGTTAATGAAATCCCCACATGAGCAAGCCAGACGGGCCCCAAGAGAAGGGCCACTGTTGGCTACAGTGCCTCCAGCCCTTTTGCCATCTTTTCCTCTAATCACATCCTTTCAAGGGCACTGTGCCACACTCACAGGAGTCACCTTTTTCACAAGGGACATTCTTGTCTCCTGCCCTCTCCCCAGACAGAGAAGTAAGTGTGTTAACTTCTCCACTTCTCTTTGTGGCAGCTCAGTGGGTTTGGCTCTGGTTCAGGCTCTGCAGTCTCCTTGCAGAGCAGTGACGGTTTTAATCAATGGCAAGCTGACTTTCCTAAACAAAGTACTGTTTCTTCAGAAAGCAAGAGCTTCATAGTGAAAAAGTGAAAATATGATCAGGTCATATAGTTGTATAGCTTACAGAGTGCTGACCCAGCATCCAGGGGGGGTCTGGATAAAAACTGTAATATTTACGCTATTTTTTTAAATCTCTGTCTCTTGACTAATAGTCCCATGTATTGCAGACAGCATGAGTCACTTCCTTTTTAACTCATAGAGGCCACTGTATGTCGTATTAAGTTCATTACGTTGCTAGGCTATTTCCTCTGTGGGTGAAATGTCAAAATACTGGCTACCTATATAGTCAGCGTTAGGAATCTCTATCAATTAGAGACTGATCCCTCTACAGTTATACTTCTTGAAAAAGTTGATTCAATGAGCCCAGATAAACCCATAAAGGTGCATGAAACTGTGTAACAAATTATATAGTAAACTGGGTATTCCATGTTTCCAGATCATGAATCTTAGCCAGACTAAAGTATGGGAAGTATTGATACCCAAAACAAAGTACAGTTATTATACTGGTTGAGCTGGTAAAATAAATTATCCCTTATTTAATTTATTCTAAAATTATATAGATAACAGAAGAATAGATATAGAAATAGATATAGAAAATAGTTCAAAGAGATAATAATTTTACCTGTTTCTATCTGAGCCATTGAATTTTCTTATATGATCCATAAATGTGCAGCAAGAAGGCAATTCAAGCTTACACATTTTAGACTTGACCTGTCACAGAAGAGGATGAATCACTGTCTGGAGGTTTCTGTTTTTCTCCTTTGGTTGTAAAGCAAGAATAGGGTACTGGTTTAGATTAGATGCCTGCCTGCCATCCATCCATCCATCCATCCTATTCTTAAGTATCTATTTGTTAGAAAAATACTCTGTTACAGTTTTGTTGTAAAAAAAAAAAAATCATCATTGAAAGAATAAGAGTATCACTGCAGATTTTTTACAAATATCAGGTTAAATGTTATCTTTGAAGTTTGTTTGCCTACAGACCAGATGTTATCATAGAGACAAGTTAATTTATAGATGTGATATCAGTACTCATTCATGTACATTGCAGGCAGTCAAATTCAGTCATTACATGTGTTGTGTCCATACAGTGAACAAGAAGTAATTCAGAAATCAATTCAGTGCAGTTACCCTGAGAAAGTCCTATTTGCAGATGAAGTGGCTCCTGCCAGCCCCACCGTGGGGGACCTGGTGTTCCTCTGTGGCAGCAGCAACGGCAGTGGTATCCAGCTCTGCTCTCATCTGCCCCTCTTAGCCCTCATGCTTCCCCTCATTCATCCCTCTGCTACTGTTTTGGTCATGAGTATTAAGCACAGAGGAGAGGATCACGAACTTGGCCAGGAAAATGTCATTAATAACCTTGACAAGTATGGAGATGGATTGGGAAGGATAAAGGAGAGAGTGGGAGGAAAGGAAGTCGAGACAATAAATAGGCTAGACCTGCTGTTACCAT
This sequence comes from Pipra filicauda, assembly GCF_003945595.2. Classification (NCBI taxonomy): domain Eukaryota; kingdom Metazoa; phylum Chordata; class Aves; order Passeriformes; family Pipridae; genus Pipra; species Pipra filicauda. The sequence goes on along the minus strand of NW_024105031.1, from coordinate 3,600,172 downwards.
GTTAATCTCTACAGGGTTATTCAAGGGAATTGCTGTGTTACTTCATACTATACCTAGATCCTTTCCTTATTTCTGCACTATTTCTTCCTTGATATTGACATTGTATTTGTAACATAATGTATATTTATTATAGTTTACAAAATTAAGAAATCAAAACACAATTTCAAACATATTCAATACAATGGTGGAGGGGAAATACACAACTTAACTCGTTAAGTGATACAATTGCCTGACAATATAAAAGCTTTTAGTCCACTCACTTTTTTAATTGAAGATGATTATGTAATTGCATATCACTTAATGTGACCTCCAGTTTTTGTTCCAAAATAGACCATAGTTTTTTATATTAATACTCTATAAGAGGCTTACAGCAGCTATTATTTTTAATAATAGTCTCACTAGTGCCTTCCTGATTCTACAGTATTTCACCTTTGGCTGTTGTATTGTTTGGTTCACTACATTGTTTTGAGAAATATAATCATGATGCATACAAAAAAATCTGTTTGAGGATGATTTATAAAGGGGATCTGAATTTAAGGGAGATTATATTTCCATTTGCTGTACATAAATTGTGTCTTTTATCTGTGGGAGTGGGGACTGAATACCCTGTCAGAAAGAATTGCATATATATAAAAACTGGTTGCTGTGATGCTAATAAATAATCAATCACATTAATTCAGAAGAGGTAAATATTACAATTTTAATAACTTTAATGTCAGAGCATGTACTGCAGGAGTCCTCCTAAATGAGCAGTTCCTCTTGCTCTGAAGTGGGTTATCTGCAAAAGATAGGTGTGATTGGTGGTGATGGAAATGCAACCAGGTTTTCCAGAATAGGAGCCCAGTGTAGATAATCTGCTGCCATAAACACTTATGCATGTTGTTGACAGCTGCTCAGTCATAATTTGCAGGATTACTGGTGGTTATTAGAAAAAAAAAATGAAATTCCAAATAGTAAAAAGCAAAACTGTAGATAAATCTTAATCCTTTAAAAAAACATCGTGGTTCTTTGTTTTTTTAATAACAGTGTCCAGTTTACCGAGCAACAGCTCACCTGAAAGGAAGTTTTATGTTGGAAACAAAAGACTGTTGCGTTTGGGGTAGGGAAGAGACACCCTTGAGGAGTCCCAACAGACCTGCCTTTGGGGAAACTCTCAGCAGTTGCTGTTAGAGCTCTATTGAACAGAGGAGTTTGGCAGCCAATTAATTCTAATCAGATTTTTTCTGGGTTCAGTTCCCTGCGAGCAAGTTGATGATGTTCCCCCAAAAGCAAACTGGAGAGCAGCAGCAGCCTGGTTGTTGTGTGGTCTGTCTCCCTCTTAGGATAAGCTCCTGGCCTCCTTTTGTGTGTCTTCCCAGCCCTGCTCACCTAACTGACATCAGGAGTCTTCCTGCCAGAGGGAGGGTTTCTTAGGAAAGAGGGTTTTAAAAGATCAGGTTGGCAAGATCTGCAGGCATTGTGCTTGGCTTTGTGTTCAGCAGGTTTTCTGCTTGGAGCTTATTTCCTCCCACAGTTTCAGCAGCACAGAAGCCTTTTAATGGCAGCTCCCAGTGCCATGGCAGTGGGAAACATGGACTGGCAGCATTGTGGTATGGCAAAGGCCTTTGGCTGACTGGTCTCCACCACCATTTCCCCTCTGTGCCTTGTGTTTTGCTAAGAGGTGACTTTGACATGTTCCGAGCATGTCGTGGGAAGAGCTCCATGGGAGAAAACTAGGAAAAACCCAATGGCTGCAAGATTCTTACACTGTGTGTCATCTCCACCACGTGTTTGCAATTGTGCAAACATAATCAGTCTGGCAGATTACCAAATACGCCGTGCCTGCAAGGAAATAGGCCTCTCTTTGACTTATGACTGTATCTATGTGCAGTGTTCAGTTTATTTAGTTAGAGATCAGTCATGGATTTGTCGCAGTTCCTCATCACGGAGCAATCTCCTTTTCAATTGTGGTGTCATCCAAGGAGACATGACTGTGCTTCTCCTCTTCTCATCATAGCTGTGTCCACCGGTGGGCAGAGCAGCAAGCCAAGATCCTGCCACTTGATACCCCCTCCCTGGCCAGCCATGGGTGGGCATGGTGGCAGCTCAGGGAGGGGAGCCATCACTTCCACAGCGTCTCTTCCCATCACAGTGAAGCTGGCACAGAGGAGCTGGGCGGCATGCAGAGTTCCCCCACCGCTTGCTTCCAGCACATCCTCTGTGCTGCCCACATGACTGGAATAGAAATCATGCCACATGTACAAAACTGAAAACTTTTCACACTGCAATTTGTTCTTTCCTACCCCCGAGGCCTTTGTTAGCTAACAAGACACTAGTCTTTGAGGGGAGAGACAATGGTGTGTGGTTCAGCTCGTGCTGTGGAGGCGCGCTAGAAATGGCGCAACACCCTGTGACCCCCAGCCCCCCTCCTTAATTTTATTATTCTGGGTCAGTGACATTTATTTTGCTGTAAATGTCCAATTTCCTATACGGTACATGTGTTTTACAAAGGAACTAGTAAACTAAAATTATATGTTATGCAGAAATTCTTTGGTCTGCAAACACAGATAACCCATATTTGCCTTTCAGTCTTCATGAGCTTAGACATTCAGTGACAACCAGCAATAATATTTTTAGCCGCTGGCATTCTCTTCCGCTTCAGGCTAACTCACTAACTTGATCAAGAGATGCTCCTTAAATGAATTGACACCATGTGCAGTAAATTATGTATTAAGGAAAAAAGAGAGCTCTGGGGTGAGTCTGTGGTATCACTGCATTGGAACTGATTGCGGCTGAGAATTTGTCATTGCTGAAGTTTGTATTATATTTAGAGAGGGAAGGGGTGGTACATGTTGTCCAGCTCATCTCAGTTTTACAGTGCCATTTTAGACACCAAACCTCATTAAGCTTCTTTAGAGGACATACTCACTGCTGGCCTTCTGCACACATCCTGTGTATGCAAGGGATCCCACTAAACAACTGTCTAAATGGGGTGCAAGCAAGGCTGATACCCAACAGATAAATAAAATTTCATGTATGATAAGCAGTAAATACTGCTCTATCTTAGTCATATGAACTGGTTTGGCTGAGTTGTCCTCCCCCAAGTCGATTAAGTTTAATACTTCTGTGTGAACACTCAGTTTCCATTAAATATGTCTGTATGTCTGATCCCAGGCTGAAACTCTGATATTCCAAAAATAGTTTAATAAATTGAAATTCCAAGATGTATCATCATAAGCCTGTCACTTGAGTATCAAATCTGCCATGTTATGTAAAAAATATTGGTTATATAATGGGATTTTTATCAGTCGAGTGACATAAATGCAAATATTAGAGCATTATTAGGAAACCAACCTCTCTCTGACTTTGGATCTGTTATGCTGGAAGTCAGAGAAAAAGTAGATTATATATATATGAGGATTTAGGTGCTGTAGCTTCAGAGATGTCTGACAACTCTGAGTTACTTTGGGGGTTTTCTTCCAGATAAATGTAAATACATTGTAAATGGCACTGAGAAAAGAAACTGGAGTGTGAAAAGAATTTTGAGCAACTCCAGGGTTTCCTTTGTGATACCCCAACTGCAGCCACTGCTGCTGGTGGGGTCAGAGATGTCCCAAAACCCAGTACTTCTTACCTCTTGAAATAGGTGGAGAGAGAGCTGGGGAGCTATAGTCTGTCTATCTGCTGGAAAGCAGATAAAGGTCCTGAGCTAGCAGAAACTGGGACTCACTAGCAGGAGGACATATGGAAGAGCAGCAGGGATTTCCTGTAGGCAGAGCAATGTTCATACATGCATCACAGCCAGTTGTCACCAGTGATCAGATAGCAGTGCCAAGCCCTGGGGAAAGGCTGAATGGGCAGCAACTGCTCAGGGAGCAAAGGCATTGTGTGGAAGTCCACACTATTGGGGAGTAGAAGCTTTGGAGTATGGGAGCATGTAAAGAGTGGTGTTGTGAGTTACCTGAAAAAGAAAGGAATTAAGTATGCTATACATAGAATTAAGTGCATCGTTTTATAACTGATAAGCTGATTTTGCAGTTTGCACAACTTGTTGAAAACCCTAAGTAGGGTACTATCTGAAATTGCACAGCCTGATGTTACTGATGGACAACCATCTGTCCCCACGGACTTTCAAATTAGGAGAGCATCACTTTTACTAAGAGCAGGCAGTCTGTATGGTGGAGGGTTTAGTAAGTGAATTAGATGAGTCTTCTGCCTTTTCAGCCTGAGGTAAAAGCAGACTGAAAAAAATAGAGGCAAGGTCAACTTCGCAAGTTAATATAAGTGAAATAAATATTTTAATTTCACATATTTTCTGGGTTAGTTGAAGTGGAGCAGACTGTAAAAGGCTGATGTGCTCTTTAATGTTTCTAGTTCAAAGAGGCAGTTTTCCCAGTAGCACTGGTATCCCCCCAGTTGGCTCTGTCACAGCACCTCGAGCATTCGGCACACTTTAGAAAATTAAATCTCACAGTGCTCCGCCGAGCAGGTAACTACTATCCTTCTCTTATGGATGGAAAATTGGCATATTCAGTAAAGGAGTAGAAGCTGGAGGGAAGGAAACTAGTGGGAAGAGAACACTGAATGTGCTTCCCAGGGAATTCTCAATATCACACATCTATGTCCTGGGATGGGGAACTACCCGCCTTTAAAGAAGTGGATCACATGTCCAAAGTAACACTGAAAGCTGTAGCATAGGCTGGTCAGGGTTCTGATACCTCCTGTGCCTGGGCTTTAACTAGAAATCAGTTCCCCCCAAAATCTATAGATTCAGGTAACGAGAGAAAGGACGACCCTGTTCTGCAAGCAGGGGCTGTGCATGTAGGCTTCCTACATCAGTGTAAAGTTCCTCTGCTGCCTTCACAGAAGCCACAGGGCTCCAGGGCTTCTAAGCCTGCATAGTCCCAGCTGAGCTTTCACCTTTCCCTGACAGTGAGCTACCTCAGTGCTACTAAAGTGCACGCTGACAAAATGCTTAGTTTAAAACATGGCATAAAAGTGCTATTAATGTGTTGCTGGATTTTTCCCCTTGTATGGGATATGAAAAGGAAAAAGAAAAAAAAAATTTTTTTTGCCCTGTAAGATTAAACTATCATCATGGTTTTAAGGGCTTAATCTGCTGGCATGCAGACTGCTGGCTGATAAGTCTCAGAGTCTGAGTGTAATTGGATGCAGCATCGGATTCCGTTGTGTGGGCTTTCCAGGGGCTTTTTGTTTGTTTGTTCATTTTTAACACACTGCAGAGTTGAAGTGATCTGTCTCTGGAAATGCCTTTCGGGTTGAAGCTGTAATGCTGTGTCCCCCCAGCTGGTATTTGGGCAGCACCTGGTTGGAGACCACCGCTCAGGGAGGGCAGCGGGGAAGGCTGCTCAGTGTATGAATTCGTGCTATTGTTCGAGAGACACATCTGCCTTAAGAAATCGCACGGCACAGGCCGTTACTTATTCAGATGCAGAAGCTCCTTCCGTCCCCCAAGACGGCCCATTCAAGTCACATGCCAGAGGTCTCTGCAGAATGGGCTGCAGCTGCTTCAAATCTGCTGTCTAACATCAGAAGCAGTTGGACAAACTGTACCGTGCTGACTACAGTCAGGCTCCCTGGCACCAAGGAAGACAGGGAAAAGATTTGGGATCCCAGCGCTATGTTCTCAGAGGATCTGTGGCTGGAAAATGAGAAAAACTGTGCTGTTGTTCACAAGTCGAAACGAGGAAGGAAGCGCCAAGAGCTCCTGGCCGTGGCCCTGGGGGTGAAGGTGGGAGTAAAGGGGGCACTTTTGTGGCAACCTCTGAAACTCTTTGCCTATTCGCAGATCACCTCCTTGGTCAGAAGAGCAGCCTTAACTCAAAATGACAACCACTTCAACTATGAAAAAGCACACAATTTTAAGGTAAGCATGCCTTCCTATCATTTTCAGTTAAAAAGTTCTGTTGAGATGCCTCACATTTTGGTTTTTTGCTGTGATGAGTTTTGCACGCATCTATTTATACTAGCTCTAAGAAAAGTGTTGAAAAAATGCATTTTTCTTTTTATTTTAAGTTCTCTTAACTGCATTCTTAGTATGCTTTATATAGGGACTTAATCCAAATAATAGTTTTGCTGCTCACTGTACTACTTGACTGGCAGTTTAGCTCTTTTCCCAGATTTGGGTTTCTTTTTTATTCAGAAACAAAGTACTTCATGTTGATTGTCTTTATCTTAAGTGTGTATGTACTTTTCATTAAGAAAAAGGCCCCTTTTCAAAATCTAGCTATTATCAGAAGCCAGTAGCATTTTATCAAAAAACATTTTGGACCATTTCTATTTTCAGAAGAAGTTGAGGGGGCTTGGGTGCTCCTAACAGTGAAGCAAAACACAGCAGTGGGTATTGTCTCCCAGCTTTTGTTCCACCACCATATGCTAAGGAAATGCTCTCAGAGTCTCACTGAGCTATACGATGTGAGCTTGTGTTTGCTTGTCAAACTAAAACAAATCTCTGGACAAACACAGGGATGTTTAAATGGATCATCTTTTTGCTGTCTTATACATACAAAATCAGATTCTTAGGGATTTTTTCCCCAACAGCTGTCTCTGGCAGACTGCAGCAGGGAAGTGACTCAGCTTTGGAAACGGACCTTCCAGGCAGCTTGTGTTAAAATGTTTTGCCAAAAGGACTGTGATGGTTTCAGAGTGTGCCAGCCAGTTACCGTATCTAATGCTGTCAAATTGCGGTTTGATGCTTATAGGGATAAGCATCGAGAATAAGAGGCAGTAACAAGACAAGAAAGGAATGTATCTCAGCTTTGAAACCTCAGTTTAGTTAAAGCTCCTTGAGGATGCTGATCTGGGTCACTGTCAGAATAGTTCCACTCATTAGCAGAACAAGAATTTTCTGATATTCATCTAGAGCCTGTCAAAAATGGAGAAACACTGATTTAAATTATTTCAGTTAGCGAAAAGAGTTTCACTTCTTATTTTTCTACATGTTCTGCTGTGCAGACATGGCTCTCCTCTGCAGTACTTCTGCTGTAGTTGGCAAATCAATAATTTAATATTAGTGGGCAAAGCGAATCATAGCATCCCTTTCCTCATTCCCCTTCCTTGACCCAAGCTACAGAAAAGTCAATATTTATCTCTCTGATAGGCACTGAAGGAAATAGGGGAAATACTCTGTGTTTTCTTGCTTGATTAAGCCAGCTTTCATTCTTTCTGGGTTTTGCCCTCATTATCATTTTAATATCAAAACTATTTTAGTTTAACTAGAAAGTATTTTCTCATGACTGAGACTTTTTTCCACTTTGACCCATGCATTCTTTCCTCTTCAAAATTTCCCTTGTTTTGGCTTTGATTTATAACTGGACATGTGCCCAGTTAACTTTGCATTTGCACAATCTAACTGTTGTACGGTCTCTGTTCCTTTCTGTTTCAAGAGAGTCATAGTTTAAATGGAAAATCACATGATTAAAATAGAAATGTATTCAAAGGCTTGACAGCAGCCTAGTAAGGGCAATAACAAACCTTAGGGAACAAGCATTTCTAAAATAATTGCCCAGAAAGGTCAATCAAAAGTGTTACATTTGCTTAATGAACAAATACGTTCACTATGCAAATACAGTTAGTTTTCCAAAGGAATATATTAGAGTATGTCTAGTTGTTGAACAAAAATGTGGACAGTATATTCAGAATAGAGTATTTAGATTTAAAACATGTCTAAATTCAAGGCTAATATCTTTTATATATTCCGTATTCATTGCCTAAAAGACTTAGGAAATTATTTAGAAAAGAATGGCTTTATGGGTCTTGGGGCAAAATTCTTAATGGTTTTTGCCAGCACTCAAGCTATAATGGTATAGGATTTATCTGAAGGACAGTGCTATTTTGCAGACATTCAAAAAGTTGTCTTCCCCATTTTTCCGTGAATACTGACATGTACTGTATCATTCATCTCAGTTCCTAGAGATAAAGGTTACATGTCAGACTGTCCCTCATAATCTTGTCATAGGCAATTCTTCATGAACAAACACTCTTTAGCTCTTGTCCTTTAGCTGTGAAGAATCTTAAAAATGAAGGGCACATTTTTAGTGAAGTTGATGAGATTTTTGTAGATCTTACACCAAAGATCTTCCCTACTAGAAGAGAGAAGGAACAAAAGGAAGAACAGATTAAAGGCACAAATTCAGTGCAAGGACGGCTCTCCCTCCATCCTTGCCAAACTAATACAAAAATTGTAAAGTGGTGTTGAAGTTTGGAGCATGAGGGCACCAGGTTATGCCCTTCTGAGTATCCATGCTTTCTTATTCAACCTCTCTTCCAAGTTTCAAGACACTCACAGCAAATGAACAAAAAAAAGATTTAGTATCCAGACTGATTTGTTAAGCTGGGTTCATCCTGAGCACACCACGTAGTCACATGGATTTAGGTTTGGAGCTGGCGTCTGTCTGGCGGGACAACTTTGCATAAGCCAGTGTAGACATACCGTAATTCAGGAAAGAGAATAAATCTCTGAAGCCCTGTTTAGAAAAACACAGAGGTATTTCTCTAGCTATGTGGGTATCAGCCTAACTGGATCACAAAGTCCTCATGTGTTAGGATCCAGGAGGCTCTTTCAGATGAGCTTTACCTGCCAACTTCAGTGGGGTCCCAGCTGGTGGTGAAGTCAACCTTCTGCCTGAGGGCAGCAGCATGGAGTTTGGGGACGCTCCACGCTCTTTGTTCTATGCTGGGAATTCATGAGAGGGCTTCTGTGCTGCTTTAAGTGAGCGAATACAGCAGAATAATGTGCATTTTCCACAATACTGTGCCTGTTTGCCACTATAGAACGGGGCAAATCCCATTTGCAGGCAGGCTAGTAGAGCAAAGGCAGCTGATTACAGACAAGTCAGATCTGCTGGGAGAGAGGACGCTCTAGGATAAATTTCCCCTTGTGTTAAGCACTGCAGATAATACTGCTTCTGGGAGACAAAGGGTTTGGGGAGACATTTTTTACATACATCAAGAAAATTATGTGTATTCATTTAAACAAAAATAACAGCAGAGTTAGCTTTTCTTCCCTGCAAATGGCTCAGGTTCAGCAGGAGTCCACAGGAGAGTGCAAATGTGCCTGTATTCAGGCAAAAGTCTGTAAAAAAATCTTCTCTGGAGGCAAATAGAAAAGTATTCAAACCCAATGACATAAACAACAAAATTTCCTCAGAAACAACACTATATAATGCCAATAAAAAACATGTGTTTCAATTCAAGGCAATTTTTTCGTCCATTTCTGCAATATTGCTTAAGGTATAACTTTGTTTTGCCACCATACTAGCACTCCTTAAATTTGGTCTCAGTTTCTCCCTCCGTGAAGACAACTCAGACACAAACTAGAAGTCAATATGGTAGCACCCACTGGGGGAATGCCACCATTTAAAAAAAAAGAGCACCAGATGGGTGAAGGGCAGAAGTGAGAGCACAGGAAGGAAACAAGAAGAGACATGCAATGTAGTGTTGTGTGAGACTGACCAGCAGAGAGGAGACATGGACGTAAGAAACAACTTTTTATTGAAAGAGGCTGAAAGATGGAACAAGAAAATTTCAGTGTATCATCTGAAACATCATGATTTTAGCTTATTTGGAGAAACAGTTCCCTATAAATTCTTTTAAAAATTGGAATTATGTGTCAACCGTAGCCCAAGCAGCCCAAGCCTATGTTTTCTGTGCACAGAGAGGTCTCCTGAGATGGCAGGATGGGGTTGGGACCAGCAATAAATAACTCAGTCCATTCATAATGATGCGGCTACAAAGGATGGGGCAAAACCTAAAACCGCATCTCAAAAACGTAAGACCTGCTGTTACGTCTCACTGTTTAAAACAGAAATAAGGCCAATCTTGCAGGTAAAATTCCCATTTGCCATTCAAAAGTGTTCCTAAGAACAGAATTCCTCCATTATTTGTTTAAACTTAATGTCAAGCCATAAGAGACTTACTTCAAAACTGCATCTTAAGAGGCTTTTTGCACCTTCATCTAGAAACTTTTGAAAATGTCCCTTTTTTCAGTTAGTTTCAACTTGGCCAGAAACCACCAAGACTAGCTTTTCACAGGGTATTTCAGCTGGAGACTTGCCATTTGAGCTAAAATGCAGATCCGTGAAAAATTGAAGTGAATGAATAAAGAGAACTCAACCTTTGAGGGCCACCAAGCTGAACGGAACAAGGGAAGGGTGAGCTGTCAGCACTTCTGAAATGGAGCCCTCAGCCAGCATTGATGACTTTCCAGTTAATGACAGGAGAGATCAAGGAATAATCAGCTACCATTTTCAAAATAAGCCACAGCAAGATCAGCTGAAATAAGCTTTATGTAAAGTGTGCAAGTAGGCCCCAAATATCCTAGCAACTGCAATGGACTTTATATATGAAATGGTGTGTTTTTAGAAGTCCTGACTGAGCTTTTACAGCCCTTCTCACAAGGTTAGCTTTTGTAAACTGCTGCAAAGCAGAAGACACAGTTAGCTATCTTCCCACAGCAGATGATTTTCGCCCACAATTAAGTGCAGGTGCAGACCTACTAATTATGTGGCTTTCAGTCTAAAAATGGTAAAGATGCAGGCATAATTAGTAGTATCTGTAGTTTTGTATCCACTGAAGGTCACACGGTGACTGAAACTCAGGTCACCAGCTGATGTTATGTACAGCTGTTTACCACCACAAAAAGCCATGTCTGAAATTCATGCTACCCACTCTGCAAAATAAAAATGAAATGAGAAAGTAGTATATGGCTATATTTATTAATATATCTATCTCAAACTTTGTTGCAAAGTCTTGTTTCACAGATATACACATTTTTCTGAGAGGTAAAATACCACTTCAAAAAATAATCATGACCAGTCAGACATTCCAGTTTTGACCTTTCACTGCCAAAAGGGAGGAAGAATTACTGTTGCTTTAAGTTTATTCACACAATTATTTGACTGAGTAGTTGGTCAGAAGCCATTTGTAGTCAGGCTCATGTTTTTATCTCAAAATCAAAAAGAGATAAAAACATCTGTATTAAAATCGCAATACTTCATCTTCCTGGACTCAAGAGTACAGGCTTGTGTAAGTGTGATTCTGCACACAAATGGAGCAAAAACCTTAGCAAGCCAAATGCTTGGCCTAAAACTTCACAGTTTATCTGAAAAGGGCAATGACCGTTTTTTCACTCTATGGAAAGCAGAGAGCATCTTTCCCCATCCCAGGGGGTGGAAGTGGCCTTTCAGCCGTTCACCCAATGGGTAAACAAGAGCAGAGAGAAATATATAAAAGGACGGGTTAGCAGCCAGAGTGTGCATGATTTATGTTTTGTTAGGCTCAATTAAGTCTCTGGCTAGAACTAGCTCATATTGTGTCCATTCACACGGGCATGGACCTCACTATTTACTCTTTGTTTCAATGAAAATGAAATGCTTACTTTACCAGAACACACATCTTAAATAAAAAGGTCTTCCGCTATAGCCTTTGGAAAAGCAGTGTTGGAAGCAGCGGTAGTGTGCAAAACCCGGCTGTGGGTTCTGTCAGCACACAGGTCATTTTATTCCTCCTGCTACAGTGTGGACTGTAGCAAAATGAATTTTGGTCTGCTGAAAGAGTCTACTGACATCTTTTCCCTATGTGAGTTCAATTTACTTACTTGAGTGAGGAAGGGTGTCATTTGCTTTTATCTACAGTTCCTTGGATTATTAGTTTTACTTTTTTAATCCTGGGTTCCTCACCTCCCCTATAGTTAGAATGTCAGCTAGCAAAAATTATTTGTTTTCAGTGTCATACACAGCCCAGTTCTTTTTAATGTTAAGCCTATTGAAAGATAAACTACAAGATCAAAGCAAATTTCTGTTCCCATGGTTTATTTCATCTAGGCTTTGGAAGGATGTGGGCACTGTATGCTAAAGATTTACTCCTACTGAGTCTTCTGTTGTTTATCCATTTCAGTTGTTCCATCTGTCAGACCATCTGCCTCCCAATGACCCCATTTCTTTCTCCCACTCCATTTGTATTACAGGTCCATACATTTCGAGGTCCGCACTGGTGTGAATACTGCGCCAACTTCATGTGGGGTCTCATCGCTCAGGGAGTGAGATGTTCAGGTAGCCCTTCAGCATTTTCTGTCATTCTCTTGAACTGCTCAGACATCTGTCCCATCCCAGCTTGCACTCCCTGCAGGAATGGGGGCCAGGATTTCTGTACAGAGCAAGGCAAGAAATCCTCCTGCAGAAGTTAGAACATTTTCATTTGCCTCATTAGCTCGTTTAGAAATGAAGCCATAAGGCCTTGGTTGCTGAGAGTGACATCCTTTTGGTAGTACCTTGGTCCTGTCTGTGCCTTGGTGTATACTTTAAAACTTGTTCTATGGTTAAGTTGTCCCTTAATGTTTTTATGTCTTAAACTAGGCTTCATAACTCATCTTTTTGCCACCAATTGCTGGTAAGTGCCCTTGTCTGAAAAAAAGACTGCCACCTGTTTCCCATAAAAAACCATGCATTGCTGCAAGCCTGAAGTATTCCACCTCAAGATAAAACTAAAAAATACAACCTTCATTTTCCAAGGGGAATTAGTTTTCTGGTGCCTCTATAGCTGTATTGGCATTTTAATAGTGCCTTAATTATTTTAAATTTGTTTGTTCTTTTGTGGGAAAAATGATCTTGGAAAAATACAATAATCATCACATCATGAGCTTTTGTAGTAGCAGTAGTGTATTGGTGTATTGCAAATGGGTTTTCATATCTTCTTTCTCCACATCTAGAATCACTTCCAAAAGTTGTTTGTCTTACCTCTGTCTTACCTCTCCCTGCCTGACCTCCGGGCATTCCTGATCTCCGACTGGCACCAAACACATCCAACCCTGACATCTGCCTTCCATCAATGGAGGAGGTGGTTTTTACCTAAAATTTAGACTGCAGTTTGAAGGATCAAAATACCTTTCTCAAATGCACTTTTAATAAGTGTAGTCTCAGCTACTGCTATATCTTGTCTGCCTGTAGATGAATAAGGGTAACACAAAGAATATGAGAAGGACATTAAAAAGGAGGAGGAGTAGTTTGCTTCTCAAACTATATCTTAAACAACAAGTGTGCAAGACCTGGCCTCACTAATGCATAACACTATTTGTTCACATACATAAAGTATTAAACTTATGAAAAGGCTTGTTTACTTAGCATGAAACATAATACACTTCCTCATTAAATTACGAACGTTTAACTCTAAGTAGACAGATGCATTTGGATTTAACTTCACATGGTTGGAGAACAGCACTGAAAACAAGCAGGGAGGATCCTGACTACAGCACTCACATTTGTTTAGATTTCACAGAACAACAATGTATTATGCAGTAATAACTTTATGGAGAAACCCAAAAAAACCCACCCAATTCCATGAAATGTTGAGGTTTTGTATATGTTTGTTGAGGTGTTTGTATATGATTTTGCTTGATTAATATTTTATAGAGTGTAATACTGAAATGTGCTGTAAGTAATAGGGTCATGTTTACATTTTTAACAGACTAATGTTAAGTTAACTCAAAGGGTACCATCAGTGATGGACATGACTGGGAAGGCATTAAAACAGGAATCAAAGTTGTGTGAAATAATGCAACTCAAGATGGTGGTGTTTACTGAGGCTTATAAATTCATTTGGCTGAATATTTGAGTCTATTAGAAAAATTCAATTTGTGGAGATGAAAAAGTGATGTGTAAGTTAATAGAAACCCACCCATGCAACTGAGAGTAGGATTTGACTCTGGAGTAAGACAACAAGAGCTATTTGTAAAATGAGTCACTTTTTTACATCATGCCTTTCACAGCATTTTATATGCCTAAACTGACCTACAGACTAAACACAGGGGAGACTTTAGTCACCAGTGAAGTGATGAGCCAGAGATGAGGAGTCTGCTGATGTGGCAGAGAGAGCCAAAATGTGACACTGCAGGAATGTGGAAGGCAGAGTGAGGCATGCTAGCTCAAGGCACTGTCCCAGTTTGAGGGTTCAGGTGAATCTTAGGTTCTTCAACTGTGACCAGTGCTAAGCCTCACGACAACCAGCAGAAGACAGTCATTACTGTGCCAGTTTTATTTAAGGCTAATCTAAAATACCCAGAAGTTAAGCCTCACATGTTCAAATGCAACACCTTGAGCTATGTGTCCAGTAATGAACCAATCCAGACTGCATCAGCAGTCACCTACAGCTCAGAGTGATGTGAGGGACATCCGGAGTCTTTATACCTTTCTAACAACTCTGCTGGAGTTCACTTCTCCCACTGTAAGATTTTTACACATTTCCATGCTCATCTTTCTCACCTGCGCTCATCTTTCTCATCTGCATCATATTTATTTTATCTTCGCTGACTGATGGGGAAGTTGTGCCCCTTGCTTGACATGGACCAAGGAAATAAATTGTTAGGGAAAGCCTATCAGCATCATTATTAATTAATTAATTAACCTGGCTAACTTTGCTTACAGACTGTGGGTTGAACGTACATAAGCAGTGCTCCAAATACGTGCCCAACGACTGTCAACCAGACCTCAAGAGGATAAAACGAGTCTACTGCTGTGATCTCACCACACTCGTGAAAGCCCACAATACCCAGAGGCCCATGGTTGTGGATTCATGCATTCGGGAGATTGAAGCAAGAGGTTCGTATGCTTAGGAAAGCAGCAGACGCAATGAAATGAAGATGACTTGAATTACCTGCTAAGCTCACACAGGGTAGTATGCTCATGCACACTGAGGACAGGATGAGAGAAGGGTTTTTTTAGTGCAGGTGATACATTGCTTTGCATTAGCTAGTAAAATTAAATCATGGCATTCCTTAATGCAATTTCCTGAAATGCTTTCTGAAACATGTCAAAACATGTATTATGTTTCACTTCTGAAAGGGGTGAACTTTAAAGTGAACTTTAAGTTCATATTTATGTGTCTTTTTTCATTACTTTATTTTAACATACCTAGGGACACGTCCAATTTTGGAGTAATCAGTTTAAATCAAATCTGTTCTTAATAACCTTTACAGACATTGTGGGCAAGAGAACACAAGTGACTGAAAGTGACTCAGACAAGTGAGGTCACAGGCTGTGGTGTTTTG
The DNA here is from genome assembly GCF_003945595.2 of Pipra filicauda. Classification (NCBI taxonomy): domain Eukaryota; kingdom Metazoa; phylum Chordata; class Aves; order Passeriformes; family Pipridae; genus Pipra; species Pipra filicauda. The sequence goes on along the minus strand of NW_024105031.1, from coordinate 3,585,132 downwards.
TGGTAGGACACTAACTGCTCATGGTTTCACATGATGCTCAGTTACTGACTGATGGATCCTGTGCACAGGCAGCATGTCACAGCCAAAACTCAAGCTTGTGACAGGTTTTTGGTAAACAGACCTGTGCCAGATTGAAGGAAAAACATGTCCCCTCCAATAATCATGTATCCCCTCTGTAATAATCATGCATTTTTGCTTTGGATAGCAAATGTGTATGTTTAATGTGCTGCCCAATAAGCCAAATTTTCCTGTTAGTCACAGCTTCAGCACAGGAATCTCATAATGTGGAATTCATAGCATCCCAGTAATCTGCATAGCAACACACTGATACTCGCCACAGGGATTTCAAAGCCACGCATCATCTGCTGAATTGAATCAAAGACTTACTAGTAAATCCTCTGCACTGCTCCGTAAAGCTCTACCAGGATTATATCATCATTGCAGGGACAAATAAAAAGAATAATATAGACTAAGACAGAAGAGCTTTACTCCAATGATATAGCAGGAAGCTACATTGCATTTGAGATTTAATCACTTACTTGTACATGTATTGACTAAGATAAAATCTGTTGCCTGCTCTCAGTTTTTTCAATATCTTTGTATTTTTTATTTAATTGCCACAGAACTATGAAAGATTCTGATTTTGTTCTTAAGAAAACAAAGTGTATTGGAACTTATAAGTAGGTTAACAAGGTGCACAGTTACAATAAGGAATTCTAGGATTAAAATAAATAACCTGTGTGTAACTCAACCTGCTATGCTGGGCTGCCCTGCATTTCATGTCGGCATGGAGCAATGTGGGGAGAGCTGTGCGAGTGAGCAGGTTGCTTGTGTGAAAGAACTGTAGAAGGGATGTACTGATGGTGAGAAGAACTGTATCCATTGCATCTTTCAGCTGTGTATAAGTAAAAGCTGACAGCAAAACAGGGAAGAAATGTGCTCACAGGAAAGGCAGTCTTTTACTTGAATTGCTATTTATCATTAAGCAACTGGTAAAAGGAAGGGAGACCTCTAAAGCTTTATTAATTATAGCCAAATCCAGGAAAATCTCCTACATAAAAGGAATAAATCATAATAATATCACATGCCTCACCATTAGCAAATTGCAGTATTTTCCTCTAACATAATCAAATCAACCATGTACCTAACAAAATCAGAAAGTAAACATTCTAAAATTCTTTAATCCTTTTAAGAAACAATTTAACATCATCTTGATCTTTCCTTAAATGCTCTGGAGTTTCACACTGCAAATAATATTTTGCTACACTTAGTAGGTCTGTTGTCCTTGCTTTACTGTTTTTAAGCCTAAATATTTGTTGGTTACTGAAGCTAAGTTAAACAAGAATTTTTTGTTTCAGGTTTGAAGTCCGAGGGCCTCTATAGAGTCTCAGGCTTCACTGAGCACATTGAAGATGTGAAAATGGCCTTTGATCGAGGTACACCATTTTTTAATTTTGTACCGTTTTAATCTAAGCTTTCAGTTCTTTTGGGGGTTATATAGGTACCATGGTAATGAAACTGGCATATAAACAGAAGTAGAGAAAGCAATCTGTCTTTTCTAAGTCCTTAAATTGACCTGCAGTCCTTTTCATAAGAAGAAACATGTTTCATAGTTGGAAGGAATAATTAAACACTAGGAATTGATGGGTAGAAGGCTAAGCAGGTGACTGGATGATTGCTCAGCCTAGCAGTACAGCCTCAGCCCCTAGCTGAAGTACGAAACTAGATGGTGCCAGGGAAAAGTGCTTAGTCCTGTCTTTGATAGACTCAATGCTTTACAATATGATAATCTATTTATGAGTTTAAGGACCAGGAACTCCAACTGGGAAGTCATTCTGCAGGTAGCCTTGTAGGAAACATTGCAGCACTGTGCATGTGATTCCATCCGTGCAACAGACGTGAGGAGCATTGAGGAGATTGGTTGTACAGCATATTGAAAAATTAATTATTAAAACACTGCCTGATTACCATCCTCATAGCCCTTCTGAATTGATTGAGCTGATTATGTTGGTTCTGGTTGCGCACACGATCTTTGCACACAGGACTAAAGTGGTTATGTAAGCGAGTGCAGGGTTAGAGCCTTCATCAATGGAAAACACCTTTTCAAGTACATTTAAGAAGTTACATGAATATTCTTCTCCTTTCCCATAAATAGTGTTTTCCTTCCTACTTAATTTTTTCAGGTATTACCTCTGCCATATTAGGGAATAGGATCAGACACAGCCCAGTGGTCACAAGCCCCTGGGGGACAAGGCGGGTCCAGGTTAAGCCAGAAAGTCATCCTGTGGGTCAGGGTTGCAATCAGAAGGGTGCATGGCCACACACCAGCATGGCCATGACGCAGCTGGAGACAGCTGGGATATCACTCAGGCAGGGACTGAGGGCCCTGGCGGCCCATGGGCAGGAGGTCTGAGGGCTCTAGGGGAGGCTGCACAGGCCAGCAAGGTCTGTGGGTGCCACATCTTACTGCACCTGAACAGTTTGTGTTTGGAGGCAGTTTATCATACAGATATCGCCGTAAAGAAAGTCCAACTAGCAATTTCTAAATTGACTGTTTTCATGCTGAAATATCCTTAAAATATAATACATATTTTAAAATATGTTTCAGGCTGTAGTTGTGAACCTATGCACCTACAGACATAGGTCAGGCATTATTTGGGCAAGAGAGATGCACAATGATATGACTGTTATCATAGGAAGGTAGTGTTGCAGATGTGCCACAGGAATCAATGCTACTGAGAGGATCATGGTCCTCACAAGTCCCATTCTGCTCCCTGCGGGTAGATCTGGCCTGGCAAACCCTTTTGTTCTGTGTGTTAATTCTCCTCTAAGTGTACCAAGCTAAATGAAACCCAGAAGGAGAGGCACAGGTTGTAGAATTGGAAGAAAGCAGATTTAAATTTATGTCTGAGCATGACTTCAACACTGCTACAGCTGTAGTTCCTTTGCAAATGCTTTGAACCACTGGAGCCACTTCAGTTTATCGCCTATTTATTGCCTATATTCACAGCATAATTGATGGCAATACACACTTGAATTAGATCCACAGCAAGGAAGAAAGTGTGATTTACTGGCAAAGGTAGCAGCATCTAGAAACAGGAAGAGTAAAGTTACTAGCAATTTTGGATTTCCAAAGGAAAAAAAGCATGGATAAACATGGAAGCAGAGAAAGCAAGAACGGAGTTTGTATACAAAGGCTGTGGGGAAGACCATTGGGCATAAATTCAGAAGGAGGAGAACAGCCTAACAAAGGAAAGAGAGAGTGTTGCCATGAATAAAAAATAAGCATAAATAAAAGCAGCAGAACAATGAACAAAACCTTGTTATGAGAATTATAGGACTACAGTATTGTGAAGACCAGAAGCTGAGAACTTTCAAAACTTTCCAGGTTTGAAAATGTTTTCTCCCTGAACTGAGATGGAAGGGCAGGAGGAGTTGAGATTTTTTGCAGGAAGGGATTTAAAGAAAAACAAAATAAGTTTTTTTTGTTCTGACTTGTGGGCTGTGCGGCTAGAAGGTGGTTGTCAGCTGGCAGAAGTTAGAATTGGCAGGATACTTCCAACATGACAGCTCAGGGCTAGCTTCCCTGTCAGATTAAAGTTTACAGAGGCAGGGACACCACCCTCTCTTTTGCATCCCAGCCCCATAGGTAGGAACATTGCTTTTCTGCTGCCCTGTTACCCCTGCTTAGCACTAGAAGCTAGAGCAGCATGAAGTGAACCATCTGAGGATGAGGAATATCCCAGTTTTCACCTGGAATATACCAGGTGACAGAGCTGGGAGAGAAAGGACCTGAGAGCCAGGTGGCAGGTCTTGCATCCAACACTACCTGGGAGTTTTCTGTTCAAATTTAATTTTCTGCCCAGAATGTGAAGTTTGTGGGAGTTTTACAGAATTCATATTTCCACGTTCACTACGGGAAATTAACTTTTTTTTTTAAAGTTAAAAAAAAAAATAAAAAGAGAAAATTTGTGTGTGAAATATAAAGTGGAAAATTCCTGATCAGTTCTGGTTAATAGAAAGGTGTTGCAGCAGAAACAGCTTTATCTGTGGTCACATCACTATCTCAGATATCTCTGGAGCACACTGCATAGCAGAAGGTAAATATGTTTTAAAATAGCTTGGGATAGTCAAAGGAGATGCTTATAGCAGAGGTATGAACCAGAGAAGAGAACTCTTTAGTCTTGACACAGTACTAGAGGATGTACACTGGCCAGGAATAAATTTTGTTTGACAATTTAAAGACCATTTTTTAACCATCTGAAAGGAAGTCTTTGAAACAACCTTCTTGTAAGAGCAGGGATAAAAAACCTGAACTAGTTTTGGAAGTGGAAGTTGCAGGGTTTACCAGAAGGGTTATATGATATGGTGCCTGCAGTAGCAGAACACTGCACTCGGTCATTACAGAGGTCGCTCCCTGCCCATCATTTCTGAGTCAGCCCCCTGACTCGCTAAAATGCCAGTACTTTTGCATCTCCAGAAATGCAGCTTTTAATAAATGGGGTTGAAAATAGAGAGGCCATTTTAATGCACAGGATTCATCCTTGAAATAATGCCATCAAGCTCTTTGGTTCCCATGCTCTTCATCAAGCTACAGGGGCCAGAAGACAATATGATACAGGGATGAAGCATGGGGGCTGACTTGGCTGTAGGGTACCTCTCCTGCTGATCCCTTGTGCAGCTGAAGGGGTGCAACGAAGAGAAGCCAGCCCTCCCTCTGACTAATTCTGCTTTGACAAAGAGACACTTGTTGCTTCCAAAGAATTAGAGCAATAACAGAAAAGCAAAGGCAAGTTTGCAAAGTTAAAATCTTGGGAAGAGAATAGCATCCCACATAATATTACTTGGGCCCAATGAAACTATGATAGTTGGTTTTAAAACAGGGTGAAGTTGGTCCTCATCTGATTTAAACTAAGACTGCCTTCCAAAGCCAAAGCAGTGTAAATACCCTACTGTAAATTAGCATTAGGCTCTCTGAGGCACTGACAATGTTCCATTTTAGTGATTTTTGTAATGAGAAGGAGGGGAATAATGTGGATTTATTTAATCTGGTGAATGTTGGTGCTATAGAATGACAGTTGCTCTCTGTCAGCATTGTTGAGCTGTGGCGTTGTGGCATCCAGAAAACACCCATTGTGTGCTTAATCCACAGAGCAGCCATTGTCACCACTGCATTCTGTCCTCCCACTTGTTTGTATGACTGGCTGGTACAATACACTTGCTAAAAATATTATGCTGTTAAATATTACATGAGTACTTAGAGGCATCCTAATTCATACTCACCCTTTTGGCCGTGTAGATGAAAACCTGTCAAATGCCAAATCCAAGAAAAAACACAAAGAAGGATGTTAGAATGGTAAAGGTTGTGCAATAAAACCAAAGCATTTAGGAAAAAGGAACTTAAGAAAAATCTAATTCAGTATTCAGAAGGCATAGCTGAGGCTTTAAGAATGTAACACTTATTCTATTTCATTCTCTAATAAAGTATTGATATATTTCTATGGCATCCAAAGTCAGCTGAAACCTTTAAGGAAAAGAATAAAGACCTTCTTTGTCTTGAGATATTAAAACTTCAACATAATGCAACAAAATACATTGAGAGTCAAAGTAACAAGGAAAGATAAGTGATGGGGTTTGGGTAGGATTAGGTTTGTACAGCTGAAATGAACTATGTGTTTGTAAGCCAAAATTTATGAAAAACAAATACTGTATTAACATATGGCCACTGCAATGATACAATCTGATGAGAATTCCTATATTGAAGAGTGAAAAAAATTATGGTGGTAATGCAGAAGGTAGTATATAAACCACATGTAGTTCATACAGTCTGCTACTGCAGAGGATCCTCTGTGAAATATGTGTCATGACTTTTCTGACAATGAATTAACTTTTCTTTCTTAGTGCTTTGAATTTTAAGTGTGTTCTAAAAAGAAAACAAATCCAGGAATTTGATGAGGATAAGAAATAACTGCAGCCTACCAAGGACCTTCAATTGCTGAAACCGAAAGGAAAAAAATTTCCAAAATCTATGAAAGGAAAACAAAAATCCATCTCCCCCTATACATCCATTGCAGAAGTGCGTAGAGTATATATTATAGCAGATGTATTGTTGTGCTCACTTTAAAATAAACTTCAGTGCATTTCTAATGGATGTGTATTTGTCTCTGAAGTGAAGAGAAAAATGTTTGACTCAGGAATTCATGCATTTTTCCTAGAGTAAGCAAATATGTAAATAAGAGGTATGTTTGAAGTACATTGTAGTTCGAAGTACCTCAATCTGTAGAGTCCCTTTAAGGAAGCTTGTTGGGTTGTTTTGTCAAAGTATTAAATAAATAACACTTCCATTTAGTGTACTGGTGACCTGGATAATAGATGTAAGCTTCTGCTTTGCTGTATCTGTTCTGATGCAGCTGCTGGCTCCTTGGAGGTATCTGTTTTCAGTGGAGCATTTTGCGTGCTCGGTGTCCATCAATTAAATAGAGGTCTCCACACAAAGCTTTACAAGACTAATGCTACCGTGCCTGGAACGTGTGGATTAAACAAAAGATTGGGGCAGTGTAAACATCCTCCTAGGGCTTATTGATGCTGTATTAAATTAAATGCTGATGGATGTATTCAGACTGTTCAGCTGCATCAAGAAAGGCTGTTTGTTTTAAACACTTAAGCATATAATCTCCTCTTGATGAGAACATGTAGTGCTATTAGTCTTAATGAGAATTATGTGCATACATTGGACAGGACGTATCCCGGCAAGATTAATGCCATATGTTTGTATAAAATGTCTACAATCAATATAAACTCTTTTACTCTGCTATGAAAGCCTTTATCTCCATCTTAGATGCTGTGTATCAAGCACACCCATTCATCTGTCTGTATCAGGGCATGTCTACAAGCACTTGTTATTGCAAGACAAGCAAGGCAATGGCTTTACAACATGTCAGCGCCTCGGTGGTAACAGCCCAAGCTTGTGCTTGCATCTCCTGGCAGACACAAGCAAACCCTTCTCTGCCTTTCAAGCAAGCATAACCCCACATCACCCCACTCACCGTATGGTCCTAATCTTCACCACCTGCTGTCAGGGAAGCACTAGTATCCTTAGTTGAATGGTGGGAAATAAGGACTACGGGTTATAGCTAAGCTCAAAGAAGCCTGAAGTAAAGCTGGGGGTTAAATCCAGACAGCCACAGCTATTTGACCAGTGTCCTACCCATCTTTCTACTGGAAGACCACCAAGGACAGGTCCCAGGAAAGGACAGCAGGATTTCTCCATCTGGAGAAAAATGTGGGTACGAGGGTCCTAGGTAGTACAGAACAGATGTAGTAATTTCAACTTGAAAAATGCTAGTGATTCAGCCTTGCTGCTACTTCTTGCAATTTCACTCATTGCAAGCCATGCATTAGTCAAGGACTTACCAGCAACACTTGTAAACTTTAGGCTCATGTGTTTAAAAGTGCTCTGTAACAGAGTTCTGACTAACTGTGTTATAATGTGGCAAACAAAATGTATGCCATTTCAGTTGCATAATTCATCTGTTTAGCTGTTCATCCATTACAAGTATCCATATTCATTTAACAAATTGCAATCCGCATTTCAGAATAAATTGTATAGCTAAATGCCTTGGCATGCCAATTTAAATTCAGATCTTTGCTATAAATAAATAAGTCAAATATTAAGACATTAAAGGTTATCTAGACAATAATGCAGCTTCCTTACTAGCTAATCACTATAGATACATTTGGATGTTTACTCTGATTTTTCCTACTGGTCTCCTGATGGTCATTGGAAATTTATATTATTTCTCTGTGCCTCTGGTTCCCCAAGTGGAGATGGAAAAACATGGTTTGTACTCCTGGGCACTGATCTATGGATAGAAAATTCAACATAGAACAAGTTATTAATAGCTTCTTTTCAGTGAATAAATGGGCCAAATGCAAGAAATATATTATTAACATGGTTTGTCATCCAACATTAAAACAGTATGTTTGAGATGGTACACTGCAGATATAGATGATGGAATGACCAGCCCCTCCAAAAGATGTAAACAAATAAATTGTTTACTAAAATATATAGAAACTACCATTCATATATTGTAAAGTTGGTAGCAATATATTCTCATTTAAGCCTTCCAAATGCTTTCAGGGTGTTTTTTCCTGTCATGTTGCATACAATAAATCTGAATTAGAAGACTAGCCTTGCTTCAAAATTAGTGTGGTTTCAAAAAGATTTCTTCCTCCTTTTCTAGACGGTGACAAGGCTGATATTTCTGCCAGTATTTATCCAGACATAAACATCATTGCCGGAGCACTGAAGCTATACTTCAGAGACTTACCAATTCCCGTCATCACCTATGACACCTATTCCAAGTTCATAGAGGCAGCAAGTAAGTATTGCATAGCGATTTGTACCAATCTTTAATTACATTTCCCATCCACAATGTATATCAATAAGCAGCAGGAAGAGCAATCTGTCTGTGTGATTGCGCTGCCTTCCCTTTCCCTCTGGCTTACTCCAGCTTTCACTCCCCATGCAACCACAGATACCTCCTGTCTTGCATTCTCCTCTTCCTAATTCCTGCTGGGCAGAGAAATTATTCTTGCTTGTAAAGAGTGTGGCCAGGGGAAGCAGTTCCAATCCATGCACCAATCTCTTAAGAGCAGGCCATAGAGATTCTTAATCTTCTAGTATTTTGACCTCCTGATGCCATTTGAATGAAAAGCCATGTAGCAAATATGACTGATTTAGTTCACAGCTTGGGAATCTATACTTCTCATGTAAAATATGTGTAAATCCTGCTCAGAATTTTTAGAGAGATTGTCAAACAGTTTTAAATGAGTGCTGATACTCAGTATATGTAGGTATCACTGATACCTACATATTTAAATATGTTCAGAAATCTTGAAGTAATTCCATGTCACTTCAACCTCTAGCTAAACTTACATATTCAAGCATAGGTTCTAACAGCTTATTCCCATCTGGTTCTGAAGACTAATGGAAGTAGTCTTATGTAAGATTTTAGTGAGAGAGTTCTGGGCAGAGTAATATTATGAAGCACTTAACAAAGCTCGGGTACTGTACCTAAACAGACCCGTAGATAGAGCTACAGACCATGGAGATAACTCCTGGGTGGTCTTTTTTGCTGATTTCTTTGTAAAGCCATTTTTTTTTGAGGATGTAGAACTTGCTGATAAGCTCCACGTTTATGAGTTTCATATTTATCCCTCCAAGCACAGCCAATGGCTTGTAAATGATTCCATAATAATAAGTTATCTTCCTGATTTATTGCTGTTTACACATGGAAGGCCCTATTAACATTAATCCTGTTTGGTGTTTTTACAGAACTCTCCAATCCTGATGAACGACTAGAAGCAATACATGAAGTGTTGATGTTACTCCCTGCTGCTCACTACGAGACACTTAGATACCTAATGATTCATCTCAAAAAGTGAGTTGATTGACATACAGGATAATTCTTGAAGAACTTAACAATTTTCTGCTTTGAAAGAGAAATATTACAGAAAGTACCAATAAAGCTCCCATTAGGACACTGCCACTAAACCAGTAACATTACAGATAATCAGACAAGCTGTTTGTATAAGTGCACCTAAGCTATGCACATATATAGCATAGGTCCTTTTGCTGGCATATTATTGCAAACCTTTGAAGAATTAATTGAAAATTGTCACAGTTCTCTGAAGCAGATAATATCTGAAAAATACCGAATGGTAGGTACTTGAGAGATATGCTAGATGTGCTGCTGCTGTAAGGCACTTGAACATGCTTTGCTTCTGCCTCCCCTTACCTCCTGATTTGTCTTCTTGAACAATAACCCTATAAGGAAAGAACTGTCTCTTACGAGTTGTTTGCTCACATCAGAGTAAGCCAAGAATCAAGCAGGGCCTATTTTTATATGACTAGTAAAAGCAATACAACCCCCAGTTATATCTCTTTTGGTTTTAAACACACTGCCTCGTTTCCTTTTCAAAGCTTCTTTAGGCATACATAAGACACTCATAAAGGGCTTCATAAGGCAAACATAAAGGCATACAAAATTTTCTAAAGTGCCTAAATTTCATTTTTGAAAGTTACTTGGGAGTGTACTGCCAAGTTTTCCAAGTTTTCAGCTAGGTATCCAGGAGAACTAAGGAGTGCTCCAAAGAGGGTGCCTCACTTCCACTGATTTCAAGCAAAACTGTATTTCAAAAGCATGCTAACTCCACTTTGCTGCTTTGGGTATTTACATGCCTCAGGAAGTCTTCTTTCTATATATTTAAAAACTGAAGCTGAGTACAGACTGGCACAGTCATCTCAAAGCAGGCCTTCATTTATGGATATATTGCACGAGATATTCCTTGTCTTTGATTAAAGTTTGCTACTTGGAAACAACAGAAAAGGGGATAAGGGAGGAATAAAGCTACCAACCTTTTTATACAGCAAAACCTTGATCTCTTCTTAGTTGTCCCACTTCTTGCAACACAATTACAAACGTGGAGTATTTTCTGGGTTTGGTCTTCACTACTCTGTACTATTAATGCCAACTAAAAAGGAAAAATACCTCAACTCACGTAAAATTGCATCAGAGAACTTGTGTGAAGTGTATTTCATGCTCAGTCAGGTTCTCATTATGCAGAGACTTTTCCTCATTTTGAATCAACTCAGGTCATTATAAATGAGTAATTTTTCCCTTTGATGAGACATTACCTGGGCATGTGAGAACTTCTTTGGACTCTGCAGAAATGAGACGTTTAAGTATCCACCCTTGTCAGCACATAGGCATGGACAACTCATGATGAACCATATTGGCTGTGGGCAAGTGAGCTGCACACAGAATCAGTACTTTCACATCCCGGCAGCAAATTTTTAATACACATGTATTGACTTGCCTTCTTTCTTCTCCCGAATGGCAGTCCAGGCTTTGGTTCAGCTGTTGAGCTGAACTACTGATGAGATAAAAACAGTCCAAAGAGCTGATTAAGCTTTCTCTTTTGAATACCTGCAAGTCATGCAATCAATTTCATCTTCTTTCCCATAGCATAGCTTTTGGCATCTGCATGGAAATCAACCATGTCAGTTCCTATGGAGAATCTATTGGAGAGATCTGAGTGTGAAAGAGGAAAGAATCCTTTAGGTTCAAACTATGCTGTTCTGTAGATTAAACAAAGAGTTCCAACTTCAGCTCTCTAGGAGTCTTCCTGCATGGACAAAACATGCACCAGTATAAGGGAGTCTATGTAAAGACTGCAGGATGACGGCCTCTATACCCCCACTGCTTTGCAACAGAAAAAAAACTACACTGAGTTGTTCTTAAAAGCACAGGAAAATCCAGCAGAGGCCAATGTCAGCAACGAAAAATGAGTTTGTCGGTCAATTCGTTGTTTTCTTCAGTTACCTTTCTGATAACTTTTTGCTCAAAATTGGAGGAAATGCAATAGCATGAGCAGTCCCCCCTGTGGTGAAATACATACAACTCCTTCGTGCTGATGTTGCAATGAAGCTGTGAATCTTCTTTGTGTTTTTTCACCCCTGGCTGGCAGCATACATGCACAGAGAGAAAGCAGTGCTAAACATACACTTGCACAGAGGTGGTTTGGGCTACACAGCCTGGGTGTGTCTTTGCCCCTTGCAAAGCACAGCTAGTATATCTGTGCTAGATGATGATGTATCTGTGAGTAGGGGCACTAATGGACTTCCGTCCTGAAAGCAAAGAGGAACAGCATTTTTCTGTGACAGAGCCATTCTTGGCAGAGAGACAATAACAGAAGCAAAACTGAGTCATATAAGTACCTCACAAACAAGGGAAGACCAAACTACTGGTTTCAGCCACTTCGTACTCCCTTGATAGCATGAATGAATCCACTCACAATGCCCAGCTGGGAATTGCCATGCTAGGGAAGGTCTCAGCTGTTGCCAGGAGACCTGTCTCCAAAACCAGATGTGCTCCACTCCAGCAGAGGATTTGTATGAAGGAGATGTGAAACTTCATCCATGCTGTACTTGTCACAGCAAATGTCTGGTCCATGAGGGACCGTGACCCATCAAGGGACTGTGGCTGTCCTATACTGCAGTGCATGAGCACTCTCAGGACTGAACTCAATATGCCACTCAGGCAGGATGACACTTGTGTGATCCAGCTCTATTACCTGGAGGGAAACCTTGAGCACACCTTGCGTTTTCCAGCAGGTTTGACTGATTTTCCAGTCAGGGCTGACTTCTACACAGTTTGGCCAATCCTTGGTGGTCTTTGCTCCAGCCACAAAGAGTCTATCTCTTCTTCTATTTACATTATATGACCTATGTCAGTAAACAAAAGAGCCTGGGCTCCTTCCTAGAAGTGCCTCTGTTCTCTGTCAAGAACAGATGGCGTTTATAGCAACCTGATTTTAGCAAGCCAGTTCTCCAGGCTGCTCCAGGATTCAGCCTGCTCCTGAAGTATAACAACTAATCGGAATCACTGAGCTGTTGGTTGGCCTGAGGCAGCCAGCAAGTCAGCGATGTGTGAAAGAGTGGGTTTCTGCAGACTGGAAGCATGTCTGCAAACATCGGTAGTCTAAAGAAAATCCAGATTTGCGTTTGTGGAGCACACCCCCCCTGCCAGAGTGATGCACACCAAGCACAATGTGCCAGAGAACTGTAGCTACTGTAGCACAGAGAACTGTTCCATACATCATCATTTAAATCATGATTATGCTTTTAAAAAAGCAATTGCCACTAATTCTTATACCCTAACAGATAGTCACGTGGAAAAATCACTTAAGGATCACATGAGAGTTGTTTAAAGACACTAGAAATCACAGCCCCACCATAGCTGCACTGTATTTGTTGTGGAAGCAGTTACTATGTTGAGTGAAAGTAAAAATTGTTACTGAAAAATGTCGTTATCTACCAATGTTTGATGTGAAGCAAGATTACAGATAAAGCAACCAATTACTTTTTTTTTTTTTATTATTTTAGGGTTACCTTGCATGAAAAGGAGAATTTTATGAATGCTGAAAACCTGGGAATAGTGTTTGGACCTACTTTAATGAGACCTCCAGAGGACAGTACCCTTGCTACACTGAATGACATGCGGTACCAGAAGTTAATTGTGCAGATTTTAATAGAAAATGAAGATGTTCTCTTTTAGACAGAGAGGCGTATCTTCAAAGCCATTGGTTTTTAAATAATTAGTTTGAAGGAAAAACAATATTTCTTTAATTTTTTTTTAAACAGAAAGGAAGAGTTCCTTGACTGCACTTCAATTTCTGCAAAGTTGCAGATGGATGCCAAAATGTTTAGGGAAAGCGTATGTCTCATAGACATATGCCTCTTTGTAGAAGAGAAAAAGAAGGTCAGAAAAAATCCTCTTACCTTGTATCTTTTGCCTTGCCTCAGATGTATATTTGTTTTGAGAAGTTTCAAACAATTTTATTCTTAACTTATTAAGAAACACAAAACGTATTTTAATATGGCTAGAGAAGCAAAAAGGTACTTAATCAGTGTTACTTGTATACACCTATACATTTCCTTCTTCATGAGACATAATTATATATGTCAATTGTGAAACAGAACCTATATTATAAAGATATTTTTACTTTACCTGGCTGAAAGAATGGCATTTTATTTTAGCAAACTATAAATCAATGCGGTGCATTGATTATTTTCCATGTAATTCTTTCCTGCATTTTTGCTATGATATATTGAAAACAATTGCCACTAATGCAGTATTATCCTGACATACCTCTTTCATTGCAAGTGTTTTAAAGGAGAATAATTTTCTTGTGCGTATTTCAGCTTTCCTTAGGTTTCTTTGCATTTAGGCACTAGCATCCTAAGATTGTACACTTTTAGCCATTTGCCATTTCCAAAAACATAGTATTTTCTTTTTTTTGTTGTTTTTTTCTCCCATGTAAGATATGGTCTTGAGAATTTTTCAAAAGTCCTGGGGGTAGTATCAGTTTCACATGCCAGATTTTTCTTAGATCACAGAAGTTAAGTGATGCTGGGACACTGGATATTTTCTGGCCTTGTTGAAAAGTCAGCACTTTTTTGGGTGAATGATGAAGGATTTGGTTTTTCTGTAAAAATTGAGTTATGTTTTGTCACATTTCTGTATTTATAAATGTACAGTAAATCTGCTAAAAATGTAGGTATTTATCTTGAATGTGTTTCCTGATGGTTTGTTTAAAAAAAAAAAAAGAAAAAAGAAAGAATGTGTAGGACATGTGGGAGCTGGTAAATTTAATTATTACCAAATTTTAATATTTTTCTCCCCTCACAAACATTGACCTACAGAGTTCATAGTCTAACTGCAACTTATTCCTAATGTTAAAACTGTTTCTCAGCATGAGATGTTTCTGCAAGCATAGAAAATCAACCTACTTTACTACCAAACTCAGTTTTCAATACAAAAAATATTCTAATACTCCCTTATCTTGATCATTTGAATCATATGCTTGGTAACTCAGTGATGCAGTTTCCTGAATTATTTCACGGAGCACATTTCTATTCAAACTGAAAACTATCTGTAACTATGATAATGAAGGGAGGTAGAGAGTATGACTGTAAATTTGTCGTCTTCTAGAGAAATAATTAAGGGCTAGATAGATTAATCCAGGTTGCAGAACAAATGCTAAATAGTCTGAGTTCCAAATACTTCCATAGATCCTCCTGTCTTGTACAGGACTATTTGTTGTAGGTTATGTATTACTTAATACTGTCATAAAAATGATCTGGAAATGGTTTTATTTTGTGAAGTGAAATATGCTTTGTAATTTATGATAGTGTAAATGGAAGGAAAAATCCCATTAAATGTGTTAAAAGAGTTCTGGTGTCTGTCACTGACTACATGGCAAACTGCCAAGTGAAAATCAATCGCTAATTATCATCCTGACATTGCTCGAAACTTTCCTACTCAAAAATTTAGAACAGTTTTACTGAGTGTCAGCAGTTTCAGGTTGGCACTTGGATGCCCATACCACAGCCAAGCCCATGCAAACATTTATTTTCGGAGAACACCCTGAACCACCGCTGTGCAAAACTTCAAGGAAGCAACGAATCACAATATCAATCCAATCAGTATCCAAGAATCAATACCATCAAAGCACTTTTCCACTCTCTTGAACACAGACATTTGACTAACAACGATTTTCTTTTTTTTTTTATGATCAGTAATGAGTTATTTTTTTAAGGCAGCACACGGGTAGCTTTAGCATGTCTCACTGTCTGGAGTCTTCAACACATGTCCCATCCTAAGGATTTGATGACAGTACAAGGCAGTGTGCTTAGAAAGACCCATGCTTAGTGCCTGGAGAGCAGGAGTTTCTGATCTGTTGGACAGAGGGATGGGTATGATTCTGCATCTTAAAACACAAATATCTAGTGAATTGTCCATGTTTCACTTGGCTAACTGATCACCTGACATCCAGCGTCCTCAGGGGCATATTGAGCATGGAGGTAAAAGGCCCCTGTCCCCTCCACACCTCAGTAGTGCCACCTGGTGCTGTGCCTGCTTCATCTCTTATGTCAGACCTACGGTGGCCATCACTGCTGCACCTGGGGCTGAGCTGCACCGCTGAGATTGGATCATTGCTGTTCCAGATTCACCATTCGAGGAAGTAAAAACACAGCAGACTTTCCTCTGCAAAACTGACTGCTAAGGCAGTAGGAAAATTCGTATTTACCTTTAATGGAAACCAATACTCTAATACACAGAAAAAAAAAATGGGTTTCAGCAGATTACACCAAATCCTTCCCTTCCCTTCAAAGGATTAAACAAGAGCACGATGGCTTATCTCACATGAGGCACTATTAGAGAGTAGTAAGACTCATTTGGAAGATGCTTCATGAGGCTGTGTTTGAGCTGATGTAACTTCCCTGCTGAGTCATTTCATCTTGAGTGGAACACAGTTCTGCACCTCTGGAAGCAGGTGAGATACCAGTGTCTGCCTGCAGCCAGGTGTTCAGCAGAAACCTTGTTCCGCTCCAGCTGTTGGAGAAGGCCTTTGATGAAGCAGCAGTCCCCTCCTGCAGCCATCCACTCCCAATTCCCATATGCCATTCAGCTAGCCCCATCTTCTGGTGTAATGGGTGCCACTCTGTGCCCCCTCACAGCTGCTGGGGTGAGACAACTTGCCTTCCATAAACCACCCACAATCAGTAAAACGTTAAATCAAGTCATGTTAATGGATTGTAAGGTGATAGCTTTCCAAAGTGCTGTGGAACAGTTACTGAGGAAGGAGAAGAACTTGAAGGGAAAAAAAGAGAAACAAAGTGTATATAAAAACTTTTTTTTAAAAAAATGAAGTTACAGAGGAGACAGAGCTTTGTGCTCAACTCTCCTCTCTGTGTCAGTTTAAGCTACAGAATGGTTTGAACAGAGCACAAAGCAGGGTGAATTGGTACCACATCCATTTTATTTCTAAAGAAGAGGTAAGACTACACTTTCCTCCACACTTAGCATTCTCAAAGCTCACACAACGTTTGAGCTTGATGGGGACAGTGCTGCAGCAGCACTTGGCCTAAGACTCTGGGAAGGAAGGTATCAGGTTTGGGATCTCTTTTGAAACAAGGTTTTTGAAAGGCCTAAGCTGTGTATTACTGTCAAATTCAGTACACAGGAAGGAGGAGCAATGGCGGGTGTGATATTAGGCTAAACTCTGGTCTTAGTGAGAGCTTGGAGAGGTGCCAGGAATGCCTGGGGTAATAATAGCTGGGCTTGAACCACAGAATCACAGAATCATAGAGTAGTTTGGGTTGGAAGATTATCTATTCCAACCTCCCTGCAATGATGAGGGACATCTTCAACTAGGTCAGGTTGCTCAGAGCCCTGTCCAACCTGACCTTGAACATTTCCAGGGATGGGGAGGCTTAAATCCCATTGTGAAGAGGCAAAAGTGAACATAGGTACTGAGAGTGGTTTGCAGAGCACGTGGAGCAACTGTGTCATTTATGATAAGCTCAAACACTGCACAGGACAGATCTGTGCAAATGATACACTGTGAAATGATTAACTGTGTTTGCACAAGGCCCTGCCCGGACTCACATGTCTGAAGGGAGAGCATTTTCCTAACCCAGCTAGGCTGCTGCTCTCTCCCCCTTCTTCCCACATGGAGATGTAGACAGTGACGACCTCTTCAGCTGCTGCCAGTATCATGCTCCCTCACACAGAGTACTGATCAGAGCCTGATCAGTGTTGGGCCTAGTTCTGTGTAATATCTTTATCGATGATTTAGATGAGGGGATTGAGTGTACCATTAACAAATTTGCAGATGACACTAAGTTGGGGGGGAGTGTTGATCTCCTGGAAGGCAGGAGGGCTCTGCAGAGGGAGCTGGACAGGCTGGAGAGTTGGGCTGATTCCAACGGGATAAGGTTCAACAAGGCCAAGTGCTGGGTCCTGCACTTTGGCCACAACAACCCCCTGCAGCGCTACAGGCTGTGAACAGAGTGGCTGGAGAGCAGCCAGGCAGAGAGGGGCCTCGGAGTTTGGATTGACAGGAAGCTGAACATGAGCCAGCAGTGTGCCCAGGTGGTCAAGAAGGCCAATGGCATCCTGGCCTGTATCAGGAACAGCCTGGCCAACAGGTCCAGGGAAGTGATTCTTTCCCTGTACTCAGCACTGGTGAGGCCACACCTGCAGTACTGTGTCCAGTTCTGGGCCCCTCAGTTCAGGAAGGACATTGAGCTGCTAGAGCACTTCCAGAGAAGAGCAACGAGGCTGGTGAAGGGACTCGAACACAAGTGCTATGAGGAGAGGCTGAGGGAGCTGGGGTTGTTCAGCTTGAAGAAGAGGAGGCTCAGGGGAAACCTCATCACTCACTACAACTCCCTGAAAGGAGGTCGTAGCCAGGTGGGGGTTGGTCTCTTCTCCCAGGCAGCTATCAGTAAGACAAGAGGGCATGGTCTTAAGCTGTGCCAGGGGAGGCTTAGGTTAGATATTAGGAAGAAATTCTTTACAGAGAGGGTATTAAGGCATTGGAATGGGCTGCCCAGGGAAGTGGTGGATTCTCCGTCCCTGGAGGTTTTTAAGATGAGACTGGATGTGGCACTTAGTGCCATGGTCTAGTAACCACGGTGGTAGTGGATCAAGGGTTGGACTTGATGATCTCAGAGGTCCCTTCCAACCCGGCTGATTCTATGATTCTATGAAGAGGCTGGAGAGGGCAGAAAAAGAGATGGGGCTGGGAGGAAGGGTCCACAAGTGGGCACTTCTCTAGCTGTTCAAGTTCCTCAAACTGGCAGAAGCTGGAGAGACTATGACATTTTGCCTCAATGCTGCACTATCCCCAAACCTTGCTCAAAGGCACAAACTGCAGGAGCCTGTCTGGACACCTTCTTATTTCTTTATTGACTAGTAGAGAGTCAAAGTCTACAGTGAAGGGAGGAAGAAGATTCCAGTGCCAACAGACCCCCTGCCCATACCAGGGACCAAAACCAGGAAAACTCAGAGTAGGAAGGTAATTCACAAACACACAAGAATGCCATCTAACTGGATCTTCAAAGGAGAATTATATTGCTATGTCCCCTACAGCTATCTAAAGGGAATGGAGAGACTCTAGGGCTCATGGAGATAAGAGTGAGAGCATAAAGACCCTTCATATTCTTTAGCTGTAGTGATTAATTCCTTGATTAAAGATAATGGTTCAGACTCAGAAATCTGAACCTTAGGGAACTATGATTATTGCTGAATGCTCTAGGGCTTGCAGATTCAGGACATCAATGGGGGCCATACTTTACATTATCTTTCTCTGAAGGCATGGTATTCCTGATATAATTATGCTGATGCTACAGCTAGAGCCAGGACTGGGAGTTCAAAGCCTGAAGGACATAGATTATTGCAGGATGTTGTAAGGACTGCAGTTAGGAAGGCGGCTTGTATCAGTCAGAGGAAGCGTTTTGTAAGCTACAGTAGAAGTGAACAGCTTATTATAAGTAGAGAAACTGTCAGGGTTCAGTTTGCAGTGGACCTAGGGATGGCACAAACCAAGCTTGCCACTGGAAGCTGCCTTCATTGCAGGGCTCTGCAGGGCCTGACAAAGCGGAGGAGTCAAAGTATTCTCTTTTCTTGAAAGTGTGAGCCATTTATTACCACTAAAATGAAGGCTAGAATGAGGAGTAGGGTTAGCCATATGGTTTGGAACTGTAGATCTTGAAGAACATGAATTGCTGCCAGCCATATTTGAAGATACTTTATTTTCTGTTCTACTATAGGGCACATATGGGTTCCATATTATTCACCACATGCTGCTGCCCAAGAACTTTAGGAGTCTGGAGTCCATAAGTATTCATAATAAGGTAACACTTAGGGCTGAGTTAGGAATCCAAATGTCGAGGAACTGGTACTGTTACTGCTTGCTGCACAGCCCTCAGTATTAGGAATAGGGAGGATGTCAATAAGAGACTGTTATTCATGGTAGGGTTTTTTAATATACATGAGTCTCAGAGTTGCAATTGAAGTAGGAATTAGGGACAGACTTTGGAAATCCAAAGCCTGAACAAGTGAGTTGTTACTGAAGTTGCAAAAACTGGAGCATGTTGTGTCAACCAACTCTGTCTTTCTATTGACTGTTTGGATTTTCTGGTTAAGAATAGGGATATTGGATGAACAGATTTTTTTGCAATGCCTGCAGAGCTAGGAAGGGTACTGGTGCCAAGAGTCACAAATATCTGTATTTTTATGTTCTGACATAGGAACAGGACCTTGGTTTTATCTCCAGGTACCCAGTTGATTCAAGCATGGTGTTAATAATGACAAGGCTGTGGGTTCGATCCTGTATGGGCCATTCATTTAACAGCTGGACTTGATGATCCTTGTGGTCCCTTCCAGCTCAGAATATTGTGTGATTCCACGATTCTGTGAAGACAAGTTTTAGAGTTTGGGATTCAAAGAATCAGACTGAGTTTGCTGCTGGATATACTAACGTAAGGAAAGGACTGGTGTCAGAGGTCCATACTCTTCTGTTTGCTTCTGTTGTGGGGACTAATTCATGGGATAAAAGGAAGGGCTGGCAGCTGGCTGGGAACTGAAAGTTTGAGGAGCTGTGTTTACAGTCTGTTTTGATAAAGTTTTGGGCCTTCCTTATAGTTATGGAGTTTTTAGGTAAAGTTTCAGAATCTGTTGTGTTCTGAGACAGATTTATTCGTGCAGCTGAACTTCCCACTGAATGAGGATGAGCACTAGCACTACAGGAATGCAATGTCTTGCATTCCACTACAGGACTAGTTTCCTTCATAGATCTACTGTTAGGGCTCATGTAAGTAAGGATATTGCCTGCACTAGTGATGGAGGTAAGATCTGAAAATTTAAGACTACATCTCTGTCAGTCAGTAACATGGAGTCAAGGCAGCCTTGCCCTGCCCATGTTACATTGTACTTAACTGAGGTCCTCTTAGAGGCCCACCTGTGACCTTTGGGAGTAATTATTTTTTTCCTAGAGGCACTGATTCAAAAATTCTGCAAGGGCTGTGTTTCAGCCCATCCAACTGGTGTTTTCATACTCAGAGGCTGAGATGGGGCAATGCATGACTGTTATATGAGGAGTGGTTGTGTACTGAAGTGTTTGAGAGTGCAAAGCCTGTTGCAATAAAGCTGGACAACTATGGAGAAGAACAAACTTGTGTAGTTTCATCCATTCTGCCCAAGGGAAATAATCCTTTGCTCTCGCTGCCTTGAAACCATGCCTGACCAGTGAACATGCACTGACAGCGGCCAAAATTCAAAATTGTGCCAGTGAGTCACCACTAATAGGCTAAATTCACCAAGTGCAGGGTTCAAACTTATGTCCTGGCTTGGTTGGTTTTGGGGTTTTTTTGGCAGGACAGACACAGCCTGGGAATGGATACTGCAGTTCGACAGTCTTAAGCAGCAGCCTGGTATCAACAGGAAAAATGTTCTTCCCCATTATAAAATGGTTGGAGTCCTTCCTGTGGTTATTCAAGTAAAAGCTAAGATTTGAGATGCTGCTACTACTTGAAAATCTAAATCTAGAAGAACTGATGTTACTGCTGGTTTCTTCTGAGTAGACAGCCTGATGCAGATGGGAACCAATTCTTTGTTTGGTCTTTTCCTGTACACAGAGGTCCCTTGGTTTAAACTGACATGACATTTAGGCTCTGAGCTCTAAGAGTTCCAAGACCTCCTGAATGCTAAAGGGCCAACTTGTGGCAGCAGGTAGCAGTGTTGCAATTTTCTATGAGCCAATTGCTTAGTTTTATGTCAGGGCAGGGTTAAGAGTTTAAGAATTGAATCTTGAAGAGCCAAACGTTGAATATTGCTGGGAATATGGACGTAAGCAGAGGTTTGTTCCTTATAGGTGCCAGTGCAATATGCTCTTTTCTATATTTGGCTTGAACTTGTCCTTGACATTTGAGAAGCCCAAGTTTCAAACACCCAGTGTACTAGTTGGGTGGTCTGGGGTTTGAGGGTAAATAAGTGATCTGAGAGCAATATTCATTAGCACACTTGATGCTTCAGAGGGCACCATTGGGGTTCCTCGGTATAATTATAACTGCATTTAGTATCAGAGTTTTGGAAACCAAAAGGTTCCACAGCGTTGGGAAGGCTGATGCCTGAAGTGGACAGTGCCTCTCTTCTCCTGCAAGTAGAGATGGGTCCCCTCAACACAGTTAGGTAAGAGTGTGGTTTGGCAATCTAATTCCAGAGCCCAGTTTCAACTAGAGCACAGTAGGGTCTGCAAAGTTTGGAAAAAGGACAGTGGGAACTGCAATAAGCACTATTTTTTTTCTTTCACTGCAGTAATAATTAGGGTTGTAAGTAAGATTAGTTTGAGAGCTGGCATTAAAGTTAGTCTTTGAGAATCTAAATCTTGAAAATACCAGGGTATTTCTGAATGGTCCAATTGTACACAAAAGAATCATGTTACAATATGGAGGAAAGGCCCTACAGTTTTATTTTGCAGTGTACTGGGTCATCTTCCAGAATCCTGGACATCCATCCTATCTGGGACTACAAAACTCTACTACTTTTTATCCCAGCCTCCTGCAAAGACAGGCAGAATTATTAAATAAATATACTGTCTAACTTCCATGCATTGAAAGAGGCAATAGGGTATTTTACTTTTCCTTTTAAATCAATGTTGTAAATATAAGCATACTGAAGGAATGCAACAAGTACTGTTGCAGCAAGAAAGGGAGAGCGCATACATTTTCACTTTCAGAATTGTTTTTATATAAACATGAACCTTAGTGACAATCTGGTGGAACAGCATGTTGTGGCTTTCAAAAGCAGAGCAGGTTTTGCTGTCCTCCTGCACCACCACATACACATACAGGCATCACCCTCCCACTCACACATCTCTTACAAAGCTTTCCAACCTGCCTCTCTCTTTTCAGTAGACCCTGCTTTCAGCACAGTGTCAAAAAGGGCAAAACTCTTCCTTCGGATGATTCTTTGAAATGGGTTTAACTGAAAAAAACACACTGATTTGAAGTAAGTTTGGCATTTTGTGAGCCCTTTTGTGAAAAGGGCTTTTACAAATAAAAACTATCTTTATTTCAACATAAATTCCCTTTTTCCCAGGCACTTCCCTGGGACACAAGATGAGCAGACATGCTGGTGTTCTCTTTCCCTACAAGTGAGTAGCAAAGCAGTAAGTCATATTCACATGGAGAAACTTTACTCTGTGGTCTGTTGCTGTCCTTGGCCCAAAAAAGCCTGATGCCCTGGTGCTATGCATCTCAGAAAATGTTAGTTGCTTACTTGTTAGGAGGGAATGTAAAGGCCATATTTTGTTACTGTTTTATTCCATAGGAGAAAGGTTTTGCTGCTGATAGTAGTTAGTATGATAGACAGTTTGGAGTACTTCAAGTGTGTGCACATATGCTTTCCTATCCAAAAGCCTTTGGATTTGTAGATCCCAATCTACAGAGTAAAGTGCATGCCCTAGGCTCCTCTCCCTCAGTAACCTGCATTGACCAATTTCCATACTTATCTTTATGGGTTTTTCAGGGAAGCTTCAAGTAGTAGAAGTTGATCTGCAAGAGAAGATGAAGCTGAAATATGATGCTTTCATGAACTCCTCCACACCATCACAGTCAACTTTGAGTAACCGTGTAGCCGATGGGAAGAGTACTATGGATCAAATGCATATTACATGGCATAGTTCTCCAAAGAACAAATCACTACTTTTAACACATGGTGTGGCACAAGCAAATCTTTTTTCTCCTTTCTGGATGAATAAAAACAGGTAAAGCTGTATGGCCATATATCCATTATCACAAAGAAATTCAGAGTCCCGATACTAAACCAGTTCAAATACAAATATCAGACTGCACAGTCTGACCTACAGCTCCGTTCATTTTTAAAGATGGGCAGTTAAATACAATTCTATTTTCTTCAAGGCTATCCACCCACGCACATCCATCACGTGCACAAACAAAAAGTAGTGATATTTTGTTTCAGCCATGCACACTGGCAACACCGCGGCCGTCCACGCTTGGCAGCCCTGGATTTCATTACGCGCTCACAGTGCTGCCTCACCTGCGCTGAGGGGTCCACCTCCTTCTCCTTTTCCTCTTCTCCCCTGACTCTCCACTCCGGCAGGGTACACCGACCTTTCCCCGCCCCACGGAGCCGAGCCCGGCTCCTCCTCGGCGGCCACTCCCCGCCCCGCACGGCGGGAGCCGGGCAGGTGAGCGGGAGCCGCCCCCCGCCCCGCCCACGGGGTCGAGCCGCGGGGCCGGCCGGCACCTGCCGCCGCACCGCACTGTGTACCGCTTCGCTCCTTCCCTCCTCCCCGGCGGCGGCGGCGGCGGCGGCGGTGGAGGCGGCTGCGCTTCCCAGTAGGGCAGGAGAGCGCTCCCGCAGCGGCGGGCGGGCGCCGCAGGTCAGTGTCACCTCCCGCACCTGCTGCGCCGGCAGCCAGCGGGGCGGCGGGAGGAGGGAGGGAGGGAGGGAGCGGCGCCTCATCGCAGGAGCCTCAGGACGCGCCGGGCTCCCGGCCCCCCGGCCCCGTCCCGCGGGGCGGCAGCAGCCCCAAGGTACCGGACTTTGGGTCAACTTCTGGGGACGGGGTTGGCGGGTCCAGGCAGCGGGTCTGGCCGCTCGGCTCCCGTCGCTCTGCCGGCTGCGCACGGGGGCGGGCGGCGCTCCGGAGCCACTCTCCGGGGCGCAGAACGCTCTCTCCGCGCCCGCCCCGCTGCCCCCGCAGGTCCCGTCCGTCCCTCCCCGCGGGGCCGCTCCCGGGGTGCCGGGCGGGCAGCGCTGCTGGAGAAGAGGGGTCCCGGCGCCGCCCGAGCTGGGTGGCAGTGCCCGGCTGCCAACCCGCCCTCGCCTGCTTCCTCCCCGCAGGAGCCCGAGATGGCGGACAGCGCCGCGGCCACCGCCGCTCCCCGCGCCGCCGTGAAGGGCGGCTCGGCGGCGCCCTGGTGGAAATCGCTGACCAGCAAGAAGAAGCACAAGGAAGCGGCGGCAGCCCCGCCGCCCCCCGCCGCCAGCGAGAC
The DNA here is from genome assembly GCF_003945595.2 of Pipra filicauda. Classification (NCBI taxonomy): domain Eukaryota; kingdom Metazoa; phylum Chordata; class Aves; order Passeriformes; family Pipridae; genus Pipra; species Pipra filicauda. Next base: position 3,560,696 of record NW_024105031.1, on the reverse strand, counting down.
CTCCGCCGACCCCCCCAGCCCCGACGGCCGGGAGGAGCAGCCTCCCCCCTTCGGCAGCGGCGACGCCGCGGGGACGGGCGGCGGGAGCCGGCGGAGCCTCCGGGTGTCCCACTCGGGCCGCTTCAAGGAGCGGCGGAAGGTGCGCACCTCGCTGCTCGGCGACGGCCCCGAGGTCTTCGACGGCGGCGGCGCCCCAGGCCATGCCGCCCAAGGGGACGAGTAGCCCAGCAGGACCTTGCCGAGGAGCTGCCACTGGACGGGTGGCCGGAGGACTGGCTGGACAGGTAGCCGGAGTCAGTGACTGCCCCACAGCTGGGCATGGTCCCATGAGTGACATGGGGGCGTCTGGCCGCGGCCTCCCCAACCCCGACGAGACGCTGCGGGGAATCCGGCGTCTCCGCCAGATGAGGGAATCGTGTGCTGTGTTACATGAACACCGCCAAGACCAAACCCCTAGATGACGGGACGATGTGATTGTCTTAAAAAAAAATAACACAAATAAATACCCCACTCCCTCTACTGTGGTGAGCGGACTCAAGGTGCTATCCCAGGGCCGACACTGGGGGTTTCTGAACCTTCCCCCAGCCCTTGCCAGGAGCCAACAAGGCCTGACTTCTCAGGCCTATGACCCAGCTCCTTTTGGCTCTCAAGCCGAGGAGGTGCTTTGCTGCTTTCATCTCACACACTGTCTTATCGAAGGAGGGGGGGAACAAAGTGCTCTTATCTAGTTTCAGGGCCAAGGACCTCCGGCAGTGCCGTAAGTGCTCCTGCCCTGTGCTAGCTGACACGCAGTGAACCCACCCTCCTTCCCCTGTGGGGGTCAAAAGAGAGGTATTGCAAAGGGCCGGCTCCTGAATTCGCCCATGCCCCACATCACATCGCATTTAAATATGCAAAAGGCAGGACCATGCTGGTTTTCTCCCTTTTCTTACTGTGTAATGATAAGCAGGTTTTTCACAGGCTGGTCTCTCAGTTCTGTTACAGAGGGAGGCCTGTGTTGTGTAGGAATTTGCACTATTTACCCAGGGGATACATGATTTTTGCATAATTGGTGATAACTGGCATAATGAAGTTCCAATGAAGAAATTGTGTAATGAAATGTAAACACCGTTTTGGGAGATGAGACCAGCCCTGGAGAGCACAAGCAGGGTTGTACTCCTAATGTGGAATAGGCTTGGGCACCGCTGAAAATGTTCTTTGCTATTACCATCTCCAAGGCTTGTGAAGTAAGGTTGTGTCCCAGGATTTCTTCTGATAGCAAGATCATGTGCTTTAACTCAAGAAGCTCCCTCTAACAGTTCCTATATTTTTGGACAAAGTAAATATAAACCAGATTTGTACTGGTGGTGTGCCTTACAGAGCAAATGCAGCTAAAAGTTCTTAGCAATTTCCCATTTCTTGATAGTAGGTGATGTAGCAACAGATGATTTATTTATTTTAAATGCATTCACAATATACTTTATATTGTTAAAATGGTTTTAGACGTTTTCTGAATGTGAGATATTACATAGTGGTAGGGACTGAAAATTATTTCCTAGCAGTCAGATATTACACAGTTATGATTTTGTTTGGTTGTAACTAATCATATAAGGTCAATTAAAAATAAAAAGAGACTGGAAAGGAAACAAGAGCTGAGATCCAAGTGAATATATGGATTAAACCAGTCACTGACAATCACTGAAATGGTATACTAGATGCTGGGCAAGTGCCCCGTGGTTCAATGTGTGTAATAATACTTCGAAAGCTCCTGTGCAATAAACTCAGACAACATAGCTGCAGAGGTGCTCACTGGTGCTTCACTCAACTAGTCCTTCAAACTCTGGAACTCAAGGATGAAGGGACTGTAGCATCAAATCTATTTCCATAAAAGCTTTTTTCCCACCCAATGTTTAGCTATATGCTTTTTTTTATTTCATTTAGTAAAACTACAAGGTTCTGGGTTTGGACTGCCTTTTTATGTTGCTGGCTACATGCTGACCAAGCGGAGAGCCGGGGAGTTGTGGGGCAAGCTCTGAAAAGTTTCTCCTCAAAGTTGCTTTTCTTAAGTGAGGCCTCTTCAGTCAAGGGGCATCTGAAATCCTTCTCTAGAGAAGAAGCAATTGGAGCAAACCTAGCCTTGGAAAAAGGGTGTGAGAGAGAAGGAGGAAAGTTTAAAAGCTGGGAGTGGAGAGAGAGATGAACTGTATTTCAGCTCCAGTTAGCCTGGAGTGGGGGGAAAGGAGGCCGAAAGGGGTGGCTTTTCTGCCAGAGTTGTCATACTACCTTTAGAAGGCAACATGTTCATGTTTATTACAGGCTAAAATAGTTGGTCTGTATATATGTATTCTAGGGTCCAAAGAAACTTTTTTGTATTTGTATGTCCAAAATGGAAGAACGAGTAAGCAGATACTGCAGTGATGAGTTTCTTAACTCCTATGTCTGGTTTAGTCTGAATTCTGTGAGGGTCAGATCCTCAGAACTATCCAGAGGCTGGAGAATGAATGCAGACTAGTGTTTTATACATCTCATGTGGATGCTTTTCTGCATTTTGAATCCTTACACTGTTGCGAAAATACAATTCCCTCCTCTCTTCTTTACCTCGAAGCTGACTTGTTCTGCAGTGAACCTCCATTTGCTCTTTGGAAACATCTCAAGTTTATTAGTTGCAAGTGTTTACCTAGACACAAGAAATCTCCAATTTGGGTTTTATTTGAGAAGTCTGGTATGCTATTCAGATGGCTGCTGCTAAGATTCAATATCAATGCTGGTTAATATGTGACTAAATATTAGCCATGTCTTAATCCATGTGTACGGTACTTTCAGCTTGGAAATTTAGTCAGAATACAAAGTCAATAAATGCACATAAAATGCCTCACAGCCCTCCTCCATCTTTATCCTGACCTTGAGCTGTGGGAAGGAGACGTAATTCTATCTTCCTGCTCAGTCAAATCCTTGCTTCAATGAATTTGATAGCAGCCACTGAAAAACTAGATCCATGAGAAAACAGGGTGACTGCCTCGTCTCACTTTCCCCACCCTCTGCACACGGGCCACACAGCAATATCTTCAGGTTGGTGCTGACCTGTGTACCATAGTGAGGAGGGAGAAGTCCTGTGGCCCTAACCAACCTGTAGCACAGAAATGGTCCTCTTGTTTCTCTGCCTGAGCATCAGATAAAGCTTAAGTAATCTATACGCATGTAAATGAATTAAGCTGATACAGAAAAAAAACCAGCATTTTATGGAGCACCTGAATATTTTTTTTAATCCTTGAAGTGGAGAAAGTTCAGCCTTTCTTATGTATGGGAGAATGCTTGCTCTGTTACAAGGATAGTGTATTTCTGTGCAAGGATAGTGGATTCTGTGCATTCTTAGTATAGGCATTTTTCTCCTTTCTGATCATGCATCAGAAATTAAGTTTAGAAAATAGGGTGACTGAGAAAGTACTTGCTGTTTATTTTTAAAAGCAAACAGTGACATATTGACAAAATAAATGGAAATAAGCAGATGAGGTGAACGACAGCTGAGTCAGTTGTAGTGAAATTTTCTTAATATTATTCCCAGATACTAAGGATGCAGATTTGGGGCCAAAAAATAAATATTTAGCAAATAGAGTGAACTTTTCAAATAACTTTGCAAAGTATATGCTTGTTTATTCCTGCTTTTGCCAAAACTAAAAATAAATCTTGGAGTACTTGCCTGGTGAATCATTCCCTGCTTTTGTAGGCTGGTCAGTCTGGACCTCAACAAAGATTATAGGGAGCACCTGCAGAAAATGATCCTGAATTGGAAACACTGGAATGAATGCCTTGTAAGCCTCAAGACTTCTAACCTTAGATGTTATGTCAGAGTATGACTTTAATTGAACTGAACGAATGGAGAGGGAGCCTTACTGTTTAGGAGAGGAAATGGATCTTCACTGTTAGGTTTTTTGCATTGTGTTTTTTGTTTGTTTTTTTATTATTATTTGGGGGGAGGTTAGTTCTCTCTTCCCTGTAGTGTTACCAATGATAATTTTATATTTGAAATAACATCCACTGGTCAGACTGTGTGACTAACACGTCTGTTCTAGAACAAGCAGCAGTCACAAGTATTGAGGCCATGTTACTGAGAACACAGCTGTGCTGGACAGGGCACATCTCCAGGATGAAGGACCACCGCCTCCCTAAGATCTTGCTTTATGGTGAACTTGCCACCAGCTGCTGCATGAGGGGAGCCCTGAAGAGAAGATACAAGGACTCCCTGAAACAACATCTCAGCCTTGGCCATATTGATCAACATAACTGGTCTACTCTGGCCTCAAATTGGGAGGTCTGGAGACACACCTGCTGATGCTTTTGAGAAAGCACGCAGGGTCACTCTCGAGGAGAAAAGACAACGCAGAAGGATTCATGTCTTGCAAAATATGCCACCTAAGGAGTCTTTCTGTTGTGCCTTTTGCAACCGGACGTGCCTGTCCCGTATTGGCCTTTTTAGCCGCCAACACGCTTGTAACAAACGTGGGTAGAGCCCTTCCCAAATCTTTGTTTGCGAAGCCCAGCCATGATGATTCGAAATATCAAGTCTGTTGTCCGTAGGCAAGATAACCTCGTATGAAGGCTAAAATCTGAAGGATAGAACTCCCAGCCTTGGCCTGGCCAGTGCAGCTGGATGCTCCACTTAAAGCCCATGTTTAATTTGGCTCATTTAAACAGCTGATATCTAGTTGGAAGACAAGCTGTTTCAAGTGCGGGTACAAACTGGAAGCTCATTTTGCTGCCTTTTGGGATCCTATCTGGTATGGCAAAACAACCCCAAACCCGATATTTTTTAAGATGTCTTTTAAAAGCTGGGGCGAGAGACATTTGGTTATAGAATGATATTTGAGACCATATAATTACACCCTTTTGAAAAACAAACCTTTCCCCTTCATCACTAATTTATTGTAAATAAGACAGGAGGCCTGCCGACTGAGATTTTTTATTTCAGAATAAAACAAGAGGTAAAGTTGCTCAATTTTATAGACATCAGAAGTAGTGAAGTAGTTTATCAGTTTTATTCTTAATGACACATCTGAAATTCACAAATAGCTCTAAGAATCAGTACGTGGATGTACTCTTCAACTAAAGCATATTGATTAGCAGCTGCAGCATACAAATTTGATTTACTACCACTTTATCTAGATAAAGCAATATAACATCAGATAATACATGTTTTGAGGATAGCAAATAGCTTTCCTTGATAGCTGTAAGGCATGATTTTAAATGAAAAATTTACTCCGGTGAATAATCCTCATCAGATCTAAACATCATGTTTCATGTGAGTAAAGTGAGTTAGAATGTTTTTTCAGGGTATTAGTTGCCAGATTATCAGATGTTTTGGGATGTGTAAAATAGGCTTGATTCTCAGACATAAGCCTGTGTGTACTGTGAATCTTCTGCTGCCTGTTTGCAATGCCTCAGGTCTTTCCCCTGATCAGAAGTTACTGTTCATCATGTTAGTTCCTTTTACACTAAGGAGGTAAAAAGCATGACTCTTCTTGTTACTGGAAATAAGAACCATACCTTTGTATGCCTGTTGAAGTGAAAATAAGAGGTACTGTGCACTTGAACTTTGGTGACTCACTTGGTTTTTTTCACTGCTGACTTAAGTACATTTTACTTTCCAGGTCTTTGTTTTATCCTCAGTCTGTAAATGTTTGAGCAGAGAAACCATCCGCTGATCTCACAAGAACCTGCCCAGTGACAGGAGTGGGCAGCACTTCAGTGGCCAAAGGAAAATGAAAGATCTGTTGCCGGACTCATTCCCACTCAATTTTATGAACAGGAGCAGAACTGAGCCTTAGTCTAGATGCTGGAACTATGACTACTTGTGAAAGAGAAGGAGATTCATAGTCTGTGCATTCTGGGCTGTGTTTATCTTGGCATGTGCTTTCAGTGACAGAAGTTTCTAAAAATCAGGGTTGGTTTACCAGTCCTGTTTAACATCGTTGGGTTCAGGTCTAGAAGCATGGTGTAAACTTCAGAGAGAAACCCTGCCAACCATGCTACCTCAAAATGCTGTAGCTCAGACCTCTCTGCAAGGAGGAGGAGAAAAAAACCCATATTTTATGACTTCTTTATTCTTGGGTTCTTTTCTTCGTATACTAGTGCTATAACAATCTCCTTGCTGGACCCTGAAACAGCTAGAGAAGTAGAATTTATGAAATAGGCAGATGTACAGAATATACATTTTGCACTGCCATACATTTGAGGTAGAGATGAACCAGCAACTAGATATTACACTGGGTATTTAAAGGTAGTTTATTTCTTCCTGCAAGGCTAGGAAGCTATGGTTTGTTCCTGGCTCAGTTCTCAACTGGCTAACAGTAGATATGAAAATGCCTCCAGGTAATATATTAGCTATCACAGGTGTTAATTAACATCTACTGAATTGCATCTGAAATGGAAAACAGTGGGAAAGTGAGGAATCACATTAGAACAGCAAACATTGCTGACCATGATTGAAATCACATAAGATCTGAAAGCTGAGGCCCCATTTTAAATGACCGGTTGAAGCACATAAAATATTACCTGTTTTTGTTGATCACAGCTATTTTTCCTTAATCCATATGTTTTTATTTTTCCTCTGTAATAATTTGCAGTAAGTTACCTTTTTAATGAGTATTCATATGCACTATACATTACCTCTCTAGTTTTATTTATTGGTTTTCACTCTTTCATGCTGGAACAGAAATTAGGCTGAGCTTGTCCCCTGCAAACCCTTTCCACAAAATTTGAAGATACACCTATGTCTTATGCCTAAACCTAAACTCAAATTCATAACAATACGTTGCAATTGTGGAGAGCTCTGGAGTAGTGAGTTCACCTGAAGAGTGATCCTTTCATCTTCTTAAAAAAAAATGTGCCGTGCCTACTTTATAGAAAGGAAATTCAAGATATAGGACTAAAGTAAAGCTCATAAGTACCTGAACAAAGTTATGCATATAGGTGGAGACCAGAAATCAGGCTATGCCGAAACTACCTAATAAAACTAAGGTATAATAAGAGATGGTAAGAGGTTCAAATGGGCTTTCTAAAGTTTTAGATCCATGAGAGGAACTTTTGGATATGTGGGAGTTTTAGCATGACTTAAACTTTATACATCGTTGTGCAGTGACTTCCAGTACAGTTACTGATACTGTGCATTGTAATCTGCGGCTGGGACTTCAACAAGAACCACAGAAACAGGCAGAAGTGGAGTTGCATTTGTGGCATTGGCATCCCACTTGCACATATAGGAAAAACAATTTAGTTATATCCTAAGGTGTGTATTTAAACCAGTGTGATTGTGTGGCTATGTATCTCTCCTTGTGCAGCTGCAGATTTCCAATGTGGTCAAAGGGTCACATTGACAAAAGCATTGAGGTGTCTGATTCCATTTACCTTAGTGGTGTCTCAGTACCCTCACGGATCTAAGCTTCAGTAAAATCTCACAAGAGAGGGAGTGTAGTTATACAAAACTATCAAAACTGTACTAAGGTGAGAAAGTTAAAAAGGAAAATTTCTGGTTTATTTACCAATGCAAATGGAGTTAACAATGCAAAAGAGCTGCCTGGTAACACATGTATTTTTTATTCTGTATTTTCATCTGTTTGAGCCAAAGGAGTGTAGCTCCTTTCTCCCCTTCTCCCTGGTATATTCTTGCTTTCCAGCTGCTATTTGATCTTTCTCAGTCTTGACTTGAAATTATTCCTCAGGCCCGTGTAGCATTTCGGCAGAGCTATTGTCCTTTTGTCTGGTGCCTGTAGATCAGCTTTTAATGCTAAACAGCTTCTTTATAAACCCCAATGAAACCTTCTCTCTTGCTTTTTGTTTGTGTTGAGAACAATACCAAAGGTTGAAGAGCGTTTTAAGTCCTGAGGTGTGCAGAGCCCCCCCCATCCCGCCCTGTGTTTCAGTGTTAGTTACAGCTTTGGCCTTGACCTGTTTTGCTTTGCCAGCCAGAATAGGGCACACCCTCACACAGCACAATACAAAACCATTTAATTAAGAGCTATTCAAGCTCTTTTTTTAAATATTTGCATCAAAAAATGCCCAAGAAGCAGCCATACGACACCTTTTGAAACTCTGCAATCCAGAGCAGAAACCAGCAGTACAATTTTAACCTGCTTTTGGGTCTGAACCATCAGTGTAAAGAGTCTCAGCTTGTTCCCAAGGCTGGAGAAAGGTCAGTTGCCAAGGCTTTGCTGGTCCTTTATGGCATGTGTATGCTCCGTAACAGTTTTTACAAGTGATACCAAAAAGTGTCTGCTGTTTGGGGAGAGGCAAAAATGGCAGCACAAATATGGCTTTTTGAGATTGGTAACTTCTGCGTGCAAATACCCAGTGTGCATAGCAAGTGGGATATTTTCAGGATGTATGTCACACCTAGCCTTTGGTATTTTCAGATAAGATTCCACCTGTGTACATGTGAAGGATTTGCTTTTAGACGTGGACCTGTGCAAATCAGCATGCAGGAAGCATTTTGAAATTGTTGTCCTTCCTGTCTTGCTTGGGAATTGTAGCATTGGCTGGAGCACCCCTGCACACCCCATGTGACTCTTCAGTGGCACCAAACCTGAGGAGGCTCTGAGTCTTCCACACCTCTCTTAGAGCACCTTTAGTCCCTTTAGTCCCTTTAGAGGAAAGGAGGCTTGCTCAACCAGCAAAATGAAAACTGAAAGCTACTACTGGCAGACTTAATGATACAGAGATCCTGGAGAAGCTCATCTTAATCATCTTTGCCAAATCAAAGCTACTTGTGGGAACTGTGTTGCTGCTGCCTATTGCTCTAACAACTCTATCACCTGCTTTCATCTGCCTTTAAGTATCATGGTAATATCATTTGGATATATTTGACAGATTTGAGAAGCAGCGTGGTTTGCTGAAAGCTTGACTAAGGAAAGAATCTTCAGAAAAGTCATTTTTATGTGGTAAAGCAGCTAATTTTTGGGGGAGGGATGCCCCTGTCTAAGGTCCATATCTGTTGATGAACACAACCATGGAATTCTTACAAATGTGAGTGGCAGGATCTTATCTGAAGATGTAGCTGACTGTGGGGATGGGTCTAGGTGTCCTTACACTCCAGTAGGAAGAGGTGCATGCTCTGAAGCATTTTAAGCCTCAGGCTCGTCATCCTTTCTGATGGATGAGATCCCAACATGTAGAAAATGTGCAGACTTTTCACTCATATAATTGGTTTAAGAAAGGCACACTTACAGTCCTTTTTTTATGCTGATGGCAGTGTATCATCACTGTGCCATTTTAATCAGTCTTACAGCTGCTCTGTTACCCTACACTGTTAATCTTCACTCTGAACCTACCCAGAGGCTATTAAATATATGCCTGAAGATGAAGATGTCTTGAGGTATCAGGTAGTTAGAGAAACCTGCCCATCCAATAGACTGGGAAGATTTGTGGCCCCAAGTCTCTCTCCTGACAGATGTAGGTCTGAGTCCCCTCAGGCATGAGGGAAACAAAATTGTGGGAGCCACCTTCCTTGTAAGTGCTTTAAATGTCAGATTAGGTATCTCAGTGCTCTTGATGGGCCTCAAAAATGATTAAGCAAATTCCAGTGAGAAAAGTCCATGGAGAACTATTACCCAGAAATGGGATTATAACCCCCCAATGGATATTTCTCAGTCGGCATTGATCTCTTGTCACAAGTGGGAGAGCATAGCAGCAGAGTAATCCCATGTTCTTCCTGTTCAGGAGATGAGAAAAAAGCATATTTGCTATTAATTACTGTCACAGAGTGCTGGACTAGATGGATGTTTGGTCTGACCTGCTAAAAACCTGTCTCTTGTTAACAAAAAATAAAAGCAAGCCCTATGTGGCTTTGTGGAAGAAATTATGCTGGCTCTTGAGCTCTGCGAGGTATCCTAGGCTCTGGAGGTGACCTTGATGAAAGCATGTCCCAGCAGAAAGATAGGACACAAAATGCTCAGCACTTTCACCTGAACCCAGTATCTGAGCTTTGAGGAGTCCCAGCCTAGAGTGCAGTCGAAAAACTGAAGCTCCTTAGTGAACCTGGCTTTGCTGTCATGTCAAAAATAATTTGCACCTGAGCAGTGACACTTTACAAAAAAAGTACAGTAAAGACTAAATTTGTCAGTGCTGGTTTCTCTGTGATTCAAACCTAACAGGAACCTTTTGCAATTGCTACAGCAAGCTATAACCGCTATATTTTATCTAATTGTGGCTGTACTTTTGCACACCATGTACTCATTTATAGGCAGATAGTATTCGCTAAATGCTTTTGAATTCCTCTGCATGGGAGCTTCGTGAACAGAAGGGATGGCTTTCTGCTCCTAGGGGTGAATGAGTACTTGGCAGGAGTTCCTGTGCGTGCACTAAAACATGATGTATCTTTAAAATGCCTTGTCATATTCAGCATTAAAAAAAACCCCAAAAACCAACAAACACAAAAGGCAGCTCCAGGCATGTGCAGGATGACACGACATGCTGGGTTTTATAGCAGTTAAACTGTCCAATGTTCAAACAATAAAATATTCACAATTACACAGTAATAGACAATGTCCTTCCTGTTACAGGGAGAGGCTAATCTGAAAAACTTTTCACCCACATCCTTTGCGAGGTACTCACCTCTTTCCCAGTGGAGACACCCAGACCCAACTCTGTCATCTCCAGGAGCTTTCCCTTTGCAGTAGATGACAGCTTTTACACTCACATACTCATTCTGGTGACTCCAGGTTTTAAACTTACCTACCAAGGAAAATATTTTTTAAATTAGTTATGTTGTAACCTTAAGATGACCTGGAGTGCCCTGGTAAAATCTGCAAGAAGAGTGAGAATTTTACCTGTACAACTCCAGCTGTGTGAGGCTGACCCTTTTGTCTGTACGTAAAATTGCTTAACATTGATCATTTCCTGAGCTGGCACATAGTAGCTTCTTACAGTTTATGTTCTTAGATTAGCTCAGTTGGCTCAAGCATGGTGCTAATAATGCCAAAGGTGTGGGTTTGATCCCCATCATATAGGCCATTCACTTAAGAGTTGGACTTAATGACCCTAGTGGGTCCCTTCCAAGCCAGGACATTCTATGATTTTGTGTGATTCCTCAGCAATAGCCTCAGTCTTATAGAGACTGGCTGTCTTTTTACACTGCTGTAGTAAGCCCAAGGAAAAAAAAATCACTAAAAATGTTTCTTTTGTCATAGGTACTTCACAAACTGTTTAAAAAAAAGAAAAAAAAAATCCAAGATTTTTTTCTAAGGGAACTAATTTCCTCTGTAGCAGGGACTGTTGCAAATTGTATCACCAAGTTGAGGCAGGGAAATCAGACATCTAACTTTTAGTAAATACTGAGATTTTAACCTATAGGAATTGTGACTCTCAGGAGCAATCTACTGCTCACACAAGTGTTTTCTCACCCTCCTGTGAGTTTGAAAATATGCGGTTTACAAGCTGTATTTGTTGGGCACTAACAATAGCTGCTGTTATTGCTTCTGATTCTCTGTCAGAAGCAATCCTTTTTGGAGGATTTAAGCTTTCCATAACACTTAAACCTTTTGCCCTTTGATGCATCAGTCTTAGCACTCACTTTTTTCTCTGAAGTCTCAAGAGGCATGCTGAAATTGCAGATTGGTACTTCAAGAGAAAACACAACCATGAGATTCCAAAAGGTTTTAATCAGACTTTTAATTATCCTAAATATATATAATATAATATAAATATCCTAAAGTTTCATTCATTAGGAACGGGGCTATAAATGTTAATTTTTGTGTTTGCAAGCCTTCCCCTAGACACTGATGACCCAGCTAAGAACACACCTTTCACAGGTTTTCTAAAGCTGTCTCCTATCCACAACTAATAACACACTGTAGGAATAGCTTAATTTGGCTTAAATTTAAGATTACTCTGTATAACTAAATCAGCAGTAAGACAGGCCTATAATTTTATTGGATTCCTTGGGGAGGAAGAGTTAATCTGTGTTCTTAACTCTTATGCAAAAGTATGTTTGAGTGCCTCAGGCATTACAAGGAATGAATGGTTCACTCTGCCAGAAGTGGTGGAGAGCTTTAAAAAATAGCACATAGCTCTCTCTCCAGTTCACTGTATCAACACTGTTTTGTCTTCAGCCTGGAGCAATCTCAGTGGGCACCAAAATAGTTTTTAATCTCTTCTCTGTCTCCTTCCTTAGTAACTCCATTCACATGGTGTGGTTGCTGCTGTCCTCAGCTCAGCTGTGTTTAGCTGCTAAGGCATAGGTGACAGGTTCTTCACTCTGAATTCTCTATTTAAGGCTTTTTAACTTCCCATCTGCATGTGCTAAGTAGCTCTGCTTTCTGCTGACTTAGAAAAGCTGATCAATGGATGTCTCCCACACTGCATTCACTCACACTGACAGCTCCACAGAAAGCCATGAGATGCTGCACAAGACCCATACTCGATCAACAATCTGCTTCTGAAAATATCCAAGAGGGAACCTAGAAGTGGGAGCCAGAAATCTACAGGGAAGTCTCTCCCCCACCCAGAGCATGAGGAACATAGTTCATTCTTCATGCTTTTGCCACGAGTGCTATAAATGCTGTTAGGTTTGAACTGTAAATTGTGCAAGGGCTGAAAGGTTAAAGGAGTAGGAAGACTAGCAGCTGAGGAGTAGGACATCATATGCTCTGTGTTGGTTACAGATACAGCAGGGTAACCTGCCAGAAAGGAACAAGGCATGACAGTATGTCTGCAGAAGTGACATCCATCATAGAACAGCTTTGGATGTAAATATTTATGTATGTTGTGTGCTCTTTGATGGGCAAGCACTCTGCTTTGGTACAGTCAGAAAAAGAGCCCACTAACGAACTGGGGACAGGGTTGACATTCATTCTGTCTTTTATTGTTATTTGCATTATGAGCATGACTCAATATCTATTAACAAATCCTATATTGGCATTTTAAGTAGTAATGTACTAAGTCTGATCCTGATCCGTGGCTGCTGGATGAAAGGACATTTAATTTCCCAATTGAGAAAAGCTGCTAAGGACAGAAAAGCTTTCCTATTATCCTGATTCACAGTGGAGTATACTAACAATTCCTGCTGGCCTCAGCCACAAGAGAACAGTTCTGAGTTTTTTCTGCTTTTATTGTCCGAGTTTTATATCTAGAAACATCTTTATTTCCTGCTGCTTTGGAAAACAAATAATTACTGCTGCATACATGGAGAGTTTTACTGGACCATAGGACTAAACAGCCAAATCAATGTTTTAACTTGAATGTGCAGCAACCACCATATGTATTGTAAGATGATACATATTTGACTGCAGGATCCAGAGCTGTTATGTATAAAGAAAGACATTTTCTTTTAATTCTTGAGTGTGAAGACTGAGGCTGTAAATATATAAAGGGCATGGATTTGAAAAGTTGTCTTCCACAACAATCAGCACCGAGTGGAACAATTCCCTTGTTCCTTGGGCAATAAATTATTTAATTGGATAAGAGAAATAGTCCTCTTATTAATCAATATAAGTTTAAAAGAAAAAGAAAAAACATTCAAAGGGTAATAAACATTCAAGTGCAGGAAGTGTCTCTTGGTGAAAAGGCAGTGGAGGGCAAGGGGACAAGACTATTGATTATTCAGAAAAGTCAGAGTTTAAACTACAATCTCAAGGTTTGACAAATAGAATGACAGACAAAAGTCAGTACAGTAATGGGTGCAGGGGAAATTATCCTTACAATGGTAAACTCTCTAGAAGTCATTCCTATTCAGTAAAGAGAGCTTGAAACTGTTGTGTCAGTTATTTCAGCAAGAACACCAGCTCAGTACCCTCTGGTAGTCCAGAAAGGTAGATCAAATGTTAAGATTTGTCAGTAAAGGAACAAACAGCAGACTTGAAAATTGCAAGTTCATGATGTGACCACAGCGTACTTATTTCAATGAAAATATGGTAGGGTTAGAAAAGGTGGAAACAAGGTTCAAGATGAGCTTGGACAGATTTGCTTGGGGAAAACATAGTGTAGTAGAGAAAGACATAACACAGTTATGCAAAATCACAAACAGCAAAGAAAGGTGAGCAGAACACCATTATTTTCTCTCTATGCAAAAGCTTGAGAAAGCTAGTTTAAAGCAATCAGGAAGTATTCTTCACAGCCAATGAATTAAGCTGTGCAACTCCTCGCCATAAGGTGTTGTGGAGACAAAAACTCTAAGTAGGTTGAAGAAAGTGTTATGAATAAATTTGCATATTAAAAAAAGCCATCAAAACTATTAAATACAAAGATATCCCTGTCTCAGGTGGTCCCCATCTAGATTGTTAAGATCTGTGAGGATGTACCAGGAGAAGTGTAATTGTGAACTTGCTTTTTTTCTTGCACTCTTTGCCTAAATATTTGCTACTGGCTGCCACAGAAGTCAGCTACTGGCTAGACAGACCTTTGCTCAGATCCATTGTGACTGAGCTTGGACACCATAAAACTGTTTGTTTGAGAGGCAAGTACTGAAATTAAGTTTATGCATCAAACCATGCTGGAAGATACACACTATCTTATGAGTCCCATAAAAAATATACAAGCCATCTATCATTCTCTTGTAAATATACGGCAGGGAGCTATTATAAAACAGCATGATGTGCTCGTTATCTATGCTCTGTCAGACTATTGGTACTAACTCAGTACTGTTATATTGCCACAGATTATGTTATTTTCATAACAGAGGTCATGGCAGAATCTTGGCGCCAGAACTTATGATAGTTTGAAAGGTTATTTCTCTGTTAAAGTCAAATGGTTGCTTTCAGATCAAGGTCTTGCTACCAATTGGCCTGGTTTAACAAATTCTTATATACAATCTTAAAAATTAGGATATGCCTAAACTGCAGGTCTAAGGTACATTAGAGTTCATAGTGTTAGATGAATCTCTGAAAGTAAAACATCACTTCAAAGAACTAAGAGTTTACCAAATATTGCAAACCTGACTGAATTAACAACCCTAACCCTTGTGTTAGAGAGGGCTGAGAAAAGGATTTTTTTTTCAATGTTAGAGAGAGATCCAGACTAAAGAGTGGTTTATCTTTAATGGAGATCAACCACATTTTCCCATTTATATAGTAACATTCATTAGCTGAGGAACTCAAAGTGCTTTACAAACATGAGTTAGTTAAGGGCTGTGAAGTAGACAGACACCAGAATAACTTCTTTTTTAGAATGAGAAGACTTCCCTGAAGAAAATTCACATGGTTTAAAAAATTTCCCCTGGCAAAAGGCACCAAAAAAGAGAATTTTGTGAGGACAGCTTTCTTTCATATCCATCTCTCTGCTGTGTTGTATTTTCACATTATTTTTATATGTTGCGCTTTGAATTAAGGGAAGACCAAATATTTACTAAAGGCTCAGGTGGCAGCCCAGTAGTTATTAAGAATAAACCACCTTCTGTTGTTGAGTTGAACTGAACTTCACTTTCTATAATCCTGTTCCTGTTGGCAAACTCCACTTCTGCAACTGAATTTCCCATGAGCTCATGACTCACAACAATGCACCTTCTGAAATCCTAAGCTCTGGCTTAGAAATCACTCCTTTCTCTGGCATATTCCCTGTAGGTTAAGTTCACATACTTGCAATAGCAAAGCCATTATTCACTGATCAACTTACATGCCCTTTTTGAAAGGGGAGAGAGAGAACCGGCATTTTGGAGAAGCTGGTAGCTGGCAATTCAGGTGGAGCAAAGCTGGTGTCTGCTGATGCCCTTTGCTATGAGCTACTGGAAATGGATGTTTTGGTTCAGTTGGAGGATCAGTAACTGGAGGTGTTTTAGCAAACAGACTTTGGGGTTGAAGACAATGAATCACTTCACTTTAAACAAATCAAAAAAAACCCACAGAACCAAACAAAATAACCCCATCACCAAACTATCAGTGGAAGCTGTCTGTGCCCCTGTGAAATGGCTTGTGGGTGTGAACAGTGAATGCAAAAGAAAGGCAAGAAGGGAAAGCTGGAGGAGAGCGTGGAGGTAAGGCTGGTCCTGGGCAGCCAGGTAACTTCACTTGTGATCTGCCAGGTTTTGAAAAATGGATGGGAAATGTGGCTTCCTAGTAAATGGATGGGATATTTCCAAGAGAAATTGAAAAGCAGGTAAAAACAATCCTGGAACTTAACATTGCCAAGCTCAGAGCTGGCAGCACTGGCTAAAATGCTAAATTCTGCCTCTCTGTTGTCAGTTCTTGTTTTCAGGAAAAGCCGAGCTCCTCCTTGAAAATCCTTTAAATTACTTTTTCAAGTTGAGTACCCAAACCATGAGTCACTGCTTCATGCACTAGTTAGTGATCAACTCATGTTCATATATCTGCTTAAATGCTATGGTGTTTTCTGTGGAATATTTTCCACAAAGTACCAAGATGTGTTTCAATGTCTTCTATTTTAAATTAAGAACATTTCAATGAAGAAAAGCAAAAGAAAAAGGGCTCTCTCAGAGCAAGACAGTACACAGCATGAAACTATCCCTCTTTAAAATCCTTTTCCTTTCATGGAGTGACTGCTGTATGCTCTCTGTAAAATGAAACATGGAATTACTCATGAAAGTAGGCAAAATGTTTAGAACTGAGTCATAGTATTTTCAGGGAGTTACAAACAGCACCTTTTAGGATTAAAAATCTTTGATTAATAACAATGGACTGTTTAGCTGAAAACCTTTCACATAATCCAGAGGCCAAGGGGTGCTTCACAACTGAACTTTACAGAATTCTTATTTAATTTTTTTTAAATGCCAATAGGTTTTAAACACCCAACTTCTACTGCCTTCTGGTGGGAAAAAAACATGAAGTTCCCCTAGCTGTTCTTGAAATGTCTCTTTTAGGTTCCAGCTGACCTCAGACAAAGCAGCCTGCTGATTTTAAGGAACTGAAGTAAGACAGGGAGGAGGTTAGCCATCATTTTAGAGTGAAATCGCCATCAAGAACCATGGGAATATGGCTGTTGGGAAGAACTTGGCTTTAGTATGGAATTTACCAGGAGAGTAGTGCAAAGACTGCATACAAAGGCAGGCTGTGGTAGCAAGAATAACTAGGGCAGCAAGAATTGCTGCAGCCTGGACGAGCTGCATCACAGAAGTAACTCAAAGAAATGAAGAATGACAGTAATTTACCAAAGAGTCTACATCCTTAATGAGTATAAGATCCCTATAATTTTACTGACAAGGCATTTGATGTACTGTTCTCCAGTTTATTGCAGTAACAGCAGGAAGTCTCTTTGAAAGCAAAACAAGAACATCAACAACAAAAAAACCCTGTAGAAAAGTAATGATTGTGTCATGTATCCAGGCTTCTGAGTCCTTTTCTTCCTGAAGTTGCATTCTGACCCCTGTGACCAGGAATGCCATACTGATACTGGAAGTCCCTTAAACATTGTGACTCATTTTTTACCCACCAGGGTAGCATGGCCTGGGAAGGAATGCTTCAAGTCTGTTCTGTGTTGATGTGATTGCAATTGGAGCATGCATCCAAGTTTGAATCCTTCAGGCATTAAGGAAGAGGGAGGGTAAGCAAAAAGAGTTTACGAGAGGTACTTAATATGCATGAGCAGAAGCCTGGAAAGCATGCTATGTGAGGACAGACAAGAGAAATTAGAGGGTTTTAATCTAGAAAGGAAAAGAAAGAGGAGGAAACATAATGGTTTCGAAACACCTATAAAATTGCTCTAAGAAAGAATAATCTGCTTCCTGTGTCCTTGGTAGCTAACACAAGGAGTAATAGGTCTGACTACAAAGAGTAAGTTTAGATTTGACATTTGAAAAAGCAAAGCTTGGAGGGCTTGCCTTCGCTATGCACAGCTTTAAGATAAGGGCCTCTCTGAAATATAGCTGACATTGCCTTGGGGCATGAGGCTGGAGCCAGAGATCTCTTCAGATTCCTTCCAGCCTTCCAAGCAGTTGGTTGTAAAGGGAGAAATAATGGCTGTCTGTCTCTGTTGTTTGTTTTATGGACATAGGAGGAACATTCTCATTGAGGAGAGAAATTTATACTAAGCCTGATCTTGTGTAAAACATTCGTTTGGTCCTCAGAAACATGCTGAATGATTGCAATTCCTGTATGGACCTAGGATAATTTTGACACCAGCAAAGACCATAACCACCTTCACAATAACTCTCATGTACTATGGGAAGGTAGATTTTAAAGAAAAGCCTCTTACTAGGGATGATGTATGATCTTTCTCAGCAGTAAGATTTGTAAGGGGTTGTAAATGCTAAAACTTGGCCCTTTCCAAAATGACTCAGGATTGCAGCCATCTGGCCTTGGAGAAGATGAAGCCATAAATGACTTCTGCAAAATGCTTGTTAAAAGGAACGACTAGCTCTGATGAAGAAGCAGGAGATAAAATCTCTGCAAGAACCAGTGAGCACAGGTGTTTCCAGGGTCCGGAGCACACCAGTGTGGGAGGATTCCAAGTTTCGTGTCAACGTGTGTGCTTTACTTTCCCAGCACTTCTCACACGGTGCCCACAAACGTTTACCTTTTCTGGCATGAGCTGGAGCCAATCATTTCCTAACCAAGCAAAATGTTGTTTAGGTAGTTTGGTCTGCATCTAAAGAACCCTAAAACAGGCATGAATCAACACAAGGGAATGTTTCATCTCAGCTCCTTGCAGCAGTCCCTGGATATTTCTTTAACACAGTGGGTGACAAAGTGCCCACCCTGGAGCTGCACAAATCCAAGGAGAGAGCAAATATTCACAATCCCATCTGTCAAAAGCAAGCACAGCCTTGGAGCAGTAAATCTGCCAACTTCGATTAGTGATTGGCAATAAAAATCCAGTTATTAAATAGCAGCAAAGGTCTTTGGCTGAGAAGTTTTAGACAATGGAGCAAGAACTGGCATTTGCTGGCCACCCATTCGGTTCAACAGGAGGTTTATCTGTTCACCTAATGTGGATGGGTTTCTTGACAGCAAGAAGAGGACAGGCTCTCACTGCTTCTTTGTAAACAGATTTCACAGACTTCTCAGGTTTTTTGTGGGAGAAGGAGAGCAGGTTAAAAGTTGTCTGGGTAAACCTATGCCAAAACTGTCAAGTGGGAGGTAGACTGCAGAAGAGCATGTCCCTGAAGTAGGGAGATCTGGGTACAGATGGGTGCTCCTTTGGGAGCACAACCTTTGCAAGAAGAGCCTAAACCCAGCTGCCCTCACTGATGCTGACTGGGAGCTGGTCTAGGTTCCTTCTAGGCAGAAGGACTTGGGCACTGTCCTGGTGCTCACTGATCTTATCTCCCTCTACTATTTTACAACTGCCTGAAATGAGGTTGTAGCCATGGGAGGGTCAGCCTCTTCTTCCAGGCAACTAGTGACAGAATGAGAGGACCAGGGGAGATTTAGGTTGGACATTAGGAAAAATTCTTCACAGAAAGGGTGATTAGACATTGGAATGGGCTGCCCAGGGAGGTGGTAGAATCACCATCCCTGGAGTGTTTAAGGAAAAACTGGTTGTGGCACTTAGTGCCATGGTCTAGTTGACATGGAGGTGTTCAGTCAAAGGTTGGACTCGATGATCTCAGAGGTCTTTTCCAACCTGACTGATTCTGTGATTCTGAGCTATACTCCTGCCTCACTTCTCCCTGCCCCTTGACAGGACAATGGAGATGGAAGTAGTCTCTCCCTTTCAAAGTCATTTAGATTTCAGTTTTAAACATGGATGGAGAAACTGCAAGCAAAAAAATATTGATTTTTAAATACCTTGACTATAAAGTATGGCCTGTAAGGTACAGAAACTGTTATGTGCAGAAATATTCATGGAAAGACATTAGTTATTTTATTAAGAGTCAAAAGAACAACAACAACAACAAAATACATAGTTTTAATAGTTGCTACTTGACAGGTCTAAAATCTCACTGTTTGTGGGAAATTATCATGATTGTGTTGCCAGTAAAATCTCACATGAATTGGCTCTTATTTTCATGTCATTTAAAATTTTTCATCAGCGACATGGAAGAAAAGAACAATTCCCAGTCTTAACAATTACTAAAGCTTGATCTGATGCAAAGATTGGAGATAGGGGGGTTAAAATTAAGAAGAGGTGTCATGGACAGAGGCCATAGGGCAATCAGACCATGAAGGGCGAGCTCTCTTTGCAAACTTCCAGTGGCCAAAGTATGTACTATAAACCTTGATGTGTGAGCAGGAGAATGGTGAGAATGAGTGGGGAAGGCATATTGCCTCCTACTGGTGTAGCCACCTAAAGGAACATCTAGTTCATTTATCTAGGAATGATTAGAGAGAAGACTGATCATATAAGATCATACAAGAATGATTAAAGCACTGGAAAATATCCTTCAGTGTTAGACAAGAAGAGTTCAATCTATTTAGCTTAACAAAGGAGCCACAGCATGACAAAACCTTGATCTCAGACTCCTTCATCTAGCAGACAAAGATATAACAAGATCTGGGACAGGATGGCAGCAAACCCAGATTATAAATAAGATGTAATTTTTATAAAATCACAGCAATTTTAAGTGAGTAATAGAATTATTTATAGAAAAGAGGCTTTAGTTCAAGCAAGAAAATGTTCATGAAAACCTCCTAATTCATGGTCTATGTGAAGTCAGATTCAATAACCAAAGTAATCCCTCAAGCCAGATAATCTATGGGTTACTAAGAAAATTTCCCATGACTACTGCATTATTATTTCATTATATGTTACAAGCATGTCAAGAGACTCCCAATAAACTCACATTTCTTTGTAGACAATACTGCACAGCTATGTCTCAGAGAGAAACTCTCTTCCCCAAACAGGTTCTAAAAGAAATTATTTTATACCCTATTTTGCAGATTAACTAATTTGATCAAAATCAGACTGGAAGGTTGTGGCAGAAAATAGATTTCAATCTACATAGTTCTTAGTGCTACCTTAACCAAAATGTCATCCACACCTCACTGGGACATCTGCCAATGTTACATACTTAGAGAGTGAGTGCCCTTCTTAAGGTCTCTTCAGTGCTGGTGAGCACTGTGCCACAAAATGGTGAAGGACAAGTGCAGAAGGAAAGGGCATTTTTACATATTTCATAGGGAAGGCAACTCGACTATCGCTGATGGGGCAATACTGATGGGATTTTTGGATCAGTGTTCCTTCTTTTTATTGGAACCTGCAGAGGACAATAAAGTAAGGCTCACATAATGTGAATTAGCTATTAACCTGTCAATGCCAGACACAGAGAGATAGAGTGCAGTGCATGGGGAATGTAGGCCCATGCTCCTGATGTGCACAAAGCTGAAAACACTTTTGGATTTGTACTGCTCTGAAAGCGTTTGAAATGCAGCCCAGCAGCTACATCTCAGCTCCCTATAACCAAAACTGCACTTTGCTCTTGGGAAGCCATGGCCTCTGACAGACTGTATCTAGGCTTTGGGTGTACATTGCAGGGTGCCTGTGGTCTTAGTCCCATTGTGTCCCCCAGCTCCCTCTGTGTGTTGTGTCCTGTGCACTGACAGCAACATAAGGGCATTTGGGGCAGAGGGGCTTGGTACAGAGGGAAGACTTGCACCAGCTTGCCCCCAGCCCATAACATCCAATACATTCCCAAGGTACAGTATTTGCAAGTGTCTTTAACCCATCCTGAGATTATAACTGCTCTAGGTCTGTCCTGTGTGTGTAGGAGGCCTGGCACTTGTTCACCTGCCTGAACAAGGAAGGCAGCAATACAGCAACAGGAAGAAATTTTTGTGGAAAATTAAGCATTCTTCAAGAGCTGAAGGAACTGGTTTTTGTTGACAGCTATGCCTAAAAATATTGAATGTCTTTAGGTTTGAATTAATTCCCTGTCTTCCTTTTGCTCATTTAGAGAAGAAGAGGTAATTACTCTTCTCTGTTTCTGTTTTAATTTTCTTTTTTCATCCTGCATTTTCAAACTGCATTTCTGAAGCTCAACATTTTGAGAGAAGTGTTTCTGAATAGGGGTGAAAGAAAAAACCCAGGATTTTCATTTGAAAAATGGAGGTCCATTGTCAGAGAGTCCTAGTATTGGAACATAAGTACATCTTTGGGGACATTAGGTCAGTAAGAATCACCCAGGCTCAGTGGCAATTCCTTTGGTGGAGATATCCATATGGTACCTGGCTGTGTGTCATGCAGAGTGGGACAGAGAAACCTTTTCCTGTTCTAGTGCCTCCAGGATGCACATGAACACACATACACATGCAATCAGACACTCTTTGCCTTTCCCTGCATCCAGAAGAGTCGGCTGGTTCTTTCAGGTGTTTATGAAACACTGTCATCAGTAGTTAATGCATTGGAAATGCTGAGCAGCAATTAAATAGCAATTAGTAAGCTGAATGCTTTATTGTGGTCATAATTCCTTTCTATTTTGCTCAATGACAGCAAGAATGTCTTGGCTCCAAGCCAAGTGATTGCTCAGAAGGGTGATTATGCATTTCTGTGGCACCCAGAGAGTTAAATTTTCTGAGGAAATAAAAAAAACATCAATAAAGAAGTAAGTCTGTGAGACACATGGCAGGAGTAATATTGTAATAACATCACATATGTTTAAACATTTTGGAATCAGTTCTTCAGCAGAGGAGCCAGACTCCTCCCATCTTGTAGCTATCCAAAGGGCTTTTTCTTCCCTTCTATGATGCCGCTTTTTTATTGTTTCGTACTTTGAACACTGTCTTACGAACTCCAAAAATTATGACGCTAATTTTCTCAGCTCATTAGGATAAGCAACAGATGAAAGGTTGTGGAGATCCAAAGACCCTTGTCCATTTGGTCCTGTTGATCTCTCCAGCATGCCCTGTGACTGCAAGAAGGCATATCTCAAGCTATTCAGCTGTAACTAAGCTGACTGAATGAAAAACGAGAGCTAAGGGTAGCCGGGTGTGGTGCCAACCTTTGCTCATGTGCTTTTGTTTGCAGTTGGCAGAGTCCAGGCTCAATTTATTTATTTTATTCCCTGAAAACCATATCTCTATATTTAATCATTGTCAAAAGGAAATGGGCATGTCTTGTGGCTCCTGACTGAGTTGGGAAAAGGCAGTGGTCAATTTATATTAAATCTAAATTCTTTGCTGCAGGGCTGCAGTGCTATCTAGCTTATTATCATTCGGTTTTTAAACAGTTGTTAAAAATTTTAACAGAAGTATAGCTATATATAAAAGACTTCTTCAATCATATCTCAACATTAATCAGAATTATCCTTAAACTACAAGTACCTTTTCAAACAGATGCAGTAAAATAATGCATTCATCCAAGAGGTATCACTTTTGTAAACCTTCCCAAACCTGAGAGATTTCTTGTCTGGGAATGCAAGACCAGCTGCTAGTTTTGTATCTAACCTATACCTAATTCTCATTTGGGAAACTTGCTGGCTTAACTAGTAAAAAGAAATTGGAGCATGCAGCAGGGGTTCTATGGAGACCGTGGCATTTTAAGGCTATGTGATAAATTCATTTAGAAATACTGTCTGTGGACAATTCATACCCTCGGTATATTGAAAAAGCTAATTTTTAGCCTCAAAAATGTTTCTCTACTTTTCTTTGTCCTGTTGCTCACATTGCCTCGTCCACTTTCACATCTGAGTGCAGGATAAGGGAATTAGTGTATCTCCAGAACTGCAGTTGGTAAGTAGGTCTTCATTGAAAGTAAAGCCTTCCTGGTGGCTTCCTAATCTGGACAATAATCAAAGACTGAGAAGGAATGTATTTTAAGGAGCTACTCCACTCTGACTGGTGAATGTAGAGAAGAATAATAAAGAACAAGTACAGCAGCATAACATGTACTGAAAGTATAATAAAAACCAGGAGGGCTTTGAATTTAGGCAGCAGCACTGTTTTGCAAGAGAAAACATTCACTCTCATTATTACAACATTTGCAAAACTCCTTAAAAGAAAATACAAATTCAAAGGTAGATTAGCTAATTTAACATTGTATTCCTAAAGAGCTATGTGTGTTTAAACATTTGTTAATTCTTATACTAAATAGGTATACATTTGGGACTTGCTGACATGACAAAGTCCCTTCAGGGTGCAAGCACAAAAGATTTACTTATGTGTAAATGTGTCAGGAACAACCAAATCCCAAACAATGATTGAAAAGCAACTACAATTCACTTTGAAATACAGGTCAGTCAGAGAGGATTTACACCTAAGATATTTCTTCAAAGACATCGCTTTCTACACCTGTAGAAAGCCCTTTGTTTCTTCTGAAAAGTCATAATAAACTCTGCAGCACTTGAATACTTTGGCACAAGGTGACATTTTAAAATGATGGTATTGTTTTCAGCGTAGCCAGATCTGCTTGGACATTTCATAGCTAGAAAGCAGACTTTAGGGTATTGTTTTCCTTTAGATAGACTTTATGACTGCTCTTCTGATATATTAAAGTCTTATTTCTGAGTTTTCCTTTACTTATACCGAAATGAAAAGAACGGGCAAGATACTTTTAACTTCCATAATTTTTAAGAGATCGCCACCAAGTGGTAGAAGGGAATTAATACCATTTTTCAGCTCCCGTAGGCAGCAGGTGTATGCACCATTTAGAAACGACGGTGCAGATCAAAATATCGCCATAATAACACATGCAAAGCAAATATTAAAGATCATGCAATCAAATGAAGTTCTTATTTTAGGGTGGATTAATCAAGGAAGTAAGCCATTTGAAATGTAGATCACATAGCTTTCACTACCATGCCCTACTGTGAAAGAAAGAGGCCTAAATAGGTTACTTTTTATTTGAACCACTGACACTGGTTATTACAAAGACAAGAACCGCCTGAACTGCACAACTCTGACACATCACCATTCAGAAAACTCACTAGAAATTATTGCATTAACACATCTACTTTTTGAGCTGGCTGGGTTTCAAGTAGCTAAGTCTCTTAAAAATTAGCATGTTATTATTAAGTCAGAATTTTTCTGGATTAATAATTGTTAGTTGTAAACTGTATAATTGCAGTGGAAACGGGGTTACTCTTCGGGGGTCCGGGACAATAAGCTGGACATGAGTCAGCAGTGTGCCCTTGTAGCAGGAGTCCAACAGTATCCTAGGCTGGAGCATATGAGAAAACGATGAGAGAGCCGTGACTGTTCAGCCAGGAGAAGAGAAGGCTTAGTGGGTGATTCTCATCAATGTGTAAAAATATCTGAACGAAGGGTATACAGAAGATGGATCTTTTTTCAGTAGTGTTCAGTGACGTGTCAATGGGCATAAACCGAAACACAGGAGGCTGTCTGAACATCAGGAAACACTTTTCATAGTATCATGGAATGGTTTGGATTGGAAGGGACTTTTAAAGTTTATCTAGTCCAGCCATCACTGTGAGAATGACCTGCACTGGCGCAGGTTGCCCAGAGAGGCTTTGGAGTTGCCATTTTTGGAGGCAATGAAAAGTCATCTAGGCATTAGTTCTGTTTCCATTCACCATATCAACTTTACCAAAAAGTATTGCTTAAAAGTGAAGTTCTTGATTCACAAAAGGAAACTGTCGACTTGAAAGTGCTAAAAGAAGGGAGAACAGGAACTTCATGTGCTACATCTATGTGGTGGTCGATGTGTTTAGTCCACTGAATATGACTTTGCAATTACTTTATCTATTCTTATTTGCTTTCCATTTCAAATGTATTTTCTGTATTCTATGACAGAAGTCAGAAAAACACACAAAATTACCATCATTGATTCTTCTGCAGAACTAAGACATTTTTACATCACTTTTAGATTTCCTAAATTCTAAGGACCACAACTAGCATTTTCATTAAAGTAAAGTCATCTTTAAATTGTATTTTCAGACCACTTTCATTCTGCGTTCCACAGTACCATTGGAGAGCTCTGTAATCATAAGGCCTTCTCTAGTCCCACATTATTTACCATTTATAAAATCCATCTGTGCAGAAGGAAAACATGGTCTTCAGGAAATTTGTGTTTAGCTGCAGCTACAGAATCTACCATTAGAGGTGGCCAGCTCCTGGCCCATGGTGTTCCTGGACTTTATGAGAAGTTATTTCATCCAGAATTTCTGTTCTACCACTAACAAAAGCAAGAGCATTTGGCATCCTGCCTTTTGGGAATTTCAGTGCTAACATAATAATTGATCCTCTCCTGTATATCCCAGTTTTTTAAAATGGCACTTACAAGGTAGGGGACAAGTCTTTAGTTTCACGTGATTTATTAAATTAAAAAAAATGCCAAAGAGTAACTTCTTTCTGGGCACTTAAACAAAGAAAGTCTTCTATGTCTCCAGTGATCCATGAACCTTATCATCATGAAATGTTCCTGCTGGTAATTTATTGCATTGTGACCAACCACATTCATCACCTAATGCAACCAGCTCCGAAGACAAATAAACATATGCATACACAAGACAACTTTTCACTTATTCTCTGGAATAAAGAGCCTTCTGCAACTGTATTATACTCTGTTTTGAGGCAGTGATTCAACAGAGACAACCTTGGCCTGGGAACCTTGGCTTGTGTTTCATCAAAGACCATTCTCCAAACCACTAACACCAACAGGTTCCCTGTTGAGCAGCATGAATGAAGTGCCTCTCAGCAGCAGACCCAAAGGCAGTTTTACATAAAGATTGCTGCTTAATCAAATAACTTTATCTTTCAAGACCAATTACACACTGAAGTCCAACTTCTGGCATTGAAAGTCAAACCTGAAAGCAAGCTACAGCTCCAGTCACTCCATGGGTATCAGAGGAGACTGTACTCAGGATGTGGCCACTTCCAGTGTCACAATCACACTGTTATAACATGTACAGTTCATGTCCTGAAAATACTGTGACAAAACTAAAATACCCAATGCTTTATCATGCATGTAGTTATGCAAACATTACTCATAGTTGAAATATGTTCATGAAACCATGTAGCTAGGTATGTGTTTGTTTAAAACATGGGAGGAATGCCAGACCTATGTTTTCCTGCTTCCTGTTGCTTAAAGGAACAAGGTGCAGTTGAAATTTGCTGTGTAGTGGGCAACATGCAGTCCTAAAGAGTGTGGGAAATGAAGGCTCCATCACTCATGAGTGCATACAAACCTGTGAGGATTATACTGGATTATGACAGTGGCCTTGGTGAAAATGAACACTGGTTGGGAATAAATTCTAAATTTAAGGGACTAGATCAGCCTTCTTTTAGAAGGATGATGTTTAGCATGCTAATTGTATTTGGTTTTAAGCTGATAGAGCTTAAACAGTACAAAAAGCAGAGTTTAACTGGGCAGCAGTCGGGAATAAAGATGAAAAACACTTCAATATCATGTATTATCTGTCCTCTATTCACATAGCTGTTGTTGGATTAAACTGCCTCATTTATGCACCGTGCAATAATTATGTCTACAGATTGATCACACAATTGCAATTCCTTGATTAGTATAAAGCTTTACTTGGTGAAGGTACCATTCAAAGTTGATACCCAAGTCTACTGCATGGACGACTTACACATGAAAAGGTGCTGATGCCAGCTGCCTGGGATGTGGTGTTGTCTAATCACATTTGCTAGGCCATCTTCTCAAAGGTCTCACATGCAATTTCTTTGTTGCAATGGAAGCTTATGTGCAGGCTGCTGCCTCGACTGATAGACTGAGGAATGAGCCACGGACCTTGGGGGAAACAAACCTTGAGGATCTACGTGCTGCTACAGTTTGAGCTGAAGAGTCACTGGCATCATGGCTGTGAGCTGTAACATGTCTCTGCGTATCACATACCACGAGGGGTTTGCACTTCAGTTCAGCTGAGTCTGGCTACCTCAAGCAGATGAAATTTGGTCAGGGGGCTAAACAATGAACTGATGTGTTTAAACTTCTACTGGATTAATGAATAAATAGCTACGAACACCACTATCAAAATGGTTTCTTAGGCTCCTTGCCTTTATTCAGTCCTATAGTTATTGCAATAGAAGCAGTGTCAGTTTGTGACTTGTAACCTCAGTGATGTGACAAGGTTATTAATCCTTTTGTCAGCTTAAGCCACATTGAGAGACCAAAGCAGAAAATGAGTATCAGCTTTCTTTACCAGCATCCTCCTGTGTTTGTGTGTGTGTATACTTTGCTACAGCAATGACAATTCTATTTATGTCAAGCCAAACTCTTTTTCTTTTCACATATTGATATTCATGTTTAGAATAGATTTTATTTCTCTGTGTAGGAAAGTTTGATGAAAATAGTCAAAATTTTGGCAACTATCTCAGACTATAGGGATCTGCTCACGGGTCTAAGGCAATGTTTGGTTGTTTCCATTTAATCTGTGAAACTCCCTTGATTATGGTGTCTATACAATTTCATTAACGTTAAAGTAACGAAGTAGTGAAGTAGGCCAACTGTCTTCTCTTCGCAGACACAACACTGCAATGAACGATCTGTCAAAGACATAAAAACTGTTATTAGAAGTAATCATCTGACTGCAGACATTCAGGGCAGATTTTGTAGGTGTCCTATGATTGCCCTAATCTCTTCTGAATATGTGGCAGCCTCCTGGTGACTTGGCAGGATGATTTTGCTGCGCCCAGTTCCATCAGCCAATGACAGGTGGTCTTGTTCTTCATTTTGGAGGAGGCTACTAAATAACTGTTGCATTTCATTACATAATTGATAAGGCAAGAATATTCCTGGAGTTATTAGCTGCAGAAAAGACCCTGAGATGAAAAAATTCAATCCACATTTAGTCTATATTTAGCTCATTTTCAGAAAGAAGGTTGAGCTTGGACACTAGTGAGGCTTGAATGTTGGGATTGCTTTATCATAGAATCATAGAATCAGCTGGGTTGGAAGGGACCGCTGAGATCATCAAGTCCAACCCTTGATCCACTATCGCTCTGGTTACTAGACCATGGCACTAAGTGCCACATCCAGTCTCATCTTAAAAACCTCCAGGGACGGAGAATCCACCACTTCCCTGGGCAGCCCATTCCAATGCCTTAATACCCTCTCTGTAAAGAATTTCTTCCTAATATCTAACCTAAGCCTCCTCTGGCAGAGCTTAAGACCATGCCCTTTTGTCTTACTGATAGCTGCCTGGGAGAAGAGACCAACCCCCACCTGGCTACAACCTCCTTTCAGGGAGTTGTAGAGAGAGGTCTCCCCTGAGCCTCCTCTTCTCCAGGCTAAACAACCCCAGCTCCCTCAGCCTCTCCTCTTTTAGTTCCACTTCTGTGTGTTAGGAGAGTAAGCCAAGGCCCCAAAGGCTGAAAATGTGCATAAGACAACATTTGTTCAAAACCAGTTCTGTTACTTGGTTTCAGACCTGTTATGTTTCATGACATGAGAACAGAGCACTTTCAGCTGAATTCTTCCCACAGATCCAGCCTGGACTGGCTGCTCCCCCAAGGTACACCTCACTCCAGCTCCTGGCTTCCAAGAGTGCAGCTGCTAAGCCACAATTGCCTGCTCCTAAATTGATTTCTAATCCTATTTTTCCCAGGAACGTAATTCACTCACAGCCTTGCTCAGCCACAGAGTTCAAGCTGACACCAGACTTATGACTAGCCTTACTCTATTAAGACAGGATAACAAACAGCAAATCAAGCAGTGGTCAGTTGTCCAGCTTCCCGAATCCCATAACCCTCAAGCTACAAGTGTCTTTTGTATACATTTATTTAGTTTCTTATATCTTGTAGCATACTGTTGGGTATTATCTTTTATCATTCCCTTCCTAAATGGTAACATATTTACCCCAACCCCTAGGGAGGCACACAGCCTCCAAGCCTTAGCAATGATGAGTGCTCACGCCAGATTGTTTCTTTTAATGCTGTAGCTGGGCTTGTCCCAATTTGCAGACACAATACCACAGGTATCATTCGTAGACCATTCTTAGTCCCTGGATGGACTACAGGCATTCTGGTCATTTGTCTGGTATCTGAGCCCTTAGCAGTCACACTCTCCTCTTTACTTCAGTTGCACAAATGTAATAATTAGACTTGCAGTTTTCCAGGCCCTTGCTGCATTGCATTAACCTCTGCCTCGCTGCAGTCTGCATCTCTAGCATTTGCAAT
Source organism: Pipra filicauda (assembly GCF_003945595.2). Taxonomy (NCBI): domain Eukaryota; kingdom Metazoa; phylum Chordata; class Aves; order Passeriformes; family Pipridae; genus Pipra; species Pipra filicauda. The sequence continues at coordinate 3,530,814 of NW_024105031.1, read as the reverse complement.
ACTAATGCACCTGACGAGTGGCCTGCAGTCCTGGCAGTGCCTGCCAGAGTTGCCCCATAACCAAAGAAGGACTGCAACAAGGTCACCCCCAAGCAGCAGATGCAGACCCCAGTCCCACATCTGCCCAGCTGCCTCATGCTCTTGGGTGCACTTTTTCCCTCTTCATCCATCATTTTTAATCAGACCTTTGGATTCTCGTGCATCAGCTGTCAGGTAAGAGGAGAGATCTGTTACAGCAGAATCCCTAGAGAAAGGGATTCTCTGCCTTCATGTGCAGACTTGCTTGCATTCACTCTTGTTCTTTCTCTCCTCCATACTGAAAACTTTCCTCTAACCAGCCTGTAATGTTTAGTGCAGCTTTCATGTAAAAGCAAAGTATGATAAGGTATCTGTAGCAAAAGCCAGTTAAAGTGAAGTAAAAAAGGAAACATTTTCAAGGTTAAATGTATAGCAGGAGGTGATTTAATTATTTGCAGGACAGGGGGATAAAGAGCCCAAACAGACAAATCAGTGCACCTGGAATAATGACACCCAACAGCCTCCCAGGAAAGTACAGAGGAAAGATAAGTCTGTCATGAAAGAGGCTTGAGATAACTCTCATTATATATTGCATTTGCTGTGGGCTAAGCCTGAACACAGGAGAGTTGCCGTGGCTTAGCTGATTGCAGTAACTTCTTAAGCTCTCGTACCTCAGTCACATGTGTGAGCCCTAAGGTTTCAGAAATACACACTAGATCAGATTGGCAGAGTTCCATAAAACACATGGAACTTAAAAAACTACAAAAAGAAAACAGAATTTGATTCAGGAACAGAGAGAAAACCACTTCCTTCTGGATTTTTGTTTTTTTGTAGATTCAGTTCAAATTTATGCAACAACTTGCAACACATAACACACAACTTGCAGTAGTGTGACATATAAGAAGGGAACTGCTACAAGAAGAGTCAATGATGTAAAAACGTTGTTGTTAAAATAATGTAAAACTAAACATAAATTTCAGTTGTGTGCTGAACTGAGTGAAAAGCAGAATGGGGAAATGGGTGTTTTGGTGAGAATTGAGAATAATTCCGTGCTTTGGAAACCAGAAACAACATCCAGGTTTAGTGCCAGAGCCATGGAAACAAGACTTTTTCTCAGAGTCTTATTTACAGTTGGGAGTTGTTCCTTCAAATGTTCTTTGGGTCACAGAGCAAGGAATGGTGCAAATCAAGGCACTTGTGTGTGGCTTCCAGGGCCAGCTCAGATGACCAGAGTTAAAGAAAGTGGACAGTTTGAAGAGCAGAAGTTCAAACACTCTCTGAGTCAATGACCAAGGTACTTTCCTACAATATCAGACCTAAATACAATTTCTTGTTTCAAATCAGGCAAGGAAGGGACCTGAACATTGTCTTATGTACCATAAGTGAAAGCTTAGGTCAACTATAAGAGCAGGGAGGATGACAAGAGTTATGAAGGCAGCAGACATCCATCATCCTGCTTCCCACTTTGTCAAAGCCAGAGCCTGAAAACCTAGTCAGGGCTGTTGGTTAGGGCAGGGAATGAGCCATTTCAGAATAAGCAGTTGTCATCCTCACCCATTCCTCTGGAAGCAACAAATCTGGCTCTTCTAAACTGTCCTCCCCACTTTCATCATAGCTCTGCCTTCCCCTCCCTCTCTTCCTCCCTTCCTGTACTAGAAAGAAAACAGACCTCTTCTCCAGGCAGCAAAATTCATTTTTGCTGATGCTGCTAAGATGTCTTATGCTGAATCTGGTGTAAGAATAACACTTTTGCCTAATAAATCTCCTTTTATTCCAAACTGTATATACTTGTTTAAAAACTCACAAAGAGATGTATCATCTTGCAAAAAGAAGCATTTTGTTTAATTCACAGGATATTTAGGAACTATAAATTAAAAAAGTAAAGTTTTCCAGTCCAATCAAAAGGATTTTTTACTGTCTTTTCCTCAAAAAAAAACAAACTAAAAACTTGAAAATTTTAGAAAGATGTGAAATAAATGAGCAATCTGTTATAAATCAGAATGAAAGAGATATAGATGACCTCAAAGATGAGTAGAGAAAAAAAGATCTGTGAAAGACAGATCACTAAGTACATTAAAAGCAGTAGCTGTGGTAGAAGCCACTTGGTGAGAAACCTCTGATTTCAGCAAATTCTACATCAAAATCCCTCCTTTTTCAGTGCACCCTCCAAAACTGCCAACCCCCCCCAACTGGATAAGAGAGTGGTATTCAATGCAATGGAGAGTACTAGAAAGCAAAGAAAAGGCAGAAATTTGCTCTTAAGACAAAGTGGCTGCCTGCTGGGTAAAAAGAAAATGGCATAACCCATGAAGACATTGTGACCTTGTTGCCTGGAGACATTTGAAGTGTGCTTTGTTAGTGACTTTCCAGTTGGCTGGGATAGCCCAGTACAACCCAGAGGTGTTGGCTGGTTGCTACCAATGTGCCAGCGGTTCGTTTTCTGTGGGGTCATTCTGCCCTTTGTATCAAGACTAATTCAGCTGGTGAAATGTTCTGCATGAGGTTTGCTGCTCCAGAGCACCTGCAGAGTTTGGCACCTGGCCTGCTGCAGAGTTTTCTAGAGGGAAAGGGAACTGTGGGTTACCTGGGCAGCTTTAGGGGAAGGCTTTCCCGTGCCACAGCCCTCTCATGCTTGAACACCAGAATAATCAGCCTGATTAGTGCTGAGCTGCTGCTCCTCTGTACACTTGCTAATCTTGGAAACTCAGAAATTATTTCATCTGGGCTTGTTCTGTTTATGCATTTAGCTTTTTGAGCTGAAGTGCTGCCATGCTTGTGAGATGAGATGATTGGGCACTTCTGGATGCTGCAACACTTTCTAAGTGAACAAATATTCTTATATCTTTTTACTGTTGCAATATCTTGGATCCTCAAACAGCCTGCTCTGATCCTACCATAAACAGCACACTCCAGCCTCAGAATAAAAATATGATCTCATAATTTTATGTCCCAGTATTTTCTAATAATTTGTTCAGCTTTACCTCATGCTAAGGTAAATTTTCTTCATTTATGAGAGTTTAGCTGAGGATGAACATAGTGACTTGATAAATATATGATCAAAACCAAATGACAAAGCACAATAATAGCATTAAATTAAAGGGAATTTGATCGCAAGTTTCTAATAGAGAAAGTGGAAAAAAGATCTTGCCCCAAATTCTGTTCATATGTTTTTCACTTGTGGGACTTCTGCACTTTTATAAATTGCCATCTCCTCTATAAAATATTATTAATCTTATTTTTCCTAAGGAGTGATGAAGTTTGTGGTGTTAATCTTGTTGCCTTCTACTGAGAAGCACCAATGCTTGTGGTTATGTGGGCTAGGTCACCACAGGTGGAGAAATCAGAGAATGAGAGCCGGGTTGGTTACTTTGTGTTTTTTCACCTCAAACCAGATGGTAGCAAATCTTGCAACAGCAGTTTGCGCTTGCCAAAGTGCACATGAATAAGAACTGTAGTGGGTCTCCCACAAAGTCACACAAACTCAAAGCAATCCTACTGCCTCAGTAAACACATTCCATTTGCCCTTTAATCCTTTAACATAATTTACTTCACGAGTGGACGAACCCCACAATTTTATTTTCAACTCACCATCTTGAACAGATGAGTTGGCAATTAAGCCTTTTCTATGCCCTACAGAGGAAGTAGATGAAATCAAGAAGATGAAAAAGAGTGTTTTTGACACACCACGCCTTTTGCAACACTTGCAGGACATTTACTGCAAGGCAATTGAACTATTTTGCTGGAGAGTTTTATTCCAGATACTTACACATCTGCCTTTTAATGCAGTATTCATTAGCACATTAATAGTTATAACTTTCCATAATAATGGAAAGTGCATTGAAATCCTGAAACAATACCAGTTGTTATTACGAAGTATAAACATTGAGTAAAAGAAGCAGCTCCTCAGTAGCACGTAACAGTTACAGCTCTTATTCCACAAATCACTTAAAGCCACTTATAACTACTATTATTAGCTATAAAAGCCCATTTGGGTTTTATGAATGCTGGAGAACTGAGACAAAAAGATTGCTTCAAACAGAACAGTGTCTTCATCATCATAAGTCTGTTGGCCCCTGCACAGACATGGTCATAAGAAAATGGAGATTCTACCAATCCAATTACATAGAAAAAATGCCTGAAGATTTAAATACAATGCATCTACAAAGATTTTATTTTAATTAGAACATAACAGAATAACAGCAGCGACTTGCAGTGATATCATCAAATCAAGGCTGTTTCTATGGGAACACCACCAACTCCCAGAAATTATCGTGTCAGTTTGCCATAAATAGAAAAAAAAAAAGAGAGAAAAGGAAAAAAATAATACAGAACAAAGAGAATGAAGAGGAGAATCCAGCGCTCTCCTTTTGATGCTTAGTGCCAATATGTTGTCAAGTTTTATTTTAAATAAAAGTAGTGAGATAAAACTGTCAGTTGCTCTGCTCCTGCCACACATTTGAGGCCCTGAACATTTTTTCTGAAGACTTTCTGAAGTGTTTCATGCAAAGAAAACACATGCAATGGAGTGCTCTGTACTGATCTCCCTACTTCCTGCATTTTCTACAGCATGAGTGAGCTCAAGGTTGATGTGGGAGAGACAAATGCCTTTGATCATATTTGATCATAGATATTTGCTATATAACCTCATTTCCATTTTTCTGCTAGCTCTGTAATTTGAAAGTCTGGTCTGAAAGGGATACAACTACAGAGAAAGAAAAGTAAGCAATGAACATCACAAACAGAAGTTATTATTTCCCTCCATCTTCTTATCTGATTGTCTCCCTTTCCCAGCAATCTTCTTCCCAATAGCTACCTCCATCCTGATGCCTTCATTAACCACATAAACAAAGGGAAACCACTCAAGTTCCTCCCAGGAATATCTGGAGATGTCCTATCCCTTTGAGACTCCAGTCCAGCAGCATTTCTGCACTCTGAGGCTCAACGGGCTTGTTTCGCCAGCTCTCTGCAACAGATTCCCTTCTGCAGTGGCAGTGCCTTTTTGATGACCTACCCAGGCCAGCTGGAATAGATTCCTGGCACTGTATTTCCAGCTGTGAAATTCTCTTGCTCATGGTTTGTGACTACTATTTTTTTCCACTTACAAGATGTGTGTTATATTCTCAATGATTCTCATTTATTTCTCCCTCTCCAGCCATTCCTCCTGAAATTATCCATTATAATCCTTTTGAGCCCTGCCCTATTGCAGTTAGTAATAGTTCCTGAATGGCACACCATAACCTGTATCATTTGCTTCATACGAGAAGAAATTCTCCACTTAGAAGTAGTCCATGATAATAAATTATTGTTGAATTTTATCTCATTGAATGACTGAAAATAATAATGTCACTTTGGGCAAAAAGAGACAGTGATAGTATCAGTAACTGCTGCTGAGAATATTGACAGTGAATTTGATGATAGTCCTTCAAGTGCATTCTTTCCCTACTAACAACTTGATTAAAACTCCTGTCTGCGTACAGCATAACAGGGCACTCCCTTCTTCAGATCCCTACGATGAGTTTAAAGTACTATAAATCCTCTCATAGACTGGGAGCAGTAGTAACTATATTACAAAGAGAAAAATGCTTTTAAACATACATTAAAAGGTTGATACCAGCACTTGTAAAGAATATGTGTGAACCTACTTGTTCCTACATGTATTATATGAGTATTTTTCATCTGCAGCAGACCGTAAAATTTCAGATTTTGTTGTTAAGTTCTGAAAAGCTAAACAGGCATTTACTAACTGTATACTTAAATCATAGAATCATAGAATGGCTTGGGTTGGAAGGACCCCAAAGATCATCCCTTTCTAACCCCATCATGAGCAGGAACACCTCTCACTAGACCAGGTTGCTCAGAGCCCCATCCAACATGGCCTTGAACACTGCCAGTGATGAGGCATCCACAGCTTCTCTGGGCAACCTGTTCCAGTGCTTTACCAACCTCATAGCAAAGAATTTCTTGGTTTCAAAAGAGAAATCTTAGTTTCAGATGAGGCTATACTTTTCCTTAGACACAAAGGGCCAAATTATTATTTCAAATAAAATCTGAAGGATTTTCAATAATGTATCCACATGCTAAAACTGAAAATTTACTTATGCAAACAATTGAGACCTGCTGTCTGTCTGTCTCCTACTACTCAACAATATAAACTGGCCCCTCTATATGAGCATGATTTTAAGGACTGCAGAGTTGAACAGTATTTCAGGTTTGACTAGATGAGAACTAGACAGAGAAGAGGAGCAGTCTAGAGGCAGAGTACAAGAAAGTACAATAATTTGCTGAGAACAGTCAGTTATGCCTGAGTTACCGTCAGGAGCAGTAGGGACTGCCTGGGCGCTTGTACTCAAGCTGGACAGATACGGACTCTCACCTCACTTTGACTGCATTAATACCTAAGCTCCTACATCCTGTGCCATGTTGTAGGAGAGTTTCATTTGCTGTTTAACATCCTGTTCTAGGTAAACTCTGAGCTAAATCTTGTACTTGACATCAATGCTCAAAAATAGAAGTGTTCAGAATAATAAGCCAGGATGTAGAAAAACACTCATGCTGCGTCTCTGCTACAATGTGACAGCTGAAGCAAAAGGAATTTAAGGTTGGGGGTGGAGGGGGGAATGGCTTGCAAAGATCACAAAGTACCTTTCTATTTCAAGAAAATGGCAAAGGAAACCACCCTCTTTAAACACACTGTTTGTGCCTATTAATTATTATCTTCAAGTACGCTCCCCCTGGTGGGGATGAAAAAAGTATGCTCTGAAAAGCAAGAGCCCAAAATGGTATTCTGATTCTTGCCCTATTTCACTTTTCACCCTAATTGCAGACTAGCACTAGGCATGCTTTCAGTTCATTATTCTCTACAGAGGCCTGCTAATGGTATTTCATCTACTGCCTAATTCTGCAGCTTTAACATGGAAAAATTTCTTTCAAATTCAATACTGATGGAGAAGAAGCAGTAGGTCTTGCCTGTCTGCTTTTTGTTTAGCTGTTCAGTAACTGGATAAACATTAACCAGCTGGATAGTGCAATTATAATTTTTTTTAAGGTACTGTAAATGCTTGCAACAGCATAGTATCTGGCAGCCTCACAAATATTAATGAATGCATTCTTGTTCCACTCACGCTATTAAAAGCGATTAAGTAGTTTCACAGAGGTCATGCAGAAAATGAATGGCAGAACCAAGCACCGAGGAAAATCCAAAGCTTTCTTACTAAGAGATACTTTTTCAGACATCCCACAGCACAAACAGAAATAAGCAGAAGAAATACAATTAGCGGAGGAATTGACATTGGGCACTAATTATTTACTATGAGCCTGAATGTACTTAGACACCATTTCCAATGGACTCAGCAAAGAGCTTGCTCAACAAGATCAGGAGTAAGGGTTTAGGATTTGGATTAAAAACATAAAAAAAAAGTAAACACTAATATCCCCCTCTAGGGAAATCATCTCTACTAATTATTTGTCTACAGCTTTCCTCAGTATTGCAGTCTAAACTGCATTTGCAAACATGGGTCCATTGTTCTGTAACAAACAACTCAGGCACTTTTAGGAATTCCTTGCTAAAATGTATTAGAGCAAATTAAAGTTTTGAGTTATTATTAACTCTCTACAGAAAGAACAGAATTTGTACTGATAATAAGGGAATTGCCAATATTTGGAGACAAATATATGGGAATGTCTCTGTTAACTGTATTAGCTCTAAAGTTAACAAAGTCATCAAACACAATGGCTGAGCCTCTTATTGTAACAGAATTTTCAAATGTTGAAAGCTATTCACAAGTATAATCAAATGGCACCCTGAAAGGAATAAACTTTTTTTTTTGTTATTTTTGCTCTTAAGCTTTTAAATCTCATGCACTTTTATGCAAAAACTATTTTTTACATTATTCACAAACGCGTTGACCTATAGGTATTTTTTTATTTCTTACAAATACATGCATAAATAATGACAAATACAAAACAATTCACAGTTTATGAAGATATAGTTAGCCCTGATCAAAATTTAAAGTATTCTTTTTTCTATTAAAGTTATGTAATTTTTGTTTGTGTACAGTGGTGACTAGAAAGCTTTACATGTGCTTCTTATTCAAAATACAAAGGTACAAACGCTGTAAGAAGATTCTCAGCATTATCTTGTATTGTGTGGAGGGGAAAAAAAGCATAAGTACTTACATAAGTATAAGCACCTTCTTTGGCAAGTATTTATGTTAACACATGCCAGTGAAGTCTCCCAGATTGTTCTACTCAAAATTAGTAACTATGCCAAATTGTTCTTGTTCTTCCTCTGATTGGGATACTTTTTATTTCCTCTTAAATGGTTTCATTTATTTCATAGATTTTTCATTTTCTTTTGTAGGATCTAGAGGAGTCTTAGGGATGACAGTGACATAAATACACTTTTTGTGTAGAGGGATATTTTTAAATAAGAAGTGGTCAATGGTATAGTTGCTAAGAATAATCATCATCTAGTATTGAACAAGTTATGAATAGGAGGAAACTCCTATGAAGAGGGATTTTGTTTTAATTTTCATTTATTTGTAGTAAAAACTGATGAATCAAAATCACATTTCTGTCAGTGCACACCAGATGCTGTGACGGGTCACCGCAGGCCATTCACATCTCTCCTGTCTTTAACAGCCATGGCTTCTTGGTATAGAGGACAGAGATTCTGCTTCCTCCTGTTTTAGGTTAGATTTATCATGCCTTTTTGTTCATACTCTTGTTAGACTACACATTTGTAATGTTTCAGAAATTATAGGCTCATAAGGAATTTGGCTTTCCACAAAAGGTCCAGGACCGGAAACGGAAGGGTGCAAAATTTCTCATTAAGGCTGTCAAGGCTTAAGATGCCTTCAGCTGGGGTTCAGCTGTGGAAGACATGGCAAAGGAAGGAAAGGTAGGAGAAAATGACAGATGTAGCAGTTGTCTGTTCTGGAATAAAAAGATGTCAGACCAGGGTTGTTATGTTTCTCAGCACAGCCACTCAGAAAGTACTCTCCAGATTGACCTGAGAGATATGTTCCCAATCTGTGACAAAACCCAAAAAAAAGCCTTGCAGTTGCTTGCAACTTGGTACCAAGGAACCACAGGGAACCAGCAGTCTGAGTCTAAGACTCATACAGAGATTCTCCTGTTCTGAAGAAAATTATGTATTGTTTGATCCGTGTTAAAATGTATTGGCCAAGAGTAAAAATATAATTGTGGTACACAACGTAAGTTTTAACAGTTATGCTGATGGAATGTATGGGAAATAAAATTACATTTATGGGTATGCATTGTGAAACATAGTTTTAGCTACAAATATGTTTGAGTCAAGTTTTCTGTATTTAAAGCATTTCAAATAATCTTAAATTGGTGTATAATGAAACACCAGAAAAGCACATTCTACATAATGATTTGGAGTCAGTTTTGTCCCTGCTGCATTGCCCTTTCTGCGATCTTGGATGCAGCTGGGAGGAGGAGGAGGATTTCATGTGAGGAACCAGAAGAAATGGGGGTTTCAGTGCACTGGCCTTCACAGAGCCCCTTGCAGTTTGTACAGGAGTCTTTGGCCTCTTCTACCACCATCTCCAGAAGTACCTTCATTCTGATTCAGCATTGGAAAGGGAGCACTTTCCTTTTCCCTTCTCATCTATGTCTCCCACAAACAAAACAGAAAGAGGAGACTTTTATCATTCCTAGGCATGCAATCCAGTAGGATTCTCTTAATGAGATCTAATGCACAACAGGTTTCTGTAACTAGCCAAGAGGCAAGTAATACCTACTGCAGTGTATTAAAACGTATGTGAACTGTGGACCACAGGTAAAGCTATTATTTCAGACTAGACCAGTGTGTAATTTTTGTACTAGGTCAGTTCAGCTCCATAGGTGGAAATGGTCACTACTGCACTGTACAAATTCTCCAGTCATTATGTAGACCTTGCAGGGAAGTGAAAGAAAGTAAGTGAAAGAAAAGTCATAGGGACAGCACATAACCAATTATTTTCTGCACTTTTGCAGCTTGTTCCCCTGAAGTTACTTTTTCAGCTAATCCAAAAGGTGGACAAAGTTCATTTCAGCATTAGCAATCTAAAATCAAATCTCAGCTGAGATTAATTTGCATGAATAATGAAACCTGTTTTCAAGTGTGGTATTATTTATATATATTTTAAAGTAAATGCTTACATTTTTATTTTTCTAGAGCACTACCTCTGACCCTCTTGGCTTTGTTTTGTGCTTTAACGTTCAAACTAGTGACCAGATGGAAATGGTTTTAGAGCTCCCTGACTGCTGTAGAAGCAACTGAGGCAGATACATAGGGCTGAGAATTATATAGTTTGACAAGCAATCAGGAGGATATTTTCAGAATAATAAATCAAACTCACACCCCTGGACAGACAGGACACGGAGATCTAGAGCAATCATCTGATTTTTGTGCCCCTGCCCTGATGAGCAGAGGTGCCACAGCCCATTACTGACTTTCCACCAACCTCAGGCTGACTGCCATCATTTGAATCCAAGTGACATTGATTTGTCTGGACTGCTTTATAATCGAGCAGGGCACTGAAAAACCCAGTTTTACATTTCTACAACAAAAAAGGTTTTCCAGAGAAATCGAGTGAAGATGGGCCTGTCTCTCAGCCACTGCAATAGACCATCAGTCTAGACGGGCAGACCAGAACCCACACTGGGATTTTTAAGTTATTCAGCATCATTCTCATTCCTGAGGCACTTGTGCATGACAAACTGGGGCTGCTCCATTCCTCCAGCTGTCCAGGAGCTCACTTCGCAGCAAGTCCCTCACCCTGACAGAAACATGGAAGGCTCACTAGGGCGAGGCCATAACATTCCCATCTGCAAACAGCATTGAATAAAGCCAGAAGAAAACAAGCTTTTTTTTTTCCCCCGGTTGTTTCTAGTGCACAACCTGGGGCACAAAAAAACAAGGGGACGCAGCCAGCTTCGAGCACAGGCCCTCTCGAGGCTGCTGGCCAGAAGCGGTTCTGCAGGTGGATGGGGTTTGACAAGGGGACAGGGTAGTGGCATCTTTTCTCCGTGCCACGGGGGGAGCATTTTGGTGTCCACGCAGACTTTTAAAAACAGCCTCGGCTCTGCCAAGGTACAAACACGTGGAAGGGTGTGCCAGGCTGCAGCTGGAACTTCACCCTCGCGCCAAAGCCGCCGCGCTCCCAAGGGTGGGGATAGAAGGTGGGGCCCGCGGGTGGGCAGTGTGTGTGTTAAATCACTACTTTTAAAAGAAGATATTTATTGTTATTCCCTCCTGAAGTCAGCGGCGGACTTTTTCCCCTCAAGATCTTAAGATTCCCCCCACCTCCCCCCGCCCCTTCCCCCCGCCCCCCAGCCAGGGGAGGCGGGAGGCCGCCGTACCTGGCGCCCTCTGCCTGGGGAGGAGCCCCGACGGCCGCGGCCGCCGAGCAGGTGGGCACGGGTGGGCAGCGCTGCTGCTGCCGAGGGTGGGAGTCCCCGGTGCCCCCGACTTGCCTCGCTGTCCGAGCGAGCCGGGAGCGCCAGGGTGGGGGCGCGGCGGCCGCCTCCTCTACCCTCCGATAGCGGGGGCCGGGGCTGGAGCTCCCCCCGCGCTGCGGGGGCCGGGAGGACTCAGCGGACAAACTTGGTGCCGCGGCTCGTCCCCGGCCCCGGGCAGCGCCCGGCCGAGGGGGAAGGGAGGGCACAGGGTGCCGGGGACACCCGCGCCCCTGAGATGTGGTTACTCACGGCGGCGGCGGAGGAAGCGAGGCTGCAGGTCAGGCACAGCCTGTGCGTGGTGCTGCTCTTCTGTTTTGTCAAGCAGAGGAAAAATGGGTTGTTTTCAGGCGGCAGTGGATGGGAAGAACTTTTTTTTCGTAGTTCTCGTCCTTGCAGTAGATGTGCTGGAATAGGTCACCTGAGAAAACGGGGCTGAGCGATTGTAAAAGCTACTGTGTATTAAATACTTAAGTACATATTGGAAGGGGAATGCTGGGGAATGCTGGAAAGAAGCTCTTAAAGGTGTAATAATAATTAACATGGATAAAATTGAGACTAAAATCTCGTCACTTTTGCATAAGCCTGTTGGCGCTAACGCAGAGCAGCAGGGAGCATGTTGGAAAAGATGTGAAGAGGGGGGTTTGTTATTACTCTTTAGATATGCTCGGAGTGTGCAAAGGCATAGCAGAAGTGGGTTATGTGACAGCTTCCGTCTCTGCGGTATGGAGGGAGGGTGGGTTTGTATCGCTCAAGAAGTTAATGAATTTCAGAATAGGAAGGACACATTAGACCAGCATGCCTTTGTGGTTTCTTTTGTTCTGAAAGTGGAATATTATTAAGTAAGGTTTCTGAAAGATAGCAAAATAAGTCTGATTTAGGAGATAAGACATTGATATGAGATAGAGGTTGATGATTTCAACACAGAACGGGTTTTTGACAGTCTGAATTGATGGGCTAAAGTCTGCAAGTACTCCTCCTGATTCAGACTGAATTTGTGATAACAGCGATACCTGTTTTTGCGCATGCTGCATGAATCAAATCGTTGAACTGCTTCCCGATACTATCAGTGTTTTCAGTTTCTCCATCTGTATATCCAGCACAAGTTCCTGTTTATTTAACAACGTGCGTTTGTTTCGTCACTTTTAACGTCTTCAGTTCGAGTACTTTGTACTGAAAGACAAGCCACAGGGCAGATGATCACGGAAATGAATATAACTTTATTCTGTGATGGCAGTCAGAGCTGGGACACTTGTTAGGTATGTGTGCGTGGGGATGGTTCCCGTTCAGTGCGCGAACCTGTGACCCAAAACAGTGTCCCGGCTGGAATGTGCAGGCGGTGCAGACGCTGCTGCCACCCACGGCTCGTACGGGACATTGCCCGGAGTGCAGTGGAAAGATTGAGTCTGCTTTTGCCATCAGGTACCGGCTTCCATGTGCAAGATAACATATGAGAGGCTCAGTGTGGGACTTATAAAGCAGATTGTGTAAGTTTGTTTTGCTAAACTGATGGGATACTTTGGCTGTTTTGCTGTAGATGACGGGGACAAAATCTGGGTTAGATTCATAACCAGAAAGAATTCTGTAGGAGTTGATGCTTTTCCTGTCGAAGATATAGGTTAGGGAATGGGGCTTAGCAGCCAACATCAACCACTCTTGATGCTATAGTGACATCATTATTAAACATTCTTAAGTGTTATTTACATCTTATTAATAGTGAGGCTCCAGTTGGCAAAGTGGCATACAAAATTGCACAAAAATGTAGATACCTGTACCAGCTTGTGATAAAGGATGAAACTTATTTTTCTCTATTAATCAAGGATAGATTTTTCTCTAAAGACTGGAGTGTATAAATAGTTTGATCAGCTTTGCATACAGGCTTTGGTTGCTTAGGGGCAGAAGCAATGCTTATTTCATTAGCTGCAGTTCTCAAGTTACTGCTGGTTTGGATCTATTCCTGAAAATGATTGAGAAGCACTTGAAATTCAGATTCTGTGATTGTACTGCATTAAAAAACGCAACATATTACTGTATTTATCAAGTCATGTAGTATAATACAAAGCAACTTGCTCTTTTTTTCTCTCTCTCCATCGGTACTTCCAAGAGGAAATATAATAAAGATACTGTAACATCTCAATTTCAGTTACTCCAGTAAGTAAGGGATACTTACTTCAGTTACTCCATCCCAGTAAGGGATGTACAATCAATGCTTGGACTCTGTAAATAATGACTACTAAGTCTGAATTTGCAGAAAGTTGTTTTTTAACAACAAATCAAAACATAGCAGTGTAACATCTCGGTAATCATACCATAAAAGTCAGCAGTGTTTGCTGAATGTCTTAACAGAACATAGCCAGATCCTCATAGATGCTCTTTATACTTAGTAATTTTGTTGCTTTATGAGATCAGTATTTTGGGAAACTCGTTGTCCTCTAAAAAGAAGACCTTGAATGGAAAACAGTGTCTTAGAAATAACAAATAGAAAAATATTTGCACATTTTAAGAGATAGATGTTAAGAGCTTCAAAGTAAAATAACATAATTTACTATTTTCTGTTATATTGAAAGTATATATTAACTGATGTCAAGTATTAAATAGTTTAATATTAATGTTTTAAAATATTTTACCTCCAAAGAGAAACAAATCAATGAAAAGATTGGTGTGAAATCTCTTTTTATGTTTGTTAGTCATCACTCATCTATAAGAATTACAATGATTTTCAGAAGCATCTGCTTTTGTGGAAGCTTTTCTTCTCTGTGCTCAGTGACTGGGACAAGTTCAGTTCAGTCTTCAAAAGTAGGTGAGACCGGACAGGCTCAGTTAGCTCTCTTACCCTTGATTTCCATAAGTTACTGATCCTGGATATGTGTGAGCATTTGCTGCGCTATTATGTGGGTATTTCATGCAGTTCATGTAAGGTCTAATAAATGAGATCACAGATGAAAAGTTGAAGCTCTGGGAAAAATGATACTAGGTTCTGCTGTGCCAGAATAAAGATTCCAATCTTCTTCAGACGATATGTAAAATTAGTGCCTTAATAAACACAATAATGAAGTATAATATCTAGTGAAGTCTTTTATCTAGAAGTCTTTGGTACTCACATTACACCGAGTTACTAGTGGTTGCAGTGCAGTTTTGAGATGCAGCTTTCTGTAATGCCTTTACCACTGTTCTTATAGATCTTCCTCAATTAGTTTGTGTTCTTACACAAAGTAGTTACTGTCTTTGAAAGGCTGAAGCTTTCTGAAAAATGACTTATAGTAGCAAAACCTTAATGGTACTTCACAGTTGCATTTTCATCTGTGGTCATTTTGCATCAAGTTTGTCCAGTGGCTTTGTAGTCAGGGTGAACAGAGGTATAAACAGTGCAAACAGAAAAAATGTCCTTGGGGCTTCCAGACTGGAGAGAAAGTGGCTGTATTTTTAGACAAAATCGTATTTTTTTTAATATGCCCACCTTAATTTGATTTCTGAGATCATCAAGTGGGTTTATTCAGTATTACATACATGCCAGCTGCCTTTGGATTGCTTCAAAACTATGTGAAACAGCTAAAGGATTTTCATAAGGTGTGAAAAGCGTGTTTTCATGCCATGGTAATTGAGATAACAGCTGAAATGGATTTCACTACCAGAAATGCCTCTCTCTCAAATAAGATCACACATGGAGAGCCTGATTCTTCTTTTCATTGACTCAGTGTCATCTTTCACTGCTGTTACAACCCTCTGTGATTGAATGGTGTCATTTTGTAGCCAGTCCAGGCAGAGGAGAGCAACATAACAGCTATACTATAGATATAGTATATGTGATAAAGTGAAAAGCAGAGGAAAACTGGACCAAAGGTCCCTGAAAGATTAAGTTCACTAAACATAAGAACAGAAAATTCAGCATGAAAGTACTTGCTCAGTCTTGACCCTGCTCTTACAAGTGTCTAAGAAAACTAAAACTGTGTGTCTGCTCTGCAGCTTCTATGTAATGGATATGCTATATACTTCATTTACACTGTTGGCAACTAGAATATCTGCCTTGATAAATGGAAGTGTTGGCTAGAAATTGCATTGCTTCTGCTTGATTCATAAGAGAGGGGTAAAATGAACAAAGTGAATGAACAGGTTGAGAGATAATAACCCCTTTGTGTTGGTCTCTTTCACAAGCTATACACAGGTCTGTAAATGACTGTTGTACCATTGAACTTTTTCCACTGGCTATATCATGTTTTCCTTTCTTCATTATATGTAACCAAAAAGGAAAAAAGAGGAGAGCAGAATATGGTACTGGATCACAAGGGAAGTCTTGGGGTCTTTTGTTTCTCTTTCGTATCCTCTTGTTTGAAAGGTATAATGTTATTGCTTTCCGAACTGTCACAGTTTTGTGCAAGGAAAAATGTATATATGTGAGTGCTACTGACTGTATACAAAATAGTCCTGACAGGTTTTGGGCTTTTGTCCAAGTCAGTTACGCTTTTTTGCTAAAGAAGAAAAGAAATAACACCATATCTGTTTAAAATCTATAGATCTGCTGGGTTTGTTGAATAGACACATAAAGAAAATCAGAAGCTGCATAAAAGGCAAGCCAGGCTTACCTATCAAGAAAATGAACTGGGTTTTTAGCAACTTATTTTCAGAGGAAATGTTTGCTCCTCTTGGGGATGCGTGAATTGCTGCAAAAATATCTGTCAAATTCTGCCCAGGATTTGAACAGAAAATTGATTTAAGGGGTCAGTTGTGTGAGTGTGAACAGCTCGTCACAAGTTAGTAATGTTATTTCTCTTGCTGCAGCTTGTATTTCCTTGAGTATTTTCAGAATTAAACCCTAAAGAATTGACCTCACTTCTACTGAAGATAAAGGAAAATTTAGCATAAAAAAATAATAAGAGATGAATTAGTCCCTAAATTAGTAGATTGGCAGAGAGGGTGGAGAGTATCTCTGTAGTGTACCATGTGAGTGATGGATGTGGGGCCTAACAGGGCATTTAATGCAGAATGAAAGCCTTAATTAGCCTTGAAACTACTAAGTAGCAAGGAAATTATGCAAAAGCAGATTGTACAAAATATTCTTGGATCAAGTGATCATGAGTTTACATTGACTTAACAGTAGGACAAATGATGTAGTGCCATGTGGGGGTACTTGAGCTTGCTCTGAACAAGCTGTACCAGGAGCTGTAAAGGCCTGGTGTAGCTGCAGAATGAGTATGCTGTGGTCGCTTTGCTCCTTTCCTCTGCCCAGACTGTTTTACCTGGTTGTTTTTTCTAATACTTCAGTCTTTTATCCAATCCATCAGGTGGAGCTTTGCATACTGGCCTTAATACTTACCAGCTCTAGTCAGGATATACCTCCTGATACCTCCTAGAATCACATTTCCTGTTGTTTTCAGAGCTGGATCAGCCTAGTTCTGCATTTCTTCTCTTTGTTCTCAGTACTAGCAACCTGTGCTGAGCCTCTACTATCATGCAGAATTAGGTACTTTTGTACCATGTGCCGTGTTTCTTTCACCAGAGCAGATGACTCTACATTTTAAATGAAATGGCTTCTTTTGCCTTGCCTTGCATTGGCAGCAGGTGACATGTGAGGTGAATGGTGAGAAGGACAAAGACGAATGTGGAGAGGAGGAATGAAGAGACTGGTAAACCACTAGAAAAGAGGAGAAATATTCACAGTGAAATATAGAGGAAGGGCCAGATCCAGACTGAGCAAAGTGAAAGCTGGAGTCCAAAACCAGCATAAAACTTGACACCAGAATTAGTGGAAATGAGTGAATCCCTGTCTTTACCCTGCTTGGTCTGATGGTAGCAGATACTGGCTGCACTAGAAGAATCCTTGGGAGTGGATTCTGATCTACCTGTTCAAAGAAGGAAAACTTTGGTCCTTTGTGTCTATGACAGATGCAAATGCAAAAAATACTCCACTGACGTTAATCCCTAGAATTATTTTCCTTCTTCCAAGTTAGTTGAGTATTTTTGGATTTCTGGTGTTCATTGCTTATGCTGTGTGTAAAGGTAGGTATCAATCTCAATTTTCTCTCTGAGTAAAATGACTTTCACAAAGAGTTACAGCTGAAGTCCTTTAATAAGTCAAAGGGATGAATCTTCAATTTGGTAAAACTCGTTGTTTTTTTCTGAGAACTTTGTTTTATTAGCTATTCAGAACTAGGCCTACAAATCAAAACATCTTTCATCAGGGATTTTTTTGTTGTTGCTGCAGTGGCGACTGCAATTTGTTGTTCATTGCACAAAGTGAAATTATTGTCCTGAGTAAACGGATATAAGTCTGGAAGTAGATATTTTGTGCATTGCCTTTAAAAACAGCTAACAATTTTCTGTACAAGAAGGCATATTTACACCTTCATGCACATAGGAAATTGACATTAGCTTTGACATTTAAGGAACTGTGAGAACACTTCGCATTTTATTTTTTTCAGAAGAATGAATTAGTTAAAATACAAAAAAAGCAGTATTATGGTAGTGTAGCAAGCCTTCCTCAATAGCATAGGGGATTATGTACATTTTACTTATAAGTATTGAAGCCTTACCCTGGTGTAAAGAACATCTAAGATGAAGATATCAACTATGTCATTGAAATGGAATAGTGGTTTCAAGAGGATTGACAGATAAGGGCATCTAAGTGAGAATGTATAAGCATGTTCAGAAGTTATAGGTTAATTTCTTAGACCATTAGGGTTAACATTTTTAACACTGGAAATTGATTTTGAAGGGGAATTAAGTAATCACAACTTTGCTGAAAACCAGGTTAAAAGCTTCCCATTCTTTCTTTGAGATGAGGATTTCCCCAGCAACTTATTCCTGCAGGTGACCAGATCTTCATGTTTTACATCTCTTGTGAAAGACAAATTTCCTTATCACATACAGTGACCCTGTGCTGGGGCCTGATATTCATACTGTACTTAAAGGAAGAATGACTCATGTTGAATTTCAAGATTCATTTTCCTTGCATTGCTGGTATTAGACTGTTCCTTAATCTGATAGGTATCAACCTGGCACGGCACACGTACAGGTTTCTACAAATTATTTTTTTCAAGATGGAAAGATGTGAAAACAGGATCTCTGATAAAACATCATATGGTTGAAAGGGAAAATTTTAGAATTATTTCAGACATGGATTTTTAAAGTCCTGTAGTCTTCTAATACCCACGTTTGCAAATTCTTTTCACTTGACTGGCATTTGAAAACAGTTGTTGAATTGTCTACAGCAAATATAGAAAAGCAAGATGCTTAATACTGCCTTGTTTGCATTTTCCATTTTGACACTAGCTACTTAATTGGAAAGCAGAACTTTCTTCTGTTGAGGGAATTGGTTAAAAAACATGAGGATATCTTTTGGTGAAAACCATTCTGTGTGTACAGGTATACTTTTCAAATAATTCTATATTGTACAAATTATAGTGAATTAATTTATGAATACCTATAAAGAAATGTATCATTAATAATTATGTGAAAACATACTATTTACTTGGCAGAGGATGAAAAATTTGCAAGTGTTAACCTGGAACATCACATTGCCCTTACTGAGAGAGCTCAAGTGCTGTGGACACTGAAACTCTTGAGGAGTATAATAATAAACAGTTGCCTTCAGAATGTGGCAGTGACCTTGAACTTCCACTGAGCTTCACTTTCTTTAGCTTAGGCTAATGATTAACTTTGCTAATGACTGTATATCAAATTCACCATTGTTTGTATAACTGGCAGTGAAACAGGCCATGTCTGCTTTTGCATGGATGATACGGTATTAATTTCAAGGAAACCCTTTGTATAAATTGTTTCCTTTGCAAAGTTATGTCTTTGTGCAAGTCCTAATTGCTTCTGATTTACCTCATTTGTCTTTGGACTCTCCAATTTCAGGTTAATGCTACAGTAGGCGCAATATATTTCTTCTTTGTGTGTGCTGTTCTTTTCTCTTACTCCTTATTTAAAGGAGGGTGACGAATTCTCTTATTCTGCTCCCTTACAGCAATCAATCTTCTATGACAGATCCCCATGGAGCAGAGGAAGCTACACCCTGAAATAGTCATTATAGGGATGTGAAGTCATCTGCGCAGCTTTGCCTCTGAAGGGAGGTTTGTCAAGGCACAGCGCTTTAATTTCTGGTCTCAGCACCATAGGGAACCCAGCAGAGATCTGCCCACAGCACACATGGAAGCCAAGTGTCCCCAAATTCCTGTAATCTCTGCTGCGGCAACCCCAGACAGTTTGTTGCAGTGTTATCAGGCTCCTGAGAGAATAAGAGTCATGCTGGGTTTTTTTTAGGCAGAAAGGAGGTGCAGCCCTTAACTACATTAAGCCTGGTGGAAATAGTCCAAGATGAGATGAACTTACAGTCCTTGGCTTAAATTCAGGATACTGCTACGTGCTGTGAGACAATCCTACAGACTCTGTGTAGACAAATGCTGCTTAAGAGTGTTTCATCAGGTATTTAATGGAGGAAGAACCCTCAAGGTTTGTACATTTCTGAAAAAGCCAGATCCTGCCTTTAGTTGCAGTGGCGTAAATGGTGACTGAGAGCAGAAATTTCTCTCAAGTTGTATACAATTCAGGTACTGTCTACTAAGAGATGGTGAAAGGCTGGACTTTTCTTAGTCAGCCATAGGAATAAACATGTGAAAGTTTAAATATATATATAGTAAGATAGGTATGTATATGAGTATTTGCCTTTCTTCTCTAAAAGAAGGTTCTAACAGTTTGACACTTCTGCACTGCTCTTGAATGTCTCAAATACAGCAGAGACTATCGAGGTTTTTGTGAATGGGGTTATCTTTGCAGGGCAGAAAAGAGACAGGATATTCAGAGGTATTGATTCTTCCTTGTTAAGTTCTCTACACACAAAAAGTCGTTCACACTAAAAAGAAGAAATAAATGCAGCATCCAATGCTTAAAAATTAAATGGTTTGATTCTGTTATAATTACAGTCTAAACCAGCTCGTTCCAAACAGAAGCTTTATCCAAGTCATTTCCAGTTGTGTGATATGACAGCAGGATAATTGATCTGTGTAACACACATCTATTGTTCTGGGCTTTTTCTCTTCTCTGTATCAGGTGTTGTACTGTCTTTAAAAGATCTGTGGTGTGCTCATACCAGTGATTTCAACTTTTACTCAGTGACATTTCACAGGAGCAAACAGGGACACAGTCAGGCTAGCTGTCTACTTTTCAAGTCATGAAAGTGAAGCAGATGCTTATTGATGCTGTTTTTTCACATGTAATTTTGAAATTATTTCAGTTTTCTGTTAAAATGCAAGGACTTAAAAGCTATATCTCTGAACAGTACTGTTAATGAGGAAATCATATTTGTTTATATAAAAGCTGGTTAAAAGATAAAGCCAGAGTTTGTGGTCTACTGTTTACCTTCGGTTTTTAATCAAGAAAATAAGACCAATAGATAAGCTTTCCTGCACACCTTTGAAATATCTACACCAGCCTTCACTTTAAAGGGAGAAAGTCTGTACATTTCCCCAAAGCTGTAGTACCTACCTCAGGGTGTGCAGCTGCAGTGATTGCAAATCCAGTAATAATGAATCAATTATTTTACAGTCCTTTCTCTAAATTGATTAAAAGGGTCCCATTTTCAGTTCCAACTGCGTGTTGTTTTGTGCTACTGACTATACCACCTAGAGACCTAAAGACTTTACTAATTTAAAAAATGCTACTAGTTAATTTTGTGTATAAATGCATTTTGGTGTTTAATTTTTGTGTATAATTGGGTTTTAGTTTTTTTCCTCTGTCTTTTCCCCATCTATACATTGTGATAAATTGAAGATACAGCTGTTTCATGCCTTCACTTTCCACGACGGGTAAAGGTATTTTAGAATAGTTTTTGCAGGCAGACCTATGGTGGTTCTGCTGAGTGTCACTGTGGCAGGAGACATGTGAGCTGCTGTCCAAAAACCAGTGTTTCTTAGTGTGGCTCTGTGCTCGCAGCAGGACTTTGTCTTAGTGTGAGCCCAGGTCTGGGGTTGTGGCAGTGATACTTCAGGAGGAGACCTTTGGGAAGTGCTTGGATCAGAGCTTATGTACATCTGGTAGCTGGGTAAAACGAGACCAAATCTACAGAAAAGCTTAGAAAGAGGTTTTGTGTTTCCCACAGGTAAATCCAGCACAAGACTTGAGAGCAGTCCATGAAGAAAGATCTACACCTCCTATGTCTTGTCTGACCCTTCAAAATTATAGTCTGGGTGGAGACTTTATTTGGGCCTATAGAAATCAGGCCCTTGGGTTCTACATTGAGGACTGCGCTGCGTTTCTTAAACCCAGCTGTTATTCAAGCAAGGACTGTGTGAACATGCAAGAAACGATCTGTGATGCCTGAAATTACCAGTTTTAGAATTATCCTTACCAAAAGAAGACCAGCTGTTTTGAGATGAGAGAATAGTAGGAATATTTGCTGACTGATGAGAAGTTCACTGACTTGTGAGAACTAAAACATCTCAAAAACTATAACAAGTCCTTGTAAATGTATTTCTGAATTACAGTTCTTATATTCCACAAAGCTGATGCTGAGGAGTAGGGGAAACCATTTTGCTTAGAACAATGTAGAATCATCTGCAGTGGAGTGCAAATGGGATCAAACTGAGAGAAGAAGAAATTAGGCTGTGTGTCAGGCATTATGAACTAAGAGTTATTTGACTGTGAAAGAGCTTCCCAAGGGAAATAATACAAGCCACATTATTTGGGACACCTAAAATTAGACTTCAGAAAGCACTAAAAAAAAGTGTACAACCTTGCTTTTGTAGGGAGGTGGACTAGAAAAGGCAGGGTTTGGGATTTTCTTCTTTTTTTTTTGCAATAAATTCTGCAATTGTTGGGCCTGATTCTGTTCTATGGTGTTTAAGTCAAGCTAAGATTTACATTGCTTCTTCTCTTAGCAAACTGAGGCTAAACACATAGGTTTCTCCCTTCCACCTATTGCCAACTTTTGAAACTATATCTTTTTATTTCTGTCCCTCAGGGATAGTTCAGATCCTGCTCTTCCAATCATAAATATGTATGTTTAGAGCAGTGGAGAAAGAGCACATTGCCTTAAGGATCTTTTTTGACATTTCCCTCTTGTCTGGCTCTTATCAGACGTTAGAACTGATCAATATGATATTCCTTTATTTTTTTTAATTCAGAATTTATTTAGCTTATAATGTGCAAATCCATAACCTCAGCATGTTCTAAAGTTATTGTGTGAAATTGCCAACAGAATGAGGGGAGAGGCAAATGAAATACGGCCTTTAACCAAGGAACAAAGGCCTCCAAGTAATGTGTGTTGATATACTGAAAGTGTTGCAGTCTTCTCCATAATTTTCTTTCAATACAAACCACTTGAGATAGCTGCAGTAATACAAAAGAGGTTCTCACAACAAATCCTACATATTAAAAATTGTAGATCATGCAGTTATGACTAAATCCTAAGAGCCAGTTGTTTTTTCTTGTAAGTTAGCTTGAAGATGCCTGCCTTTATTGACATACAGTGTCTACTTCTGAGAGTGGCAGCACTCCTTTCAAAGCCCACTTGAACAAAGAGAGCCCTTATGTGGAAAATGGTTCTTCACTGTGTAGGCAATACCCTGTAACAGTTGTGGTATAAAAAGCATGACTTTGCCTGTGTGCACAAAAGCATGCCAAGGTCAGGACATCAAGCCTCTGAATTTGTGGTAAGAGACGAAGGCACATATGCAGAATTTTCTGAAAGATGGTTCATTTGTAGAGGATTTGAAACAGCATGGGAGGAAATCTCTATGGTGTCTAGAGCATTTCATTCGAGGCCTGCTTTTTACTGCTCCCTGAAATGCATTTTTTCTTGCTGTCACTGGACAGGAGGATTCAGGATATGGGAGTGGGATACACGGTGAACACTTCCTCTGCACTGAATAGATGGTCACACAGTTTCTAGTCCTGCAATTTAGGCTGCATGGTTTGGAGGAACGGGTGCTGGGGCAAGGACTGGTGGAGAGGCAGCTAGAAAAGTCACCTGATGGCATTTCAGATTGTGACTTCTAAATACCAAGATCTGATTCCCATTTCCTTTCTCTCACTGCTGCTTGCCTCCAGTGTGCTTTACCTCCTGCTGCCATGCATGTGGTCTGCCACAGAAGCGTGGGTTGTATTTTTTTTTCTAATTTGACTAGGAGCATATTTCCCATTCTAAATCCTTAATGAAGACAAAAGGCCTGTATTGCAGGGTAGGAAGATACTAACCCGAAACATATTATTAGCTGGGAAGACTCATTCTCCTTATGTCTGTTTTTGAATGGCTTAACTGAGGAAAAGAGATATCTTCTGTTAATGGATTTTTGAATAGGGCAACAATGATGGTAGAATGGTGGAGACACTGTGATGCCAGCTTTCTTGGAATGTTTCCTTAAGCAGTTATTAAAGTGATTGTAACCAATTCTGTTAAAGATCAGGGTGCTTTGATATGTTGCTTGCATAGCAATCTCTCAAGGGAGGAAGCGAGTGTTTCATAGACTCCACGTTTCATCTCCCACAAAGTATTTTACAAGATACAGCAGAAGAAAAATACTCAGGTATTATCTGGATATTGTTCACATACACTAAGTAGGAAGTGAACATTTTAGCTTCATTGCCTCTTCCAAACTATCCCTCTAACAAAACTCTCCAAACTATCCCTCTAACATTCTCCTAAAGACTGCAACTTGCCTCATTTCTATGTTGTCTTCTCTGCTGAACTTTTCTTGATTTAACTTTTGTACCTCCTCCTTATACTGGTGATTCTGGATAAGCATGAAGTGCATGCTTTAAAAAATGAAGGGAGAAATGAGGGGAATAGGGCCTGGGAATTGTGGTCCTTTCAACTTAACATCAATTTCTAGTAAAACATCAAAATGAGAAAAATGTTTTGAAATCCTTGGAGAAGACAGGAAAATGAATTCTCATCTACGGAGATGTGTAAAGAGCAAATCTGTCAAACCAATGTAATTTCTTGCTAAAATAAAGCCCTGCAGAAAGGAAAGATATAGCAGATGTCATATTTTGCATTATTGTAGGGCTTTTGACACTGTTTCACATGACATTATGAAGAGTCTCAGAAGATAGTCATGACACAATGGATGTAAAACTATACGTAAAACCATATTCAAAGAGTCCAAGAGTCACTAGCAAAAGAATTTACCAAGTATGGCTTGCAGAAAGCTCTCTTTGGCACTGCCTAGGACTTTCACTTGCAACTTTACTGATGAAATACAGGAGTTGCTTGTTAACTTTACAGATGACTAAGAGGGGATGCAGTCATGCCGAGGGCTGGGTTAGAGATGAAAATCAGTGAGTGATGCGCTGTCATTCTGCAGGAGATTTAAAACAAAAAAAAGCATATAGCTTTTTTATGAATATATGTGTCTGTTTTGTCAGTGTACTAAAGAAATGTGAAAAGTTAGCATCTAAAATGGCAAGAAAAACATGGGTGATTTTAAGATTTGAAATGTCTGGTCCTTACATGCTATAATTTGGTAATGGAAGCTTTCATTTGTAGAATAATTTCTTCATTTATTATTCAATCATTGGGGGGAGTCCCTCTTTTTTTTTTTTTTTTCTTTAAACACTGAGCAAGTCCACTGAACCTTACAAATTTCCTTACTCTGTTGTTAGAGCCACAAACCTCTGGCATAAAAGTCAACAGAGTTTTTGTCCCTGCAGGAGTGTCTACATGTGGTCGGCTGTGATTTGTTCTCTGCGGAATTGCGTTTCAGGGCCATGGGCTAGATTAAGGCAAGACATAATAGTTAAAGTTGGACAGGCTGGCATCTATGTGTTTGGTACTCATGGCACTTGTCCAGATCTATGAGCTTGCTCTTTAGATGAATGTTGTCATCAGATAACTGTAATGAGGCTGTTCGTACTGTATTTTTGGAAGCAGTGCAGTATAAAAGTCTTCAGTCTGCCGAGAGCTAGATATTTGGCCAATCTTCAGCTTGCAGTGTATAAACACATTCCTCTTTGTTTTTTCTTTTTATTCTTCCCACTTTTCTTTCTCCTCCCTTCCTTCTCCTCAAGGACATAGACTTTGGCTATATTTTTCATAGTTGTGTGAAGCTAGAAATCTGAACGGATGCCTGTGCCGCCACCACCACCTCCTCCTCCACCACCTCTACCACCCTCTGGAGGGCCTCCTCCACCACCACCTTCTGGAGGGCCCCCTCCACCACCACCTTCTGGAGGGCCCCCTCCACCACCACCACTGGTAAGATTGACTTTTTATTTCTATTAGGAAAAGCTTAGCTATAGTAGCCAGCTCGGAGCCCACAGGATTTTGGCATGGATATTCACACCAAATACCTGGGGCAGATGCTTGTTTTGCTGCCATTTGTTCTTCTGTTCACTACAGCAGTGGTCTCCAAAGTGATGTGTGTGAGATGACTCATTAATGTGCAGGAAGAAAACACTAGAACTTCTGTCATGCTCGTGTATGATTTAAAAATAAATAAACATATGTATACTGGGGTGCATGCTCAAAATTTCTCTTACTGTTGGGGTGCAGGATCAAAACGTTTGGAAACTATTGCATTATGTGAAAATATGGTGAGAATTTAACATTTATGAATACTTCTCCTGCCACAGGGAATTCATTTTTGTACTGGTAATGTGCAGGGTGGAAAGTATTAATTTCTTCATCCTCTTTCTTACAGTTCCTATTAAGACTCAGAGTGTTCAGCTGTAGGTTTTGCTCTTTCTAGCACATGCTGTCTTCCTGGGGACAGAGCACAATATGCTTTTGTACATGTGCAGGAACAATTACCGCTTGTAACAGATCATTACTGTGTGTGTCATGAAGTAGAACATGTGCCTTGCCAGCATGTTTGCAATAAGACGAGGATTCTCTGGACTTTCAGAGTACATTTTCATACCTTCACAATCAATTATTGTACCTACGGTAAAACACGTTTAAGTACTTTATTTTATTCTGCAATCAATTGGGCATAGCCTGTTTCTGCTTTGAAACTCTCAAGACTGTTTTTGAAACAGTAAAACCTGGCATAGTTGTGTTCAAGTCATAAAATCTTTTCCAACATTTTTCATATATTTTTCTGTCACTGCTGTACTTATTTGCAGGGTATGTTAGTTCCTGTAGTAAAACAGTACATGGTACTTCAGCTGTAATTCTATCTTTTTTTTTTTTTTTTAAAACTTCATTTCTCTGTTGCATTTCCTGGCATCTCTGCCTGTTTTGTTCCCAGGAAGGTCTGTTGATTTTGTTTGATAATGTTCATAATGCTCTCATGTCATCTTTCTTTCCAGAAGGAGGTTTACTTGCATGTTGCTCTCTACTACTTTATAGGCTGAACCATTCTGAAAAACTCTCCATGAGTTGTGGAGATGAAGAAGAGGAATATAAAGACAGCAAATGAAATAAGCAGTGTTTGATTCTTTCTAGCATTCAGTTTTAACTTTGGCACCATGAGCACTGTTTTCAATTAGCAATTCTTCTGGGCTGGTACACAGCCTATAGCTAAATGCTGAAATAAGTGGGCTGCATATTGTGAACAGCTTAATGTTCACAGCTGCAATTAAAGTCAACAGAAGCTGCAAATGTTCTTATCCTAAAAAACTGAACTTCTTAAAGTATCTAGAGACATTTTTAGACTGCTCTAACATATGCCAATTCTGAATGACTTGGGAAAGCTAAGAGGACCACTGTGAACAAGTTTGGGGTTGTTTGTTTCTCCTCCTTTTCTGATGACTAAAACCACTACCATGGTAGGATTTTGGTACAAGAAGGCTTACTTTCATATGTTAGTTAGATCATTCTGTTTCAAGTGGGGTGATCTGTGCATAAAATATAGAGAATTTAGAGTCAGTTTTATCTTGGTGATACGATACAAACTAAACATATTTCTAAATAATGTCTGATATTAAAATAATCTAAATAAATCTAGATAATGTCTGATATTTTAGTAAGTGTTAATACTAAAAAGAGCACATGAGCCAACATAAATAATTAGTAAAGTAATATGGCAGAACATTGTTTTTTCTGTAACAGTAAAATGACCTTTCTCTGTCAAAACTGAATGAGGGACAGGATCTGAAATCTGCCTGGTGAGTTCAGCAAAAGCACAGTGTGTCAGCTCTCCAGCTGGGGCCAAGTTACAGAGTAAAATCTTACAGTTGGGGAGTCCACAAACACTTGCTACAGACCCTATTTTCTTTTACTAGAAAGCTCTTTTCTAGAAATTGGCATCTGTATTTTACAGTTGCTAAGCTGCCCAGCTGTTGTTACAGCTGTTAAATTTACCATTGGGGGATGAAAGAAGGAAAAATTTTAACAGGCATGTAGCTTTAAGGAAAACCTTCAAACCAAGTAAGTATTGTTTAGCCAGCAGCTGGAAAAGTTCCAAAGTAAACAGCACTGTGATTTTTATTATACTGGTATAATTAAAGCAGAGTAACATTTACACGTTAGCAATTAAAAGTTAGGTTTTAATTTCACTTCTGATATGCAGGTGAGCCACTAGTTTAACTTACTTGATTTATGTTAAAAGAAAAATGTCTGTGTGTAGGGTGGAGTTTTAGAATCCTGTCATTTTGCATGGTGCCCTTGCAGGAGTACCATAGACTTGTCTTGCTTTTCTAGTTATGGATAATAACCATACTTTCCTCTTGCTTTCATTATCAAGAGATTTTTAGAAGATGTAGTTCCCACATTATGTTTTTCTCTGCACGTTTTCTTTGTGAATACTGTGTGCCACGATCCCAAATAATTTTGCAGTCTTTGCTTTGTGGAAATTCTAAGCACTGTTGGCACTTAACTTTTTTTTTCTGTTAACTCCTTCTTAAGGCAGAATAAAGTTAGGTTCTTTCCTACTGTTTTCTAAGAGTTTTTGGACTTGCTGATGTTCTGTAAGTACTTGTACTGAATTCTGCTCACAAAAGTTGTTGCAAGGCAATACTAAAGTGAATTGGAGATGGTATTTAAGACATGCTAGGAGCCACCTGTGCCCAACAGCTGAAAAGCTACAGGCTGTTAGAGCAAACTTAGAAGAAAATAAAGTGGATTTCACAGGAGGGAATACTGGGGTATCTGCCATAGCAGATGTAGGTGGCTGAGTCAAAATGTAAATATAGCTAATTGGATTAATTGAGCATGTCTTCAAATGCCTGCCTTCAGGGGGTCATAGATAAAGATGAGAGAGATCAGTAGGCAGAATAAAACTGTGCCCCAGTGTGTTTTCTGGCAGTGGCTTACAGAATTCAGATCTGTTCTTGTTCGCTTTTCCCCTCTCCCTTAATAAAGGAAACTTGGAAATGAGGCATTTATGTGTTTGTTCAAAAGCTGTTTCAATTTATGGGCATGTGTGTGTCATGTAAGGTGAGTTTTTTAATAGAGTTTTTTAGTTGTTCTGGGGGAAGAGGGTGGTGTGGTTAGAGTTTTTTAAAGCTTTCTGCTAATGAAAAACTTCTTTTTATTCCCCCTCTGTTTCTTTTAACACTCTTGTCTTTTAGTTTGGCATATGGCATCCTGGTTAGTTTTGGTTTGTCATACTTTCTGGAGGAGGTGCCACCACTGAGACTGATTAAAAATTTTCTTTGCCTAATTTCCCAAGAAAAGCATCAAGAGAGAATTTTGCTTTGATAAACCATGTTCACTTTTCATGTGCAGTGAAGGCTGTTCACTGCCATGTAGCCTGCATATGTATGAATTCCTAATGCTAAGACCAGTCATCACCTATTAAAATGTTAATGTTGAAGGAAGCGTGGATGTGTAGCAGCCCTGCTGGGTTGTGCCTTATTCAGAGAAGATGTTTGTTTAATGATTCATATGTTTGTGGAGTTTAGGAAAATACTTCTGTTCTCTGTAGAATTGTTATTATTAAAGTCTTAGCATAGAAATTAACCCCCAAAATCACAATGGATCAGATGGTTAAAGCCAATAAAGTGGCACCAGGTGTTTATTTGCTGCCTTATGGCATATTGAAAACTAGTAGAGCAGGAGAAGAAAGGAATATGCTTACTTTGGTGATAGAAATGTGAAACTCGAAATAATGATGAATGCTAGACTGGCATGTAGATTATTCTTAATGATTACCTCATTCTTATTTAGTTAAAATTAAAAAAAAAATTGAATTACTGTTGTCAGTGTTTGCGAAGTTTGTTATTCTGATCTTATTTTCTACTCTTGTAATAAGAAATTCAGAAAAGCAATTCATCATGATATAACACTGTGATAAATGCCTAATTTACACAGAGGAAGGATTTCCAAGGCTCAGAAAAACATCACCAGATAGTGTTCCTTTTGCGGGGGGGGGGGGGGGGTGAGGGTTGTTTTTTTTTCTCCTTCATGCAGCTGTTAGAATGCAAACCTTGCTGAGCTGTTTCCTTCAATCTTCCCAAGAAATTCAGAGAGCTACAGTGTTTTTCTGAAGTTGTGTGGGAGTTGGTTTTGCTCCTATGACATTTAGCACTACTGTTCTGTGGAAAGAGAACAAACAACATATGTAAAACATCCCGGCTGAAGATAATGATGATTTATGGTATTTTGATTTGGTCTTACCAAATATAGTATGAGAGAATGTGTGCATACGCATAAATGTTTGGGCATACTTGCTAATTATTTATTGTAAAAATTAAGGTAATTTCTCAGGTTTTCATTCAGAACCCTAGACATGCAAGTGTAACACTGAAAGAACAGAATCATGCATGGTGCCAATTACAAAATATGTAGAAATGTGTTTACTAAAATTTTATGCAAGCCGTGAGTAAGATGATATTTATTACTTTGTCATGGAGTTCCTAGGCCAGGAGGTACTAAATCATAATGTTTATTGCTGATAGGTAAAACAGACTGGAGTGAGAGGGAGTGCAGCTTAGTAATCTTGTTGATAACTGACGGTCATACAGACTGTGCTAAGTGCTGGGCAAAGCATGGCTGAAATTTTTGAGAGTGTTTTGTTCCAGCCAAAATAAAGGAAACTGATTTATAGTATTTTAATATATCATATCTCACACCAGTCTGCTTTCAGAAAAAGCAAGAGGCAATTATGTAGAAAAAAATGCTTTGTCTTTGTGTAGTTTATTTGACTTAATTTTCAGCAATTGGAAAATGGGGAACTGCATAGCTATGTCATCTCAAAGTGTTGCTGCTGTAACCTTCTACTCCTGTAGTCAACAAACACAGAAAGGGCAAGCAGGAACTGTGAAGATGTAAAGAAAACATAAATACTAGGTTGGCATTGCTCTGTTTCATCTGGAGACAGGTACAGGGGCATGTACTGCTAAATGTCATAGGAGCACATAGGTGCTAATCTTGAATGCTTTACTGAGATCTGTTAGGTCACCACTTTTAATGTATTTAGGTGGTGAGTTCTGTTTTGCAGGTTTCTTCATAATGTCATGTGTTCTATATGTCTGAATGGAATGGAAAGCATTTAAAGAGCATTCTTTCTCTTTATTTTTAATCTGTGTAATTTCACACACACAGGTATGGAAATTGCAGCATGTCGTAGAGTTACCAGCTGTAACTGGTACCTGTAACCAGGCCCAGGTACTAGAAGCAGCCTAGCTGCAGAGAGCTAATAGGTTAATTTACCATTCTAATCACAAGGTAATAATGCCCTAAAAAATCAGTGCCCCATCTGTAGTGTATGCAATGGCTACATATTAAATTCCATCTGTCAATTAATATTATGCTTGTAGCCTTTTAATTAAAAGAGAACTCAGAAGTATAGCAATACTTGAGTAAGACTTCTCTGCGTGGCCGAAAGGTGACAGTGCAAGAAATGCTAGTTTCTTGTTATTCTCCTCTCTGAGGCTGACCATAATTTTGTCTGGATGCTAAAAGGCATTTCAGAATGGTCAGTAGCTTCTGCACATGTAACTGGGTAGGAGAAATGGCCTACTGTTCTTAGAACAGAGAGAGATTAAACTGTGATGTGTGTTAGCAGTCACATGTTGAATTTTTTGTTGTTACTGCTCATGGTATTCCTTATCAGTCTGGGGACCCTTTTATGACAGACAGAGAGAATAAACAGCGGTAGTGTCACCAGCTCCCATGGTGGTGTTTTCAGCCTTGTGCTGTTTGACATTTTCATTGCAATGCCAGGGTCTCAGGATTTCTTGTTCACCTAAGAGTTTTCACTTCTCTTTTCATTGATGCAGAGAAAATCAGAGGAATTTGAATCCCAAAAATTTAGAAATCAAAAGATGAAGTTCAAACTTATTTTTGAAGCCAGCCTTGAGGTATTTCTGGTATTTGACTTGCAATCTTTCTGGACTGGTGTAAAACACTTTTAGAGTAGTTTAAATTTTATACTGCCTCCATTCTAGCAGCTTCTGTTACTGTGTATTTTTTTAAATGAAAAAATAGCCAGAATTTACATTTCAAATGTGGGTGTCAGAAAGTTAAACACCAAAAGAAAAGCTCAATGGCTCAGCAGGTATAAATCATCATACTGATTCTGTTGCATTTTTGTATTCAGGTACAGAAATTTAGCAACCCACATTGGAAAACTTTTAAGTATGCCCTTGTTAATAAGTCCGCTGCTCCATTTGAGGCAGGAGCAAGAGAACATTTCAGTATACAAAATTTTATATTTCTGACAGAACAGTGCTAACATAGAATGCGGAGGGTTTTATTGGGTGCAGTGTCATTGATTACTGGTAGTCTTTGAAATGGGCACTAGGAATATAGATGTGAAAGAAAGTAACTCCTGCTATGCTATTTTTTTATGTTCTGTTCCCTGCCATTGTGTGTGCTGGTAACTTCAAGCAGGTAGATGCAAATTGCAGAGCAGGCACCAGGCTTTGCTAATACTGAAACGCCTCTTTATTTGGGACTAATGCCAGGACTAGGCGGTGGCTGTAACACTGGGAAGAGATCTGTAACAACTTTTGCACAGTACTTCCCTTGCTAGAAGTTGAGCAACAAGGTCTGTGTAGACACAGCCTATCTAAGTACACACATTGCTCGATGACCTTTTCAACCCAGCAGGTTCAGATTGTAGAACTTTGGGCGATGGTGGCCAAGATCATGGTTAATCAGTATTGAGCTGGGTGTAGATGGAATTGTCAAATGCTACTCCTGTCATTCTCTTGAAACAATAATTTCATTAGCTGCCAGGAAGCTATTTGGCAGGTCCCCTCTTGTGGATTCTCTCAGAAAAGTTGGCTGGAGAGTGACCCCTCACCTGGGAAGCATTTGAAGCTCAGCTTGCTAGGAGACTGAGAGATTGCCGTGTTTAACCAGGTAGACCAAGTGCCAAGAATTAATTAGTTTCATCCTATGCTATGCAGCAGAAACACAAGAAGAGGCTCTGATCTTGAGATTGACTGTGCAGGTGGAATCTTGCACTATGGTAAAGTTTTCCATAATTAAAGACCTTTAAGTCACAGGTCAGGGCTCCCTTGTGAATAGAACCAAAACTCGCACGTACCAATCTCACAAGCTTCTTTAGAAACAAACAGTTAAAAACATTTAAAATAAAAGAAGTCATCTGCTTTGTTGTTGAGTCTTGTTGGATTTTCCTTAAGGTGGAAGGGAGGGATTGTTTTGATTATTTTATTTTGCATTTGACAGTGCATGAATGAAACTACACCTGATGCATATGTAACATAAATGCAAGAAGGATGATAATGCTGGAAACTGTTTTATTATTTTATAAGCTACTTGTTTTTGTTGCTATTGCTTTTCTTGGCACATTCCTCGTGGAGACTTTAGCTGCTGGTTTGAGAATTCTTTGTAGAAGTACCACTCTTGCCTACTGGGCAAACTGCTTCTGCTGCAAATATAAAATCATGAATTCTTGGCACAATTCTAAACTAGTAATAGTGGATTGATCTTGGGAAAACAAGTTCTTCTGGGGTTTCAGATTTCATGTTGAGCTAAAAATGCATAGATGACTTTTATGATCCTGTGCTTTGTCAAGGAAGACATGCTGGTCAGCTTCCATGTTTTACTTTGTTCCAAAACAACATCATTCTTTCAATATAAAGTTATGACATTGTAGTTTGTTAGAATGTTCTGGAACCTTACTGTCAATATTATTTTGTTTCTGTTAGTTCTGGTTTTGAGAAGGATGAAGTCTTTTAAAGGCTAAATTTATTTAAATACATTAGTCCTGATGGTTACAGGGGTCTCCTTATGGAACACTTGTGGTCAGCAGCTTCTGGTTAAGTGGAAGGAAGTTATGAACTGAGTCGATCACAAGCAGGTCTTCCTGTTCTAAGTCCATTCTTTTTCATCATCAGTGTTCCCTGAAGGGTATTTTAGCAGATTGTTGCCCCTCGAGGCCCCTTACTCAAGGTCTGTGCCCTTCAAGACTGTTGTGAGCACCAACCCCATGCCTGGCTTTCCTTCAAAGGAATAGGAGCTTTGTGGCTGGGTGGGGGGACCCAGTCATAATCTCTCCCTTTATGTTCTCCTACTTGGAGAATCTTGTGGTGCCATATGGGCAGTGAGAACACTCATCATCTTTCCTCAGATGATTTACCAACTCCAAACAAGTTGTGTTTTCCTCTCAATATTCTCAGCCATCTCTGACATGACGCACATAGCCTTACACAGCTTGCTTCACCTTATTTGTCCTCTTTCCTGAAAATCTGTATTTGTCTACACCAGAATTTCAGTTATTGTTAATATAGGAATAATATTTGGGGGATTTTATTATACTTCCAGTGGCCCATGCTCTTCCTTGATGCTTTGTAGGTCCCTGATTTAAGGTTTAAATGTTTTAGTTGTCTCTTACTATTGATGCACAGTTTCTTTGGCCAGACTTAGCACTCTCACATTACTGACTACATTGCCTATGCAGCTATTGCTGGTTTTGCCCTGTCTGCTGTTTTACATGCTCGTTTTAATTGTCCATTGTCATGTTTGTAGACTTTTTCTTTTGCATTTCTTAGTTTAAGTTGGGTCTCTGAATTGTGTCAGGTTGGATGCCAAAGAAGGCTAGAACTGGCCCAAGAACTCCTGTTTTCGTGAATATGTGCTCTCTGTTACCAAATATTCCTCATCCTAGAGCTTTCTGTTCATCCTTTATCTTGCTGCACTATCTTTGCCTTCCTTAAAAGCCAAACCTGAGGTGTTGCATGCTGCATTGGTGAAGATCACTTGCCTCAGCCCATGCCTGGTTTGGCTGAGGACGGGAGAGAAAAATAAGAAAGCAAAGGTTTGTTAAGGGGTGTCCTCAAACTCTTCTATTACTAAAATATATGCTGCTTATGCCTTCTACCAGTATCTGTGCTTGATCTCTGCACTGAATTTTTTTATTGTTGTTGTCATGTTGGGGAGAAAAATTGGTGACTGGAGAAAGGAAGGGTGATTGCCATGAGATTCATAGAAATAATTAAAATCATCAGCAAAAGAGAGAGCTCTCTTTCTGCCCATAATAAAATACTGATGTCAAATTGATAGGTTTTTAATTTTTTCATTATATATCTCATCAAATAGATAGTTAGGGATAAGCTAAATGTATTTTGACTTATTTTGTTTTAGTTTTTCTTACCTAGTTCAGATAAAAAAATAAGTTATTAGCAGTATAAATATTCAGTATTATTCAGTTCTCTGAGTAAAAGAGTATGTAATGCCTTTGGATGGAATCATGCTTTATTTTCTTATTTATGGTTCCTCCTACGTTAGAGCTAGAGTACTGGATCCTCTTCTCCCATCAGCTTATAGGATTATTCTGAAACAAAGACCCATATTTCCTTGGCTATTGGATTGTCCAGAAGGCTAGAGGTACATTTTTGCTGCAGTTATCATGTTTATGAAGATCTACACTGCCTTAAAGTGTTCTACAAATTCATTAAAGATCATATTTAAAAATCAGAGTAAATAAAACTCATTTATGGGACAGCGTAGGTATCCATTGCAATCTGAACTACCTGCCCAGAGTCCAGAGCATTTCCCCTTTACTGTGTGCAGAGGTACTCTTTAAAATCTGAAGACAATACTTAGTGCTAGTATAAATTTTTCCAAATGGCTGGTGTCTCCTGCATTTACAGCATTTTAGTATCTGAGCACCTATACTTTTTGAATATTTTAAGTATCGTAGAAGCCCAAAGGGTAGGTCAGTGCTCCCATCTGTCTTGCAAGATGCAAAGTGACATTCTGAATGTGACACAAATATCACAGCAGAGTGTACCTAGAAATGGAGCTCATTGCCATGGATTTCAATCAATTTTCTTTAAAAAAGTCTCTCAGTTCTTAATTTGTCTGATACAACCCAATTTAGGGTGTTAAGACTGATTATTCAGGGGCAAACCTTGAGTGGTCCATACAGTGTAAAAATACAGAGTTGTTTTCTTAAACAAAATGATCCATTTTCACAGAACTCCTAACTGGAAGAAGCAGTTACAAACCACTGGCTGGGGTGATTCCCACCCCTCCACCCCCACTGCAGGGTACTGCATGTCAGCAACACCTGTACAGGGCCCAGCGGCTTGTGCTACACAAAAAGCATTTCTGCCAGAGAGGGTCCAGCCTTGATCTGAAAATCGGGAGATCTATATTCTGCTGCCATTTGCAGCTTGTCTGGTTGCATCTTGCATTAATTCACCAAATACCTGCCTCTGCTGACTGAGTCCTCACCACCATCTCCCTGTACAAGTTGTGTTGTGCAGGCGGACCACTCCTCAGATAGACTTCAGGGCTGATAAAATCGGAGCTGCTGCCTCCAGGGTTTTGAATACCGCTTTAGGTCTTTCTTGTGCATCTCCAGGATTTCACAATGTAATTTTAAAGATCTGTAGACCAGAACTGAACTTTTAATTCCATTTTTGCTCACGCTGCTTTTTCTGAAAGGACGAGATATATTGGAGGAGTGCGTTACCCCTCCTTGCCACACTTGCTCAAGCAGGCTCACTGCTGGAGCCTCCTGCCAGGTTCAGGCTTGTGGCACTCCGGATGCAGGCTGTCATTTCAGAGATGTGGCTAGAACCTGTCATCCAGGGGTTTTTCAGTTTTACATTTGACATTTGTATATTGTGTTATTGTGCAACTTCTTTTTTATTTCTTTTCTTCCCCACCTGCCCCGCTCACGCCGTCCCAGCAGTGGAGGAGCATGTTTTGGTTTGTTGTTCCTTTCAAATGGCCTCAAGCTGGAGTGATTTGGATTTCTCTGTATAATCGTCCTGTCCTGATTCATATCTCTGCCAGTCTAAGTTATCTGCTCCAAATTTTGAAATGTGTATTTCCATCATTGGAATGATGGAAAAACCATTGGGATTTACACTCTGAAACATCACTCTAAATATTGTGATTTGATGCTATTTTCCTGTTTGCAGGTACTTTGGAGACCTGACAGATAGCCTAAGCATTGATCCTATACTTTACTGAATGGCATAGCTGAGTGTGTAAGTTAGGCCACTGAAGACAAAATGTAGTGGAGTTGGGTGAGACGAAAAGGAAGTAGTTCTCTTATGTTCAGGCAATTTACATGCGTGGTTTGTTCAGTTCTGTTTCTAAGTACGTATTGAACATGACGTTCTTTATGTCTGAAATAGTAGCAGAATAACCTAGTGGTTGCTAAGGTAATGAGAACCCACCGTTCCCTTACCAATTCATGTAAGTAAAGTATGGAATTTAATTTCAGTCTGTGTTACCTGAGGCAGCTCTGGCATCTGATAAAAAAATGATCTTCACATTCTTATCCTCTTCCTTTCTGAATTTCATTGAAATACTGAGATGTTTCTCTTTTTGTAAATAAATGAGGCTGCCCTGTAGATGGTGGGGTAGAAAGTAGACTAAGAATTACATCTTTTGTCTTACAGCTGTTTTTACTCTCAAAGTATATTTGTCTTCCTGCTGAAACACTTCTATTGCTTGTGATAGGGACTGAAGATTTGACTGCCATAAGAGTTCTTCTTTCTGTTTTTCTCTTGATGAAGAACTTACATGTTTATTGTCTGTTCTGGTGCTGTGGTTTGAAAGCACAGCATGAGCATGAATCCTAGATTTATTTCTTCATCAAAGGAAGGAAGGTTCCTTTCTGATTGTGTATCAAAAAGCAACATGGTAAAAACAGAAAT
This sequence comes from Pipra filicauda, assembly GCF_003945595.2. Classification (NCBI taxonomy): domain Eukaryota; kingdom Metazoa; phylum Chordata; class Aves; order Passeriformes; family Pipridae; genus Pipra; species Pipra filicauda. The sequence continues at coordinate 3,493,365 of NW_024105031.1, read as the reverse complement.
TTGCAAACACAGGCCACGATTAGGTGAATGACTGAGATGCTTACCTGGTGAAATGATTTTTGACAAGGATTGTCACTGCTTTGGGAGTGCAGGCAGCAAACAAGAAATCTGAAGGGGCTCTGACCAGTGTGCAGCCAGGCAATGCTGCACCCCAGGCCACTTTGACTTCGTAATGGAAAAAGAGAATCTGTATTGAGCTACTCAGCAGCTGATCAATCACCTGAGTCCACCAGGCTGGCCTTGCAAGGTTCTATCTCTTACCTTCATGAAGAGCAAGAAGAAACAGCTGAGGCATAGGATGGAGTTACGCTTGGAGTAAGGGGATCTATTGTAAGAGAAAGGCAGCTTGTTATGCTGCATTATGCACCAGCAGAATAGTATTCCTGCTTTTTTATGCTACAAATTGTGAAACAATGAATGTCTTAACCATGTCAAATTGATACCGAGTCATGGGTCACTTGCAAATGTAAGTTGCCACAAGTGGGCTATTTTAGCCTAGTAACTGTTTGGATGTCAAGACTTTATATTCCAATAGTCTGTTTGCTCAGAGAAGTGGATCAGGGAGGTGAAGTGGACAGCTGGCATAATATATGGACACTTGAACCTGGAAACGAAAAGACAGCTGCTGGATCTAATTTTAAACATAGGTCTTGGTCAGATCGCTCTAGACCCTGCGTGTCCTGCTGCAGCAAAGTCGTTAATAGTAGTAGAGAGGCGTGAAGTTGAAGATACTGACAAAGAACTTTAGTGAGGAAGGGAATCACCCTTGTTCCAGTCATGGTATTTCCATTTTTCACAGTAAGTATTGTTAGCTTCCAGAGAATGGGAGTGGAAATGGTTTCTGGCTGGTACATGGTCTAATGCTGCTGACACGGGCAGCTTTTCTGGGGCGTCTTAATGGGCAGTGGGACTCGCTGTCCTGAAAGTACAAGGGCAGCCAGCGCTGTTTCAAACGAGGAAACTATGTAACAGAGTGGGGATTTTCCTAATATTTTAAAATAACACATAGTTACATGTCAGTCAGGTTATAATTCCGAGTTTTTACATCACGGCTCGGGAATGCGGCGGCGTTAGCGGCGGTCTGCAGCCCCATCTAGCGGGGCGCGGCAAATCCTGCTTGCTCGGGTTTGGATTCGGTCGGGGGGGTTTTGGGGTTTTTTTGTTGGTTTGTGTTTTTTTTTAGCAAGTACAAAAAATAACCACGAACAATATCGTACCGATAGAATACTTCATTCGGGATTAGCCAGTTAGACACTTCATTAATTCAGCAGCTGGTTAAGTGTTTTCCAGTTTCTGTTTTGCTTTCAGAATGCCATTACCAAGCTGGGGGGGGGGGTGTTTATTTGTTTGTTTTAAAGTGTGTTAGTATTGTTCTGCTTTATTAGGACTACGATGCTAAAATTAAGGGCTATGGAAACATTTCTGGTATTTGCTCTCTTTAGGAAGTTAGCTAACCTCTGGGAATTTTGGAACCAAGCAGCATATCACTCGTCTGAGGTGAAGATTCCCCTCTGCTAGACCACTCTGTCAACCACAATAGGTTTAGAAGTAACAGCTTTGCTGGTTAATATCTGCTTCAAGAAAGTGAAACGTCCAATTTTTTTAAATATCTGATTTATTTCCTTTTTAGTAACAAGAAACTTGATGAAATAAGAATAAAGAATAAACATAATTTGTGGTTTTATTACAAAACTTTAAACTGCAACTTGAATTTACATCTGTGGAGCTTGGTTAGGGCAGAAAATATAATTATATTTTTCTAAAGGCAGTCTAAGATGGTGTGAATCTCCAATACAGAGAGACAGTCTAAATTAATTAATGATCACATTCAAATAAAAAAGCAGTATGCATTTATCTGTCTTTTTTCCTAAGGCTATCCTAAGTGGATAAAATATATTTATTCTAATGTGGCATATAAAATCTCCATTTAAACCATTGTAAATAGCATGAAAAGAGCTGAGAGCTGGAGTTGTAGGACAGAGGCCATAAATGGCCAAGTAGGAGGTCACATTTCATTTTAAGCGAGGCCCCTAATATCAACAGTATTAGCCCAGCTAGTATTAGATTTGTGTTATATTTAAACCTTCAGCTTTTCTGCCTCCTGCACAAGTGAATGCTGTTCTTGTTGACTGAACTCAAAGGCTTTGAAGTGCCAGCTGCCAAGAGTGGTTTATTTCGAATCTTCTATCCCATGTTTGCCTATGCATCCTTTCTAAGCGTGAATTTTTGTCTGCACCTCCTATTTAATGCTCTTACTGTCAACAGGCTAGTTCAGAAGTACCGAAATTGCGGAAGGAAGATCAGAAAGCACGAAACGCACTCTTGGCTGATATCCAGCAGGGAACTCGCTTAAGAAAAGTGACTCAAATCAATGACCGCAGTGCACCACAGATTGAAAGTAAGTGTGTGCTCCTCAGCAAGGCCTGAGTGAGCTTCACTGAAGCCTCAGGTGTGGGTGGAGATCAGCTGGACAGTTTCACACTGAAGGTTTGAAGTTCAGCACAGGTCTGTATCTTCATATGGCTTTAGGATGCAGAGAGGGGACACTGTCTAAGCTTGCATCCTGCTCTGAGATCAGTAACTATTAACATTTCATGATAAGTCTGTAGCTGGATATCTCCTTAACAGGCATTCCTTGTAAAAAAAAATAAAAAATCATGAATGATTAAATCCTTGAGAGTTTCTCAATAAAAGAATTAAGCAAGAATTGTTGGCTCTTGCAGAAAAATTGTTCTTTACTAGATTAAAAGAACAAAAAATGCCAAAAAATCTTGGAAACATAAATTTAATGTTAGGCCTAACACAACTTCTTCTTCTTCTTGGTGTTATGATTAATGTGAGATTAAAGAGCACCAGAGGGTGCTGTGCTCCAAATTACAGGTCCAAGAGTGATGGCAGTTATGGAATAACAGTAGAGGTAAAAGTCTGGCCTTGGCCGTTTGTTGGTGCCAAGCCTTAGCAGTCTCAGGGCAAGGATGAAATGATTTTCTGATATACCCTGTGTTTTGGTTCTTTTTAACAGAACCCAAAGGAGCTAACAGAGATGGAGTTAATCCAGCTGTCAATAAAGGTGGCTCTCAGCAGCCTCTGGGAGGTTTATTTGCTGGTGGCTTTCCTGTTCTCAGACCAGCAGGCCAGAGGGACATGACAGGTAAGGACTTTATTTGTATGAAAGCATAGCTGAGGGGAGCAGTGATTTTGGATAAAAACACTTTGGGGTTAGCTTTAGTGACTGATTTTTATTGGGGTTTTTTCCTGAATCTTTAGTTCATCATGTGACCATGGAGGGCTCAACTAGTAACATGCTTGAAGCCATCTTTCTAGATCTCAGGTGCCTTATTTGTTAAAGTGTAAATAAAAGGCTTTTTCCACACTGGGTAGGAAAGAGATTGAATAGATGTCTTTAACCGAGCTTTTTACATTATTTTAATGAAAACTTCTAATTGTGCCTCAGAGTGTTGAAATTTGAGCTTATCATTTCAGCACAAATGGCAAAGTCATATTTCCTTCCCTCTATTAGCATATATTTCTGTGGTATTACAGTCTTGGTTGTTACTTTAAAGATTCGTATTAAAGATTTTTGCCCTCTGGACTTTACAAAGTATAGTTTTGATCCAGCAAGGCTATTTATTGACCTGAAAAAGTGTTTTGTTGCTTCACAATGACAGGAGGAAGGCAAATGTGGGAGCCCTACTGTTCCTTTCCCCTCAAGAAGTGCCAGCATCAATGAGGGGTGACTGTTAAGAGTCACAGTGATGACCTCTGGTGCTGTTGGGCAGCTGGTGCCTGATCAGGCAGCACAGAGCAAAGCAGGCTTTTGCAGGGAAAGACTTTGATTCTGCCTGCAGGGTTTTTTCTCTTGGGAGGCAAGCCCAAGATGCACAGCACTGCATGTGATAGGGCTTCCCCACAAAGCTTCAGCTGCAGCAGCTACTTTGAGTTGTTTTTAAAATTGTGGCCATGCCTATCAGACTGTGTGAGTATAGAATGAGATGCCTTTTTTGACATCTTGCTTTGTGATAAATCCTTGACATTTACTCAGGAAAATACATTTTGTAGAGTCGACAGTCTTTGGGCATTTGCTGTTGAAAATATTTGAACCCGTGCCTCCTGGAAAGCCTTTGAGGCATTGCTTTTAAGAGCTTGGCTTTTGTTCATGGGGCTGAGATTTATGTAAAGTTTATGTGAATTTTTTAATCCTAAGCAATTGCTTAATTTCAAGGATGCAATATGATGTGTGTCAAAATACCTTTTCACCAGGACTCAGCGATGCTCAGCTGGCTGTACTAGACAGATGAGGCTGGTGTGAAGGACCCCAGATCTCTGCAGAGAAGCCCCTTTTCCTTAAACTGTTTCATTTTGCAGAAACTGAAGAAGAGGGAGGGGGCTAGGGTGTCTCAGCAGTTCGTCATATAACTAAGCAGAATCCCTTGTGTCTTTGTGCCCATTGGAGTACGTCACATCCTAAGCCCCATTACACCATGAGCAACCTGTTGGATACCAGATGTTTTGGAAGAATTAGTTTAACCCCTTAGAGTATCCACCGGGGAGGGGAAGACGAAGACCTTGCTCTTTGCGCTATTTAGTCTGACGAGTGGGAACGCGGTCCTGCAGGATAACGTGTGACATCCTGTTTTCAGCAGGGAGGCCTGGGCAGGTTTCCGGAATCCGAGCAGCGGCCCCCAAACACTCCACCCCAGCGAACAGCGGCGCTGCCAAGCCGAGCAGTAACCCCTCGCACCCAGCCGAAGGTCCAAGGGCAGCTGTGCCACCAGAGCCTCCCAGCACCTCCCGAGCCGGAGCGGGAGCCGGAGCCGGCCCCGGACGACCCAGCCTGCCCGCCCCCCCTCCACCGCCTCCCGCTTCCAGCAAACCTTCCCTCACTTTCCCTCCTCCTCCCCCTCTCCCTCCTCCGGCCGATCGCCCTCCCAAGGGGGTGACGCCCGGCGCGGCTCCTCCGCCCCCGCTCCCTCCTCCCCAGGCTGACAAACTCGCCAAGTCTCCAGCAGGCGCTCCACACCCGCCCCAACCGCCCCCTCCTCCTCCTCCTCCCCCTCCCCTGCCCCTCGTCCCCCCCTGCGGGCTGCCGGCCAGGACTGCCGATGTCCCTGCGGCTACCGCCCCTCCAGCCGAGGGGAGGGACTGTCCCCCTCCCACGCCGCCTCCCCCCCCTCCGCCGCCGCCCCACGCCCACCCGGTCCCAGCGAACAGGCTCTCCTTTCCCCCCTCCCCAGCCTTTAGCGGTGCTGACGTGCCCCCTCCGCTGCCCCCCAAGTCTCCCCACTTGCTGTCACAGTTCCATAAGCCAAGCAGCATCCAGTCGCTGCCGCTCCCACCCACCCCCGGCCACCCTCAGCCCGCAGCCGGGACAGAGACCAGGAAGAAGAGACCCGGCCGAGGCGCAGGTGAGAGCAGCACGTCGGGAGGAGGGAGGCTTTTTGCTCCCTTTGGCAAAACTGGGAGAAATCATAGAATGGTTCGTGTTGGAAGGGGACCTTGAGGATGATCTAGTTCTTCAAGGTCCCCTTCCAACCCAAACCATTCTATTGCACTGGTGACTGGATGGCTCGGTGGGGTGGGAGTGAAGGGCACTCATGGGAGGAATACCTGTAGGTTACACGGCATGTCATGAACACCCAAAACATCAGGCTTTTTGAGCTGTCAGGTTGTTCTTAGCACGGGGCACACACGTCTTATAATTCAGTCTGCAATTCTTGGAAGCGACATACTGATCCAGAGTTTTAGGACCACTGAGTTGCTTCTTGCTTTTGGTGTGTCTCCAGCTGCACGAGTGGTATCCTGACAAGTTCAGGTAGGGCAGTAGAGTACACACCATGGTGTGTGCCAGGATTGTGGCTGCTTGTGTGTCAGCTAACCCAGGACATTCCTCTACAGCTGTACCCATGCAGGAGCAATATTGGCAACGGCTGGGAAGATTCATAAGAGATAATTAAACAAATATGGGGCAGCTACAGCCATAGATGAGCAAAAGCAAATCAGTATGCAGCCCTGCTGTTCAGCAAACAGGAACAGCCAGTGCCTCTCATGATCAAGGTGAAAGGGCCAAAGGTTTCTCTGACTACTTGGGAACTGGGGTATTAGCCAGTGTTTCCTTGAGCGGATGGTAGAAGGAACTTTTATCGTATTTCTCTGATGTCATGAAGATGATAAAAGAGATGAGCCTAGATCTGTGTGGGTTTGAGAAATGGAGACAGCTACTTAATAAGGAACATTTGAAGAGAATGTTCTGTACCCTCTATTTTAGCAGCCACGTGTCAGAAGAAAGATTACTGGTTCCATTGAGAGCCATGGGAAAGGCCGTGTAAGTAGAGCAGATGAGGTGCTCCGTGATGGTGATTAATGCTGTTCAGAACTGCCTGATGAACTGTTACTTCATCAAGACACCCATTTCTCATGGTGGTTCAACTTTTGCAGTTTCCATAAAATTGTCCTGCCTTTCCCTTGCTTATCTAGAAGGAGAAGCAGTTTTGAGAGGCCTTGGGCTCCCTCCCTCTTACACAATTCTGGTTGTAGGTTGACTCGATGTAAACTTCGACAGCACGTGCAACTCCTCAGTGAAATGCACAAGCCTAATGGTACTTCCACTGCATAAGTGCCAAAGTGTCAGGAAATTATTTTCTTTTAGACATATCATCTAGTTTGGTTGTTTTGTTGATTTTCTTTTCTTAAAGAAACTGCTTGTTCTTGTGTCCTTTCCAGACTGGGACAAAACCACACTTCAGAATGTCACACTTTCCCTAGAACTAGAAATGGAAAGCCCGAGCCAACTCCAATATTGACTTAAATTTAATACTTAATGCTATAAATCCATTTGCAGGCTTGACAAACAGCAGCCATGAAGCTGGGTGTGTTCGTCCCAAATATTGCATTCCTTCTATACTCCCTCCATTTTTTGCAAAGTTTACTGTCAGGTGTAGGTCATGATGATGTTTATGTGCTGGTTTCCTGCTTCTTTTTAAGGAACCGGTGCTGGGAAGCTGGTCACACCTCCACAACCACCAGCAAGATCCCCAACAACTGAACTTACAAGCAAGTCTGGAGTCTCAGCCTGGGCTACAGCTCATGACCCCTACCCACCACTCAAAAATGGAAATATGCACATCATTGGTAATATCATCTAAATTAGATCTCTTAGCCTTAGTTAATAATTTTAGTACAAAGGCCTGTGTGTGTCTCACACCTCAAAAACTCACTTGAGACTTTCTCCTAGCAATAGCAGGGTTGTGTAATAGAAACATTTTTGTACAACCTTATACAATGATAAAAAATTAAGGTTTTTTTCACAAAGGGTTTGAATCAGTCAGTAGAAAAGAAAAGCACATAGCACCTGCAAAATTATTTAAGAATATGAAAAGTTCTCGCAATGTGCTTATATTACCATTCTTAAAACCGGGTCATGGACCTACAGAACAAAGACCAGTAAGAATTATTTTTGTGGTCTAATGAATTGGCCATTCATTCTTGTTTATAGCTAAGTGGCTTAAAACCCACCAAGGAATACCTCTATTGCCACAATACCATCAATGCACAAAACTGGAAGAAGAAGAAGCTTCACTTCAGTCTTAGTAGCAGGCAGTAATTTCAATAAAGGCAGAAAATTTGGATGGCTCACAGAAGTACTCATCAAGATGGTTTGTATGGAATGAACCACTATCAGTTCCAGGAGAAAACAAGTCAGCATTTTTAATTGAAATTACTTGCAGCAACACTGTAGGGTTTTGGTTGGTTTTTTTTTAAAGTTTCTCTCTAACAGCAACTAATGTTTACTTCCCTGAAACTTCCCAGATGACTTTGAATCTAAATTTACTTTCCATTCTGTGGAAGATTTTCCCCCACCTGATGAATTCAAGCCATTTCAGAAAATATATCCCAGCAAGATAGCTAGAGGTAAGTGTGTAAACATGAAAAGATCTGATAATTATCAAGAGGATTAAAAATGGGGAGGGAAAATAAAGAACAGAACTAGCATTAAGGTAACTGGGCTGCTAGCGTAGGCACAGAGAGAAATGGGATTTGTCACAGTGGCAACAGAGACCAAAGATATAATGAAAAGCACTTAATTAATTACTTTAAAGACTTAGCGGCTAAAAATAAAATGTGGCTGGACAGGCAGCCTCTATTTTTTAGACTGCTGAATTTGCAAAGCCTTTGATGTTAAAAACAGTGATGCCGTAAAACAGACTTGGCCATCTACTGAGTTGGGTTTTTTGTTCATTAACTTGTGAAATCACAAAAAGAAAGTGACTCGGTCCATTTCTTCCATCGTGTGTTTTGATTTAAATCCTATGCATGGTAGTAACAAAGGGACTTAGTACCTGAACCTTGTCAGGAAAGTGATAAATGGCTGAACCTTGCTTTTTACTTCTCCCCCTGTAACTTAGAAACATAGCACCAGGTCACTGTTGTAAGAGCAGAAGTTCACCTATCCAGCTTTGACAGTGGGTAGTTGAAGGTGCCAAAAGATCTCATGCCCATATTCTGCTTTTTATAAAACCCATATTCTGTATTATTAGATCAACTATTTATCTCCAACTTTTAATTAACCTGTTTGTTTGTTTCCGTGCTAAGGTATTTTGCATGACTTGACAGCCTCAGTCAGTCTGAATTGTCTGATGTATGATCTGATCTGATCAAAGACTTGTTACTGAAGGGCTACAGAACATGAGCAATATGTTTGTGTCTGTCTGTATATATATATCTATATATCTATATATCTATATATATATATCACATGAGAGGTAGCAGATAAATGCAGCATCCCTGATGTATAACTGCATCCAAAATACCTATAAAAAAAAAAAATATCTCCTCTTATTAAATCTGTCCTATCTATTTACAGATCCTTCTAAAAATCCTCCATTAAGAACACATGTGAGATGAGAAGAGTCTGCTGATGCTCTCTGGAAGAGTATTAAAAAAGAACATCGAGATAATATATAAAATAGAAGTGGTCCCCATTGCAGTGATAGTGATTGTATTTGAGTCACAAGTACTGCAATGTAAACATTTCTATGAACTGGAAAAATGGTGTAAATGATACCTTTTTAGCTGCCTACATACTACAGGAATGTTAGTACAGGCTTTTAAATTATTGTAAATAGGTGGATATTTTTTAAGCAAAGCAGCACAAAATTTAAGTTATTTGTAGTGTTGAAACAATTCTCATTCTTATAATGCTGACAATGTTATCTCAGAATGTTTTGCATTACATGCCTGTATTTCTTTTTTCCCCTTTCATCATAATTTTTAAGTATTTTGGAGATTCTCCAGTTATTATTCAGACATTTTTTCAATGAACTGTCAAACTACTGTACTACCTTTAGTCTGTTTTTATGTTCCTTCGCTTCTATTCTGCCTATCCTCAGATTGCAGCAGGATGCCACTTTCATGAAGGGACAGGTCCACAATCCTTCTCTCATCAAGCATGAAGAGGAGATGACAAGGAGCTGTGGCTGCTGTTGAGCCTGTCTCCTACTGATTACAGATCCTTATAGGATAGTATCTGAAGAAGACCAGCCTGGGTAGGGTGGTCATGGATTTGACAAAGATGACAGAACTTCTCCAAAGTAGAGGAAAAGAAAGTTGCTATATTGTAAGCAAAAAAAAAAGGTGTGTGTGAATACATATACCACAATGTATGTATGTAAGGGCACATGTCCTGTCTTTTCCTGCTGGCAAAGTGGATATTTACTGTCACATATCTGTGAGAGTTTGCCTTTACTCAGCAATTACGAGGCCATTGGATGAGAGGTCCAAACCCCACATTTTAAACAGGCAACTAGAACTACTGTTGTTCACCTGCAATGAGGATTCATTGTCCAAAACACACCACATGGAAGAAGCAGTCCCCAAAGTGGTTGTCTTGGAGAAAGTTGGTCGGGAAAAGTAACAACCTAGCAGCAGACAAAACTGAAGTTCTGCTTTTAATATTCAGCTAGGGGTAAGGTCCTTGGATCACAGATGTTCAGATCTGGTCCTAAGATGTCTATTTCTCACAAGGATTACACTTACTCCTGTGCATTTCCCTGCATTAGGAGGAGTGGTGCCAGATTGAGGGAGGTGATCCTTCCCCTCTACTCAGCACTGGTGAGGCCACACCTGGAGTGTTGTGTCCAGCTTCTGGGCTCCCCAGTGCAAGGGAGACATGGCCATACTAGTGAGAGTCCTACAAAGGTGATGAAAGGACTGGAGCATCTCTCCTATGAGGAAAGGCTCAGAAAACTGGGGCTGTTCAGCCTAGAAAAGAGAAGGCTCAGGGGGGACCTCTTCAATGTGTATAAATACCTGAAGGGATGGTATAAAGATGGAGCCAGTCTCTTTTCAGTGATGCCCAGTGACAGGACCAGAGGCAATGGGCACCAGCTGCAACAGAGGTAGCTCTGGCTGAACATCAGGAAACATTTTTTAATTGTGAAGGTGACTGAGCACTGGCACAGGTTGCCCAGTGACATTGTAGAGCCTCACTCCTAAAGATACTCAAAAACTATCTGCACTTGGTCCTGGGCAACTGGCGCTAGCTGACCTGCTAGAACAAGGAGGCTGGACTAGATGAACTCCAGCCATCCCTTTCAACCTCAAACACTCTGATTCCCCCTTTTACAGCTTTTCTGAGTTCCTACACCTGGGTCACAATAACCCCTGCAGTGCTACAGGCTTGGAGCAGAGTGGCTGGAAAGCTGCCTGGCACAGAAGGACCAGGGGGTGCTCATGGAGAACTGGCTGAACATGAGCCAGCAGTCCAGGTGCCCAAGAAGGCCAAGAGCATCCTGACTTGAGGCTCAGGGAAGACCTTATTGCTATAATCTGAAAGGAGGCTGTAGTGATGTTGGGGGTCAGTCACATCTCTCAAGTAACAAGCCACAGGACAAGAGGAAATGGCCTCAAGCTGTGCCAAGGAAGGTTTAGATTAGATATTAGGAAAAACTTCAAAGGGTGGTCAGGCATTGGAACAGGCTTCCCAAGGAAGTGGTGGAGTCACCACTTAAATATGGGGAGGTATTTAAAAGATGTGTAGAGGTATTTAAAAGATGCACTTGGGGACATGGTTTAGTGGTGGACTTGGTAGTGCTGAGTTAACAGTTGAACTCGATGATCTCAAATTTTTTTTCCAACCTAAATGATTCCATGACTCACCAACTTGAGAAAGGACACTGCTGTTCCAGGGTGAGTCTGGTGCCAACAGCAAGGCTATTTACAGTTACGGCAATAATTTATATAATTGCCACCAATTCCCCTCAGTTACAGCTGTAATAATGTTATAGATCACAGGTGATCTTTCCCTATGGTGTTGCCTTTGAACAAAACTATTTGGAAAAGACAAGTAACTGCAGCTTTATATATCTCTGCTTTTCTTTTGTAGCAGCTCAGTTGTGCTGTAACTTTATTTCCACACATAGTGTGAGATGGTGTTAAGAGTAAAAAGCACTTCACCTGTAGGACTATAAGAAAGCAGCATTAGTCTTTTTCTAGCCTATTATGATACCTTGCTGTATATCATGGGAAAAGAAAAAAAAATTGGTGATGCTTTGACCAATACTCTCACTGTCATTATTGTAGTTACTTGATAAATATGCATGAATACAGTAATAAGCAGGGGTCTGCATATACATTGCTTCTCAAACAACTGGAAAAGTTTAATAGTGCTTTAAAGACTATTTTGTTATAGTACTATTAAAGGTGATGTTTTGTTGGTTCTCACTTGTTCTGAAACTTGTGTACTGCTCTGTAATGAGTAACTTCATAGGGATTTTAAAACTATTTAATGCTAGACTATCTGCCAGAAGTTATTTGAAGAAGAAAAAAATTCATTTTTGTTATGCTTCAGGCATTTTAGAAGCAAGCAACATCTTTCAGGGATTAAATTAGAAATCCTGTGCATATTTGCAAGCATTGGTGAAATGGTATTTCCATATTTGTATCATTCAAGATCCATTGAAGCTTCTGGAGTTGCTGTTACCTGGAGATACAAAGAATCACAACTGACTGTCACCCTACAGCAATTGTCCCACAAGTCCTATTGAGCCACAGCTGTGCTCAAGACCACTGAAATTGTTAAGACCATGGGGTTGCTCTGGTTTCTAATGATTGCACCCAACTATGTTGCTGTAACACAGTATATGTTTTTTAAAAAGCTCTACACTACTGAAGCAAAAGCAACACAGTATTAGAAAATTACTACCTGGATCTCTGTGCTCAAAACAATTTATTAGTTCTGTCATATAAGCACTTCCAAGGACATAAACTCCCACAACAACGTAAGTGCAAATGTCAGTTTCTTCTGTCTTAAAAAAACAGGCAAATAAGATATATTATGTTTTTAGCAGGAACACCTTTCATCTTGCCTCCCTCCCAACTCTCAAACGTCAGAAATCCAAGTTGTGCAAAATAGCTGTGTGAAGTGACCCTCTGACTGGGGCAGTCATTTTATCCCTGTTCTCTCCTTGTTCACAATATCCACCAACAGCTGGATGCAACAACTTACAGAAGCAGAAGCAGCTTTAAAATTCACCATGGTGTGTGTTAAGTGTACTCTGATTAGGAGTATTTTTATTCAAAGTACCCTCTCATTCCAGAAGTGATTCCATGGGAAATCCATTCACTTTACTTACAGGCAGCTGGCAAAAGCACACTTCTCTTTCAGAGGGTTTCATCCAGCACAATACCCTCTGAAATGAAGTGTGCTCCTTGTAGTCAGTCCCTATCCTGGCTATGGTAGAGAGCAGCTAAGTTTCAGGGTTTACTTGTGAATTTTCTCCTTCCCTTGTCTCCACTTTCAGAATACCTAGGCACAGGAGTTGGTCCTGTAAAAGAGAGCATGGGAGGAGTGTATTGTGAAAGAGAGATTAGTAGGTAGGACTTAAGAAAAAATATCTTCATGCTTGTTTTCTGTAAGCAAAAAGGCCCAATGTCTTCTTGTCCAATTGCCAGTTGTCATATAAGGCAATATCAAAGTAATGAGTCTGAATAGAACAATTTCATTTAGAAAATCCTGAGAATGCAGTGCACCAATATGGCAATGACTATTTCCCTGATGCACAACTCTTACAGTTTCAAGTTGAGGTGTTGCTGCCTTCTAAGGAGCTTTTGCTTCCTCAATACAGAAGTCCATGGTTCTTCAGCATCCACTTTCCTGAACAGTGAAGGATTTTAATTCCACGTGCTAACTTCCACTTATTAAAGACATGGACTTGTCTGAACCTCCTGTTTAAACAAAAACCCAAACATCTTCATCAGACACAGGAAGCAGTGTTTACTGGTTTAATTCTCAAAGTGCTTGCCCTATTTCACTTCCACAAGAAGAAAATACATGAAAAGCAGGTCTGCCTGTAGGACTGTCGGGGAAGGGAAGCATGCTGCAGAACTGCACTTAATGTAAGGAAGCATAACACAGCCATTTCTAAGCCTAACCAGTTGGACTGCCACACCCACCAGTAACTCACTGGTACTGAGTGGATTCATCAGCCATGTATCTCACCACAGAGATGACTAGGAACTGTTCAGCAGTACAAAGGGAGAAAGATGGAGAACAGCCAGGTATTGATCAATGTCCATCCAGCATTCCTTCAAAAAATTCCAAATTTGTAGCTTGCATATAAATTCAACACCTCATTAATTGCATCTTAGGAGCCAACAGATTATGTGTAGACGTCTTGGCATCCAGGCTGGCTCTGCATTTCAGTACTTGGTACTAGCACAGCAGCCAGGTGCCCTAAGCTAAGCGAAGGCAAAACTTAACCTGGGAGACTTGGTTCTGATCATTTGTGCAGGCATTATGTCAGGTGCTGAATTGCTGTAATCAGATATGCCCATTTGAGGCCAGCACAAGGTCGAGAACCAGGACTTACCCTCCTGCCTGCCTGCAAAACCGGGATTTGAACTCCACCATTCTCTGTATGAATTAGCAAGAAGAGAAAAATGCAAGTCAGCTTTGCTGCAAGTCCTGAGCAAAGGAGGGAAAACCAGATTGCTTTCAAAAACAATATGGAAGTTAGCCTGATGAAGTTAATCTTTGCTTTAATTGGTTGCCCAACATACACGTTTAAACATTCTGTACTAAATTAGCCAGCATGCACACAGTAATTGGACCAGTCAGTGACTTTCTCCTTTCACTATATACATACACAGAAACACCACAAGATTGGACAAAGGAAAGCAATTTGTTAACCGGATACAGCTAGCAAGTAACATTTTTTCCTCTAGAAATGTTTTTTCCTGCAAATTCACAAGTGTGAAGACTTTCTTTCAAGGCTTGAAGAACATTGCAGTCTTCCAGTGAAAAGGCTAACAATAGCCACCACAGCTGAAATGAGATAAAATTCGTTGAAAATCCATTCCAAGCAAGAGTGAAATTGAAAAAACAGTTGTCTGCAATGCAGCATAGGGAAAAGGGACTTTAGAGATCATTTGAGCAGGTAGAAAGGTGGCTTTGGACCCGATTCTGAACACCCTTAGCTTAACGCAAAAGAGGAGGAGATGCAGAATCGGATCCAATATTTCACTGGTACCAAAAACTCAGTATCTAAAGAATTAAAGTGTTTGCTTACTTTATTTGAAGAACTTTAGTTCTGTGTCAACACAGTCATAGAAAAGATCCACTACTTCAGCAGGATCCAGAATCTCTGTACGAGAAAGGATATCTTCCATTGCTTCTAAACCTTGTTTTTCAAGGTCTAACATAATCCTCATCAGTTTCTGACCTTTATCCTAAAGGCATGAAACAACCAAACTCAATTAACCAGCAAACAGGCTCATTAAAGCATTTTATTGCTCTCTTCTGTTACAGAGATAGTTTCAAATATTTTTAAATATTAGAAAGCCCTTTTAAGTACAAACTATTTCTATTATTGGTTTTTTGGATGCCCAAAGACTAAAAGGAACAGTACTGAACACTTTGTGCATTAAGAAAAATAACAAAGAAGGAGTTGCTAAGTTGAAAGCAAAGGAGGAAGATGGTGAAAGATGGATAGAGGAAAATGGTACAATGCTTGTACATATGACAAAGAGGTAAAGCAAATTCTTAAGCCTGTAAGCCCACAAACAGAACTATATGAGAAGTCTAGAAGCCTTAGGAATTGTACAGATGGTGGTATTTATATGTGTATCCCTGAAATCAACACCTGCACCATGATGAATAGATCTGAAATGATGTGTCATGTAACAGTACCAAGACTCCACATCCTGGGGAAGGCTTTGTGTACCATTCTGATGTACTGCTCTCCATGTTTCTAGAAAATTCATGTTTCAAGAAAATTCACTCCTGGAAGAGGTATCATTTTGTTTTATCCAGATATTATTTAAACTCTACCTTTTTCTCTTTTTTTAATGGAGAAGTGCTGTTTGTTTTGCTTGCAGCTGTCAAAATTGAATTCCAGGAAAAAAAAGTAATTCTAAATGAGTGATAGTTCTGAGCTTTCCAAGATTTATACCAGCACTTTGTCCAGAAAGAGCAGAGCACCTCAGCTAAGGTTTAGACTCTCACGTAGGCAGCTTTTTTAGCATGAAGCCTGACTAAAACTACATTTCCTTCTCTACCACAACTACTGGTGTCATGCTATGGGGACTTTAATAAGTTCACAAGATGCTAAGATGCCTCTTCTAGGTCTTCCCTAAATCAGCATCTTGCCCCAGACAACAAAGCCTCACCCGTACAGGATCTTAACTCCTGAGAAGCTGAGAGTAGATGTTGGCAAGTGACTGGGGAAACTGCCTTCTTTCCCTTTAGATATAGAACAAAAAAGTACCCTGCATTCTTACGAGAGTCAGCTGCACATTGAGTCAGTGTTACCACAGAGGCCATAGATTTTAAATTACACCATTCCAAGAGATTAAAAATGGCATCTCGCCAAAAACGCATTTAAATAAAGTTTGTACTAGCAAAGGTAATCATAGTTTCCTTAATCAATCATGGATAAGTATGAATGCTGTTATTATCTTAGCAAGACTGAGCCATGCAAACACAT
This sequence comes from Pipra filicauda, assembly GCF_003945595.2. Classification (NCBI taxonomy): domain Eukaryota; kingdom Metazoa; phylum Chordata; class Aves; order Passeriformes; family Pipridae; genus Pipra; species Pipra filicauda. The sequence goes on along the minus strand of NW_024105031.1, from coordinate 3,477,385 downwards.
ACAGAGGAAAATTGCAGAAAGCAAGTCCTCTGTGGAAGTTTAACACAACTATATGAGGGTCTTCCACAAATTGCCTGAGATACCAACAAAAGCATGACTGGCATGTCCTGGTGATATCTCCCTCTGTTTCACTTTCTCATAACCACTTATCCAGTTTACTGCTGTAGTTGTAATTCCAAATGTCAAAGAAGTTATTGAACTACCTGCCCAATGACATCAAAAGTGGTATCTCAACCAACTGGAAAAGCTATACAGAACAATCCCCTTCCTGCCTTTATTTATTCCAAAATCTATTTCTGTAAGAGATCTTCAACACTCTAGGCTTTAGAATGGAACGTTTTCAGCCCTCAGGTACTTATTGCATGACATTGGAATGTGTTGTTTCTTCTCACATGGCATTTTCAGTTAATTCTTAAAAATTACAGAAATGCATTAAATTGCAAAATGTGCAAAACTGCAAGACTTGCAAAACTGTCATGTACAAATTATTCCTTCAAGAAAAACATCTTTCTAAACTATGTAGTTCTTAATCCAGCATATAATTTATATTACAACACTTCTGCCATCATCCTAATTTTGATACCATGTTGCACTAGCATCCAGTGTCCTAATCACTAAAAAGACTATACGCACAGTGGGGATTGAACAAGCTAATCAGCTTGTCAGTTTGACTTTTCATTTTGTAAAAATAATGGAGCAGAACAACACTCACTGGATAACAAAAAAAACTATGCAGAATAGTTTGTCCTTCAGAGGGTGTCATTGTTCAAGTTAAACTTGCAGGGATTATAAGAATATTCAGAGAATGTTTTTTAGTGAGTGACTTAGATTTAAATTATGGAGTTAAGAATCTACATTTACTTCAATTCTTTAAGTCCGGGTCCCACAGCTCTTACCTGATCATTCTCCAGGAGAGATCGGGCCCATTCATGTGCCTTGTACAATTCATGCCTACGATCAGGTTTCTCCTGGAATCGAGGTATCTTTTTAGCAGGATCATCATTGCCAAAAGAAGGAGACTGTACTTTTGGTACTAATTTTACATCATCAACAAAAATAAAGGGTTTAAATATGGACCTGAAAGAAATGAGAATTACTGCTTGCAGTAATAAGAGAGATTTCACATATGTTATTGAAATACTTACCAGGCTATTTTAAAACAACACATACAGAACAGCATAGATAATTAATCTACACTAGGCATGGACGAGGTTAGAGAGTTGGTACTGGTGACAAGCAAAATATATCTATGTGCTTTAAAAGAACTAGGTTTGCCAATTATTGTAAAACCTTACCACTTTTTTTTACCTATGGGCTTCCCTAGTGTCCTCCATGCCAGTTCTGCCACTTCTTTAGAAGAGTAGCACTGCTTTTCCTCTCCAACTTTTTTAAAAAAAATCTCAACATTCAGCCTCACATCAGTTATCTGTTCATATTGCCATCTCTCCTTCTCATTCCAGATTTAATTTTTATTAAAATCACAAATACACACTTGTGTGGAGCGGGGAAGATTACATATCTTGCTCAGAGGATTTGGCAGCACTTTGGAATTTTATTTCAAGAGGTGGAGAGAGACATGGAGACCAATATTATGACGCTTCTCAAACAACTTCAACACTGAGTTTGGACCTAAACTCCATATATAGAGAGGGACAGACAACAAAGCCCCACCCATACAGGATCTTAATTCCTGAGAAGCTAAGAGTAGATGTTGGCAAGTGCCTGGAGAAACTGCCTTCCTTCCCTTTAGACATAGAACAAAAAATACCCTGCATTCTGCAGTGAAGAACCTGCCAGAAGTGCAAGACTTCTGCAACACAAGATTAATAACCACTGCCTGCCTACAGTCAGCAGGTTCACTGCTGCTTACCCTTCCATCACTGTCACAAAGCCTTGCTGACTAAGAGTTTATGTGACTCACTAGCTGCATTTAAAATAATGCTTTTTTAATTCATTTAGAGTGTAAAAAAGAGCAAGAAAGGAGTCTAAACAAGACTTTTAAGCTAGGATCTCCACATTTAAAGAGACAGAAATCCCACCAAAACAATTTGAAGCCTTGTTCCTTTTTATCACAAAGGATTTACATCAAGTCAAAGAAAAGTTTCGGTAAGCAAGCTCAAACTTCACGCTTAATCCTCAGTGTTTGAGTTGCACAATGCAAAGTGAGTGAAAAGTCCCTTTGGCATGGATGACTTTAGTTTAATTTCTGTGAATCCCAGGTGAATACTGTTTAAAGCACAAGATAAATAATTATTTCTTTGATGATCTGACCCATGAGTTCCCTTGTCTCCTCTACTGCTTTCAGCTAGAGAGGACACTATGTAAACCATCTGGGAATTGTCCCTCCAATAAAAATGCTTGGGATACCAGGAACTTACAGATGTTTTGCTGTGTTAACATTTTGATGTCATAAGAGGCTACCTAGAATACACAACCCCTCTTTCCTGGTTAAGACACTTTGTTTCAGTCTTGCACCCACCTCTCAAGAGAAGTGACTAAAATGATCCACAATCTCATCATTTTAACAACCTTCCTACTGGAAAGCAACTACACTGAAATAGTATGTAATTCCTGGGTCCTCCCTAAACTGCATTTACCCTAGAAGTTCTGAATTCAGACAAAGTTCTAGATCCAGTCATTCAAGCCAGTGGTATCCATTTAGAATTGCAGCAAGATGCAGTTCAGTAACGCAGGACTGTCAGATTGCACACCAATAACTATTGACTGCATTTCTGGTTAGAACATGCTCTTGAAACATGTTCCCATTTAGGTAGCAGCATTTGTTTATTATCTTTCAACCCATCATCTGCTCTGCACCCCAGGGACCCAAATGCTGTGGCTTACCTTGAAGGGTCTGGCGTGCCAGTGAAGTAATGAATACAGGGAAAACTAGGGTCCTGAGGCAGAACAGACACTATGCTAGCTGTAGTAAGGAAAGATTCAGAGTCCACACAGACACCACTGTCCTTGTCACGCAGGACATCAATCATAGCTTGTGCAGAAACGTCACCTATATGAGGGGGGGAAAAAATTCCTGAGTGTTCAATGGCTTGGACCCCAGGTAAGGATTTCAGCCTGAATGGGCTTTGGCCTCCTATGGCCACTGATGCTTGACATGGGCTTGTCAAAAATCCCAGTTAACAGTTTCTACTTAAACAGTGTACATGCAGAACGGGCTTGCCTAGCTAGTAAAAGACAACAGTAAGAAGAGAACATTAGGCATTACAATTGCTAGGTAGGGAGAAATGTCATTTAAAAAGGTATTTTTTCAGGAAGCAGGCCATCATGTCCAAAATACTGCTTTAGCAGTAACTATGAACAGACTACTTACATAAAACACCCATTTTCCTCTACCCAAGCCCGGGCAGAATGGGAGCACCCTGATCTCCCACTTCTCATCTATTTACACTATTTCTCACTCAAAATTTTGAAATATCATCCTGCATTCACAGAATGTTACAGCAGCAGACCTAGACAACCGAGATTTTTCTCCAAACCACTATCTACAAGAATCCCCTGTTCTCATTCTATTACCCCTTTGGCAGGTAGGGCTTCCTCCCCAGTAACTCCTCAAACCCTGCACTGACTCAGATGCACAGGTGCCTCAATGCACTAGAAGACATGGAATGAATCAGCAGCCTGCAAGATCTGCAGCCATAGCCATCTGCCTGTAGGAACCCTAAAGGGTTTTAATGCTATAATTCAGGTTTAGTAATATCTTTTACCTATAGTCCTTCAGAGTTACTGTGTCTGCCTTAGACACAAAACATGCTACCTGTAATTCTACAGCCTTAGCAGGAATTCTGCATTACAATAAATATCTCACCTCTGCGCTCTTCTTGATGTTTGCCAACATGCAAAGATGCCAACAATCTAGTAAATTCACATCTGTAGTAAAGGGTTTTTTAGAAAATGATAATTTGTGCTATTTTTCACACATGAAAGAACAGATATATGTCAGCCATGCACTGCAGCAGGGTGGTTATTTCAGAGGTATTCTGGCCAGCTGCAGTGAACTGAGGTCAGTAATAAATCTGGGTCTGGAAATAAACCCTTCCTTTGATTGCAGGGAATTGGCACACTGTCAGTCCTAGTAACTTTGTTCAGCTCAAGAATGAAAAAGGGACTTCAGTTTGCAACTGACTAGCATTGCTCTTCCTTAAACTATGATCTGAATCCTTTCCCAAAAGGCTAAGCTAACCTCCCAAAATGTAGGTTCCACTGAGCTCAGTCTTTCATATGTAAAACCATTTTTTTAATACCATAATTTTAGTATTAGGTAGGCCACTATAATTAGAGCAAAGCACAAATGCAGCAGCACACCATGCACACCAGAACAACAGTGAAGAAAGATATTCTATAATTGCAATGCTGTTTTGAAACCTTGAGGGGGACTTCATCCTAAATCGTGGCAAGTTTAGGGACAACCTTCAGTTCTGAATTTCTCTTCTACATGGTTTACATGTAGAGGTATTCTCAGTCACATGCAGTTCTGGACAGAATTCCTGAAAAGGAGGCAATAGTGACTAAAAATCCCACTGTCCACACAGAAAGATGGTTCAACACTTACCACCTTGCTTTTCTAGGCTCTCCCTGCCAGAACAACAAGCTATATGGTCATCATCAAGAGAGAACACTTCAGAAAAATTGAAGTCTGAGTCTTCATTCCACCAGCCTTGACTTTTCACATAATTCCTTAGTTCAGGATGCTCAGCATCAATTTTTGTAGTTAATGAAAGCTGATTGCAAATGCATTTCACCCCCTCTGTAGAAAGGCCACATATTAAAAAGGAGCATTAATGCAGTTTTTCTGTGAGAAGCTGGAGGGAAAATGTCTTTTCAATTATGAAGCAAATTAAACCATTGGTCAGGATGTACGTTTGGCATGACTGCATAACTACACAACTACACATACACAGAACTACCAGTCACTGCAGGTTGCAGAGCTCAATTCTCTGTTCCCTACTGAGACACTGACAGTGCCTTGTTACTAATAGTAGGATTTAGTTAGAATGCCAGTTTCACAATCCGTACCTCACATGTTCTGACCATGAAGTAATAATGATATCTAAATGCCAAAGGCACCTGCCTAACCTTTTTTCCAAGGGTGTATTCCACAGCCACAACAAGGCTTAAGGTCTGACTTGATTTCAAAATATATTTCAGCAGAGCTGCATTTACTGAACCTGCCTTGCCCTTCAAAACTGAGAATTTGGAAAATGCTTACCAACTTGCTTCAAGCTTCCCAGTAGAAAAACAGTTTTATCGTAAATTAAAATTTTTTTATATTGAATTTTAAAATGGCATGAAGTAAAAAGGAAGTAGAAGTAGCCTTTAAAGAACATTAAAGGTTTTTTTAACTTCCTTTTCTCAAAAACACTGCAGTGCTAATATCCATACATCCACAGCATGAGTAACAGTGGTTGCTGCAGGTACTCCTCAGAGAGAATAAAGAAAATGCATTGGAAGCCAGAGAAAGAGCTGATAAAGTAAATCTGTAAAGTAAAAACAGATTCTGGAATTTGGCACAAACCTTTTCTTAAACAGAAACAAAACCAGTAGTTGTGAAAGTTTCTAATAAAATGCCTTCCATAAAAGTAAGCTTGCTTTTGTAATGCCTCATGCATGCAATTTAAATAATGGGTAATAACTTCAGGAAGCTATGTGCATCAGTCTGCAGAAAAGTCCCTGTCATTCAGTTCTGACTTATAATAGGGTCACTGGCAGCTTGTTCTGATGCACACTTTCAAACAGCATACTTTTCAAGGAATTTTCTTGGCTTGACTGATAAGAATATTTGTGTTTGTATCCAGCTAGACAAGCCGCTATTTAAGAGCTCTTTAAAATATTTAATAACTCATGTAAAATAGTATTTCATGGGTTTGATCCCCTCAAAAAAAAGAAAATTTATCAATCAAATAAATTTTTTCACTCAGACTAAAGAACAGTAATAGAGAGGATTTTGAAGTGTTTATTCTTAAATTAATGTCAAAGAGTTGCTTGATAAATACTTACTATAAGCTTTACAGTACTGCAGCAGTACCATCTGAGGACAATCAGGGAAAAAAATGCCTTCACACTGGGGAATGACACATTTTCCCCATTTTAATAGCACTTGTGCATTCATTGGAAAGCTTAAGAGGCACATTTATGGTTGCAAAAAAGAACTCCCTGAACAAAGTACAAAATATAGAGTTCTTACATAGCCAGCAGCTTTTCCTCCTGGCAACCTCGGCAGGCTGCAGGAGATGGAAACTACTTATCTGTGGCTCACAGGGACCTCCTGAAGAGAAATGTGCTCGTAAAAAGCAGAACAGAGGCTGCAGTATCATTTCAAAAAGCTGCAAGCAGCAGATGAAGGCAACAGTTTATAAGCTAGGAAGAAGGACGTGAAGGTTATGTATTGCTGATGCAGATAAAACTGCTAAGTAAAACCCACTGTTCTTCAAATATTGGTCAGGTAGGTCAAGAGAAGGCAGCAGGCTGTCCTGCATAATCACAGGAACCTCAGGAGCCAGCTGTGTTCCAGAACTGGGATTTTATCAAGACAGCATTATCAGTCTTCCCTCCTCTATGTTTGGTATCTGTTCAGGCCAGAAGACTTCCTCCGTCTTGTAGATATCCTTAAAATGCAAGCTTTGCTTGGGAAAACACTCTCTGCTAAGGTAAGCTGATTCATATTTGATGACATGAACTGACAACAGGCCATCACACAACATTGTACAGTCTGGTGTTACTTCTTTGCTCCTCTCCATATCTGCTACCTTCTACCTTCCAGTGAAGGGGAAATGAAGAGAGAATTGAATGGATCTGTTACAGCTCAAATCATGGATGACAAGAGTCCTCTTAAAGTATCTGAATTCTTAACTCATTCAAAAGTGAGTAAATTTTAAAAAGCTCTACTCTTATGAAAATAAAAATCCCATCAAAATTAAAACCAGCAACTGGGAATAAATTAAATATAGGCCTTAGACAATCACATTACCTTCAGGCAGCCCATATTTGGTGGAAAAGTTTCAGATAAGTTCAACCACTAAGCCAGTGAAATCTAGAAGTTAGTTTGGCAGTTCTGGCTTCACACATACAAAAAAAGAAACCATTTACAAGCTTAAAGAGCAGCAAAGTATTGTTTTGCATTATCAGTTAAGAAATGGGGATATGAGGGGACTATATCTATTGCAGTAAAGCAACCTGTATCAGTGCATTCAATTTGCCACCTAACACAAGCCCTTTTCTGAAAACAATCGATGTTTATCCTTCCTTCATAATATTTTAGATTTGTAAGTAATAATTTGGGCATAAACTCCTCAAAAAGATACTTAACAGGTTTCAAACAGTAAATAAATCTGGGAAAATATACCTATCAAATATAAAAATTTAAGCATGATGATTTATACATAGTTTATGTATAAAGACAACAATCTCCAGCTTCACAGAAAATGCTAAGTTACATCAGCTAATGCAAATCAACATACTAAAAAATCAAGAGTAGTACAAATAAAGAAGATTCAAATTGGCAATTTAATCAAACACTTGCATTCATTATTCACTGATTTAAAATCAGTGAATTTAAGACGAATCCTTCCAAGACAACTCTTTACACCTATTTATAGTAAGAGAGGTTTGATGGGAGTGATAAACTGACCTGTGATTTTTTCTGCTGCCCAGTACTTCCCAGAAGTCTCCAGTATCCAGGCTTCATTTCTGTCCACAATCAAAAATGCACTTTGGAAAGTATGGCATGAACTCCCATCTTCATAATAATTTCCACCTTGTCCATGCTCTTCCAACAGAGCAACTATTACATCCAATGCTTCTTTAGCTGTTGCACCTCTTTCTAGGCCAAGTCTATAAGAAAAGGGTAAAACAGATATTCTGAGAGAAATGTAACAGCAAGGTCTCATTATTACTTCTAAACATCAGCACTGATCCTGTTTTAAAATACCAAAGCATCAAGTATGCCTGGTGTAAGAATTCTGGCTTTAACGAGTTACTAGAATTAAAGGATAAAATACTGAGTTATTTATTTCTAGTCTATATTTTCTACAGTGGTTCTTTATTCCCAAGTCTATCATAGCTGGCTTTTAGTGTTTACTAACCAGTGGTCTTATCTGCACTGTAAACATGCAATGCCCTATTTATCCCCACCTCAGGCAGAAAAATTTGAAGGACAATTTCCAAACGTCTTTTTAAAGTAACAACTATATCAAGTTTACTTTTCTGTAGAAAAGTAGGAAATTCTAAATTACTATTACCAGTAAATTAATATTACCAGAGACCAAAAAAGGGAAGGAGTATTACAACCCCTTTACAACCTTTCTTTCCCAATACTCCAGCATTAAATTGCCCATGGAAACTAGATGTTAAGCTTTTATGCATACTGCATACTGTAGACAGAAGTATTTGTGCACAGTCATACTCCAGTGTTCCTGTAGAGGCTTCCTCAAAACACCATTTAAATACCAGATACACCTTTTGTCTGAAGTAAAAGTTACCATATGTCTAAAAGAACAATTTTAAAAGGAAGTTTGAGCAAAGTAAGGGCACTTTAAGGAAAACGAAATTGAGGTATGATAATAGGTTTTACAAACCCATAGGGAATGACTGTATCCTGCCTTGAATAAATGGGATTATATAATCCCTTAAGATAATTTACAGCCCTAACTGAGTCAACAATAAAAGCAGTAACCAGAAAAATGTCCAAATCAAACCTGCAAACAATTCCACTACTTCCAAAATGCAGTAATGGTAATGAGGAAATGTAGTATTTCAAAGAACAGCATATCCATACCTCCATTTTTTGGAGAGTTACCTAGATCAGCCCAAAATTTCTCTGTTGGTTATGTTACCTTAATATTTTCCTCTGAGTTTGTCTTTCACTAATAACTCTATGGACAAAGTAATCTTGACTGATGGATAATTCCAAAAAATTCACCTTTTTAAACGTAAGTACTGTGCTAGCTCTTTCCATTTCCCTGGAAATGACGAGAGGAAAACATTACTCTGTTTCTTTCCTAAAAACTATAGTACACAAATGAGGTCCCAATAACTTGAATACAGATTTGTTGATCTCAGCACTTTTCAAACTGATCTCTGCACTAGGTCTGCTTTGTTAAATAGTGGCTACCATTAGCCTTGTTTTAGGTTGAATTACTAAAAGCAGTGTTTTCATTTCTCTCAGCAGCATGTATTTATCACTTAGTGACAAAGAAGAACCAAGAGTCAATTAGAATTTTAAGGCCTAACTTACAGTGACAACTTTTGTCGCCTTGTTTCTCGTTAGCTGAAACTTGGTTTGTGTTGTTGACTTCATTTTTAGTCCCCATGCATTTATGTTATTCCTTTATCACTGGTGCAATTGCTTTTTCAGACCAATGCTGATATGCCAGTCTTCACACATACCACAGATATAATTTAAGAGCCAGTCCAAAAGCATGTCTTATTTCCTAAGAACAATTCCAGGAGCTGTCACAGCCACAGTTACATGAATGGACTGAAAACTACCTTGGTGATCATATATATAGTCACTAGATTCAGTGATAACCTGCTCTCTCCTTTCCAGTTAATGACCAAAACCAATAGGTTATAATCAGATCAAAACCTGCCAAGAGACATAACATCACACTTTAACTTTTAATAATGTCTCCCTGAAATTTCCATTTGAGATGGTTATAGTCTAGCTTTCTCTGTCAAAACCCAGCAGAGATTCAGGATAAAGAAGTTTCTCTTAGATTTTTTTTTTTTTATAAATGGCTCCAATGCTACATTTATTTCTATTTAACAAAGGTCTAGGCTCTGCTTTTGTTTGGCTGCTCCTATCTGTCAGTCACAAAGGATAGCAAAAAAACCAAGAAAGCAAAAAAACCAAGAAAACAAAGAACCACATCCTACACAACAACCACACAACTCATCTTCACAAAACTGTAAGTCTTGCCAGTTATCTCAGCATCAGTGTCCTGGGCAACTGCAGCATAACCCTCCCACTAACACATTTCAGAGTGCCTTTTAAGGTGAGCTGGAAGCAAAGTTTGAAGTAATTTCACCCCCAGATGAGAGCTTGAATTAGTCATGAATAAAATTTCAGTGACTTAGTACAAGCCACTGCCTCAGTACCTACAATATGCTATCACATTGTCAAAACAACATTATCTTAAGCTTTTCAACTTCACCTATTAATTATATATGCAGGCTTTCCAAATTAAGTAGCTAACATACTTGATGACATTTTACTAAATTCAGTTTTGATGTCTCTAAGGAAAGAAATTGGTAAACAAATTAATACCATTTTAAAGAGCATTCTTGACTCCCTGCCAAGATTGGCATCTCTGTGTGGCTCTGAAAAAGTTATTGCACCTGTGATGAAAAGAACAAATAAATAATACAAACACATAGGGATTAAAATTAAGACAAAAATGCAAAAATAAGGATGTATTTTACAGGTTTCTTCATATATACCTTTTGTATGATAATCCTGTCCTATTCTAACTGTATAAGCACAAGCAAAATACAAATTCTTCATATGAATGTATTTCCTTAAGTAAACAGATGCTTTATAGAGGCAACTGTGCCTTAAAAAAAGCCCAAAACTACAGCCACACTAGGAAGAATATCTGAAGAATACCCTCATAAGCTAACCAATGCAGAAATAGTGGTACAGCTTTCAAAGACCAGCTTTTGATTAAATCCCTAGAAAATAAAGGTTCCTTAGGAATTTGTGCTGAAACATGTTTTCTCTCATTTTTTTCTGTCAGTTGTGACTAGGTTCACGTTCTCCATTTAGATTAACTGGGATGGGGATCAGCCTGCATGGAATAGGACCAATTTCTAACCCTGAAGTCAATCATACAAACTTTATTAATTTCTTAAGAATCATTCAAGTGTTCTGACACTCTGTGATACTCTATCAAGCTACAACTCTGTAAAAATCAGTCTTAATCTTCAGATACAGCAGGATACTAGGTAACACAGAGTTTTCAGTCACTAAGCCAGCAGCCAGTTGGTAAACAAGCTAAAACCCTTGTGAAGCACATCTTTACTCATGTCCATTGTGATCCTTATTGAAAAAAATCCTTTGTCTATAAGGTTACAGGATTAATTTTCAATTTCCTATTTCAACAACAAAATGTGCTGACTTCAGAATTGTACTACCCTGTACTACCTCTGGCCTGTTTAACACCATGTTCTGTCACCACACTCACCTACAGCCTTTGCCCATGTTGGCTGGATTTTAAATCCAACTGAAAAGTGGCAATTTCAGATGAGTTCAGAGAGACAGGAATTCTCTCCTATGGAAAAAGAATAATCCCTCCAAGAGAATGTAGAAGCAAATTCTTAGGGGAGCCTGAGCATTCAAGCAAACTTTGATTCTACTACCTGAATGACATTCCTGTGTTGACAACTCTTATGTGTGCTCTAAAGAACATCTTTCAGAGTATGAAACTTTTAGTTTCTTTTGCAAGCAGCCAGTCCTATGCAGACACAGAATGTCAATCTTCATGCTTCAGCTAAGATCTGACAGAGATGCACAAGTCCAACATATACATAGGTGTGAGAAAAAAAACTGTCCAGCAGATATGTGCATTTCTTAATTAGGCTTCAAATGCCCGTATATTTTTATTCCAAGAAACCCAGTGCAATAGAATTAGTCTGTTCTGCAGGTGAGTAAAAAGAAGCAGAACTGGTGCCAGCTGCTTCACTGCAGCCTACTTGAGACTGATTTTGTACTTGATGGCTCTCTATTTGATGAGGTGACATGAAATAGATAACCTTAATGCAACTGGCCAAGTCTTCACGGTAAGAAAAAGAGTCACTTTAGCGGAAACAAGCACCAGACAGTAGCCTGCAACACATCTCTACTTCTCCTTGCCTGAAGGACACTCCCTCTGCATTTGAGCTACAGAGAATTTCTTCTGCAGGTAAGAAGAAAGAGAGGGAGGGTAATATCTACAGGAGTGTAATATCTACAGGTGATGATTACTTATTGTTTATTACCAGTGCCTCCTTATTTTGATATCTCCTGATTTGCTAGTGGGTAAATCTAGAGCTGCTGGATAACATATATGTGAATGTTAAACAGTAATTTGAGACTGAAATAACCGACAAAAATAAGCAGAACTCTACATTTAAACTAATGGTTTGTCAAAAGTTTCAAAAGCATGGTAGTAGAAGAGAAAAAAATAAAGGTGGAGCTTGGAAAGCCACCTAATATATCCCTTTCCTTGACAAAAGCTTGCCTTAAAAGAGTATTCAAGTCTATTCAGTCTCCCTTGATGCAATCAAATTCACTAATCTGCCCAGGTACGGCTTCTCCACAGATTCCTTCAGTAATAGACCTCAGAGAAAATACCAAAGTAAAACATAACAAATTCCCTCATTATTTTCTCATTGGTCAGATTCTATAAATGTCTGATAATGTTTTCCATTTCCACTGCATTCTCTACAACTGGCTCATACTCCTCTTGATTTATGGTAGTTGGAACCACACGTATTTCTGCAGAGACATCATTACAGAACATTTACAGTTGAAGTTTCAAGCAGCTATACACCTAACAACAATCTTCTAACTCATGATTCCCAGCTTGCTTATGAGAATAACTTCTAAGTTTTTAATGTCCTCTTAAAAGTCAAGGTATTTCCTGTCCTTTATCAATAAAATCTGTTAACTCACTGCAGGAATAAAGTAGAATGGTATGACAAGGTTTTTCTTGACTACCAGTTATTACTGTGCATTTATCAACTCCTTGATATTTAAGTGAGTTTTTTCCCCTTCAGGAACTAAGGTTAAGCTGGGCTATAACAACTCTTAAACCATGTGAAGTATAGCCACAGCATTTAACTTTTTCCAGTCATCCAGAACCTCTCCCATTTTTCACTAGTTGTCAAGAAAAACGAGAAGTCACCTGAAATTGTTTCACCCTGCTCATTAAGTACCCTAGGGCAAATTCCAGCAGGATCAGTGGGTCTAACATTAATTCACTTAAATATGCAGCTGTAGTCACGTCTTTAACTAAACTGAGTCCATTTGTTTCTTTTCTCTTTGTAATAAGTTCCCACCATACTCTCTCTTCTTTCATTTTCAGCTTTGTTCCCCCACCCAAGTCTCCTTTAAATTCTCTTCACTACAAGATCAGCATGCAGGCTGAGCCTTACAGTGCAGAACAAGCCTTTAGGGCAGACAGCCTTCAATGAACAAACTCACAGGAGTTTGTTTGCCAGCATTTAAATAAGGGCAATGGTTTGCATTGGAATGCATGGGCTGAAGTAAGGCATAGTAGTTTGTTTATGCCTACAGTTGGCTATAAGCCCAGAATAAGCTTTTTAGGTCAGAGTAGGCTGTTGTAATGTGGGAGAAAATGAAGGGCACACCAGCAATCTGATATTACAAATTGGTTAGTAGTTCCTTACTAACAATGTAATCAAATCTCTTATCCTGTCAGAATAGCCACTGCTAGACTGTAGGGTACGTAGACAAGGTAGAGTGAGTGAACCCACAATAGACTGGTACATCCTTGGTAGCTAAATTCAGATTGCAGGTGTTTTAAGTGTTAATTCAACTGTGTCTGCAGCTCTGCCTAGACAGGTCTCCTCCTATACTGTTTTAAAATCTCCTCGTGCCAACACCACAAAGCTGTTACCTGGTACCATCATCGTCTAAACCTTTGGCGTTTGAAAGGCTGGTCACAGCTTGACGGGCCACCCACCTTACAAGATCCATGCCAAGCAAGGCTTCGGATTCGGAAGCTGGTTCTCTGGTCACAACGGCTTCATTAGCTACACAGACTCCGTGCTCGTTAGCTCCCATTTCTGCCCCCCAAAGCCAGGAGGGCCTGCTCAGCACAACAGCATGAGTCTTCGGCACCTGCTCAATCTCAATATATGTGCACTGCAGGGACAGCAGGAAAAGAAGAGGTCAAACAATTGCAAGGACTTTATCTAGTGTTGTGACTGAAATAACACAAGACTTCGATGTACAGACAGGACACACGTTATTTAAAAAGTTCACGTTTTGTGAATGAACAAGGAACTTTTTTAAACAACATTTAAGTGTCATGTTTGAGCCTTTACATCCTTATGTTGCATAAGCCTGGAAAAATACATCTGTCTCGATGCTTGCAGGTTGCAAAGAATCAAGCAGAACCCAAGTGCTAGAATCATTGGAAGGCAGGAGGAGACTTTACTGCTACATTAATGAAACACAGATCATGTTTGTACATAGTAACAACAACAAACCATTCTACCATTTCACCTGAGCGCAATCTCCAGTATTTAATTAAATACATAGTTTAACAATGGTAACTGGACAAAATACATTAGGAGGCTTCCCCTTCTCCCTTGCTGCCTCCCCCGCAGCTGCCCCCAAGACAGAGACAACTGCAGAAAGAGAGGAGAAGAAAAGTCTTGAAAAGATTCAGTGGTATGCTTTGATAAACAGTCATAGAAATAAAACACAGGCATTGTTGTTGCTTAAGATCATGTTTGTGCTATTTTAAATGGTCCACTGTAATCAGATGTTTGTGGATGTACTCTGACAAGTCAAAACTAAAAAGGAAAGCTGCAGAGAAGTCAATGAAACTGCAAGGAAGGAATTATATGTTATCTTTCAAATACATTTACTTTTCCCTTGCCCTAGGACTTCAAATCAAGCACTGTTTTACCAAACAGCATGGATTAGAGCTTGAGCCATCATTACATCATTGGCATGTGCAAACCAACGGAATGGGCTTTACATTTTACTACGGAGTTCACATCAAGTTTTTCAAAGATCAAACTCCACAGAATTTTCTTGTGAGGAAAGTGAAGTTGTCTGAGGTATTTATGAGACAGCTCTTAGTGTCCAGTACTCCTGTTGTAACATCTTCCATGCAGGAAGTAATCTGCAACATTTTTCCAGAAGAATATCTCATCAGAAATATTAAAGTAAGCAGGATCATCAGAATGGACTTGTGGACTAAAATTTGTTAGTCTTGTTTCCCTTGCTGGGTCTATGTTAATACCTAAAGCCAAAGAAATCAGTCCAAAATGATTAGCAGTGAGAAGCTATAGTTTTTCTCCTAGCCTGTCTTTCCCCCTTTAAGGATTACACAGCATGAGCATCTTCATTCTCCAGTTTGAGCAATGATTTTTACAGTAATAGTTAGTCTAGTATGCAATTAAAATGCATAGCAGACCGTCTTTGATCAGAAATGGCATTTTCAGAGTCCTTCACTATGACTATGCAAGAGGGACACAAGAAATGAGCTTGCCACCTTCATTAGGAAATGCATGCAAATAGTCAAACTGTCACCTTGCTATAAAACCAGGCAAATTATATGTGAAATAAGAGAATGATTTCTCATAGAAAATATACGTAATGATTAAAAAAAAAAAAAAAAAAAGAAGGAGCAGAAAACTCTTTCCTCTTTCATTATAAGGAATAAAAAGAGTATAGGGACATGTTCCCTTTTCTGCTGTGTGCTTAATTTTAATTTATGGCTTAGGCAATAAGATCCTGTCAGGAACAAACTTACTGTATTTGTTAGAGAAAATCCTTAATACAGAGGCCAGGAGCTAAAATTTGACTAATGAAAACACTTTTTACAGTTCACCCTTTGCCTTATTGTGTAATCAAGACATGCCAGAACAGACATTCCTTACCAAAACTCTCCCTTCTCCATTTGAGCTGTCAGCAAACAAATCTCATTTTTTACATTCTGTGCAATTTTATTTCAGTGCTTCAGGTCAGTGCTGTTTGGATAAGCACTTAATCCATGTGGGTGAACAGAGAATAACTGTATTTTCTGGATGTGCAAAGGAGGAGCTGCAGCAGCCACAAAAGATTACATGTGAAAACATGACCAGGGCAGCTGTCAGGTGACAGGTCTGCAGCCAAAGCAGACACCAACCCCTGTACAGTGCAAGCCTTGGCCCCCACATCTCAAGGGTGGTCAGCCAGCTGGAGCCATTCTGCAGAGCCATCCAGGACATCAACCTTCTCATCTCCACAGCAGAAATCAAAAACTGTGACAGTGTGGAGGAGACTTCAGTACTCCATAAACCCACACTTGCATAGCATTCTCTGGCTGAATAACTCCATTATACAAGCTTGCTTACACCAACTCTTTGATTTTCTAGAAGAAAAAATTATGATAGCACTCTGAAAAGTGATAGTTAGGCTAAAAAAAGTGCTGAATGCCTTTCCTCTGCAAAACATATTCTGGCTATCCTTGCAACCAAACACTTATTACTTGGCACCTCATTCAAAGCAGCATTTCCAAAGCTGCTATTCATTGCAAAGATTTTATTGTCAGTGGTAGCAGTTGAGAAAAGGGAAAGAAGAAATTGTTTGTTCCTACTTGATGAATCTAGAGCATTCTGAAAAAAATGTGGTTTTGCTATGTAACTATGTAATCAGAGCCCAGGAAACACCTCTACACAACTCAGAATATAGCTGTCACCTTCTATATTGCTTCATTACGTCCCTTAACCCAAAAAAAAAAGCAAGCATGGACCATATTTTCACACTATATTCAGTTTCCACACAATAACTCAGGTACATAGTGTTCAAGCCTTATTTATATAAATTGTCTCAGAAGATCTAAATAACAGAAAAAATGTATTCCAACCTGCCAGCAGCTGACAAGTCTTATGAAACTACTGATTCTTATTTGTTTGCCATGGTTATTGACATTGCTGAATAAGCCTTGATGAGATGTCACCTTCCCATTAGAATTATTTACTCCAGTAAGTATAAAAGTAGGCACTCAATAGGACTGATGTATTAAGGCAGTCATTTGGTTCATATTTGTTAATAATAGGTATGAACTTCTAAAAAAAAAAACAGGGTCCAGATTATAAACAGGGTCCAGAAAATAGATTATTAATTTTAAGCATAAACCTCTCACTTTGTAATTTCACCATCCCCTCTTAAAAAAACATCAGAAAACTCTCTTCCAGGACCCAAGAGGAACGGGGCTATCCACTTATAGCCAAGACACATCAGTAATAAAGGTAGGTCAACCAGAGCCAGACACTCAGTTTGCAGCACAGCAAACCACTGCTACTTGTTCCACAGAAATCAGAACATACCCTTAAACCAGCTCAGGCACAAAAGGGAACAGGGGGGAAAGACAACACTAACCACCAAAAAAACCCTCACTGACCACTAGATCTCTAGAAACAGGAGCTCAGAGGATGACAGGATTTCAAAAGGGAGCACAAACTCCAACCTCCCTGTCTCCTCTCCTGCACCCCACAGATCTGGCAAATCCCTCCACAGCACAAGAGCAAAAGCAGCCTGTTCTATTGAGATCTGTGCCAAAGTAGGCAATGACAAATGAAACAGACATAAGGTACTGCTGTGATCCTGCTTGCCACTAACCCTGTCTTTAAAATTCCTGAAGTGTCCAGCTTCACCATTTCCTAACACTAACATTTTTCTTTGAGTATGAATGCTAAAAACAGAATACTGACAAATTTGGTGGCAAAGGCTGTGAGTGAATGGTGTCAGGCTCCACTGATTTTCTAGAACTCCAGTCCTGAAAGCAGCATAACTGGCATCATGCCCTGTGACAGTAAATTCCCATTAGGAAATATAAAAGTAAAGAACAGAGACTTCACATACAAGAGATGAAGCCAACAACTTTAAAGAAAATTGAGCAGGCTGGAAACTAATGATATTTATTTCATTTACAGTATCAAGAAGAGAATCTTATCAAGGCAGTTCTAAGAATAGCACAAGGCACAAATGTATCTGGCACCCTTGCTTGGGCATGTAGATAGGTTGGAGGTATTCCAAAAACAGACACGACAGTCATAAGCACAAGAGATTTCTTCTTTCATTAATGAAAAGAAGCTATTGTGCAGTTTCTACTGTACTCAGGCTGCAGAAGCCCAATTCCTAGCACTGTCAGTCAGGTCATTATGAAATATCAATGAAATCACATAGGCTTCAGCCCTGGATAACAAAGGCAATAGTCAGGGAATGCTTTAGAAAGAAATGATCTTTTCCTGAAAAAGGGCCTTAAGATTCCAGATTACAGAAGAGATCCCACCCCGCCCCCTCCCCCGCCATCAAATCCAGGCTCTAAATTGGCATTAACTCTTTGCTTAACTACTTCCAGCACTGCTGTACCATAGCACATATTTGAAAATAGGCAAAATATCTGTACCATTGTAGCAACTCAGTAAACTGCATCATGGTTGCTTTTAACCCCTTCCAAAAGAGGGATGGAAAAAACGTGATGAGGCAGTCTCACAGCCTGCTGCCTCCCTGGCTATCAAGACATTGAGACAGACAGTCTGGTTGGAACTGTCTAGAGAGGTGATTCCACAGGTAACATGGGCTACCTGGGCTCTCCCATCACAGTGAAATGGAAACCTGGAAAGGTAAAACATGGTTGTTCATAAAAGCACTTTGGACCATCTTGTGTGGACGTGCCTGGCAATGCACTTTACTGACAATTCTTTTGCTGCTTATTTACAGGAACAAATTTAGTAGAGCTCAAAGGAATGGTAATAACTGTTCTCTGGAAAGGGAAATATGCAAGCAGTAGAACACACAACAAAAGATGTGGTTAGCCAATGCTGTTACCACTGCTTGCTTAGGCTCAAAGCAGAACTAAGTATAAAGTCATCCATATGTCTTCCACTCTACAACACCAATTAAACATGGCCATGACATCTTCTGCGAGCAGTGAAACTTGTGCCACCATGGAGGGGACAGCCATACACCAGGATAAATCCAGCCTGAGTACATCTCAAGCAGCCAGCCCTAGTTCTAGCATACATGTAAGTCAAACCAGAATGATGAATATAAGTCTCTCCAGCATCAGGATGAATCCTCAGGTATTCATCTTTCCGAAACACACACTAATACTTGTATCCTCATGTTGTAGCCAGATATAAACAGTATTAACTAACTGTAAAAATACAGAAAAAAGCCAATTTCTGACACAATGCCTCTTTCTTCTTCATATTAAGAAGAGTTTTTCCCTAGTGCACTTTACATACACTTTGTACTTGCATATTGTTCCTAGATGTTTGTATTCACTGTAACCAATAACTGTAAAATTTGAATCTGTGTGCCTCTGATCCATAGCAGTGTGTAGGGTAGACAGATTTTATTCTGGAAAACAAAAATAATTAGAGAAGTTGGAAAAAGCCAAACAGTTCCCCTGTCAAAAAGCAGAACTACCTGCACCCTCTGACCTACTCTGATCTACTCTATAAAGCTATCAGGGAGCCTCAGGCATATAGACCACAGTATGGAAACATGCTCAGCAAAATGAAATATAAAAATCTCCAAACAAATCAAACACCACAAAATGCAGCAAGGCACCCAAGGCTGAGAACACTCTGGTGACACTATATGTCAGAGCTGATTTAGCAGTCAAGAATTTACCTCTTGTTTTTTAAGATACAAATCTAGCAGTCTCCTGGGTGATGAGCAAAAGTAAAACTGAAATAGAGATGAAGCTTATTAATTTAATGTTTTAAAACAGTTAGAAACAGATTTCAAACAAGCCACAAAAAGCCTATCACAGAGATATCCTTGGAACTCTCAGATATCCTAGGCATTTGAACTACCTGCTCACACATCTGTTTTGACACAGGTAAATGGTTTGGGTCAAAATGGGAGAGTTGGTAGTTTTTGCCCCACACAGTTCTAGCACTCTCACTCCTTTTCCTCTCTGCTACAATAGAAAAAATATTAAAGAGATTAAGAACAAAAAAAAACATAGTTCAAGCTAACCAGTTTTGCTCTGGTAGCAGAAGAGAGCAAATAAGCAGCACTCCAACAGTAAAAACAGGCTTTGAGAGGGCAGGAACATCCAAGAGATTATTACTTCTATCTCTGAAATGCCGCCAGCTTGCGCTTGTGTTACAAAGCAAAGTCAAACACATTAGTTTAAAGGCCAGTGGCCTGCAATGGAGCAGAAGAGAGAAAAAGCTCACATTAGCCAAGCAGTAGACTGCTGAAGGCAGCAACCAGTTTCTCTTAGTAGTTGCTGTCTGCCAGCATAGTGCATCTCTTCTATCTCTGTACAAAGTCTAAGGGTTAGCTTAAACAACGTGGCTTGAGGTAAGCCATCTGTCTGCATGTGCATGAGCTAGGCTGTCTACCAGCTAGTCATCAGGTCTCAGCTGAGAGGCAAGAAATGCAGCTTCCTAAACCACCTCTGAAATGTAGCCTTTAGAATACAATCCTTTTTTTAATCTAAATACAGTAAACCAAAATTTTCATCATAGGCACAAACACTGCTGTGCTTCATCAAGGTTTCCTGCCAGTCAGCACTTACCCGTGGAAGTATCACTGGGGGTGGAGGTGCCTGGGTTCCAGTTCACATGTGCAGCAACATGACTATAAGTTTGGCACTGCTAGTATAACTTGGAGGCTCCCTAAAGAGCAAATTCTCAGTAAATTCAGCTGCTGTTTGGCTTCTGTTACCAGATTCTGAACACCTTACCCCATGATATAATGCAGATATACCCAGAACTAGACTGCAGCACTGGCATGATGCCTGGTGATTATGTTACAAACACCACAATTAAGATACCTCCAGGTAACACAAAGCCAACTTTAATACAGTCAAAGTCTGCTTTCCAAGCTTTATACCTATCTTACAACACCAGAGATCCCTCAGTTACCTTCAGGTGAGTTTCTATGTGTGCAGTCCTCAGACCAATGTACAGCAAAAAATCTTACTGCTCCTCTGAAAACTCAGAGCAAGGGGACCTGGGATGGTATTTGTAAAAAAAACCAACCAAACAAAAAACAAACAAACAAACAAACAAAAACAACGAGAGAAAACAAAAGAACTGAGTATGCCATGAACTTTTAGAGAACACAAAATTCCTCCCACCTCACAAAAGGTTGGCTTTAAGCCCAGAAGACTGTTTAATACCAACATATTAGAAAAATTTTGCACATTCCACGGTTTTACAGACTTTTTGTAGACTACCTTATTTTCCCCCTTTCACTCCTCCATAAGAAGTTGCATACCGTTAAGATAAAAGAGCTTTTACAGCTCTGTAGTGAAGCAAGAAAGTATGACTATTTTCAAATCATGAATATAAGATCAAGTTAGAAGAAAAACAGGTGGACCTAAAAGGAAAAAAAAAATCCACGTGGAAAATTCATCTATTAAAAGGTCATCCAGCCAAGACTTCTTCCAAGAAAGAAAACCTCAGCAAGGAGAAGGTTACTAGAGAACAAGAGAAATCTAGTCAGTAAAGTCTACCCCAAAAATAAGACAGAGGGACTTGCATCTTAAAACTAATACAACACAAATTCTTACTAATGCATGATAAATTCTTAAAATCCACACCTGGGAAAAAAAAAAAAAAAGAGCGCACTCTTTCAAAAAAGGACCATATTTATGTTTAAGAGAACAATATTTCACCTGCACATACAAATTCACTAGACTGATCACTACAGCAAGGAAGAGGGCTGATCAGCATCTGCCACTGCAAAATTACAATGCAAGACAAGAACAAACTTTTGAGAAAGTTGACACACACATGCACAGAACAGACCTTCATGAAAAGCCTCATTGTTCGGGGTCTTGGGAACCTGCTGACATGGAGGGAAGGAATTATGCTGATGAGGTAGCTGCAGGGGTACTTGTCTGGTAGATTGAGCTCAAAGATCAAGCTGAAAATTACTTGCAGTATTCACTGAATTCCCTTGCGGCCCTGCCACAAACTAGTTGATAGTTGTATAGCACAGCCCGCCTGGTTCCTTTATGGCAACAATCTCATTGAATTACTGTGCCATTTTTGGTTACATTGTGCATTTTCACATTTGCAAACGTGAGCAGCACAGAGATAAATAGGATACAGACTTCCTGAGAGAGTCTTATAGAACAACCCATATTGTCAACCACCTCTGAAGTGACAGCCACAGACAAGTAATCAAAATTTGATACACACTGCAAAGAATAGAATATAATGAAAAGTAAGTCCACCATCACTGTCCAGTGAAGGTTAAGAAACCAATGCAAATCTACAATATGGAATGGAGAGAAAAGCTGTTCATTTGGAAAAAATATGCTAGGATGGACGAGAGAAAAAATTTAGCGAGAGGCCCAAGGGATTACTGACTTTGAAAAACCACAGCATTGAAATGGATAAACCATGTTTTTCCACTGGCAAAATATCATACATTTGGTTTCTCAGACCTGTTTAATTATTTTTATAAAATGCAAGGGAAGAAAAGCTGCAGCAAAAAACCCCTCCACCCAATGATAACTGAACTGTTGGCAGTTTTCAGTGTTTTAATGAACAAAGTAATATTCCTGAATATGTCATGTAGAAGCTCTGACACTCCTCTCCACACTCCCTAACAGCTAATTACCTCTGACAATTTGCTTCAAAGGTGGATAGTGTTGCATGCCTGCTACTTAAAAAACATGAAGCAGCTGAATTCAAGCCATTCCTTAATGCTTTTCTTAACTTTCAGAGGTAGCACTCACTACCAGTAGACAAGGACTGTGCAAAGCTACCAGACAGCCTTTAAACCCAATAAAACAATTAAAATCAGTACTGTGTTTTAACCAGCTTATTCTACTCAAAGTATGCATGAGTAAAAAAAATACATTAACAATACTTAGTGCTGAGTGTGATGAATATGTAGTGATAAGCGATTGCTTGCACTACTCTCAGAGCAAATGATGATGTTTTTATTCTGTGTTGAGAGGAAACAGGAAGCATTTTGGTAAACATCTGGAGCCTGTATGTTTCTGTACACGATTGTACTGGCAAAACCTCAGGCTAGCTAATGAAGAATTATGCATTAGCATAGAGACTAGCCGAGGCCAAAGTATCCATTAATTAGGACTTGAGCCACTACTTTAAAAAATAAATAAATAAATAAAAATCAGCCCACTCCAGTTCCTCATCTAAAAGTGCATCTACACCACACTGCAACAAACTTTACCTTCATTTAAAAAAAAACAATATTTCACTATTTAAGGAAAATGCTTGCAGATACCGGTTCTACAAACCGTGGTGTACTAGGAAAAGGAATTACACTCTGCGCTTCTAAAAAGTTGGCAAAAAAGTTGAGTTTCTGCCTGAATTCTCTCTTGGACATGGGAAGCGGATTTCTTTATATCCAAAATTAAGCCATTTAATAATCCATGAGTTGTACTAGATGTTGGTAGCAACAAGAATCAAGAGAATATTAACTGTTAGAAAGAGGAGCACCATACCCTCTGAAGTTCGAAAGTCATCCCAATTGAAAAACAGAATTAAAACTGGCACTGGTCTTAGGATATCTTCTGGGGAAGCAGCAACTAGATCCATAAAGGACCTGTTCGGATGAGACACCAGCCTGGCACAGAACACCCCATGTCCTCAGCCTTCTGCACAGCCACAGAGACAGGAGGAAGCTTAATGCAGCACACATCACAGCTCCTGCTTTCCCAGTTGCCTGCCAAAGCAAGAACTTGTGGACTCTAGAAGCTCCTGACAGTGCAGATAAGGCTCTGTGTCCTCTGCTAAAATGACCACCCACACAGATCCTTGCTTTCCTTCTGGTGCCTCGGTCTCTTCATTCCACCTTCACTTCACACTTTTTCCTCTTCCTGTCCTCTTGTTTCATTTGTTCCCTTGCTTCACTCTTCCACATCTGCTTATCCCTTCATTTCTCCTGTCATTAAAGTGAGGCTGCAGTAACAGACTATAATTAAAATTACTTCCAGCAGGGTCCCTTTCAACCTGCACCCAGCATCAGCATCCAGCTTCAGGACTCCACATCCAGCCTGGATTCAGAGAGAAGCCACAGCACTGAAAACTGACCATGATGCAGGTGCCTCAGCTGCAGAACATGTCATCAAAGCCAACTGCACAAGATTACAGACCTTATGCTTTTGTTTTCTCCTCTCACACTCCCTTATTAGAGTGCAAGCTCTTTGAGGCAGAGATTTTCGGCTACACGTTTAGCAGCATGTCTAGGGTAGCCAAACCCCATCACAACTGTCAAACAACAACCATGAATGAGAATGATTCTTATGGTAAGTGACAAACTTTGAAAATTGGCTTCTAGATCCACTTAGCCAGGATATTTTTCCTTTAAAAGGAAAAAGTAATCAGTAGACTACTTGGGGCAGGAATCTGAGATTTGAACAATTTCTCCTGTCTGCTGGAGAAAGTACAGATCATAGATTTTCTGCAATTAAACAAAAAAGTTACATTCTGAATTTCATTTTCAGGACTTTTAAAAAATCTTGTCTCTTTTCTATTCTAGAGGTTTGAGTGAAGTGAGCAAGGACTCCACAGTCCGACAAGAAAACAAGACAACATTCATTTCTTCCAAAAGAAGTCCTTTCTCACAGTTCGAATGTAACAATTCACCCTTACCTCAACTTTGCTTCCTGGCTCATGATCTGCGGCAGCAAAATAGACCACCTCCTGTACTTCATCCCTAGGCCGTGCAGAATTCTTTCCAAATACCACCAGCCCATCTTTAGAACATGGGGGGAAGGCTACAAAACAGTAACTTGGAGGAGCTGCAGCCATCCTGAAAAGGAAAGAAAGCATAAACAAACAAAACTAGTGTTTTTTTAATTCGTAATTGTATACATTGAAGAATCACTCAGTCTACTGCTACTAATTGTAACTAAGAAGGAATGCATTCCCTCTATCTATCAGTTGATTGTCCAATGATAATGGAAGAACAGGTCAGCTCAGAGGAAGTTTATCTGAATTTAATTTAAAAAAATATAATAATTTTCATCATTTTTCACCCAAGTCTTTTGAAGGCATAAAGAATAGGAAGAAAGGCAAGATAACTGTACCTTAATGCGTCTACTTAGTCCCCACAGAAAGAAGATACTCTGCATCAGAGCTGTTCAGGAACATATGACCTAGATGTATTCTGCTGACTCAGACAAGTGCAGAGACACAGAATAATTTTAAATAATTTACTTTCTCTGCTCCCATGCACTTCAATGTTTTAAAAAAGGAAAGAGAAAATATGTTTGAGGGATTCCTGAGAGAGGACAGTAATGTAACTGGAAACAGAAAAAAGATATAGCACAATTCAAAAACTGTCTGAAAATTAGTCTGCTCAGATCAGAGAGACTGAAGCAGTAATTGTACTTTATTTTCTCTGTGGTTTGTCTGCATTGCTGCTCTTACTCAAAGCTAGTTGATTGCAGTTTATTTGTTTATGCAGGCTAATGTGAAATGTTTATATGATAATTTTAAGTGTTTGCAATGACAACATATTAATAAAAAATGTAAACTGTTTCAGGACTATGGCAATACTGTAGCTGGTCTTGTGTACATTGGCATATCTGACATTTTTTCCACCATTCAGGGAAACTTCTGGCACATATGCCTACAAAAGGAAAAGGTGAGGTGTTTATCATTTGTTAAAATAGCACTCAACACAGATGTCTTAAATTTCTTCATAGTTCTTATCACTGCAATAAAAACTCAGCCCCAAACCAAATAATTTTATTCCTCCACAATAACTTGAATAAGTAAAAATACTTGCACACATTCAGACTCCTTAGAAACTTCCCCCCCAAAGCTGCTTTTTTACCATTAACTTGCACATGCTCCAAAGCATTCAAATCGAGGTTTTGGGGTTTTTTTCCAAAGCAGTGCCATTTGAGCACATACTTCTCACAGAATAGTAGGTTGCTGATATTAAACCAGAGAAAGAATACCTTTTGAATAAAACCTATAATTCATAAAGTGGTAGTTGTTTGCCTGTAGACTATGAACAGGTCACACAGATGCTCAATCTTGGAAAAAAAGGTCAAGAAGATAAATGTTAACAGTGTCCTCTACCAACACAAGGTGAGGTAATGAATTGTCTAGGGAACTCACATCACCTTTCAATTTAGGTAAGATTATATACAAGAATAATCATCCAGCTGAGCTGAAAATGCATTAGGAAACAAACAAATCCCTTTTTACAAAGCAGAGTTTTGACTGGTAGGACAGGACAAGCTACTGGGAGCTGGAATGACTTCAGCTGATAAAATAGATCTGTCAGAGGACACTGACCTGCAGACGTGCATTGTGCCACTAGGCACATTATTGGTTCAAGAGGTCTTGCACACAGACATGATGGAAAGCCCCAGCTTAGTTGCCACGCATCACCTGCGAGTCATCAGAGCATTTCTGATTAAACTGAAATGCAATATGTAGAGCGTTGCCCAACCTTTGTCACTAATGAAACCATTTAGTATTTTGCTATGAGTTATTCCAAGTATGTACATTTATTTTGCTGTGTTGGTGATGTCAATGTAACTGCTTTCCTGCACTCTAAGAGTCCACATCTACCTTCAGGTAAGTAATCATTTAGTGTTCCAAATTTGTCTTCTGATGCATTGCCAGACCAGTTGAAATCTTGAATAACTTGCAGACTTATTGTGGATCTCACTATTCAGACTTACTGTGGATCTCACTATTCAAAAGAAATATTTCCTTTATTCTAAACACAAGCTAAATGGATTTATTTGAAATATATGAGACAGCTGAAAGACATTAAACACCCAAGAGCCTAGAAAAAAAGGTTAAAATTATATACAGTACTCATTTTAATTAATGAATACACAAACATATTGGCAGATAGCCTTAAAAAGATGTGAAGAAATGTTTCAACACTATGTGACTGAATATGAAGGTATGCAAGGCAGATATTTACATACCTACAGTCTGAGTAGGTAGGGAAAAGAATTAAAAGCTTGCAGGAATCTAATGCTCTACAGAGTTCTGAAACCTTCCCTGAAATAAAGAGACTCACTAGTACGCATTTGTGAGATTGTACTTTTTTTTCCCCTTAAATATACCAACAGTTACTGAATCAAAAACAAATTGCCATTTTGGTAATGCTTTATAAGTACGAAAGCATGAGTAAGCTCCTCTATAACTAGAGTTCACTTCAATACACAGTGTATTTTGTAAGTATGAGTAAGCTCCTCTATACGTAGAGTCCCTTCAACACACAGTATATTTCATACAGGGGAATATAGAACAGTTAAACACCAACTTGAATGTTACAACCTTATACTGAAAATGTGATTGTCATAAGAGAAGTTGGCACTGGGGTCTTACATTACATTTCTAAAGAAGGAAGCCACCTAGCAGCCTATTACAGTTAAATCTACGCAGTTTGCTGGGTAGCACTTTTTCCTAGAACCTCATTTGGTTCATTTTAAATATGATAAAGATGGCCATTTCTCAGATACAACTACAAGCTGTATTTGTTCAGAACACTTCTGTACTTCATCTTCCTCCATCACGTAACTAAAACAGTCTGCTGGCAGCCACCTATCTAAGCAGGACATTTCTACTTGGTACTTCATTTTATGTTTTTCCTTTGTTCAACCTGAGATTGTCCTCGTTCTCATTTTCAGACATTTGCCCTCTTACAAGGCACCATACTGACTCAATATCAAACAAACATTTTTCATCCACAGAAGGAGCAGAACACTCCTCCTTCACAGTACCTCTGATAAATCAGCCTGACTTACAAATCCACCTACTGTTATAATTCCTACACTTTTTTCACACAGTATTTGCTCCTCCAATGAAAGGCATTCCTGAAAACCTTAGAAAACACAGGGAATGACTGCAAACAGATCTCAAAGGACACCTTGTTGACCATTCACAAAGTTCTTTACCACAGAGCATCTTTGCATACAGGCCTGATTCTCCCAACAAACCATATCTGTAGCCTGCATTCTGGTGTAGACAGAGGGAAACATACACCACGTCTTGATTGCAAACCATTGTACTCAGAGATGGGCCACTTGAAAGTTAAGAGAAACAGGCACCATACAGACCACTATAGGCTATATCCAAAATCATTCCACATATGGAAGCCCTAGAAATAGACAAAGAGCTGTACATTATGCTATTCCACTACATAACTGCTGCAGTTTCAGGGAGTTAACAGGCATCCCGCTTGGTTGACCTAGAATCACTGCAGGCACAGAGGCTGAAAAAAGAGGTGTGAGCAACAGTCACAAGGTAATACACTCCACTTGCTATCCTTTTATTTGACAAAATATACTACAGCATGTGGTCATATTTTTTTCCAGAGTGTCCTGTGTTCTGACACTATGAAGAGGTTTTATTTAACAAGTTCCTTTATTAAGATCTTCTCTCATTGTGAGAAATCACATTTAACAACTGACAAGCCAAATTAATTTTATGAACATATCACCACTGTTGTCAATGGTAAAACAGCTGAGTTCATAGGTACTTTGATGCAGAAAGAAAGAAGTAACATTCACCAGGCAATCATAGAATCAAAAAGCTTGGAAAATACCTCCATGATCAGAGTCCAACCCTTGTGTGAACACCACCACGTCAACTAAGCTATTGCACTAAGTTCTGTGTCCAGTCATTTCTTGAACACTTCCAGGAACGGTGACTCCACCACCTCCCTGGGCAGTCTGCTTCAATGCTTAACCACCCTTGCAGTGATGAAATTCTTTCTGATATCCAACTTGAACCTCCCCCGGTGCAGCCTGACGCCATTTCCTCGTGTCCTATCACTGGTTGCCTGGAAAAAGAGGCCAACTCCCACCTTGCTATAACCTCCTTTCAGGTAGTTGTAGAGAGTAATCAGGTCTCCCCTGAGCCTCCTTTTCTCCAGGCTGAACACCCCCAGTTCCCTCAGCTGCTTCTCATATGACTTACTCTCTAGACCCTCCACAAGCTTCATTGCCCTTCTCTGGACAAATATCTGGCTCCAAACATCACAATGTGAAACAATGGGGATGACAATTATCAGGGCATTATAAATATGTCTGAACAACACTATACTCCTAAAATACGGTGAACATGGATGTGTTGTTGCCTAGCACCACCTCAGGAAAACTAACTCATACATTCTTGATAAAAATACAATACTAATCTTCAGGTTGAAAATATTAAGACATGAAAAATACTCTCGGTCACAGTATGAGGACCTTAAAATTGCTGACATGTATTAAGAAGGCTCATAACTTCTAATTAGAACAATTTTTACTGTTAGAGTCAAAATTTACCCACACTCAGACTTTTAGAGTGGTCAACAAGGAATAAAATTATTATTGTTTAAGTCTGTACGTACAGGTTGTGACATAGTCTAATGAAAGTTTCACTTAGATGTCATTTTTTACTTATTTAAAAAAAGGAACAAACAAATAATGCTGTTATAGCAACACATATGGAGGAGGAGAGATTGCAGTACTCTATCCTCCCCTCATGAACATGAGTGTCAGAGGCTGAAGCCATGCTCTTAGGAGAATATAGACAGGCACAAAATAATTCAGTGTGTTTTAGAGCCTTCCCCCCAATCCAGGAAAACTTAAATAGCTATGTATCCACAACAAAGCACTCTGAGCTTAGCATGAGAGTCCAAACTAAAGAAAGGAAGATTTTCTTATTAACTTACTCTAGACTTCTTGTGGTTTGGGTATTCTTTCCAGAATAACACTGTGTACTTCTTCTCTGAAAGCTGTAATTTGGTACTGAAATAATCTTTTATAAAGCTCAAGAATCTGACTGCTACAATAAAATTACTTCTCAGAAAAATAACTTTATCCTCCCATATCAAATAGATATCAACTCTTTTCAAGCCAATTAATTTTCCTTGTTTGCCAAAATACCCTGAAGACACTAAGCACAAAGTAATTACTAGTTTTACAAAGTTACAAATTATATGAAAACTGGCTTGCTGACAGTAGCTTTCACAGTTGCTGTCTTATCTATTGAGAAAAAAAATTACCAAAAATAAAGATACAGTATTATGAACTATTACGATCTCGAAGCTCTTCTAATAACTTATTGTTCAAACTTATTGTTCAATTCTAAAACTTATTTCTATAACAGTAAAACTGCTCCTGCTCTTTTCTCTCTTTTCTTTCAACTGAAAAACAAAACAATAGGTTTATAATGGAAGCTCAGCACTCACTAGAAAGCAGTGGGCGACATGAGACAAAAAGGTCAAAGGGTCTGTCTTGAAATTTCACTCATGTTTATTGAACTGAACCATTATTTGCTTTTTAATTGCTGCTCACTTAATGCCCTGCAACTTTTTCTCAAGAAAAGCTAAAGATGCCCCTAGCACCACATATAAAAACCCTTTGGCTTTAATGTAAGTTTTTGAAATGTTAATTAGTATTTATTGTTAATCTTAATTAAGATTTACACCAAATGAAAAATTCTGAAGCAGCTATTCCTGTGCAGAGCTAGTCTTTTCCTAGCAACACACCATTTAAGATATTTTCAGTGATGGACATGTACAAACAGTTCTGTCCTTAACACACTATGCAGAAGTTTTGTTTTCTACACCAATATAGTCTCTTGCCCAAAAATTTAATAATATCCAGTCACTGTCATGTAGAACAATGTAATGTTACAATACCTGTAAAAGATATTACATGAGAAGTCAGCTACCACCATTACAGCTCCTCTTCACAAGAAATCAAAGCAATGCTCAAGTAGACAGTAAGGATGAAAGCTTCAGTGAGACCAAGCAGTCAGCACTGACAACAAAGAAGCATTCGTGTTGGGATGAGTAGCATTCAACTGTAAAATTTGCAACACAGGTGTCCACAAAAACAAGGGTGGGAGGGTTAAGACTAAGGTTTCATCTCAGACCTCCACAGCTGTTTGGTCAGAACACCAGTGTTATTGATCATATACCCTAACCTTTCCACCCTCACTTCTATAGTTTCTTCAAATTAAAGATGATCTTTAACAGATGTTTTAGGTACCAGAAATAGAGAGGCTGCTAAACTCCTTTCCGCTAAGTTCTGAGTGCATTTTGGTTGATGACCACATTTTCTCTAACAAAATCTTACAAACGAGATTTGAGCTGCTTTTAAAGTCCAGAGAACACATTAAGCCCTTTACGAAGACATATAATGTGTTTGTGTGTATTAAAGGATGATTTTTCCTCACTATATTTTGAGTTTTTATAAAACAGAACCCCAGCTGTGCTAACGTTGCTGAGCTATTTCAGTAATATTTAAAGATTTCAATAAAGCTGTTTTCATAGTGACCAGAAAGGGTGACATAACCTGCAAGAAACATTTACAATAAAAAACTGAAAGGCAGCATCTGAACCAGGGTCCTCAGATTTGGATCAAGGCTGTCTCATCATGAAAGGAAGAATATATTCTATGGGCCATGCATGATTTATTCTCAACTCTCCCATATTTTTAATGGGGTGGCAAAAGAAAGGTCAGTGACAATTCTGAAAACTTTGTTCAGGGTTAAGTTATCTGTTTTGAACCTCTCTTATAACTTTCAAATTAAGATGTTTCTTGTGCCTGAGACAAGCTTGTATTTTCCTTTACAAATCAAGCCTAGTGTCTTAGGCACATAAGAGACATGTGATCTCTGCACCCTGCAGAAAAGCAATGCTTCCAGAAACAGAAATGAAAAGCAAAATTCATTCAGCTGCAAGCACAGAACAAAGACAGCAAACTGAAAGACACAATAATAATACTGTTCCCATCTTAGGAGAAACACTGAAAGGTTACTTTTTTTATTGACAATTTGGACAGTTCTAATGCATGACTTATCAGGAGAGAGAAAGGTTGCACGTATTAAGAGATTGTTTCTGAATATAAAGCACAAAAGCATGCCAGATCCCTGTGTCCTTATGGTCTGGACATTTCGTTATCAGACCTTACTCAAATTGTTTGACTCTTTCCTTACTGTCAATGGATGATGACACCAACTTACCACTTAAAGGTGCCACATTCAACTTTGATTGTCTTTGTCCCTCTAAGCTGTGCCTGACAAGATATCCAAGAAGAGTTTATAAGCAGCTGAAATTCAGCGAGCCTGCTCAACTTTTTTTTTTTTTTTTTTTACATTAACTACATTGAAATTTTATCAATGATTTCCTCAAAATGGGCAGCATCTCAAACCTTCAGTCAGAGATTTGGGATGGCCGTTTTCTCCAATAAATTTCTTTTATTTTTCAATTACAGGAAGTAGCAATTCCCTACATGGGCATAAAACCAAGTTGCACTTCAAAGGTTTCCTAAGTTGTATGCTCCTTTTAGTCATTTACCTTAATAAATGCATAATAGGCCTGGAAGGAATACAAAAAATTTCTCTTGCTGTATGTGGGAAAATAAGGAATATTCCTGGCAAGAACAGCCAGATTGCTTAAAACCGTCTAAAAACAGATAGTAGCCACCAAATGAGCATGCTAAAACTCTTCAGCATTTAAAGTCCTAACAAATGGTAAGACTTCAGCAGTTACAAAAGTTTACAGTCCCTTGACCAACCATTTTAATTCTAAAATACACCCTCGTCCAAGCTTTCAAAGTATGCATCTTTCAAAGTAAGACAGGATCTTATTTTTTGCCCCAAATAATCTGAATTATGCTAATGAAAACATAGTTCTATTTAAAAACAAATCAGGGTCAGTCATCCAGAAGACAACAGGTTTCAGATTCATTTCCATCACAGGCTGTGCATACAGGGAAAATTCATTATTTATACAGACTTTTCACTGAGTGGCTGTCAATGCTTTTAATTAAGTCTCCAAGCAGTCACAGAACTCTATCCCTTTTGTAGCTGATATTCCAGCCCGCAGTCTAAGGTCATATTTGTAACACTCTCCATTTTGTAAAGCAGCAACTGTTTTCCTGCTTCTGCCACTGGGGCAGAGACCCCTCTTAGGAGCTGCTGGCATCCAAAGCATCTTTGTGCAGCACACAACTTCATAACGAGAAGTTGCTAACTGCTGCATAATACTTGGGCATGTAGCTTTCGCTTTTTGTAAAGAGGCAGCACAATCCCGTTTTGTGGTTCAGTCGGGTCTTGATCGCTGCACAAGAGAGGCTGTCCACCTCCACACACAGCTGGCTAATGCACACTGACTGACAGTCATTTCGAATTAGCAACATTGTTATGTTAAAAAGGGGCAAAATAAAAAGCATCAAAGTAGCTTGTTGGAAGGTTCCCTTTAGTTTTAAATACACCCTAAAACAACAGCAATGAGACTTTGCAAATGGGAGGATGTAACACAGCACATTGTGTCAGAAACCAGCCATTTGGGTACAACACAGAGAAGCAGGTCTAGGTAACAATTCTGTTTCTCAATCTGCTGAATATACAGAAAGAGAAAGCCAATACATTACAGAGATAATGTCCATAATAAAGCAAGAAATTCTTACTGGAAGATCCTGGCATAAACTAGCACACTTTTCCACACTCAAGCCGTGCAAAGCACCCATAGTTGCTGACTTCTGAAGGAGAGGATGAAGAGCCAAATTCAGCACCCTTTACCATACATAACTGAACTCAGCAAGCGTAAATAAACTGAGCTTATGCCTTACTTTGCCAGGAAAAAAGTTACAAATGTCTTCCAAAATGGGAAGTTGCCATAAAATCTCAAACTCTAAGCATCAGAAATACTTTCCTGGGGAGCAAAAAACTGACTGATACTAATAAAGGATTTCCATCCACCACATTTACCTCAATATAACACCTGTCTTTTTAGACAGTCTGTGTAATCTCCGGGACATAAGCTGCTTGGAAAAGTCCACAGCACTATGAATGGTTTAAGTTAACTTCAGTCTTGGTTTATCTCAAATCACTGGAAGTCCTATGTTCACAGAGATCAACTTCCTAAATATATATGATTGACGATTTGTTTCAAGATTTCTTTTTGTTTGGTTGGAAAATTTGGAGTGCATGAACAAACCAGTGTGCTTGGAGGTGCCTTAAATCCCTAATTCTAAAGCAGCTTTGAGAGCAATAGCTGACACAGTAATAGCCTATAACCAAATGAGTCAGTCACTTCTCACAAGTTCATGCATTTATTATCTTCTAAACTACTGAGTATATTTAGCATTAGACAGTTCACATCACAGAATTTACCAAGTGTATTGCAGCACAACGGCATCTCTGAGATTATTAAAGTTTCATATCTTACAGGCATGGATGGCTTTCAGAGGGTTAGATTTATGCATAAGTGCACTCATAGGATCAAGGCCCTAACAAAGCTGTCTTCTGTTTGAGATTTTGATTTCAGTATGATTTATTTCCTCTTTGCTTATCAGTACTGGAGAAAATAGGGGTTTATTTTTTTGTTTTTTTGCTTTTTAAGGTAGGTTAATTGCGGCCTCTAGAATTATTATAGCAGCATAAACAGAAATGCCAGTTTTGCAGGCTCTTGCAGGAAGATATGTCTGTCCATCAGCCCGCTTTAGTGACTGAAACCATCACAGACCTACCTGAGCGTAACATTATGCTTAGAAAGGCACATAAAGGCATCTAGGTTTCAAGGTGACCATATGAAAAGGCACCTTCAAGAAAAAGAACGGGGGAACGACCCACGCCTGGCCCTTAAATTGCTGAAGGGAAGGCAGCAGCGAGTAGAGAGGGCAGCCAGGGAAAGACGAGAGATCGGAGAGCCTTGCTTCAGACGGGAGTGCGAAGGACAGCCGGGGACGGTGTTTGCCAACACCAGCCCCAGTCACCGAGTCCTCCCCTTGCCGCGGACCCCCCACCCGCACTGCCAGGCCGGGGGAGGCGGCGGCGCAGCCCCGTTACGCGGTGCCCGCGGCCCCCGCCCAGGGGTGCAGGTGCGGGGAGGCGCCAGGGGACATCGCCGCTGTGGGACACCGCCTTGGGGACACCGCCGCTGGCGGATATCGCCGCCGGCGGACATCGCCCGCACCAACCATGGGAAACCGGCTCTGCGCCATCCTCTCACGCCATCTCCGCCGGCCCTCTCGCTCTTTCCCTCCCTGCCTTCCTCCCTGCCCACCGCCGCCGCCCGGCGCTGGCGGGGCGAGCCCCGCAGAGAAGGTCGCTGCTCGCAGACCCCGCCACTTTCCCCCGCGCCGAGCAGTAACACACCAGCCCTGGGGCGCCGCTCCGAGGAGGAAAGTGACGGGGAGATGCCGAGGAGATGCCGCCGAGATGCCGGGCTGATGCCGCGGAGATGCCCGGGCTGATGCCGCGGAGATGCCCGGGCTGATGCCGCGGAGATGCCCGGGCTGATGCCGCGGAGATGCCCGGGCTGATGCCGCGGAGATGTCCCGGTGATGCCGCGGTGATGCCGCGGTGATGCCGCGCAGATGCCGCCCTGCCCCGCGGCGTTCCCGCACCGCTCCCGTACCTGAGCGCCTCCCGCTCCTGCCGCTCCGCTCCCCCGGCGGCGCCGGCCCCCGCCCCCTGCGCGCGCAGCCGAACCGCTCCGCGCAGAGTCCCGGCCGGGCGGCGGCGGAGGGAGCGGCCGTGTCCGTGCTGCCAACCCGAACCCCCGGGGAACGCCCAAATAGGGTGGGGATTCTCCCTCGATGGAGGTATTCAAGAACCGTCCGGATGCAATCCTGTGCAATATGCTCTAGGATGACCCTGCTTGAGCAGGGAGGTTGGACCAGATGACCCACTGTGGTCCCTTCCACCCTCACCCATCCTGTGATTCTGTGAGGAGGCATCCACGTTTCGCGTGTCGTCCCTCAGCCTGTCTCGGGGACCAAGAGCAAGCACGAATGCACCCTTCCCGTGGAAAAGAAGGGACTTTTTTATTCATATAATTGAAGGGTTAACTTCTACTCCTCTGTCTCACACAGAGGATAAGTCTAGAAAGTAAAGCAGGTGATTTAAAATACAGCTGCTACCTCATTAACCAGTCAAACCGCTGCATAGAAACTACACCAAACTTAGCAAAGCTGAAGGGATGACCTCATCAGGAGTAATTTCTTCACAGAAAGGGTTGTTAAGCACCAGAACAGGCTGCCCAGGGAGGTAGTGGAGTCACCATCCCTGTCATCATGGCTAGGCTTCACGAATGAAGATTTGGGAAGGACTGTACCCACATTTGCTACAAGCGTACTGGTGGCTAAAGAGGCCAATGTGAGATAGACAAGATTGGTTGCAAAAGGCACAGCAGAAAGACTCCTTGGATGGTGTTGGCGGGATACAATTCTTTCTGCGTTGTCTTTTCTCTTCGATGGTGATCCTGCGTGCGTTCTCAAAGGAAGCAGCAGTGTTATAGATGGTGTGTCTCCAGACCTCCCAATTGGAGGCCAGGGTAGACCAGCGATGAAGATCAAGGTGGCCAAGGTTGAGATGTTGCTTCAGGGAGTCCTTGTATCTTTTCTTCGGGGCTCCTCTCTTGTGGCAGCCAGTGGCAAGTTCATCATAGAGCACGATCTTGGGGAGGCGATGGTTCATCCTGGAAACGTGCCCTGCCCAGCGCAGCTGTGTTCTCAGCAACATGGCCTCAATACTTGTGACTGCTGCCTGTTCTAGAACAGACATGTTAGTTACATAATCTGACCAGTGGATGTTTAGGATTGTACGGAGACAGCATTAATGGAAGCGTTCTAGGAGTCACAGGTGGTGGCGGTAAATGACCCATGATTCAGACCCATATAAGAGAGTAGACAGCACAATGGCACCATCCCTGTAGGTGTTTGAGAAATGACTGGATTGGCAAGGTGAGGTTCAGTCAAAGGTCGGACTCGATGATCTCAGAGGTCTTTTCCAACCTAAATGATTCTGTGATTCATGACTGGGGACTTCTCTGCATGTGAAGTGTCACAGTGGGCTTCTGCCCCAGCAGCTGAACCCTGTGGACCTCTCAGCGGTTTGGGTGCAGCAGCTCCACCACCACACCAAAAGCATGATGGAACTGACTGTCCCTCTGAGGTCCCATTCAGAGCATAGCAAGCCTTGGTCCTGTCACGTGGAGCCAGTGGCCTGCTCTGCTTGCCAAACCCACCCAACAGGGGCTGTCCTGTGTGCTCCATCCTCAGCATACAACCTGTGCCTCCATATAGAAGTGAAAATAGTTTCACTGCTAGGCATCATCATGCAGGTCCCTGGATAAATGGTTAAACTGCTAAACATAATCTGCTGGTGATAAGGCAGCACCTTTACATTTCTATCTCTGTCTTCAAGGAGAGGAACCTTGCTGCACACTTCACCAATTCCTGCCTCAGACCAGACACTTAGTGTGGAAAAGAGACTGCCGAGTATGTTTGATGAGAAGATAGGAAGCTGGGGAAGAGGTCAGAGACGCAAGGATGAGCCAGCAGGCAGAATAAAGAGCATTAAAAAACAGAGTATTTCTGCATAAGAGCAACAAGAAGGAAGTATGTTAGGTTGGTACAGCAACGTGGAACTTGGGGATGGCTCAGAAAATATAGAAATCTGTAAAAGAGCTTTGTACCTGGGTTCAAGAAGTTTATTCTCAGCTATTGCCTCATTTCACAGATTTTCTTTTTTGCCAGTAGAACCAATTACCTGAAAGTACTCCATCAGCATGCCCTCTGTAGTGCTGCACAACTTGATGGCCAGAGTTGAGTTCCTCAGGATATTTGCTTTTCCTGGTATCATAGAATGGTTTGGGTTGGAAAGGACCTTAAAGATCATCTAGTTTCCTGCCATAGGCAGGGACACCTTCAACTAGACCAGGTTGCTCAAAGCCCCAGCCAACCTGGTCTTGAACAGTTCCAGGAATGAGACATCCACAACTTCTCTGGGCAAACTGTTCCTGTACCTCATCACCTTCCACAGTAAAGAATTTTTTCCTAATATCTAAACTATCCTATATTAGTTTAAAGACATGGGTCTGTATGTGTTCAGAAATTATGGATAAGCTTTGGACACTGTTGCTGTCAAACTTAAATGCAGATCAGAAGTTGCAGCTTCATTATATAACTAAATAAAAAAATAATTTTCTGCTCCCAGTTTCAGTGAATGTGAAATACTGTGGCATCTGCACCTTTTGGGGGTATGTCAGTAACCTGAATAGGGACTAAGAAGTCAGTACTTAGGCTTAATGATTTTGATTAAAAAGCAGGGCTGATAATTAGCAACACTGAGCCCTTCATACTACTACCATTATATATTTTAATCAAGACCTTTGCTTTTCTCTGCTATCAGTTTTGCTGTCACCAGAATTACATTTCAATGTGTTCTGCAACAGAAAAAGAAAAGACTGTATACCTCCTGCTTAAAATATATAACTGAAAGGTAATGTGAATCACTGAAAAGCTGAGGACTTTATACCAATTTAATTGTAACAACTTCAGTTGAACATAACAACCCAAATTCTTTGCTCTAGAGTTACATCAAGGATGAGCTGCGTCACAGGCAGCTTGCTTCTTAGAATCAGAAAGATAGCCGATGAAAAGAGCAGGTGCAATTTTAAAAAGGATTTAAATTATATCTTGTAACACACCACTTATATTGCCCATATTATGCTCACTTAGATGACTAAGTCTATTTTCTAATTACACTGGAGATGATTATGGCTAAGTATAATCTACCTAAGAATTATTAGACTGTCTACAGAATGATTACACACTGGTGACACAGAAATCTTTGATGCTTCCTTTCTGTATAAGCTGTCGTGAACTGTGTAAAGCAGCAAGGATGAGTGGTTAGAGCACAGTCCTGGGAATCAAGAGAGCCTGGGGTGTATGTTGTTCTGCCATAAGCTTGCTACTTGGCTTTGGATAAATCTTGTAGCCCCACAGTAATTAAATTACCTCACACAAGAAACAGGGAGAGCATTTACTCAGAGCTGCATCTTTAAAATCTTTGAATGGAGATTGCTGTGTAAACAGAAAACACAAAATTATAATAATTAGGACAAAGCCACAATGCTTATCTATTGATTATTTCCTCTTTGTCTTCAATAACATAACAGCAGAATTTATGGATTTTAAATGATATTTTTTTCTCCTGTAAAAGATTGGTTTCCAATGGGTTCCAAAATCAAGGAAGGAAAGCGGGAAGGACACATCTTTAGAGAAGAGAATTTCAAAGAGCCTTTGTTCCATGTTTTATCTGTGAAAGGAAGAGAACAAAAGGCAAACACTGCAACATATAGCTTAAGTTACAGTGGTTTTTCGTTCTTCTTTATACACCTCCTTAGTTGGAGATCAAAGCTTATTCAGGAGAACTAGTACCCCAAAATCCTCAAGACACTGCAGCACTAGTCTTTGATTCATTATTTCCAAAATACTTTCCTCTGCAAGTTCAAGACAGCAGCCGTGCAACTGATGGAACTAGTTTTCTCAGTAAACTGTGTTTAAAAGAAGAGAAGCTGGCTTAATGTAGGTTGGTAGAAAAGACCATCTAAGTGTTGAAATTATATTAAAAAAAGTAATATGATAGATTTTGGTGAAAGGGTAGTGCAGCCAAGAAAACCCTTTTGTTGGTATTTATTTTTGCTATTTCAAGCCACCGTCTTAGTCCTGTTCTCTCTAGTGGAGCACTGATTTGGGGTACTTAAAAAACAGATAAACTGGGGTTGTTCAGAACAAATGTGCCTGGTTGCTTCTAAGTCAGAATTCTAAGCCTATACCCATAAAAGCACCCCACTAAAATTATTCCTCTTGCAGTGAGTTATAGGAACAAAAGCTTTTTATATACAGAAGAGTTAGTAACATTGAAAACACCTGTGAGATCCTTGTTAATAGTTACACCATAGGCCAGTAAAAGCAACAGATGTCATAGAATGAATCTAAAGAGCGGGAAGCATCAATGGCACTTGTGTGTTTTGGGGGTTTTTTTCTATATAGTCAGGAGACTGGACCAGAGAACTGAGAGTATTTCTCCCACACTGAAGCCACTAAAGGTGGCTGCATACCTGCTTCAGTATTATGTTCTATATTAATGTGTCCTGTCCAAATAATTTATGTGTAATTTATGAAGCCACTAAAGGTGGCTTCATCCATAAAAAAGAAAGAGGGTGGCAGGTGCAGTACTATGATGTGAGATAAACATGTCACCTGCTGAGCTCTGTGGATGTTCAAAATGAAAAAGATAGGAGAAATCCTGGCTGCAGCCTCTTTATCCAATTATACCATTGAAGATTAATCTATGGAAATGGCTGCAGCTGTAGTTAAGATGTTATTTGTAGGCACAATGTCAGGCTTAGATGCTGAGCTCTTACTCATGCACCAGAGAAGGTAATTCATATTTCCATTACATAAGTGACATAACAGAACACAACTCCTCAATGTGACAGGGACAGAAGACAGCATGCTGCAGTTACCCTCAGTGTCTAGAAAGCTATTAGGCACAGCACTGAACCACACAACCAACCTGCTACATTGCCCAGTCAAAAAGGTTGCCTTCTTCTGGAGTGATGATTTACCAATATAACATCAGTCTTTTGCTTTTTTTTTCATAAATTTTGGCATTTTCCTGGTTTTAATTTACAGAAATCTGTGACAGCATATTTATTTTCAGAATTCTAAAAGGTATAACAAGACACATTTATTATTATTATTGGCTTTTTTGATGTGTTAGAACAGCACCTGTAACAATGAGGCTAAAACACTTGACAATAGCTTAAGACTCATAATAATATAGAGTCAAGGCAGGTGGAAGAAGGAAATCTGTCAACCTGAGAGGATAAGCCAGTAATGACAACAAAGCAGCAGAAAATAGAGACAACAGCATTAAATCCTTATGCAATGATCCTATTTAATCTTCATGTATGCTTCATTGTTGTGATGCTGCCTGTACAGAAATGCTTGCAGCAGACGGATGAGCTGCAAAAGGTATCTCACTTCCCTCTGCAATAAATGTGCTACAGTAACTACGTTATTAGTATTATATTAAAAATCAAGCATATTTTTCCTCAGCTTAGCATTATTCATCAAATTGCAACAACTTGAACATCAATACATAAGACAAAAAATCATTTCTGGTGTTATGCAAGTGATACCGGAGTTTGTGAAAGTGACTGCATACCTGCTTCAGCATTATGTTTTATATTAATGTGTCCTGTCCAAATAATTTATGTGTAAATTGCTGCAAATTAAGTCACAGCACTTAGAAAAAAGATTGGACAGTAATACAAGGGACAGAAAATTCTACTATGTGATTTATCAGCCATCTGGTGTGGTGCAAATAGCACGCATTCAAGAGAGGTTCTGATTAGTAACCACAGCAACAGGTCTGCTGAGTACTCATAAAAACTTATGCATGTGTCAGCAACCTTTCCTCTCCTCCCATGCACATCATACACTGGGGGCTGTGAGCAGTGACATGTCCTTCCTGGGCTACAGATATTTCTGCAGCAGCATTTTCCAGTATTCTGCTTTTAAGGAGATTTAAAACTTGGGCAGCCTTTTTTTGCTTAATTTTTTGTTTGGGGGTTTTAAATTTTTTTTTAATTGTAAATATGGCTTTAAAGAGTCCTGTCTCTAAAAAGCCCTCTAGATGAAGAAGTCATTTTCCTTATTCATGGAAGTGGTAGATATCTGCAGATGGGAAGGGATCACTGATAACAGAAATACTACAAATTAAAATAAAAGAAGTCCTTTTGTCTCCTGTACTTCCAAAAGGATTGGAAAAATGTATTTTTAAAAGTGTCCACAATTGAGTACCTCTGTGACAAAAGAGGCTATGTTTACATATATGGCCTTATCCGAAATGTACAGCTGGAAAACAGTAGTTAATAAGAGATGGGAAAAATTACAAAGCTGACACTGTATTGCACGTTTCATGCTGGTTGTGTGTTATTCTTATGTACATATTTTAACAGAGAAATGTGAAGAATAAATTACCCAGCAGGTTTTAAACTTCCTTGTATTTGCTGTGGATATCAGTCAAAACTGCATGGTACTGAGAGATATTCCTCTGCTTATTTTCTCTGCTATTCTCTCCCCAGTGCAAGGGCAGGGCCTGATGTTTTCTTCAAGCCTGCCTTTAACTTTACACCCGAGCAGTGGTGTGACAGCGTGAGCCTGGCTGGTGCCACTCCAGTCTGTCCTGAGGTACTGACACATCCCATAGCTGCCTGCTCAGGAAACAAAGTGCGAAGGTCCAAAGCCAGCAGGGGTCTGGCAGAGCATATTAACTGATGTCCTAGAGCCCACCCCACCAGCTGTCTCCACATAACCCCACCACTGTGTGAATGGCAGGTTGTGGCTGTTCCCAAGGGTGCCGTGGTGAGCTGGGCTTGGCTCAGGTTAGCAGTGACAGAATCTGGTACCCAATGCAGAGGAGCGTCAGCCAGTTCTGCTCCATACGAGCTCCCACTGCAGTTTGTGCTCGTTGCCAGCTGTGAGATGAACACCACGTGTCTAGGAGCTTTGCTTCAGCCTGAGTTTTGCAGAGGTGGAGCATTGAATTATGTCAGAATGCATGTGCACATCATGATATCCATGTGACCATGTTAAGTCTAGCTTTTAACCCAACTACTGGTAGTGACAATAGCAGTGAAGACATGATGGCACATACGGGCTGAAATACTGGATGCAAATGTAAATCCTTACCTTCTGTTGAAAGGAAGGAACATCACCAGTCATACCTCTCTTAAGTATTGTGGTCAGTGTTCCTAAGAGTAAAATCCAGCAAGTCATAATTTTCTACAAGCTACAATTAGTCCATTAGCTATAGATGTAAAGAATCCATACCCAGAGATGGACACAGGGTCACCAGAAACATTTTGCGTTGTATTTGTGGAATGAAAACCTATTCTCTAAAGACATATCCCAGCAGATTAGAGAGACTAGAGCTAAGCTCTGCTATTTACTCACAGAAAAAAAGCAGGCCAAGCACACAAAAGAAATAGTATTACCTAGTTCACTATTCAGGGAAAGAGGCAGAAGAGGAAACATAGCTGCTTCAAAGAAATTTCAATCGCAATAACATAAAAGGGGACAGGATTGATTTAATACTTTCAGTCTGACTCCCAGATGAGGAATCAATTATCCTGCATCATTTAATCTCCTTATGCAGGTCATGACACAAACTAGAAATTAGAAGCATCATGTCTAAAATGAAGAGCAGCTCTTAATGGTAGTTAGCATCAGTCTCTGATTTTTTAGAAGAAAATATAACTGGGATTTGGGGCACTCTGAAGAGTCAGGTCCACTGGATTTCTACAGTCAGACCCAAATATTTTAAAAGTGGGTTTGTCCTTGTTTACCTAAGAGAAATGCAGAGCAGTTATAAGAAAAGAAAAATAAAAGGGAAAAAAAAAAAAAATACTAACCCTTTGGATAAACTCCAGCCCTCCACCAGGAACACGACCTTCAGAATATTTGCACAAAATTACTTACCTGCCATGTTTCAAACTATCCTCTCTTCACAGCAACCTTCTCACTAAACCAAGCTCCTACATTTTTTACATCATTCAAGAGAACAGAACTACCACACTACTTCAAAGTGCAACCCCTTGCTAAACCAGCCTTCTTTTTGAACAGAAATGGTTAGGATGAAGAAATGTGATGCAGGAGGGGGCTCCATCTGAATTCCCTCCAGGCTGGAAGAGATGATAACAAAGGTCCTTGTCCCTATATAGCCTCCTACTGAGCTTCTCAATCACACTTCTTGTGTGGAACTGTTGACATAATCAACCACAGGCACCGAAACAGAAGCAGTGCAGCTAAAGAAAGATCCTGATTTTGTCAGAGAGTTGTTTTTCCTATGAACCAGGAGAAAACTAGGATACAATGTAAGCATTATGATTAACTTTCAGGAGAAGCTAAAATTATCCAGGATTATACAAATAGAAGTGCGTTTAGTTTATTTCCTGTTGCCAAAACCAATTCAGCATTGAAGATAAATTAAAGGGTTTGAGGGTGATGGGGTTTGTGCTGTGTTTTGGGGATTTTTGCAAAAACTCTATGACGAGGCCAATGTATTTTCAAGAAGTAAGCTCAACATACCTCTTATAAATATTCTTTAATAGATCTTGGAAGTGTGAATTTAAATTTTGTCACAAAACTCCCTATAGAAACTGTCTGAAACAGCGGTTTCCAATGAGTCAGATCAGGAACTAGCCTTGTTATTTGCAGTCCCTACATCACTGACTGCAGTGTTCGTTCTTCCAAGTAAGCAGATGCCAAAGGATCTAGGAAGCAAAATCTTTTGCATTTCTCAGATTAATCTGCATAATTCCACTCTCTCTGATCACGTTTTCCCTAGCCTTGCATCTTTTCCCAGAATTCCCCAAAACAATTAGCTTTCCCAATCCTGCTGGTATTCACCTGCCATCTGAAACTAGGATTTCTGGATCAAGGGAGAGACCACCTTGTATCTAACAGTAGAAACAATGGGATGTGGGGAGCATGTATGAGAAAGATAATTGTAATCTAAGGGCTGACCTGTACAACCTATTTTTACACTGAAGTATTCAGGAAACAAACTATGTATCATTTTCCTTTTAAATATGAAGATGAAACCATGGCAGCAGTTTGTTCAATATGTACTTAACACTGCAATTTTATGACCCTGTAACATACAGGGTCACCAAAACACCTCTGTACTGGGGATGTTCCTTGCAGCACAAGGACATGCTCTACAGAGGGATCTGGGCAGGCTGGATCGAGAGGCTGAGTCCAAATGTATGAGGTTCAACAATACCAAGTTCCAGGTCCTGTACTTGGGTCACAACCCCAAGCAGCACTACAGGCTTGGGGCAGTGACTGGAAAGCTGTCCAGCTGCAAAGGACCTTGGGGTGCTGGTCGACAGTGGCTGCACACGAGCCAGCAGTGTGCCCAGGTGGCCAAGAAGGCCCACGGCACCTGACCTTGTATCAGCAATAGTGTGGCCAGCAGGCCCAAGGCAGTGATTGTCCCCCTGTACTCAGCACTGGCGAGGCTGCACCTTGAATCCTGTATTCAGTTTTGGGCCTCTCACTAGAAGAGATTTATGTGCTAGAGTGTGTCCAGAGAAGGGAACGAAGCTGGTAAAGAATCTATAGCATAAGTCTGATGAGAAGTGGCTGAGGGAGCTAGTGGTGTTTACCCTGGAAAAAAGGAGGTTGAGAGGGAAAACCTTATCATTCTCTACAACTACCT
This sequence comes from Pipra filicauda, assembly GCF_003945595.2. NCBI lineage: Eukaryota > Metazoa > Chordata > Aves > Passeriformes > Pipridae > Pipra > Pipra filicauda. Next base: position 3,432,637 of record NW_024105031.1, on the reverse strand, counting down.
GACAAGAGGCTGTAGTGAGGTGCAAGTCAGCCTTTTCTCCCAAGTAACAAGGAGGAAACATCCACAAGTTGTGCCAGGGGAGGTTCAGATTGGGTGTTAAGAAAAATTTCTTCACGAAAAGGGTTGTCAAGCACTGGAACAGGCTGCCCAGGGAAGTGGTGGAGTCATCACTTAAATACCTGGAGGTATTTAAAAGACGTGTAGATGTGGCACCTGGGGACATGGTTTAGTGGTGGAGTTGGCAGTACTGGATTAGTGGTTGGACTCAATGATCTTTAAAATATTTTCCAACATAAATGATTCTATGGTTCTATGACATAAGATACTGAAAAGACTTAAGACCAAACAAAGTGATTCCTTCATTTTCAACACTGTTTGCCTTGCCAGTTGATCTCAAAAGAGAAAGCTTTAAAAAACATTTCAGACTATAAGCACCATTTCTGAAGCTTTGCCAAAAGCTTTCTTGTGTAATTGCATTGCATATCAAGAATTCTCAAATAAAATGTGCTCTGAAGGCTGCTTCTGTACCTAGAGAAGGCAGCAACTCCCACTGTAATTGCTAGGTAGTGGCTGTGAATGACAGACTTCAGTTCTAAAAACCATTGCTATATGTTCTCCTGAATAACTACAAAACAATAAATGTGTGAAGAAGGCTATAAGATGCAGGAGGAAAGTGCTCTGTTTTGAACTCCACTTTTTCAATGCTATGTTTTACAGACATGCAGTGAGGGTTTGTTTCTTCGGGGGAAACACTTGCACTTCACACACAAGCCAGCCAAAATGTCGCTGAGTGCCTCTGAAGTTCCAATATTCCTCCCCTCCTTGAGGGACAGGCAGCTGTCTGCCTCTGGTCTCCTGCAGGTTGTTGTCTGACTCCTGCTGGCACTAGAGCGGTTTGCCCTGCGGATTAACAAGCAGATGCAACTGAGGTTAAGACAGGGAGCGCTATTTCTACCTAGGAAATCCCTTCATCTTCACAGGAGGACTTGAACGATAGCAAATGGTAATAAAGTTGAAATGACTTCTCAAATCTGCTGCTGATTCTGCAGTCTTGAAAAAACATTTTCAGTTCAATTTTGGAAGTTTAACACAGCTCTCAAAACAATGACTAAGAACAAAACCCATCCTCTCATTTGGCATAAACCTACACAAAACACCAAATAAAGCATCTTGGTCCTGCAGCTTCAATACGCAGCTGGCATTAACAAATAACTGTATCTTCAATGACAGTTATTTTTATGAAATGCTTTAAAAATCCAAGGAGAATGTACATTTCACAACGTTCGCTTACTCCATACTCCTATTTAATACAAAAGAAACAACTGGTCCTTACTGAAGTCACATACTGGCATCCCATTAGTTAAGCTTAACTTTTTATATATTTGGTCAGTAACATGTGCCAAGTTTTATTTCATGCTTTTATGCTTTCACTCCCCAGCTGTATGTTCTAAGAACATGCTAAACACTGCAAATGACAATGTAAAACACTGACAGACCCAAAGTATGTATCAGTTTTGCTATTCCTGGAAGCACACACACAGACTATTTCCCCTCTGGTTGTTTGGGTACCTGCCAATTCCCACATTCTAGGCAAAACTGCCTTAAGGATCAACTTCATATCCTATTAGCCCTCCTTGGCCTAGGTTCCCACGTAGTCAATGGAGAGAGACTGGAAACTCTATTTGCTAAGGCATCTATCCCAATAAAACACACATGACATGAGCTGCCCCCAGGTGCCTAATACTCTCCTGACTGCAGGGGAAATCAAGACACTCAGCACAGAACACATAAGCAACCTTGGGCAAGCTGAAGTCAGGCAAGCTTGATTTTCTTAAGTGATGAGAAAAAAAATATCATTATGCAAAACCATGCATGGTAAGAAGAGCTAAATAGGTAATGATTATTCATTATTTCCTCACAATAAAAGAATCAGGGTAGGCAATGAGCCTAAAACTGAAGGGAAATATCTTCCTACACTATTCTACTGTGAAACTCACTGCCACAGAAGCAAAAGTATAAAAGGGTGTGAGAAAACTAGACGGTATCATTGAGGAAAAATACCATAAGATTACTGAAAACAAAATACATTGCTACAATTCCTTGTCATTTAGAACAACAGCCACAAAATGTCAGATGCTGAAAGAAAAACAAAACAAAACAGCCCACCACTGCATACCTTCAGTGACACTTTTTTCCCCCAGAAAACAAGCCACTACTGACAGCAATCTGTAATGTCCATAAATTGAACTCTGTTTAATGAAGCAGTCTTCTAATACTTAGTTGCAACACTAGGTGGCAGGGAAACATCTAACTCACCTACAGCATTGAGAACCTTGAATGCAGAGTCTCACTTGGCAGTAGTCAAGGATTAGTGCAATGCAGCAATCTCAGGATCATATAGCTGGATTTGCTTCATGTCCTTACATAGCTCTGGGCAACATTTTCCAAGTACAATGCTGTGTTCATAGACCCATAGGTTAGTGGTATCAGAATACAGGCTATTCTTTCCCTGAGATGCCTTGCCCTCTCATTTAAGAAATCATGGATGATTGCAAAACATTTCTTCCTCTCAAAAACCAGTTCAAACAATTCCATTTTGTGTTTGAAATCCTCATGATCACCATCTCTGTAAAGACACAGCACCACAACATTTACTTCATGCCCCTGTTTTTCTAAAAATTCACTTTATTATTTAAAATTCACATCGCTTGTGTGCTACTTGTGAAAAATACTGCAAAGGGGCAATGAAACAAGTTCTGCAACTCATGCAGCTGCAAAGCAGGCAAGCCCATGGAAATTGTTCTTCAGGCCATACTGATCCTCCTGTCAATACACTTTTCCTCTTGTAAGATCTCCCTCCAACTGTGAGGAGAAAGGTGTGATCTTTTTCAATGAATGCAAACTCTGAGTTTCAAAACAAATGTGTGTACATTTAAAGGACACCACCTACCTCTGCACTGCAGCATAATTTGCTGTTTTCCAAATTACAGGCATTTCTTAGAATGTTGCTGGCAGTAGAAGTAAAAGTCTGACATTTAACTCTTGCCTTGTTCACATAATTTAACAAAAAATGCAGACAATTATTGGCATGGGTGGTAACACTCTCCCTTCAGAAGGGCAAAATCAGCACAGGATAATCATTCTTCTCATTCAGCTTTGTACCATTTCCTCAGCTGTATAAAGAGATGCCAATGCCTTCCAGTACATCCTTTTAAAATCTGCAGGAAAAACCCCCGAGGTCAGCACTGCTTTTTAAGCAGTGACACACAAGAAGGAAGGTCAAGTATTTAAGACACAGACTAGAAGTTATACATAAAGTAGTTGCTGAAAGTGATCTTGGCACACAAACAAATCACAGAAAGTCACTGAACTGGATTTTGATTTTCACAATGTTTGATAACTAGAAAGTTTGTTTCAGTTCTGAAAAATAAGTTAATACAAAATTTAAAAAATACTGATGTGCAAGTCTTTGCTGTATAAAAGGAGGTACATTTTCATACTTTAAAATAGTTTAAAACAGTTTAAAACAGTCATACATAATGAACAGAAATTCTCTTTTATATAAACAAAGTGTTTCTTAGCCAACAGCAATCATCAACTCCAAAACACAGAATTAAGATGACAGGAGAACCAGACAGTCTAAGTCACTGCTATTTGTGTCCAAAAAAATTATGCCACCCTTTTCTACAGCTCATCATGCTTGTATGTAAATTCCCTTGCAGATATAAACCCATCACTGTCTTCATCTTCTTTATCAAAGATGTCTTCAACCAAAGCATCATGCTGTGTGTCATTTACCACTGCTCCATGCTTTTCAAATTCTTTCTTCAAGTAAATTTTCACCTATCAGACAAAAGGTGAGAGATAACACTTTTAGGCTTATGCAAGAATTGATGACTGTAGTGTAAGAGAGGGCCACCATGTTCAGGATGGTAGTATTAGATAACAGATACCTTCTCTCCTGTGCCACTGCCAGAATAATACTTGTCTGACTGATTCTGCAGCTCCTATCAGTGATGAGAGTCTTTAGTAATAGAAGTGACAGTAAACTAGCAAATCTGCTGCCATAGCTTTATGGTACCTGACTGAAAAATGAGCCAGGACAGCTTGTCATCTGATGTCTATACAGTAAATTATAAATAGCTAGGCAGAAGTTATTAGCTGCCAATTGGTCAGAGACCAAAACAACTTTTCCATATCCTAGCACTTTGACAAACCAGAAGATGTAAACAGCTGCCCCAAATACATAAAGAAATCTGTCACAACCTCAGTGTTTGCTGCTCTAATGGGAACTATGTTAAATGATTTGTAGACATCTCAAAATTTTGAATGACAAAGAGTCAAGGTAGCTTTTAAACAGACTTCTGGAACAGTTACTTACACTAAGCTAATTACTAATGGTAAGCAGTGTTTTGAACAAAATCAGATTATTTTTACTCAGTTTCTACAGTTTAACTGTTGAGATTCCAACTGTTCTGAATTGCAGAGCCTTCTATAAGAATAACAATACCAACATACCCACCTGTGAAACAGATACCACTTGTATGAGAATTGTAACAGTGGACTGTTAGCAGCCGGATAAATGGGCCATGTTTCAGGGCTGTTTTATTAATTTCACACTGTGGTATTTGTTAGGTTTATTGCTTACATTTCCAATACACAGCTATTAGGCACCCTGACACGTCTGATGCATAGTACAAATGATTAGCCTTCTGGGTCTAGTAAACTGTACCAGGCTCAAAAAGAACTCAGTTGTTTATACTAGGTTCTCATGGATCAATTTTGCACATTGGGAAAGCAGAAGACTGAAAATAAGAGGCAAACAGAAGGTGAATAATGCTGAGTACATGTCCTTCATAGAGTGAATGCAGTGAAACAGGACTGCCCTACAGCAGCAGAACTTCTAATTCCAGTTTATTAATAAATCAGCAATTAACTCCAAAAAGCCCTGAAGTCTGGCTTTATTCTGATGATGCTTTCTTTCACTCAAGTCTCCCATAAGCACCCATGGGTCATGTGCCTATGCTCCAGCTTACCAAGGCTCCTTTTGAAGCCCTTTGGAGTCCAGAATTTTCACTAGGATGCAAGGCTCAGAGTAGTGGCAGCACAGATGCGCACCCTTGGCTTAGTTTTACTGAAAAAGTCTACTGTTAAGGTACAAATAAGTATGTGAGCTGAAGCCAATCAAGAAAGGCAAACCACAGACAGGAGCTAGCTAATTGTTGAGCAAGGAATGGCATTTAGTAAGAAAGGCACCAACATGAAAATGCCAAAAGCATGAAAGGCAAAAAAACAAAGCTGAGAATTGTAGGGCAAGCAACAAAGAAAGTCATCTCCAGAGAAGAACAGAGGCTCACCCTTCCCCACATGACTAATCACCACCTGGCCACCAAGGGCCTTTTGAGTGTCTTACCATTAATGGTATCAGTTCAGCATTAATGGTATCAGCTAACAACTCATTCGTTACCTCAACTGTCCATCACCCAATAAATAATTCCCTTAAGTACTAAGTAGTATGCATTCTGCTTGTTAAGTTGCTCTGTGCACAGCAGTAACTAAAATCTAACTCGTGTATAGATACTTCTCTAGCAGGATCAAGTTAAGCCTATCTTTTCTTTTTCACTGTCCCATTCTGTTAGATTTGCTCACAAGAGAAGAGTAACCCACTCACCTCTTGCTTGGACAGTTTCCAGTCATCATTAAGATCCATCTCTTGGAATGACTCATGAGACCGTGGCCCATTTCTAATTTCTAGAAGGTCAATGTTGAAAATCAATGTGCTCTCAGGTGGAATTTTTCCTGCCCAAAATGGAGAAAAGTTAAAAACAACTACATATTCAGTGCCATACAAAAGCCACATGCATCAGAGCAATGTTCCAGTAATCCTACTTATTTCAAAGCATCCTGCAATTTGAATTAACATGGATAAGCATCTGTAACAGTGATAACAGTAACCACTTCAGACGGTGGCCTGGACTCTGAGCAGCCCTTACAGCATATACACAACTTTAAATGCAACTACTTTTGCTGGAGACCACCAGGTGTTGATGTGAGCTCTTATTCAGCAATTGTCATCACAAGTTTCTTAAATAACATTCTTGAATAATTTTTTCATGGCCAGAGCCAGTTGAAGAGGTAAACAGTAAAGGAGACTGTACAACCCGGGAGGCTACAGCCAAGACTAATGGACAGGGCAGCAAGAACAGAGAATTCAGTCCTCCCAATACACCATTACCCTGCCAGGCTCCAAATTCCTCTCCACTGCCAACTGACACCCTGTATCTGCTATTCTGCCACTGCAAAAAAACTCATTTGCAGAGAAAGACAGAAAGGCAGCAATGATGCCAGTATCCCACAGCTATCTCTGGACTGCTGCACAAGGCACTGAGCTATTTCCAAACACACAGCAGAAACTAAGTACATAAACCTGACCAAAAGGCAAGTGTTGTCACAATGTCATTTTTGATGCAGGTGAGAAGACCAGTAACTTCCTAATAGTGCCACAGACACCCCCCCCAACTGCCACCACCCTTCAAGGATTTCAGTTCATTAGGCATTGGCTTTTACAGGGGTGTGATATGCCCTCATGCTGATGGCTGAAAGTATTGTCAAAGACCTTTTAGCACATCACTTTGCCATTTTATATAGAGAGGGATTGAATAGGACCAAGTATATTTCTATATTGGATGGCAGCACCCCAAAAAATATTCCTATCCCTTGAGAATATAGGGAAAAAACTAATCCACAGCATCTACTTTGGAGCTATGCTGTTAAATATACTCTGAGCTGCAGCAACAAACAAGCTTGTAGATTTCTGAGATGAATAAACGCGCAGAAACTTCTGGAAATACAGGGTACAGTGCCCTGATCAGATTTTGGGACACAGGTCATTTTTCTGAGTGTTACAGAAAAAGGCATCTGACTTGAATGATGAGTCAGAAAGCAAGCAAGGTGGGAGGCTAGTGAAATTATTTGCATTTGGAGTAAAGCATGAAGAAAATGAAATAATTGTCTTCAAGGGCATAATTGAAAATAGCAACATAATTATGCTCAAATATTTCAAAGTCTTCCTAAAGTAAGTAGTTTCTTACAGCAGTTAGCACCGTTTACTTGTTTAACCTTCTTGCATTACACACAGAGGTGAGGCTCGCAAGTCTTTGAAGAATAATTGTAGTGCTTTACATATGAATCAGAGCAATTAGGCCTGTGATGACTATGTGAGCACTGCAGTATTTCATATCTTTTTGTAGAAAAATTTACAGCTGAGCCCTGCATACAGGCAACGAGCTGACCACCACAAGTTTCCTGTTCTCTACTAGAAACATGATTATTGCTTCTAATACTTTGTCCTGAATCCCAAACCAAGGCTTCTAGAAAAATATTTTTTAAAGGGTATTTCAAGAAAGCAGGGTATGGAGTATGCTGTATGTATGGAATATTACTTAGCATGATGTAATATGGAGGACTACTTAGCCTGCATTCAGCCCTACTTGTCAGAAGATACAGACACGCAAACACTCCTCACACCTATAACAGTCCCATGTTAATCGGAGACAACATTAGCAGGATGGACTATATGATCCTAGACATTTATCCTTCCTGCGTTGAAACCCTGCATTACCACAGGTCCTTTGTGGCAACTCTTGTCGTGACAAAAATAGTTATAATATTTGCTCGAAAAAAGTTAACTAAAACAGACCCTGTAAGGCAGAAGCAGAGCCTTCCCGCATCATTCAAGATGCCACTTGCTTAACTGTACCTTCCAAATCTGCCCTCCCATTAAAACAGGAATCTGGAAACACTGAAAGGAAAACTCCCAAACACCATCAGTAGTAGCCAGGTTGAGAAAACCCTACAAGAAACGCTTTTACCTGTCTGCACACCATTCAGCACATTTTCAGCAGGTGGCAACGTGATTGCTCATGCATCTGCACATCTTACTATGGTTAACAGGGACCACTGCCCACACTGAAAACAGCTATAAGAGGTAAAGAATTAATGTCCCTATATGGATAAATAAATAGTGACTTTTCACTGTATCAGCTAAAAACTGGTTGGGCAGCAGTACAGGGAGTTTCTTAGGGTTTTAAAAGAAACCTGCAAGCAAGAATGAGGCTTGCACATGCACATTCAAGAAGTATTACCACAAAAACAGATGCAACAGCCAAAAAGCCAAGTGTTACCTAGTAAACCACCTCCACTTGATTGAAAAAAAAAAAAGGGAAAAAAAGCAAAGGAAAAAAAAGAAAAAGCAGAGCACTATTGAGGACAGCACTAACAGAAAAGACACTTGGAACATACAGCACAGCAGCTACCATCAATTTCTTGTGGGGGGTTTTTTCTCTGCATTCACCACATAATGACTTACTGGTTATTTCTGCTGAAAATAAATTTGAGAGAAAGAACACCTGACTCCATCAATTTTTCTTACTTAATGGAATCTGCCTGGAAAGCTAGAAAGCTTGCTACCCTTTTAGGCCAAGAACAACAGTAAAATACAGAGATTAAAAGCAACTGAAGTATGGGAAAGGCTTCAGGTGTTTTACCTTTCCCTTCTTTTCCATAGGCAAGGGCTGGTGGAATAGTTAGCTTCCGCTTCTCTCCCACACACATGTCCTTCAAACCTCTGTCCCAGCCTTTGATAGCTTCCCTTATGCCAAGTGTAAACCACATAGGTTGACCATTGTTATGCTTGTGACTAGAAAAGAAAGGAATAAAACACTTATTATTTAAACATCTAGTCCTATAAAAGGCACATGGAGCAAATGGAATATGCTTATAACATAGATATATAATCAAAACCACACCACTGCTCGGCACCCTGACATTTCTGTAACACCTAGACTTTCAAAGTCTTTAAAATTATACTTTGCATAATTGCAAGGTTCCTTGAGAAGCAGAAAGAAATAAAATAACATCTACACGGTGTGTTTATGACAACACTGAGCAATCTGGATCCCCATCTTCACTTCCCTGCTCACCTATTTCCACTTGGAAACTGATCAGACTAGAAGGACATTTCTACTTAAAAATCTACAATCAAGGCCATGTATACTCTTCGGTACATTGCAAACCAAGACCCAGCCTGGTCATGATTACAATATACCTTTCAACATGCTTAGAAGTACCAGCCTCGCCTCTTCGAAAAAACCTGTTAGAAAAAACTCAAACGGTAAAATAACTACACAACAGATAGTCTAGAAAAAACAGAAACAAATGCATGCAAAATAGTCAAGTTTTAATTAGGGAGACCCAATTTAACCAGATGGTACAACCCGGACTACTTTCACTCTACTGACAGACAGAGAATTTAAAAGCTCTACTTACTAGTCATGCAGGAAAGGTGCTTAACAAGAAAACAGAGCACTTACAGAGATTAGTCAGCAGCAAAAACTTAAGAGTGTCACTGGAAGTTCTTTTAGAGGCAGGTTAACTACAAGAGAAAATTAGTGAGATTTTAGTTGAGTTGTCTACAAGAGCATAAACATGCAAAACTGTCTTTTTTTTTTTTTAATATGTTCCATAAACAGCCTTCAGGCACAGCCTGCAGAGACGTGAGCATTTTGCTGTCTCCCACGATTAACACTTCGTTGATGTTTTACAGGACATCCAGCATTAGCAAGTCGTTGCAGACTCTTTAGCAGACTCCCTCGAATTTGTGGCTCTTCCTCCTATTTGCATTACTGTGGTTCTCTTATGTTGACTTGTCTGGTCGGGAGTAGGTGAAAAATACCCTTTCGGTAATGAAAAGCTGTTATTGTGCTGCCCGTAGTGGAAGGCCACGTATAACTTTTTTTTTTTTACCTAGAAGTTTGCTTTAGAAACCAGAAAATTTGTGCATAGAACAAGACCTATTAAACCGCTGAGATCACATAGCAAAACTCGCACTTAAATCACAGAATCATAGAATGGCTTGGGCCAGAAGGGGCCCTAAAGATCATCTAGTTCCAATTCCCTTGCCATGGGCAGCAGGGACACCTTCCACTAGACCAGGCTGCTCAGAGCCTCATACAACCTGGCCTCGAACAGTTCCAATGATGAGACATTCACAACTTCTCTTGGCAACCTGTCCCAGTGCCTCGCCACCCTCACAGAATTTCTTTCTAATATGTAACCTAAACCTACTCTCTTTCAGCTTGAAGCCATCCCCCCTTCTCCTGTCACTACATGCCCCTGTATTTTAAATAGTCTCTCTCCATCTTTCCTGTAGGCTCCCTTCAGGTACTGGAAGGCTGCAATTTGGTCACCCCAAAGCCTTCTCTTTTCCATCCCTGAAACTGTTCAAGGCCAGCTTGGATGGGGCTCTGAGCAACCCGGTCTAGTGAAAGGTGTCCCTACCCATGGCAGGGATTGAAATTAGATCATCTTTACGGTCCTTTCCAACCCAAGCCATTCTATGATTCAATGATTTGGGATGGGATATGGGATGGCCCATCCCTGGAAGTGTTCAAGGCCAGGTTGGAAGGGGCTCTAAGCAACCTGGTCGAGCGGAAGTCTCAAGGGAACTTAAAAGTTCTTTCAAACCCAAGCCATTCTATGATTCCATTTTACACACGCACACACACATATATATTTTTATATATATATATACACACATATATATGTATATATATATATGTATATATATATATATGTGTATATATATATATATATATATATATAGGCAAGCTCGCTCACCAGCTCGCCCGGAGACGCACCGCACTTACGTGGAGTGAAACATGGAGCCGTCCCTCTCCAGGTAGCCCTCGTAGTGAACCAGCATCATGTCCCCCCACTTTGTCTTCCTGTGGCAGATGAACGGCTTGTGCAGCACCTCCACCTTCACGTCGGCGGGGGGGATCAGCGCCGCGCCCGCGCAGCCCAGCGCGGCGCACAGCAGGGCAGACCGCAGCAGCGCCGCCGCCATCGCCGCCATCGCCGCCATCGCCGCCACCTCCCCTCGGCTCACCGGGCCGCCATCCCGCAACCGCAGCCGTAGTCGCAGCCCAAGTCCCTCGGTCGGTCCGACGTGGCAGCGGCGTTCAGCGCTCCCGGCGGTCCGGCTCCCCCGGCGCGCCCTCTGATTGGCTCGCATCAGGGCGACCCCGGGAGAACCCACCGCCCATTGGGGCGCGCCTCTATCCGTCCCCCAGCTCGCCCAATCGGCAGGCTCGGCTGAGCGGAGGGGTGGGCGGGCCCGTGCGGTCCGGGCAGTCCCAGCGCCGGCGAGCGGGGGAGCCCTGCAGAGCGCTCGCACAATAGAGCCGGCCGCTGCCGGCCGCTCATTGGGCGGTGCCCGCGCGGAGGGCGCGTTCCGATTGGCTGCGGGCGGCCACCTGCTCTGGGCGTTCCGCGCCTGTTCCGTCCCCCCGCGCTCCCCGTTCCCGCCGGTCACGCGGGCCGCGATTCACAGAGCGGTTTGCGCAGACGTAGCGCCGCGGGGCCGCTCGGGGGCTGCGCGGCTGTGGCGCGCGCTGCGCCGGGAGCGTGGCGTCGGCAGGGGGCGGGCGCGCCGCGGGCCGGGCGGGGCGGGCGCCCCCCCGCGATGGCGCTGGGCGGTGGCGGGGAAGGCGCGGCGGGGCGCGGGCGGCGGCGGCGGCGGCGGGCGGCGTGACCCCGCCGGGGGGCGGCCGCGCTGCATGGGGCCGGGGGCCGGCCGGCATGGAGGGGGTGCTGTACAAGTGGACGAACTACCTGAGCGGTGAGTTGCTGCCGGTGCTCAGCCACGGCGGGACGGGGGCCATCTTCTCCTGTATATATATTTATACAACTACATATGTCTCTGTTCGTCTATGTTGGCTGGGTGTGGGTCAGCGCTGCCCCCTGACCTCGCCGTACACGGGAGCAGCCCCGGCGCACCCCGGTTTTCCAGCCGCGCCGCCACATGGTCCCCGCCCGGTTTTTATCCCGGTGCCAGCGCCCGCCCGGGGCGCCCCGCGCCCTCCCCGGATCGTGGGTTGGGGTTTGGGGTTGTTTCGGGTGCGCCGGGTCACGCTCGAGCAGTGTACTTCCCCGTCGTACACACACCCCCGTGGAACTTCTGTTGAGGCGAGCCGGGGTTTCGGGGGAATCCCGGAGCTGGGATTCGGATGAAAATGCTTGGGGAAAAAAAAAAAAAAAAAAAGAAAATAAAAAAGGGGGCTATCCTGCTAGCTCTAGGCCCAGATTTTAGTTTTTTGGGTGTTCCCGTGCCAAGGAAGGCTTGACTTCCATGGCAGAGCGGCAGCAGCCGTGTGTGGGCAGGCTGTGCTCGGCGGAGGTGAAAGGTGGTGGGGTCAGGAGCACCGCAGAGGCGGAGAGGATCTGGTGCCACCCGTGTTCTGTGGAATGTCCACCGCCAGGATGTTCACATGGAATCGGGAGAGGCAGAGTCATGTGACTTGGGGTCGTGGATGGGAGTCTTGCCCAGTGCAAACCTCTATCGGAACAGTTTGGAAACTTGGTGGTCAGAGAAAAGCAACCACGACCACCCTGCGCTGCCAGGTCCGTAGTGTGTGTACGTGGGTTGCCGTCTTGCTTCGGTTTTTCTCCAGAGAGGCTGGAACAGCTGCACCTCTCTGGTTTGCTGGGAAAGTGTAGGAAATCAAAATTAAACAAAGAGAAAGCTGAAGCACAAGCGAGTGTTGAATTAATGTGGCAGGGGGATGGGAAGGAGTAGTGTGAGAGCCTGGATTTATTTGTGTGCTGGAAGATTGCTGAGACTTTTCCCCTTTAGGCAGTAGATGTTCTGGATGGGGAATCAAAATTTGTCAGGTCTCAGTGGATAGACATGGATTTTTGTTGTTGTTGTTAATTATTTGTGAATGCTCTTGATTTATGAAGTCTGTGGCAGTAGGAGCAGCCATGCTTGGCTTTTTCATTTCAATTGCAAAACGCTGGCGGTGATACTAGTCTATACTATACTAGACATACTAAAAATGTCTATGGTTCAGTTGATCTCAAGTTTTATGTGTTTTTCTTTGCATTGCTGACATGCTGGGGTGTATTTGTAAGCCTTGCAATTGCTTTCTTGCCATGAGATTTGGAGAATGTGTGTCTGTGGGAAGCAGTGCATGTTGCAGTAACTGACTGGCATTTGACGTTTTAGTATTAGTGCCCGAGTGTTCATGTGGTTGGCTCAGCTGGATTTGTCTTCTGTTTTGATGGTAAAATGAAGACTTAAGAAATATTAAGTTTCCATCAAAATTAAATTTGTTTTTGTTAGCCACAGTGATAAGAGCTTCCAACCGAATGACCCTTCATGAAGAAGGGTAACACTTTGCAAACCTCAGCCGTAGGTGAATGCATACAGAGGGAAGCTCTTTTCCTTGGATATGTGAGATTTGCACTGTCCTAAAACTAGAAGAGGTTTCGTTCTCAACAGAGAGAAAAATCTGTGGTGGAGGATTGAGGCATCTTTCTGACTTCTCATCAAAACTTGACTCTGCTAGCAAGTGTGGTGGTCAAGGTCTCTCTATGCCTTTTCTTAGGTTGTAGAAGGTCTATGGTATGTTTGAGAACAATAAATTTGCTGTTCTGCAAGTGAACTGTGCCTACATGTGCTTTCTTTTGGCGTAAAATGAAGACTTCCTGCCCTGAAGCCATTGTATTATAAACTTATGCAGGGATTAAAAAAAAATAACCGTCATTCTGGAATGTGGTTGTTTATTGTAGCAATAGCAAAGAGCTGTAGAGTGAGAGACAGGAAAGCCTCCTTTCAGGGATTAAGGGAAGTAAGAAGGTTCAACAGGTCATCCAGAACAGTATTTCTGCCAGTATTCTGCCCCCAATATGCTTTTCCTGTTGCTCAAGGTCAACTAATCTGGTGCTGCATAGTGTGAATGATGCACACAAAAAGCAAGGAAAGTGTGTGCCATCTCTGTATATCACTGTGTGCCTGTGCTACTAACACAATGCTGATGTAAACATGAACAGCAGGTACTTTTCTTCTCAGAATGAGGAACACACTTCAGAGTCAGAGAAGAGATAGGACATTCACCAAAGAACAAGCTTAAAACTGTAGAAAAGGAGAACTGCTTTTCCTTGTTGCTGTGAGAGAGGAGCTGATAGTCTGTTGGTAATTGAGTCTTTTCTGGGAATTTTGGTTTTGTAATGTCTTATGTCATCACCATCATGAGAGGTCAAGTCCACATCAACCTGTTTCCCCCCAGCTCTTGGGCCGGGAGCTAGATCTGTTTTGCAAATTACATGGTTTTTGACAGCAAGAACATTTCAGAAGTGGGAAACAAGTTTGGTTTTCCATGGGCAAAGGACAAAGAAAGCACGGCATGATTGCCAGCAACTGAAAGACAGATTAGTTTGCCTTACTGCTTAAAGAAGTTATCTTGTTTGTAATAAATGCACTTGTTTGTTTTATATAGATTAGGATAAATTAAATCAGTACTACCTGGCAGCCACTTGGAGATAAGGTTTTTCTTCCGGTGTTGATTCTGCACTCACATTGTACTTTCTATATGCAGGGTTTCCAGTGCTGCCTCTGAAATCTCTGAGTTTAGAGAACTGAGATTTGAGTTTTTCTCTGCGCTAATGCAATGGCCACCAGATAGTGATTTCTTAATGCGTTACTTTTGTTTAAGTTCAAGTGAAGCATGCCAGCTTTGTATCAGATATACATGCACACAGGTCTAGCCTATGAAAATGATTTGGGAGATTGTAATAAATGTGTCCCGTGATTGCTCTTGTCTATGCTTCACCCACTAAATTGGTTTAAAACCGGAAGGGAGTAGGGAACTTTGGAAGCAGAATTATCATTGTCATACAAAGGGTGACAGCACTTTTTCTCTTGGGCAAATATATAATACATCTGCAGACTTCAGATTATTAATCCTTAAAATCCCGAGCTGGGTGACTTAAATCATGCAGGTGTGTTATTTGGTCTCAGCTGAGCCTACAGTCAAAGTGTGTAACATGATTTTTAAAAATTCCTGGATTTCATCCTTTGCCTATTGTCTCTATCTGTTAGCGTTGTTCGGTGAAGTTTGTGGAGGCTGGGGATGGACTTATCGCTTGGGTGTATAACTGTTGTTTCAGTACTACTTATTGTAGTAAGCAGTTGGGGTGATAAACGTGTCACCCTCTGCCTTCCCTGTTGCTCCTCGGTCTGTTTTGCTGCTGCTGCCTGTAGTCTTGGCTGAGCATAAAGCATTCTGGTGCGGACAGCATCAAAGCCAGATCCTCGCTGCAGTGTCGTAGAGTGACTGGTCTCAAACTGCTTGCAGGATAGAGAAAGGAGAGAGCGGAGCTGAATTGCACGTGTAGGGTGTTCTTTGCTGTTTGAACTCTCCAACTGAACTCAAATCTGCAATTCATGCTCTTTGTTAAGCATACCTTCTTATTCATAAAATAAATTGATTTAGTCTTTGGAGATTGCCTTGTAAAAGTCATCTATGATTTTGATTTCTCAACAGGTTTATAGAATGAGTAAGCTATTGCTGGGAAGCAGAGCATGGAGTTGGGGAATAAGTCCCTTCAGTGGTATTTGAGAGCTTGGCACTTTCAAGTTGATTTTTTTCCTTTCTGCTGAAATTCAGTTTAGTTTACATATTCAGTGTAGGCACACACCTTACCTGGGATTGCTGACCACAGGCAGGATTGCTACTAACTCTGGAGAAGGTGATATGTATCAGCTCTTGGCTTGGATATCAAAGACAGCTTCGTCATTAGAAAGAAAAATGATGACTACTTCCACTGGCTTGCCTGGTATTTGTTACATGCTCCACAAAATGCCTTTGATCGCTTTTCCTTACAAAGCTAAGCTTTTCCCGATATTTAAATATTCACTTTCTTATTTGCGCTGAGTAACTCTAACCCTAATTTGTCTTCCTCAAGGCATGATACACTCGCATTCATGCCGTCACCAGTGATGCTGCATCACACCACATACTGTAGTTAGCTCTCCCCATCTTCCTGTATGTAATCATCCCCTCTCAGTTTATTGTTGTGCTTTGAATTCTTTTCAGTTTATCCTAAGATGCCAAGAGCCAGCACCAAGCAGTAAATTTCAGCTTTCACATGAAACTTTGAACTACTCTTGTCTCTAATGATTCAGAATTCCTTAATAAACTTGGGGGGAGGGTTCAAGAAAATGCGAAAAAGCGTTAGTTCTTCTATCTTGAATCTGGATGCACATGATATTGCTTAAACTGAGTCTTTGTTTTGGGAGTTTAACAAATCTGGCCTTTTAGGGTGGGGGACACGTACACTTCAGTTGCTAGCAAGCTGTGGAAATAAGGTCCTCTGTTTCCAGAGATGGAGGAAGTAATCAAAAACTTCACACTTAGATAAACATTTGGTTCTAAAAGGTTTTTTGTTATTTCCCCTTCATTTTAGCCTCTGGTTGTAGTCCAAGTCCTGATTGTATAAAATTAGAAGTCTGGCTTTTATGGAGGTGGACCTAGACAGCTGAGGTTTCTGTTGCCTTTAGGGCAATAGTCTGCCTTCTATTACTGGCTCTAGCTGCTTTCAGAGACCAAGTGTTGGTTTAGGTGGATACCTGAGTCTCACCCAGTTCTGGCTACACTTTTCACACAGAATGCATCAGGGTCTGGTTAGTTAATTCTCTTTGGACTTTTCTTAATTGTGTTTTTGTGGTTTGACCTTCTTTCTCATGGCTTTCTTCTCTTCCCCCTGTTTTTCCTCATGCAGCAATCTTGCTGTTGTCCAGCCTATTTGGAATTGAGTAATGTGCTTGCAGTAGAAAAGTTTGATGAGGCTGCAGGAATAGAAATCGGTGTCCCCTCTCTCCTCTGTAAGTGTTACAGCAGTGCTGCAGAGCCTACATGGTGCAGCGTTCCCTGGTGCAGGTATGCTGCAGTACCAGTGCCTCTGCATTCAGTCCTTCTGCACTGAAGTGAGTAAGTGATCACGGGGAACGGCTGGGTAGGACAGAAGCAAAAGGTGTGGTAGACTGATGTTGAAGAGATATTGCCATGTGGTATCTGTATGTGCTTACATAAATTCACTGTGTGGGCTCAGTCTGGCCTGATAAGAACCCCAGGGGTCAGAGACAGGAGCAGTTGTTTGCTGGGGCTGGGAAGTATAGAGAGAGGAGAAAAAGTCCTGGGAGCTTTGTATGACTTAAATTAGTGCATCTGAGCAGTGGCCTGCATTATTGAACTTTTGCCTCCATCGCTCACCACAATCTCCTCTCTGCCCTTCATCCTTTCACTGAGTCCCCTTCAAAAATGCCTCATGACTGGTACATTGTGCCCTCTGTGCCTTGGCCAGTCACTGGCATAAAATCGTTTGCAAAGAAACCCAGTTGCCCTGTGGTGGCAGGATGATTTTTGAATGCTGCTAGCATTGCCCTAACACTTGTGATGGAAGCAAAGGTGGACTTTATGGAACTCCTATGAGAAAAATCATTTGGGAGAAGGTCATTGTGTTACAGCTGGTTCCAGCTGTTGCTTCATTCACTTGAACCTCTAATGTTCCTCAAACAAGTGCTTTTAAAAGTGATACTATTGTTAAAGTGCTAAGTCTGTTAACTTCATTACCTTTATGGGCTTTTGGTATTGATTCCTGCTGTTAATATGCACGTAATCAGAGTAAAATTGCAATATTTTATTTGCAATAAATATTTTATTTAGCTGTTTCCTAGGTGAGAGGATAATAGAGAATAGGCATGGATTGTCACACGCTCCTGTCTGCCTTTCTGGTGTCCCTTATGGATACAGATGGGATTTTTATGGCGTTAAATTGTTTTGTTGTTGAATTAAGGCTGCAAAAATGTGTTCCAGCACCCGGGAAAATACTGTGTAGCCTTAGGAGGCTGTATAGAAAAAGTAGGCAGCGGTTCTGGGTGTAGATTGCTTGTGTCAAGATAACCAACTGTATTACTTCTGTTTCTTGAATCCAAATAAAGGTAAAAAGTTTCAAGTTAGAACTCTGTGATATACTTTTTTGCTAAACGCCTTTCCTGACTAAAAACCTTGTGGTGACTGCCAGCATGAAACGTGTTACGACCCGCCCCAGGAAAAGGGGAGAGGGGGGTAACTCAGGTTCCATCAAAAATTCCTTTGGGGTGGATTACAGCGAAACAACACTAAATAATCGGTGTATGAAAACATATATGGATAAGATTTATTTTAACAATTTTGAATCAGTAGGTAAGTTAACATTTTCGGGTGCTGTAACCTTTCTAGGGAGGAGAAAAATGCATAGGGGAGAGAAAGACAGGGTGAGAGTAAGGGAGAGCAAGAAAAAAAAGAAGATGAGATAATCACCGCCCACTGGATCCAGCGATGTCTTGATCCGCAGGCGGTGGGGGGAGAAGGAAAAGCAAAAACCCCCGCCAAAACCCCAAAGTCACCAGTCAAAATTCACATACTTAGCACCTCCCCCAGGGCGGGGAGCCGTCCCCATAGGTTGGCGTCCCCCTTTTTTGGCGCGGAGTCCACGAGGAGGGCGTGGCAAACTCAGCTCTTCCCGCCTTTTCGGGTCTTGACATCTTCTGCACTGAAGGAGGGGGGGGGGATGGGCCCAGTTGCCCACCAGAAAGTCAAAAGCCTGTAGAAGTCTCCCAGAATGCATAAATCATTAACTGTTTCAGTCTCTGACACCACCCCGTGATTTATGCATTCAATGATTTTTTTTTCTTCTCTGTGAATCTTCTTTGTGGGCGGTGCTTCTCGTAACAGGAAGACAGAAGAGTAAAGGAAAGGAAGAGATAGCCCCAATGCACTGCAATTCTCCTCTCTCAAAAAAACAACTTTATAATAAAATAGTAAGCTAATTTGTATTAGCTACTCTCTCTCCACCCCGTGAGTGATCAGGGTGAGTAATAGGCTACAATCAAATTTCTTAACATTAATAAGGTTACAAACATATATACATACTTGAAATTATACATCAAAAACATTGAGTTACTTGGGAGCTGGTAAAAGGCTTTCTTATGTTCTCTTTGGGCCTAAATTTAGTTCTATTTGTTAAATTTAACCAAATATGAAATTCAATGCCTCTCAAGGCAGAGGGCTAACGTATATAATACATATTTGTATGATTTCAAATATGCATGAATACTTGTACTAACTCCCAGGTTATATTTGGTTGAGTTTAGATATTTAAAAAGACAAAATAAACTTGGCAATAATTAAACTAACAATACATCTCAGGAAAACTACACAAACAAGTTAACAATCCTTAATACAAGTAATTTTGGGAGTAGGGGAACACAAACACAATGTTTGTGGTAGGTTCAAAACTATTAGGATCATGACATTTTTAAGATAAAACACATGCAAACAACCAATGTGGTAAAAAAAACAGTATAACTCTTCAGTTCTGTTGTCATTTCATGTTGTCATAGGATAATGAGAACTAATGATAACAGCAGCAGAAGGCTTTATCGGTATCATGTGGTGTGATCTCTTCTGCTGGTAGGTTTCTGCAAAAAGAACAAATCTGGCCCATTGCGGACCAATTGTTAAAAAGAAGGAAGAATCCATCGAGTGTTTATTCGATGGTCCTTCTCGTGAGCATCTGTGGCTACCCATGTATGAGGGTTAACCAGGGTTTTCAGAGTGAGTGGCACTTGTCCCACAGAGGGTAGATTTACTAATACGGGTTGGCCTGGATAATGGAGTGGTTTTACAGGATCTTTACTTTTGTTTTCCCTCAGTAAAATAGTGGGGGGTTCGGGGCAGAATGCTGTAATTCGAGGGCAACCGTTTATTCCCCATCGGCTATTGATTTTGGTTACTGCATCAGAAACTCTGGAGGCCCATTCAGGGTTATGAGGTTTTATGGCTCGCTTTAGGAGCCCATTGGTACGTTCCACAATACCATTTGCTTGTGGATAATATGGAGTGTGGAAGGTCCATTGAATTCCCTCTTCTCGGGCCCATTCTTGTACCACCCCGGCAGTGAAATGGCTCCCATTGTCTGATTGGATAGACTTTGGTTTGGGTAGATAACTGAACCATAGCTTTAGAGTTTTCACAGTATTCTCTCCCGTGGCTCGTCGCACAGCTTCAGCCAGGGTTAATCCTGATATTATCTCTACCCCAACCAGGATGTATTGTTTTCCATAAGAAATTCTGAAAGGACCAATGTAGTCTACCTGCCAGGTATCCCACAATCCCTTATTATCCCTCAGGTGCAGGGGTGGATCTTTCAGTGGATCATGATCTTTCAACCTGGTGCGGCATAGACTACAGGCAGAGATCACTGTGTTGCACAGCTCCCTGGTAACTGGCCACCCTCTACTGATTGCTTCTTTAAACAGATCTCTGTTTCCTGAGTGGTCTCTTTTTACATGTAACCATTCTAACAGACGTTCCCAATTTTGTCCCTCTCCCTCTATTGTTATCTTAGCTAACCGTGTCAGTGAGTCTACTTGATTGTTTAACAGATGAGCGGGGTTGTTATCTGTTTGGTGTGCAGCAACCCATCCCACAAGGAATGTTTTTTGTTTAGCTATGTTTAGGATCTCTTTCCATTTTTCTTGTTGCCACACTGATATTTGATTCACTTCCCATTGATTTTGTTCCCAAAAAGGGAGCCATTCTGTACATCCTTTGAATACTGCATAGGAATCTGTGTAAATGTATGTGTCTCCTTCAGTGTCTGCTTCTCTGGTAAATACATTCCATACTGCTACTAACTCCCCGACCTGAGCACTCCCTTCTCCTTCTGTCACTACCCTGTCCCCTGAATCAACATGTAGGGCCACGGCTCGATATTTCCACACTTTTCCTTCTCGTCTGGCAGAAGCATCTGTAAACCAAACATTTTTTAAGTGAGGTTCAAAAGCGGGAGCAGGTTTTATACAGGAAGGAGGAGGGTTTGAATCAGGTAGCTTACAAGATTGTTCTTGTATTTGGAGTATTTTTGGAGCTCCTTCAGTTATTTGACGAGAGTGATAGTAATGATCAATTTGTGCATACCATCTCCGGACTGTTTCTCTCTGAGCTACCCCTGCAGGAGGGGGGGTTCCAGATATCACTGGCTTTAAAACCTTAAAAGGCCCTCGCAGGATGATTGATTGGTGTTGAATTGTCTTTTCTGCTTCCTGCAGGGCTAAACAGACCACAAACAGGCCTTTTTCCCAAGCAGAGTATCGTTTTTCAGCATCTTTTAGGCTGCGAGAAAGAAAACCAATGGGGCGAGTGGGACCTTCAGGTCCCCGCTGCCACATATGTATGGACAGACTGTGGATTGCAAATCCCCATTCAATTTGGAGTGGATCTGTGGGATGTATGGGCCCCAGAGTTTGGTATACATTAGCTTCAAAGATTAGTAATTTCAGGGCTTCTTCATGCATGGGGGTCCACTCCCATGTTGTTTTTTTTCGTGTCAGGTCATACAGGGGACGAGCAATAATGGAGAAATCTGGCACATGTTTCCTCCAAAAAACCAGCAAACCTAAAACATGCTGGAGCTCTCTTTTACTCTCTGGCATCTTTACTTGCTCTAGGGTGTTTAAGGTTTCAGGAGGGATGCACACTGCTCCTCCTTTCCACCATATACCTAGGAATTTTACTTCGGAGGAGGCAAGCTGTACCTTTTCTGTGGGAATTTGGAGCCCCAGACTTTCTAGGTGAGTGATAATATTTTTCTGGGTCTGGTTCACTGGTATAACATCGGAGCCACCAATTAATATGCCATCAATATACTGATATACCTTAGTTCCTTCTTCAGGAGTAATTTGAGCCAGCTCCTGTGCGAGTGCATGATGGGCCAGGGTAGGGGAGTGTCGGTATCCCTGAGGTAGGCGAGTAAAGGTATACTGATTACCCTCCCAGGTAAAAGCAAAACGATCTTGGTCTGCCTCCTGTAAGGGAACCATAAAAAACATATCTTTGACATCAATAGTTGCAAGAATTGGATGGGCCTGCTCCTGAATTGTAGCAATCAGCTCAGCTATGTTTGGTACTGCAGCTGTCAGGGGGCCACTGTTAGAGTTGAGCCGTCGATAATCTACTGTGAGCCTCCAATTTCCGTTAGGTTTACGAACAGGCCATACCGGCGAATTGTATGGTGAGTGTGTAGGGACAACCACTCCTTGCTCCTGCAGTTCTGCAATTACTGGAGCAATTCCTTCACGTGCCCCTAAAGGGAGTGGGTAGGGTTTTACGTTTGTTATTTTGGAAGGAGGCAGACTTGGAGCGGTTTGTAACAGACGGACAGAGAGGGATGGGAGACCAAACACCCATTCTCTCCCTCTGGCATCTGTCCAGGCTCGACCCTTTAATAAATCTAACCCCAGGATGTTAGCTGGTAGTGGCCCCACAATCATGGTAGTTTCTGTGGCTGTCTCATCTCCCGGTAACCAGCATTTTACTCGAGCAGTGTATTGGGGTTGGGATTTGCCAAAGGCATCGGTTACCCATATTTTTTTTTTGTCTGGCTTAATGCCACACTGGGTAGCAGCTTCAGTTTGGAGTGCTGAGACCTGTGCACCCGTGTCCACCAGGAATGTAACCAAAGATTTAAAAGGGCCGAGAGGAAAAGTGATCACCATATCTCCCTGGTTGTTTTCTGTGAGCCTTCTCATATAAACCCACTGACCGCTCCCCGGCTCACTTAA
Organism: Pipra filicauda; assembly: GCF_003945595.2. Classification (NCBI taxonomy): domain Eukaryota; kingdom Metazoa; phylum Chordata; class Aves; order Passeriformes; family Pipridae; genus Pipra; species Pipra filicauda. Next base: position 3,410,130 of record NW_024105031.1, on the reverse strand, counting down.
TGGGAGCGGCGAGTCCCGTTTCCCAGCTCGGGATTGGTTAAACTGATTTCTGATGGAGCTGAGGGAACCACAGTGTTGGATTCCTGGAGAGGGTTGCCCCCAGGGGGTGACTCACGCTCTTTGATCTTATCCCACTGCTTTATCAAGTGTTCCAAATTAGCTGTGGGTAGTTTATCCATCACTTCTCGAGGAATTCCTTTCTCGATACCCTCCACCCACAAACTGTACCTTGTTCGCTCACTGGGTGTTGCACTTTGCTGACGATTACCTGGCAAAGGTGATTTTCGGATCTCTCCTACCCTCCTGATATCTGTTTTTTGCTTAACACTACTTGTATCAGAGACCCCCAACTGTCGACCAGTAGTTACCAATTCTTGGGCTACCTCTAACCAGGTCATCCCCAGTGGAGCACCCCTTCTTCTGGGGGTTGTCATTATGCGCTCTTGTAGTTGTTTAGCATGAGTTTTTAGTGCATCAGGCAGGCCTCTTATCAGGGCAGGAAATCTTTGTGGATCCGCTTCGAGTTCCATAGGGGAATGCCGCTGCGAGTCCAACAATCTTGTATGGATTAATTGGAGGCATGCAGCTTTTTGTACGCTTTCGACAATGTGGCCAATTGTGGGGGTTTTAATTGTGTGAGGATCTCCCCTTTCGATAGGGTCTAACCCGCCTGCCCAGTAGGCAGCTCTCTGGGTCAGCGGCCACGGGGCTCGGTTATCATTTGTGGCCAGGAAGACCCCTGGGCCCCAAAATCCTCTGGCCTCATCCTCACTTAACAAAATCCGATCCCCTCCTGTAAGGGACACTCTCCACACATATTCAGTCTCTGATTCACTGGCTTTACGACTGTATTTTTCCTGAATTTTGGCCAGTGCTTCCCCCGTGTACGGGGTAATTCGTGTGGTAGTTTGCCGATCTGCCCCCTGGCCAGTGGTTTCAGTTTTAATGAGGGGACGCATATGTATTGCCTCGTCCTCCGGGTAACTTTGCTTCAACTCTTCTAATTCCCCAGAGGGGTACAGGGATTTGCTAACATCTACCGGTTTAGGGTATTTTGAACTAATGTCTCGCAATTCACAATTTTTCATTTCCAGTATCTTCTTAAGCCTTTCATTTTGTTCCTCCTCATCTTGCAGAGCTGATCGAAGCAATGAGTTAATCTCTCTCTCCTTCTCCAGTGCCTGTCGTTCAGCAGTTAACTGCTGGCGTTCTTTTCCTAATTGCTCCTGTAATGCCTTCATTGTCTCTTGAAGAGACCTTATCACCTCACCGGTAGATTTTTGAATAGCCTCTTTTTCTAGCTGGTCCTGCAAAGATCTCATTGACTCTTGGAAAGATTTTATCACTTCACTTACAGATTTCTGAATAGCTGATTTTTGCTTTTGCACTGCTCTAAGGAACACGCCTAAGACAGCACCCACAAAAAACAATTCTAAACCAAGGATAGCTATCAGGAGGGAATAATCCCCATATAACTCAACCTGGGGTGTCATCCCCTTTGCCTCAGTCATTAACCCAGCTTAGGTTAATGTCTTTCTCCCCCTTAACCCTCTGAGGGCTGGTTTGACTCTCTCCTGGAAAACCTTTCAACAGGTCCAGGTACCAGAGAACCTTTCAACAGGTCCAGGCCACACCAGGAAACCTTTCAACAGGTCTGATGTGCCCGGGTCACACCGAGAGGAGAAAAATTCTCACTATAATTTTACAGCGAGGGGACGGTCACCATTTGACTCGCCCTCGGTATCAGTTTTAGAATACACCGATTACTCCACCACATCCAAAGGATCCTGCCGACTACGCCAAAAATGTTACGACCCGCCCCAGGAAAAGGGGAGAGGGGGGTAACTCAGGTTCCATCAAAAATTCCTTTGGGGTGGATTACAGCGAAACAACACTAAATAATCGGTGTATGAAAACATATATGGATAAGATTTATTTTAACAATTTTGAATCAGTAGGTAAGTTAACATTTTCGGGTGCTGTAACCTTTCTAGGGAGGAGAAAAATGCATAGGGGAGAGAAAGACAGGGTGAGAGTAAGGGAGAGCAAGAAAAAAAAGAAGATGAGATAATCACCGCCCACTGGATCCAGCGATGTCTTGATCCGCAGGCGGTGGGGGGAGAAGGAAAAGCAAAAACCCCCGCCAAAACCCCAAAGTCACCAGTCAAAATTCACATACTTAGCACCTCCCCCAGGGCGGGGAGCCGTCCCCATAGGTTGGCGTCCCCCTTTTTTGGCGCGGAGTCCACGAGGAGGGCGTGGCAAACTCAGCTCTTCCCGCCTTTTCGGGTCTTGACATCTTCTGCACTGAAGGAGGGGGGGGGGATGGGCCCAGTTGCCCACCAGAAAGTCAAAAGCCTGTAGAAGTCTCCCAGAATGCATAAATCATTAACTGTTTCAGTCTCTGACAAAACGTGTGGCCACATGAACTAAACTTAGGCAATCAGCTGTCACAAACTGGATTGTAAGATTTGGTGTGGGTGCCCAGTAGTCAAGATTGCAAGCATGCTGAGATCGTGGAAACAAGTGTTTCATCCATTTGTGATATGGAGATTTCCATAGCCTTAATTCCCCTGGGAAATCCCTGTCTGTTGGACGTTAGCACATTAAGACCAGAAGTGGTCCTTCCGGGCTTCTTGCGAGACACCGGCACTGTCTTGGTCCTATTAGAGCTGAGTTTTCAGCAGCTCCCATCCAGCTGTCATTGGCTGACACAGTGCTGTGCAGAAGCTGCGATCCTTCTGTCCTTGGGCACTGGGAGATAAAGCAGTAGGTGGTGGTACGATGAACACATGGCACAGTTTACGTTTTCTCAGGGTGGGGTGAAACGACAGGTATTGCCTGCTCTTGCTGTGTGATGTCTCTGACCATCAGGGCACCTGCTCTAGTACTCTTGTGACCTGCAGAGAAAAACAGGGATCCACCCCCCTCTGCCATTGGCAGCTAAGTCTTGGATCTTGCCCGTGATATTAGCAGTAGGAATGTGATGAGGGTTTTAGCTCCTCCTATTAGACGGATGATGTTGTAACGTGCAAAGTTCATAATTATCTCCTATCCAACTTAAAGTCTGAATTAGGATCAAAGAAATCCAAGGGCTATCTATTGCTGAGTTTTTATATAAACCTATGCTGACGCTCAAGAAATTAATAAGCATAAAGTGTTACATAATTCTAGTGGAAAGAAAGCAATAATGAAAACCTGAGTGTCTGGCCTTTATGCCTTTAGAAATGCAACTGGAACTGGCGTGTCTTAATTGCAGCTTGTTTTCCAGGTCATCAGTTTGACTTCTTGAGTATGTAATTATCCCAGATGGTTTGGCTTTGTGGATGTCTGACATGATCTACGTGTCTTCAAATGTTGGGTTTTTTTCTTCACTTTGGAAGGAATGCTGTCTGGAGTCTGAGTTGTGTAACATTAAAGTTTGAATTATGTCCAAATTTCAACTGTGTTATCAAGAAATGTCAAGTTTGCTCAGTGATAGCTATATCCAGACTTCCTGAAGTGTAATGGTGGAAGTAGGCAGATCTTTTAGTCTGTGGAAACTTCTGGAGAAATAGTGAATCTTTAGCAGGCACAGACTGTTTAAGTATCTGTTTTTGTAGTGGACAGTATCAGATCTTCCAGGTACTACAGGCAGTAACTGTAAGTTTCACACGGGAGTGCGAGATGTGCCTTAATCAGTGTCTGTAAAGTTGTCTGGGATCTCTTCACTCTCTTCTGTGGCTGAGATCTTAAGCTACTAATCACTTTTATTGTGCATTGCATTTTATTGTCTTTTTTTACACATACCTTTCCTCAGCAAAGTCAATTTTTACTGTTAATGGCACTGATCCTCTAAAACGAGCTCTGGGAAGTATGAGCTGTATTTTTTCCTGCCTGTGCACCACCAGTATAAACGGACTTAGTAGACTCTTCTTCAAAGTTGTATTAGTGCTGGCACCTGTAAGACCTTTAAAGGTTCAGCTTTACCTTTCTGTATGAGGTGAAGTCTGAATGCACAGTTCCAAAAATTGCAATATTCCTATGACAGTTTATGGGGACAAAATAACAGTGAATAAACCCAAGACTTGTGTTTGTGGAAGGTGTCTTTTTTCTGCTTTGTTTTTTGTTATGAGCGTTTTTTCCTCTGCTCCTTGTTTGTCTGCAAAGGTGAAGCTCTTGTAATTAGAGATTGTATCCCTGTTGCAGTGCCCATGATTTGTCAACCACGTGCTATTTTTAGCTAGTTGTTTAGGATAACCTTCCCATGGCTGCTGACTTAGTGTAAGTGAGTACCAGGTGGTTAGTGCATCTTCTGACAGAACCTTGCTGTGATTCTTTTTTTTAAATTCACTTCCTTTTATGAAAATGTATTTTTGTTAGTGTAACAATTCTGTTCTGAAAATATATGCTGTCCTAGGTAGCAATTATCTGTCATAGTCTTTTTTTAATACATCTCTAATAATTAAAGAATAGTTGGATTCTGCAAAAGAAGACAGGCAGTTGCTGTGTCCCCCTCAACAAAACAAGACCCAGAAAGAAAAAACCCAACCAAATGAAAACCTCAATAGAATATATTGACTCATAACATATTTTTAACCAGGCTCCAAAGCAATGGAGGCAGAGTGCAGAGTGCTTCGTATGTTGGCTAATTGATTGCACAGCCTTTGATTGATGGGATGCAATTTGTTTGAGCATCAGCTGCAATTGTAAGCTGTAGGACCACGGCTGAAATGATTCATGCGCAGCAGCAGGATCTTCAGACTGAATTAGAGGCTTGTATTGACTGTGGCGCTGTGCATTATTTAAAGGATTGGTTCTGTGCCACTGAGTGTCTGAAGCAATTAACTGCTTCTCTCTGCTGAACAATCACTTCCTTTTTTTGTGAGTTTCTACATATCAATGGTGACTTTTAGGATAGTTTCTTTATTTTGGAGGCAAGACAAATAAAAATCAGTCCTTTTTTTTTAATTCGCATTCTTGTGATTTTTTTCCTCTTCATATAAAGTAAAAGAGCATTGAGAATACATTGGCTTTTTAATGTCTTTATATTCTTCTAGGAAATAATGGAAGAGCTCTGGAAGGGTGTGAAAAAAATACTTACATTTAACTTATTTTCCAACCACTCCATAAGGTTCAGCAATCTACAGACCAGGTCGGCCTGGATGCAGTGGTATTGCTTGCTTAAAAATAAAAAACAAACCCAAACCCTACTCTTACTGAGCTTAGGGCTTTAGGGTTTTCTGACCTTGAGGCTTTAGGGCTTTCTGACCTTAAACTGAGTTGTGCTTGGTTTCAGCAACAGCCCAAAGGAATCAGTCTCTAGCTGGTAGGGAGCTGTCATTCCTCCAGTGTGGTATCAGTCCAAGCCCAGCCTGGACTCCTGCGGTGCTGTGCTGGTTGGCAGAGCCCTGGTGTAGGGGACAGCAGAAATGATGCCCCTCTGCAAAAACACCTAGGAGCCACATGGCCCACATGGTCTTGTCCAAGTGTTTTTCCCAGAGATGGTTTGCTGGCACAGTGTGGGAGCTTCAGAATCTCGCTCCATTGGTCCAGGCCAGGGAAGCTTGTTGCACCCCAGTAATGAAAGCTGCTTTCCTCCAGTGACATTGCTACCTCATTTCTTCTAAAGTTAATGAGCTCATAGTTTTAATTAGACATAAATGGCATCTGTCATATCTGGTTTGTTTTTTAACTTTTTGTACTGCTGTAGTACTTCCAAAAATAGAGAACCAAAAGGGTAATTTACTTCTGAAGCTGGGCAGCGGGGTGGGCAAAAGTGTACCCAGAACTAGTAATGCGGGTCTATCCTTGTGTTTTGGTTATTCTCTGGAAAGGTATCCAGAAGTCCAAGTCAGTAATTCAAGACTACTTTTTATGTGGGGAGCATGAGAGTTTCAAGAGCTGTTGAAAACTGCTTCATTGAAAGATGGTGTTCAGAAATCAACACATCCGCCTCTGTTCCCTCCTTCTGTTGATTTTTAGGAGTTTCTTACCCGTTGTTTTTTCAAGATAACTTGGCTAGCCCTTTCTGCAAGGGAAGATGACTTGGGAGGCAAGACAGCTGGGGTGGCTTTTGTGAAGAGTGAAGAGGTGGGTTGAGGAGTGATGGAAGGAATTGAGGGGTGAACTTGGAAGAGAGAATGAGTCAGTAATGCCATGTTACCAAAACTGCTGAAAATGACATATGGCATCTCAGACACATACAGCCATGGTCCAGCTGCCTGCAGAAAGGACATGCAGGTGCCAGGAAGCAGGGGTTATGGGGTACAAGATCCAGGCCTGTCCACAAGTCTTGCTGCTACGAAGGGGTTAATTTTCCAGGGGGACTGAGAATCTTTGGGGCCTTATTTTGCAGTGTGTCCTGAGTGAGAGAGGTGGTGGAGTTGCAGGGAGAGAACTGAGAAATGTAGTTTTGTTTTTCAGGCTGGCAGCCTCGATGGTTTCTCCTCTGTGGTGGCATCCTGTCCTATTATGACTCTCAGGAAGATGCCTGGAAGGGTTGTAAGGGAAGCATCCAAATGGCCGTTTGTGAAATTCAAGGTAACTAATATACAGTAACACTTAGCTGCATGAAATTTGTCTAATAATGTTGCATTCAGGATGAGATTTCAGGTGACAAGAGCTATTGGGCAGCTTGATTTCTTCGGTATATATTTGTGAGAACTCAGTAACTTGATCTATATGCCAGTTTTTATTCCATGGTATTTTGAAAGTGTTGAGAGAGCTGCAAGCCTCAAATATCATGGGTATTCTATCATGCAGGTGGGTCACTGTTTTTCTTGAGCTGCGGTGGAACATCGCACAGCTTCAAATGACTCCCCATAAGCACAAGGCTGAAGCTAGAAATGTGAATAATAAACTTCAGTACTAGGTCTGCTCATTCATATTGGATTATTTGCCACATCTTTGAGGTTCAGTTACAGACTGGAAGCCTGAAAGAGAGGCTTGACAGAAGAGGATGCCCTTTCCATAAAAACTTCCAGATGATACTGATCACAAAACTGCCTTTCATAGCCTTTTGTCACACAGCTGTACACGTGTGTCCTGTCCATTCCCTTACTCTGAAGAGAAGTCATACAATGGTAGCAGGAGAAGTTGGAGCTGTAGGTTCCTCCTCTTTCACTACCGTTTGACCTGCCACGTAACATATCTGCTGAGATATTTCGTTGGGCTGGGAAGGGCCGAGGGTCTGAAATCTATGTTGCTTTCAGTTCATCCTGCAGATAACACACGAATGGACCTGATTATCCCAGGGGAACAATACTTCTATCTGAAGGCAAGAAATGCAGTTGAAAGGCAAAAGTGGCTGGTTGCACTAGGAACTGCCAAAGCCTGTCTGACTGACAGCAGGACACAGAAGGAAAAAGGCAAGAACACCCTTTTGCTGGCACATGCTGTTTGCTTTATATTTCCTCATCCTTGCCCTAGTATATGTACACAGAAATGTATTAATGGGAACATTAGCTAGAAATCTCAGGTGTTAACTCCCAGGACAGGAATTTGCAAACTTTGGCTTTTTCTTAAAATGTACTATGTATAAATCATGTAAAAACTGTGTGCTGGTGGATTCTGTAAGTACAATGAGTAAGTAGCTTCTGACTATGGATCACTGGATGCAAAGTGTACAAGAATGTAAAATCCCCACCTTCTTCAGCTGTCTGAATATAATGACCCAGCCTCTCATACCAGTGTCTCTTGAGCTTTGAAGTTCCTCAGACCCTTTCCTTCCACGTTCTAGCTGGGCTGTCTTATGCACTTCAAGAACCCCTTGGCAATTAGGAAAAAGTTTGCACTTGGTTCCAAATGTGCGTACTTGTATTCAGAAACTTAAATCTGACCATGGTGAGACTGTGAAAATTAATTCACTTATCTCTTTGCTTTCACCAACAATCTCACTTTCACCCCAGTGAAAACCCCTGTTGCTTACAAGCATGGCATGGTCGGTGTGAGACCTCATACCTTAACCTTGTGTAACCTCAGCACAATGACTATGCAGAAGATGGGAAAACAGGAAATTATTGTTAATGTCCTGAGCAAATGCAGGGGGTGGTGAGCACTTCATTCCCTTGAGGTGAGGAACTGCTTCTCCTCTTAGCCTTATGTGCGTCTTCACCAGGCTTTGCATCTGCTGGTTCAAACTGAATCAGAACTGAGTAAAAGATGCTACTGTAGGGTCCTACACAAAGTGGAGATCTGATGCACAGTGCCTAGAAGCGTTAAAAAGTTGTATCCATAAGCTGACATACAGTAGCACATGGTATAAAGCTACTGATGTATTTGCATAGCTAAACCACGTTAATCTTATTAACAGACAATTTATTTTGTAGTTCTGGGACTCTGATGTCAAAAAAAAAACCTTCTGAAAAATCTCAGATTGACCATTAGTCTTATCTGGATTAGTCGGCTCAGTTCTGTGTTCTCCAGTGCAGGAAACATATGGGTATACTGGAGTGAGTCCAGCAAAGGGCCACTAAGATGATTAAAGGCATATCTGGATGGGAGAGGATAAAAAAGATGGAGCCAGTCTCTTCTCAGTGAATGAACAAGAGGATAGATTTTAATACAAGCGACTCCATTGAGACATAAGCAAAAATGCTTATATTATGAGGATGAGGGAGCACTGAAAGGTTGCACAGAGAGGTCGTGGAATCTCCATCCTTGGCAATGTTCTAAACCTGACTAGGCATGGCCCTGAGTAACTTGCTCTGGCTGACTGCTTCGAACAGGGGAGAAGGAATAGCTGGTCTCCAGAGGTCTCTTCCAGCTTCATCCATTCTATGATTCAAGTGTGCGTATATATATCTATATTAAAGTAATCCTTTTGTGTTGGACAGGATGCATCTTTTACATCCAGTGTTTTCTACCTACAACCCTATCTAAACAGTGCTATTGCTTGGACCTTAAACTACTTTGTGAAAACAAAAGTAATATGTAGGGAGTTTGTGCTGTTTAAAAGGCCCACTACAGTCAAATGTTTTGTACTTGCTTGGCATCAAATACAATAAATTTAACTCTTCCTTTGTTTCACTTTTAGAGTTCACTGAAAACACAGAAGCCTTGAAGACTAAAATGTCTGAACTTAGACTGTACTGTAACCTCCTTGTTCAGCAAGTGCATAAAACGAAGGAAGCTAGCATTTCTGGTGTATCAGAACCAGAGGTACAGCTCTTTTTTGGTGCAGACCACATCTGTAAAGTCTTGAGCATTGTGAACTTTTCTGGTTAGCCAGTGTAGTATTCACTCACAGTTACTTAATGTTGCAACCTCTTTCTGCAGAGATCCTGTGGGAAATAATGTGCTCACACAACAGTTCTTGTTTAAATGGAGTAATACTCCATTGTTGCAAATAACTTGCCCAGAGCTGGGCTAGCGAGTAGTGAGATGAGATCTGGTATCTATGATCTAGACAATAACATCTCTGTAGGTGATCATGTGTATAATGGATCAAAAAAAAAGATCTTTTATAAAAAGATAACTTGCAAGAAGTGCACATTTTTCTGCCCCTGAGTCTAATATCCTGCTCAGCAAAACACAACCAAAACCATTAGAAGGTCAAGAGATGATGCAGACCTCAAAAGAAACAAAATTGGTGTAAAGAACTGCCTAGTTACCCTCACTTAAGTTAAGGTTTCAAACCTTTCAAATCTTCCTGACCAAAGAAGCCTCATTTAAGAAGGATCTTCTAGTGACAGCAATCTGCCCCTTGCTTTGAGAGAGAAATGCGTGAAGAGGGATGCACTTCACTTGCTAGAGAAGTTGGTGTGGAGTTCCAGGATGCCTCTCACTGGACAGATGGGTCCTCGGGTGCAGAACAGGCAAGGAAAACACCTGAAAGTTAATCATTTGTATGTCCAAACAATCTCTGCAAAGATACTTGATAAACTGTTTCTGGTGAATTAAAAGACAGTCCAGAAGCATGATGTAGTTTACAAATGACTAAGAGGCACTGTTAGAACTTGCAGCTCACAGGTGTTGACCTGTAATGTAGTGTTTATCCAGCTTGTATTTCATGCATCTGGGGGAAACCCGTCTTTCCTACTGACATTTAACTGGAAAGATTTATTGCTAAAAGCATTTCAGCATCAATAACTGCACTTCACAGAGATGAAGAGTATTGTGGTGATGTGATATTTCATTCTGCCCTTTTTTCAATTGCCATAAATTTTTGTTCTTGGGATTTTTGAAATTATTATCTGCAGATCATCCTGTATCTATTTAATTTGTTTAGTTTTCATTTCTCCTGTCAGTGGTGTTTCTTGGAATGCCGTTGTTGAATGCATACAGGCTTAGTATTTCATACACTTCTAACACCAACAAGATAAGTAACTAATAGGCATTGCTTTTAAAACACAAACATACTGAGCTTGTTGTACGAGAGGCTGACAAGTGGTAGTGCTGCGAGGAGACATAGCCCCAGTAATATGTGATACCAGTTCTCTAAGCAGCTGACATAACATGAATTAAAATTCAATAACTAGAAATCGTGACTGTAGCAGCTGTGGGCTTTGTAGACATTAGTTGCTCCAAACTGATCTTATGTGGTAAGTCCATTCCTTCCAATTGATTTCTTCCCACAGAATGAGATTGATATGGGAGCTCTGTTAAAATCAACCTGTGACACCTTCCTGAAGACTCTTGAAGAATGTATGCAGATTGCAAATACTGCCTTCACTTCTGAGTTACTGCATCAGACCCCACCTGGATCCCCAAATTTAGCAGTTCTCAGAACAAGCAAGGTAATGGCCAGTATCTTCTTCCCTCAGCCTTGACAGGGATGCTAAGGCATCCTTTTCTAAAGTAGCATTTGTAGAAGTAGGGAGTGTGTTAGGGAATGTGATAGCTAGTAGTCCTACACTGGACATACTCTGCCATTTCTTATGGTTTTCAAGCAACGTAGGGCCATTTTTAATAAGCAGTGACTGATCTCTTAACCTTTAACGATAGGTGAAAGTTATTAACTTTCAGGGCCTGCAGTTCCAGGTGCAGGCAGTGATGTTTCAAAGTACCTTGGCTCTATGGCAAGTTCATGCATTGTGGAAGCTCACAGCAATTATAACTCTGCTAAGCTACGGCAGCATCAGATCTGTGGTAATACGCCAATGGGAGCTGATGAGCTTATCTCTTTAATGACAAGGGCACTTTCTTGAATCCTGGATCCATAAGTACAGGCACAAAACTGGAGCATCTCTGGCAAACCGGAGGTTAAGGTGTATGTAGGAAGGTAGATGCATGACTGCATCTGAGAAATGATTACTTCACCATATCTGGTGTCTTGGCCTCATGTTTTTCTGGTTTCTCATAATTTTTTTTTTAAGTAAGGAAAACATTGCAAAGGAAACTCACTGCTTTGTTTCCTTTCCATGTGCTGTATGGTGTCTCACTTGACACTTCCTAGCTAGGTTCTGAAAGAAATCTTTCGATTTTCTTTCTTTTCCTTTTTCTTTTTTTCTTTGCAATATTGCAATGGTATAATAATATAGCACCTTTTTCACTTTTGTCTGTATACAGTCTCCAGGTCAGAGAATTAGTGAGGGTTTTTTTTCTGACTCCAGCTTGTGTTTGATAAAATGTGAAGTTTGAGATGCATGATACAGTCTTCTTTCTGTAAAGAATATTCTTCCCCCTCCATATCTTTCAGGTAAAGCACTCTGTCTTGTCCAGTCACACCTCAACAGAAAGGTATAATAAAAGTCTTTACTGTCAATCTCTTTCTAATCTGTTTTTGGTAGTGTCCTTTCCTTTTTTTGCTCTGCTCTTACTAGTACTGGACGCAGGCAGAACTGTATCACTCTGAAATGCATACTTGGAAGCAGATGCAACAAAAGGGATTTGGCTCACCCACTTCATGTCTCTTCCATATCAGCCCTTTCCCTTTTATTTTTCTCGGCAATCCACTTGGTTGACTCACAGGTCAATCACTGTCCAGCTCTCTCCCGCTTCAGTGCTCATTCCTGCATTTGAGGTTCCACTCCATAAGTTCATAAAATCCTTGATGGTGAGCAGACTATGATATGTGGAGTAGATGGCAAGGATATATATCTTTAATTACTAATGAGGAGATATTCTATTAGTTACAGTACCTGCCTGTGATTTTCATTTTTGTAATTGTATTTTTTTGATTATGTATCTTTTTAATAAAGATCACTGTAAACATATTTGAACTCTGCAAGCTGAGACTGAGTTGCTGCAAAGAGCTGCGTGGTTCTTTTTATTATTTTAGACAAGTCCTTTTGCTCACAGCAGCCTGTGGCAGCCTATAATTTCTGTCAGCTATTTTTCTCTTATTGTTATTTGCTTGTATTTACAGGAAGAAGCTTACCAAGCAATGCTTTATACACTAAATGTTATTCTTTCCCTTCCTTCAGGCAGATGGAATTGAACCCCTGTGAAAATGGCTATGTGAAAGCAGAAATTAACCATCAAGAGCAAACGCTTATTAAAAGTCTGGAATGTTTAAACTTGGAAACAAGTGAGGGGAGCAGTGATGTTTCTGTTGAAGATCACATAGCAGAGGATTTGGCAGGTAATTATATGCACTGTCTCTTATCCAGGATCATTGCTCTGTAAGTGTGAATGAAGGGATGTGTAGGCTGCCTGTGAGAATACCAATCCCTTGCTTCCCCAGAGAAGGAATATCAGTCTGTTTCAAACTGGTATCTGCTCTCTGTGAGTCTTCTGAGCATAGCTCCTGCTGCCCTTTTTGATGGTTTACTTGAGACTGAATGGGGAAGGAAATTAAAAATTCTTTTTTGGACAGGCTGAGGCCCTCCAGATGCTGATTGACCTATGAAACAATACAGCCTGGCAGAGCTTGGGCTCTTCTTGCATTGTGGACAGACACATTATGCCCAGAGGCTCTCCTCTGGGAATCCTGACACCTCTGCTAGTATGTAGAGCTGTAGTGTCAGAAGGAGGACATTGAGGCTTTGTGTGCCTGTCTGGGAGGGCTTGAACTTGTAGTCACTCTCGATTGCTTTGACAAATCTTTACAGGAAATTAACCCTTTTTCTGCAACTGAGAATGTACTAGGAAGCATCTTATTTTTTCCATTACCTTAGCAATAGCATGAAACTTGAATTTGTGCATGACTTCAGTAAAATACTGTTGAACTAATTCAGTAATCTGGATAAGTCTATTTAAGTAACATGATTTCTGCTCAGCCTGTTGAATGGACTGTACCATTCTTGAGCAGTAGCTTTCTCTACCTGGCTGTTATTCCAAAACATACATATGCAGTCAGTGAATCAGCTGAAGTTTTTAAGCCCAAGTTAATGATCATACTGATTTTGCTCTTACATGAGTTCTCTTTGGAGCTTTTCCCGTTTCCATGGCTGGTATCATGTAGTGTGGCAGGTCCTTGCAGAATAACATACGTGTGTTACCATTTAGCATAATACCTCAAGAAAGCAGCGCTAAAGCAAGATCAAACTAATTCAAGTCAGATTGTTGGTGTCATTTTAGCTACTGTGATTCCTGTGCAGAAAAGAGAAAAAACTACCTCCTCTTGCGTACACACATGTGAGTTGCAGAGGTTTGCTGGCAATACAGGGTGGAGTTAGGATGTGCAGTGCCATCCGTATGGGGTGGGCTTACCCAGCCAGCCCAAGGGCTTTTTCTCCACAGTGGCTGTATCTTGGTGCTCCTGGGCTCACCAGCTCTGCCCTGTCTCAGATGCTTTTCCCTCTCTCTCCCTTTTACTAAGAGCAGTCAGTCTTTAAAAATACTCAAGCACTTAAGTCCTGTAATAAATTTCTGTATGTCATTTAGGGCTTACAGTGTTTGAGTTTGAAATTTTGGAGGATGCCAGGCTTTTTGCATAGCACTCCTGTGGAGTCACTGCGGACTTGGGCTGTTTCTCTACTCACCAGCCTGTGTGTCTTGGTGAAGGACACATCAGTGTCATCACTCAAATTCTAGTTCCTTAGGAGAGACACTTGGATTGTTAATGTCAGTGACATCTGAGGCCACTTTTATTCTGCCCTGAGGAGAATGGCTCAAGTTTCATTGCTGCTACTGGTGTGAGTGGTTCTTTTTTCATGCAGCACCAGGCTTATTCAGTGGTTCTGCAAGTGTGCTTTCAGATGTCACTTGAAGGAAGAGAGTTCCTTGCAGCTTGATCCCTTCAGCCAGAAGCTCAGTTCTGCTTCAGGTTTCTCTCTAAACCTCACTGACACTTGAAAATATTTCTTTCCTGGAGAGACACATTCCCTGTGAAATCTTGGATCCTAGTTGACAGTCTTCCAGCAAGATGTGCTGTAGCCATAGCTTGTATGCTGCAGATGCTGTGAATGTATTGTTTTTGCTTCTTGAATTGTTCTAGAAGTTCTCCATGAGGTCAGAAGATCTTACCACCTATGGGATGTATAAGGAAGATTTTGTCTTCCTTCAGAAGTACTTGTGTAGTGCTGTATGTATTTGAAACAGATGTACTTGACCCCAAAGAAGAAATAAAATAGATTACAGCAGGGAAGAGGCACATGGATCTTTTTCTGGGAAACTTTAAAGATATTCGTGGAAATGGGGGAGAACATAGCAGTCTTTGATATCATACCGGTGTCTGTCTAAGCAGCCAGTTTGCTAACTTATCAGAAGGAGCAAGCAAGTCACTGTTATTTTTTTGCTTTTGAAAATGCACTGTGCCACTTTAACAGTACTGGGAAAGTTACAGCCACATGAGAAGTAATCTTCCTTTCAAGGAGATGAGTCTGCTCCCTGCTGTACCCAATCGCTTCTTCAAAGCTCTTCTCTCATAAGGCTGTCCTTGCTGAGGATATGTGGGCTCACCTGCATTGGTGCCTGGTGCTTGGTCTGTCTGATTAAAAGAAATGAGGAGGGAAATGTTTGAAATGTTGACTGAGCACCTAGTAGACCTGTAGTGAGAGTCATGGTGCTGGCAGGGAAGCTTTTAAACTGAATGATGCAGATATTCAAGTGCCTTCCTTCAAATAGGAGGGCATCTTGAAGAACAGGAATAACAATATGGGTATGTAACTGGGTTTTTTGTCTGTTTTTCTTCTGTTTCCTGTAAATGTTAGGCATTAAAGAAGACGGAGAGGACAAGCTGCAAGCTGTAGAAAGCTATGCTGCCAACAAGTTGTTGCAGTCGGAAACAAATTCTTTAAGTAGATTGACTCCGTGTGAGGAAGACAGAACTGAAAATGATTCTCCAACCTTCTTCAGTGTCATGAGCAATAGGTAGCACAGATTTCGATTAAAAGGATTATTGAAACTTTGTTAAGTCTTTAATTTACTTATTTTTAAGACTTTTCTGTCTGTAAAGATGTATTTACTGAGATTATTTAACAAGACTGCTTACAGCACAGTAATTAGAAGATGATACCTTTTGTAAAATTAACTGTTCAGGATGAAGTGGGAGGTTTTTCCTTGTTTCTAATTGCAGGTCTTGCATGCACACCACCAAATGTGTATTTTCTGCGGTCAGTTACTTTAACATAGTGAAACAAAAGCTGTGTTGGTGGTTTCATGTCTGTAAATTTTACCTCTATGCAAATGACATGGACAGGAAATGTAATTTTGGCATTAGAAGTTATGCAAAAGGAATTGTTAAGGTGACAATCTTTTCTGCTTGTCCTTGGCACCAGATTCAGTGATATTGAACTTCGGGAGGAGGAGGGCATACCCACAGAGGAGTTTCTGGAATCATGTTATGCAATTGTGCCTGTTCTGGGTAAGCAGCTTCTTTTCTCCTTTTGACTGCTGCCAGCTGCGAGAAAAGGTGGAGCTGTTAGTTTAGAAAATTTGTTTCTTCACTGAAGTGATATAGTAGAAACAGTATCAGCAGAGTCAATTTGATTGGTACCAGAACATGTTTCTTACTCCTTGGCTTTAAAGAGAATCCTCTCTCATTCAGATGGGACCCGTGTATAAACAGCTTGGAAACCCGTGGTCTGTCTGGAACAGCAATTTCTTCCCCTCAAAAGAGCAGCAGATACCTTACACATCCAGTACAGCTGCCAGCACACCATCAGCTGTAATCTGTTTGATTTTTCCAACAACTTCTGTCACCAGCTAGTGCAGCCCCCTGCCTGCATCTAACAGTGGATGTGAGGTCCCTGTGAGCATGCACCCTTTTGAAGACTTCCAGATTGTAGGTCAGAGTGTTTTAATGCTGGTACTGACTGAGGTGGACTGGTTGTACACCAAAGAAAAATTGCGTTTGCATCATTCATTTAGTATTCCCCCACCATTTAAAGCATTGTTAAGAGAGTAAATTAAATTAATTGTTACTAAAACATGAGGACTGGAAAAAGACACAATTTTAAAATATGGCCTTTTTTTTTTTTTCCTAGACAAGCTGGGACCAACTGTTTTTGCTCCTGTTAAAATGGATTTTGTAGGCAACATCAAGGTAACAGCTTGTTTCTAGCACTGGTTTTTGGTTTTTAAGCAAAATATCTATTTTAGGCACTAAAGCTCAAAAATATGTGGTAGGAGTCAATAGTGGTAGGCTATTTAATATTTGATAATGTTACCATCTGTCAGATCAGAGCACTGAAATGCCCCTAATTCTGTTCTTACAGTACATGCTGTATTTAATAAATCCAGTTGTGTCCAAACTTACAAAAATACTTGATTGACTGCCAAGTAAAACATCTGTTACACCTAATGAATATGACTTTGATTCTGAGCTGAACAGGTTTGTGATGTTAGCAATATTGACTTTAAGCTGTAAAACAAATGGAGGGGGAAAAAAACCCCTTCGCTAAGCCAAGCAGGAGGAAGTTAATGCATTAAGAAGCAGTTTCTCAGCAGGTTGGGGCAGACCCTGCAGTCTTGGTTCTTGTTCTGGAAGTTCTTCCAGCTTCAAGAACCTTCTGCAAAGGTTTGAAATACTGGTTATGAGACAAAATGCATTCATAGTGAGAGTTTTCATAGCTTTTCTTTCAAGTAAAAAAAAAAAAAAAAAGAAAAAGAAAAAGATATCTTCTGAGTGTATGATCAGGAACATTATATATAATCAGATTTGTTTAGCACCAAGTAAGAAAGGTATTTGGTTATCTTCGAGAAGGTAGCCACTGAAAGACTGAAAATAGAAGAGAGAAGAATCATATTTAAAAACTAAACATTGAATATTTATTGTGAAGTGATAGACAGCTGCTCCTTTAATGTAGAAGACAAGTCTATTTATCTACCCCTTATATAATGTTTCTTTTGTTTTTGTGAGGAATTGTGTATAAAAACTTAGAAATAAATTGAAAACATAAGCGTACCATTGACTGCTAAGTGTAATTGAAAATTTGCAGCTTAGCAGTTGTCAGAAGGTAATCTTGCTGGTAGTTGAAGTTCAGGACAAATGGAACTTTGCTTGGAGAGCATATTGAGTTAACTCCTTTCCACCAGTGTGGAGGATGTCATGTGAACCTGAAGGATTTTGTTGGACAGAAATGGTAGGTGCCATGTAAATTTTTGACCGAGGTGCTTTATTTTGCTTGTGTTAGCCAGATGGCTGACCAGATGTGTCTGGAGTGGTGCCCTGGACCGTCATGCCCACCTTGGCAGCGCAGCCATGCCATGGGGAGTATGTGACATGCTTGTGAATCTGCAGTATCTCTTAGCAGGAAGGAGTCCTGGTTAATGGGTGGTATTTATAGGACAGGTCCCTGTTTGGTCTTAAAAGCCTGAATGAAGCTTTATCTGTTGTATTTTCTCCAGAAAATAAACCAGAAATTTATTACCAACAAAGAAGAGTTTGATACCCTTCAGAAGATTGTGCTCCATGAAGTGAACGCAGGTGTAGCACAAGTTAGAAACTCTGCTACAGAGGCTCTCCTGTGGCTGAAAAGGTAATGACCTCATATCTGCATACATTATGAACTGCTAGGGTGCAATGAGAGGTCTTTCACCACTGCAAGCTTGTGTACATGGAGCAAACTGATTACTTTCCACAGGCTTCATCAATCCAAACTGGCCAGGTTCAAGATTAATGTGTTGTCTGTGGTTGTATCACTGCAACTTTGCCAAAAGGCCTGAAAAAGCAATTCCAGAACACTGGGTTTTTTTCCCCATGCAAGTGAAGTTACAGTGAATGACTAATCCTTCTGGGCCTGAGCATCAGGCAGATGATTTCAAGATGCAGCAGAAATGTTTAGCAAAGTTTTTTTCCCTTGGGCTGGGAAAGAAGCTGGAGGAGGTGGCTGCATTTTTTTGTTCAGAATGAATATGACTCCTTAATTCTGAGTTTTATTGCTCTTCTGAGTTGTATTGCAACTTTGGGGGCTTTGTTAGACTTTGGGTTACTTTGTTATAAACGTGGTTTCTTTTTATTTCATGGGTTCATCCTGACAGAGGCTTAAAGTTCTTGAAAGGGTTTTTGACAGAAGTGAAGAATGGGGAAAAGAATATCCAAACAGCTCTGAGTAAGTGCCAGTTGCTTTATTCTTCATGTCCTTCTGAATTTACATACTTGGCTACTTTCCTCCTCATTTAGAACCTGTATTTTCTTTTCGTCAGTGACAAGTGATGCAAGTAGTCTCTAAGACCTAACATTTTTGAAAGCACAGTTTTTTTAAATGGTTGCCTTGGGATGGGTTACTAGATAAGTGGTCAATGTTGATTTATTAGCAGATAAAGATTTCTGTAACTGGCATACTTTTGACAGAGGAGACAGTCATGTCTTAGGGAACCAAGAGCTTTGTCTCATTCCACTTTCTCTACTAGTTTGCAGTAAGAGTGCTCCCAAATTTGTAATTGCTGTTTTGTTAGTTTGTTAGTTCCATGTGAGATTGGCCATCACTCTTTGAAATCACCTCTTTGCCAGTATGGCTGTGAATTACCTGCATCCTTTTAGAAGGGAGTTTGTAACAGAGAAGAAGGATTTTTTTCAAGTGCAGAACTTCTGACACTTACCAAAGCAGGCTAGTACAAAGGCACAGCAAGTACAAAACAAAATATAAACCCCTCTTAGACTTGATTTGGTTATTCCTGAGTAAGGCCCTCTCTGTATGCATGAAGCCTAATGTTATAATAATCCTTTAAAACAGCTTTGAAACAGCTTTTTTTAGAGCTTTTTATTTTACCTTCTTTTAAACAGCTAAGCAGTCACCCTATAGGATTAATAAAATGAACTACTACAATGAAGTATGTAGCAGCTCTAGGAAGTGGGATTGTAAATACACTGCTACCATATGTGGGTGTTAAACACTATGGAAAGTCAAGGCATTTATTTGACCTTCTGAGTCTGAAGGCTTCAGCACTGAATTACTCCTTGAATGGCTCAGTGCCTGCAGCAGAGCCATGCTGCTGTTTTTTTCCCACTTTTTCATTCCCTTAAATATTCATTTTTAATCTCTGCGATCTCTTTGTGGTGAAGACTTAAAACTGCCATACATCTATGTCTTGATTTATGATTTTTTTTCTTTAAGACAATGCTTATGGAAAGACATTACGGCAGCACCATGGTTGGGTTGTCCGAGGGGTCTTTGCGGTAAGTATTTACCTCGGTCGCTGATAGAGCTGGGGGTCTTATTCGTGTGATCATATGTTGTGTAATTAATAAACTGTATTAAAATTATTAGATTCCTTTGCCAGAACCTTATTTTCAAGGTGAGGATTGTGGTTATCACTGTTTGGTCTTAGGCTTTAAGGGTGGAACCTGCTTTCTGGAGATGAAACAGGCAGATTGCACTTGCATGCACACTTTTTTATTATGTGTTTTTAAGCACAGTCTTGCAGGGCTATTAAAGAAAGAAATGAAGTTTTGAAGTTTCTTTTTTTAAGATTGATCTGTCTTTGAATATGAGCATTCAAGAAGGGTTAGTGCAGAATGTCTGGAGAGTTGAAGAAGAATATATTGGCTAGAGAAAATTTTTCATCCAGTCTGGCAGCTCCCCCTTGTGTTTGTCCCTGGAAAATTATCACTGAAATTACAAAAGGAAAAAGGAAAGCCTTGTCCAGGCAATAGTGACTTTGACTGGGAGAAACAGAAATGCTGGGGAAAGCTTTCTAAAAACCATTTTGAGAACTCAGTGCTGAAGTGTGTGACACTGGATTGGGACTTCCCTTAACAAACTGTACTTTATTTGGAGTTTGCACTTAATACATTTCTAATGTATGCTACTTATTTGTACAAAATATGATACGCAGACACTTCATAAAAATCAGGCCTCTCTGAAGATGTCTTAAACTGGGGATCTACACAAAAATAATAACAAATAAAAATAAAATAGCTTCCCTCGTAGTTAAAATTCCTAACATATGCACGTACACATAATTAAATTAAAGCTATGCAGTCTGAGTGCAAGGAGGGAGGTCTTAGAAGTTTTTTGTGGCTTTGGTTGTGTTTTTTTTCCTGTTCTATTTTGCAAATATAAAAGCTTTGGTTCCTCTCCCAGTTGGCTTTAAGGGCAGCTCCAACGTATGAAGATTTTGTGGCAGCTCTGTCTGTAGAGGAGTGTGATCCTCAGGAAGAAACATTTTACAAAGGAATGCAGAGGGACCTCAACATTTACTTACCAGCCATGGAAAAGCAGCTAAATATCTTGGACACTCTCTATGAAGTACATGGTTTGGAATCAGATGAGGTGGTATGACTACAGCAAGACCACATCTTAAAAATTCAGGGACTGTGTCTGTTAACAAAGATTTCTTCCATTTTGGTTCTTTTTGGGCATCATTTCTGTTCATTGTATCTTTTCAGGTAGGAAGGGTGTTGTGATTGTTTTGGGGGAAGATTGTGTGATTTTAATTTTTTTTGTTATGCTTGTTTTGCATTTAGATGCAGAGGTACTGTTTCTCTTTGGGTCATAACTCTGTCTGTGATGAATGTTTCTGACTGTTTCTCTTCTACCTGTGCACTTCCTCTTCTCTTCACCTCATAAAAGTAACAGAGCAGAATTTGGCCTTTGCTCCTGTACCTTAGGAGAGACCTGCATGTGCAGCAGAGCTATTGTGTGTTGTCAGCACCCAGGCAGGCGCTGCTGGTTCTTCCTCTCCCACTCCCTGTGCCCGCTCCCTGCCATGGTGTAGGAGGGCAGGGGTAGTGAGCGTTATAGTTACCGTGGTAGCAGAAGAGAAGAGCAGCTGAACACCAGCTTCCAATGCAGTGAGTTTGTCCCTTAATTTGGGTTGAGGCTTTTTAATGCAAATACTTAAATATTTGCATTAAATAAATATTTATTAAAGCAAATAAATATTTTAATCCAAATGTTACAGACATCTTCACCACAGATGTGTGTGACTGGTTGTCTGAGCAGTCCCAGAAACCAGCCTTTAAAACAAGGTGTTGTGTTCCTTGACCAGCTCCCAGTGTGTGCCATGGTTTTCCTGTCAGCTCCTGCCAGTGGACCACAAGAAATTTGCTGCCACAGACTGACAGAGCCCAGCTAATTTCAACAGTGCTTTACATAAGCATTTGAAGATCATGTCCATCATCCTGGCTTATTAAGGTTTTGGTGGGATTTTCTGTTTTGGGTTTTAGGGGTGTCTTAAATCAAAATCACACAAAACCAGAATATTTGCTTTTAAATTGAATACAGCTAGCAGTTCAAAAAGCAGATATCATTAGAATCCTACCTAGGCTACCAGTATGGGCAGAAACTTCATGAAAGTGGATGTGAAATGAAGAAAGTGTAGGGAAGCTAGACTTTGTGATGGAGCTACTATTACACATTGGACCAATTACAAATCTTGACTTTTGAAATTATTTAGAAGTGACTGAAAATTAAGAAAGTAAGGTTTCCCCTTTTTCCCATTTTGCCGATATTGATAAAAATGTGCTCCTTAGCATTGCTGCTATTAAGAATAATAAAGAAGTCCTTTTAGCTAGTGATATGGTTAAGGACTGTGCTAATGAGGTACTTAGAATTAGTAAGTCTTCGTAAATACAGAAGTCAGTGTTGCCATGTCAGTGTTGCCATACTCACAGAAGTAATACTGGCTTTTGCTATGCTAAAAACCATGTTGTCAGTAAAATGAATGTATCGCAGACCTGCTGCCCTGCATTGCTCTGTGACAGGAGCCTCTCTCCACACTGAATACTTGATCTTTTCTAAAGAGCCTAGCATTGTGAGCTTTAAGAAAAGCATATGATACTTGAAGAAAAGGCCAACATCACACTTGTATAAAGAAAGATACCAGGACTCTAATTAGGCATCTTATAGAATCATACAATATGCTGAGTTGGAAGGGACGCATCAGGATCACCAAGTCCAACTCCTGGCCCTGCACAGGACACCCCAAGAATCACACCATGTGCCTGAGAGGGTTGTCCAAATGCTTCTTGAACTCAGACAGGCTTGGTGCTGTGACCACTTCCCTGGGGAGCCTGTTCCAGTGCTCAACCACCCTTTGGGTGAAAAACTTTTTCATGATATCTAACCTAAACTTCCCCCAACTCAGCTTCATGCCATTTCTTCGGGTCCTGTCACTGGTCACAAAAGTAAAGAGATCAGTGCCTGCCCCTCCACTTACCCTCGTGAGGATGTTGAAGTTCGAGAACAGGTCTCCCTCCAGTCTCCTCCAGGCTGAACACACCACGTGACCTCAGCCACTCCTCATACAGCTTCCCCTTCAGACCCTTCACCATCCTCATTGCCCTCCTTAGGACACACTCTAATAGCTCAATATCTTGGATGTGAGGGCGATCTGGCTGCGACATCTGTCACCCCATTGATCGCCAGGGTTGATTCGGCTGATCTGGCTGGCTAGGCGGGTGTCCCCTTCCTCCCTCAGCGCTCCATGTGCGTCCCTCCCGAAGCTGCGCGCTCGGTCGAAGAGGACGGCCTCCCCGATAGAGACGGTACCGTTCATCGGTCAAGGGTATACGGTAGCTGCGCTCCCCTGCTAGAACCTTCAAACAAGCTCAAGGTCCATTTGTAGGAGAACGTAGGGTAGTCAAGCTTCCAAGACTGCAGACACATCCAAGTGAGGCGCTGCATGGGGCAGTTTGCCATTGTTTTTTTGTTTTTTTTTTTTGCAGTGCTACAGGCTGGGCACAGAGTGGCTGGAAAGCAGCCAGGCAGAAAGGGACCTGGGGGTACTAATTGACAGGAAGCTCAACATGAGCCAACAGTGTGCCCAGGTGGCCAAGAAGGCCAGTGGGATCTTGTCCTGTATCAAAAATAGCGTGGCCAGCAGGAGCAGGGAAGCGATCCTTCCCCTGTACTCTGCGTTGGTGAGGCCACACCTTGAGTATTGTGTTCAGTTCTGGGCCCCTCAGTTCAGAAAGGATATTGAGGTGCTGGAGCGGGTCCAGAGAAGAGCAACAAGGCTGGTGAAGGGACTGGAGCATAAGTCCTATGGGGAGAGGCTGAGGGAGCTGGGGTTGTTTAGCCTGGAGAAGAGGAGGCTCAGAGGTGACCTCATCACCGTCTAGAACTACCTGAAGGGAAGTTCTAGCCAGGTGGGGGTTGGTCTCTTCTCTCAGGCACTCAGCAATAGGACAAGGGGGCACGGGCTTAAGCTCCGCCAGGGGAAATTAAAGTTGGATATCAGGAGAAAATTCTTTACAGAGAGAGTAATCAGGCATTGGAATGGGCTGCCCAGAGAGGTGGTGGATTCACCATCCCTGGAGATTTTTAAACGCAGATTGGACGTGGCACTGAGCGCCATGATCTAGTAAATGGACTGGATTTGGACCAAGGGTTGGACTCAATGATCTCGGAGGTCTTTTCCAACCCAATCGATTCTATGATTCTATGATTCTTTCTTATATTGTGGTGCCCAAAACTGCACACAATGTTCAAGGTGAGGCTGCCCCAGTGCAGAGCAGAGTGGGACAGTCCCCTCCCTGGACCGGCTGGTGATGCTGTGCCTGATGCCCCCCAGGACACAGCTGGCCCTCCTGGCTGCCAGGGCACTGCTGACTATTAGTCAACTTGCCATAGACCAGGACCCCCCGTTCCCTTTCCTCAGTGCTTCCATTCACCCTCTCATTGCCTAGTCTGTACACACACCAGGGTTGCCCCATCCCAGGTGCATTATCCGGCACTTGCCCTTGCTAAACTTCATAGAGTTGTCATTGCCCATCTTTCTAATTTGTTGAGGTCTCTCTGCAGGGTCTCTCTGCCCTTGAGGGAATTGACAGCTCCTCCTGATTTAGTGTTGTTGGCAAACCTAGTATACCTTCGAGTCCTGTGTCCACGTCATTAATGAAGATATTGAAAAGAAGTGGGCTGAGGATGGAGCCTTGTGGAACCCACTAGTGACCAGATGCCAGTCTGATGTTACCCCATTCACTATTACCCTCTGTGCTGGACCCATGAACGAGTTGCTCACCCATCATGTTACATGGTTATCTAGTTATGTGCTGGGCATTTTGTCCAGAAGGATACTGTGAGTGAGTATCAAAAGCTTTGCTAGAGTCCAAAAAGATTACATCTCCTGGCTTTCCTAGATCAGCTGGGTGGGTTACCCTGTCATAGAAGGAAGTCAGGTTCAACAAGCGGGATTTTCCCTCATGAAATCATGCTGGCTGTGACCAATGACTGCATTGTCCTCCAAATGTTTTTCAATACCTCCCAGAATAATCTTTTCCATAATTTTACCAGGCACTCAAGTGATGCTGACAAACCTGTAGTTCCCAGGGTCTTCTTTCTTCCCCTTCTTGAAAATCAGGAAAATGTTTGCCAGCTTCCAGTCAGCTAGGACCTTTCTGGATTCCCAAGACAGCTCAAAAATCATCAAGGCTATTTAAAGAGTGTGGCTTCCTTGTTCTGTCATTTTCTCTGAGTTGTATCTATGTGTAGTCCCTACATAATCCAAGAGGGATCAGCAGGAATCAGGTTTTAGTTTTTTGAATTCTTTTAAATTAGGTAGTACATGTTTTGAGTACAAAGTCAAAACTTTTAACCAAAGCTCTATTCAATTATTTCACTACGCCCAGTGCTAAAAATGAAGCAGAGGGCTTTTGGTATTCAGCTGTCTGCTTCTTCTAAGAATGAATACAAAGAAAACACCCCTGCAGTAAAACAACCAACTCTCTACCCTCTGTGGTTTCCTCAAGGTTTTCAACTGTCTGTGAGAAACTTTGCCCTAACAGTTTTTAACTTAATGCTCTGGAAAGGTAATGGAGACCACATTTCCACAAAATATCAACTGGGTTAAGGGGAGACCAGGAAGAGATCCCTCTTCTCTAGAAATTAACTGTCAGATCATGATGAAAATTGACTTCCCTTTTTGCTCTTAAATTTTTCCAGTAGCAGGAAAGCGTATTCAGCACTTAAAATATTTGGAGGTATTTTTGAGTTTTTTGTTGGGTTGGTTTGGTTTGGTTCTTAACTATCAGGAGAACCACTAGTTTTTTAAGTGTGCTTCAGACCTGTTGTTTGTTGCAAAAAAATCAGGAGGCTATATTTCATAGGTAAAGAACTTAACCGCTAGCTTCAGCAATTACTAATTTCTTACTCTCTTCCATCTTCTAAGAGAGAGCTTTCTACAGTGCGTATCTTCTAGTCAGCGTGGCATCCTGCCTCAGAGCAGGCTTTCCTGTCTTGCCCTTCTGTGTAAAATTGGTCTTTCTGAACTCTGGAGTTGGTGCTTAAGAAAATTCTTAGGAGACCATGGCTTCAGGAAACCCCTGTGTACTTGTTGTTAAATGGGGGACTTTCAGAGAAGGAATTGAGCAAGGTCTCCTTGCCTTCAAAACTTGCACTTCACCATGCACTGCTCTTGCAGGGCGTTAAGCACTTCAAGACTTATGAATGCTATCTTTGCAGTCAGACAACCACTGAGAAAGAAACCCATGCAGTGTGTTGCAGAGCTGAACTCCAGGTTGTACCTTCTAAGGATGCAATAGATCAGATGGCCAAGTGGAAGCCAATGCACTGCTAGACAATGCACCTTCTTTTCCTGTGGTGTCAGTTTGGCAAGCAGAGTGGATGGCTTTGGATTTTAATAATTGTAGAGAACAAGCAACTAGTTTTTGGCCTTCAAATTTAGAATTGGAGAGAAGGTCAGTGTTTCCTGTTTGATTTGTTTGGTTTGTTCATTAGTGAGGGTTGTTTTCTTTGTTGTATTTGTTTTGGTTTTTTTTTTAAAGGCTGACATTTATGAACAACTGACTTGCATACTGGTAAAGATCCATATGACTTAGATAACAGCACCCTTGCTCTGTATACTTTACATGAACTGCTTTGGTTTCTTAAATTGTGCTAAAGTTTTGCATCCCTTTCCTTTAGAAATGCTTTTGGCTGTTTCCTGCAATGTCTAACAGTTGCATATTCTCAGGGATTTTACTTATCCGTGGTGAAATAAGAGTAATCACAGCCTTACCATAGGGGGAGTAAGGCTGCTTTTTGTGAAGTTAGTGTAGCCGAGTGTAGAACTCTGATACAGCATATGACATGGGCAGTGTCTGTCCAGTGCACATCCTTGCTGAGACATGGTAAATCCCAAAGCAATCTGATAAAAGTGCTATCTAGTACTGAATAATGACAGCATATTTGAATAGAGGTTATGAACCCATCTTTGTTACATAGCATCATTGGCATTAGAGCAGAGCTCTCAAGTAGTTCCAAGTTCTGTTAGCAATGGGATGCTTTTATTTATTTTATTTATTTTATTGTTAATTTTTTAAAACAAACTGTGTTTTGGAGCCCCCTCTGCTATTTTAAGACACCATACTCAGTTCCATACTGAAGTTCTGTGATGTTATAATTCTAGAATATGAACTGCGTACTCAAGTGCTTTGGTGTAAACTTAAGCACATCTTGACACTGTTATACCGTGGGTCTCCCTTTAACAGATGCACTGAAAGTTAAGGGCCATATACCTTCACTTACAAGCTTTTTGTAAAGCATCATCAGGATATAGGCTGCAGCTGTTTGCTTTTAAAATGTCTCATGGTTTGAAAAGTGTCACTTGGTTGACTGGATGTATAAAAAGTATGCCCAAAATATGCTCCAGTTGTTTGCAGCGTGCTTTGGCAAAGGGGTGTGAACCATTATAGAAAACAGTGTTGCATATGTCTCTATGCTCTATTTCTTTTCGTTATCACTTCAGCTTTTGTGAAAAGCTTTAAAGAACCTTAAACTGCCTTTCAGACACCTGGAAAGATCATTAGCATGTTCCTACCCAGCTGTCTTTCCCTCTTCCTCAGCCTAGTATTTTCTTTCCATGCACTGTCCTCTGCCTTACTATCAGAGCTGTTGCTGTGGAAGCATCTCTCTATAAGAATGCAAAGCAGGAAGTTTTGTAAGGGATACAAATATAAACTTGGAAACTCAGAGCTGAATTCTTTGGCAGGCAATGAGACATACAGATGGAGAATGTGCTACTTTTCTCTGAAGTTTCACCCTGAGTTGACATTTTTTACCGGGAAAACCACACTACTTTAAATTTGATTTCATTAATGAAATTTAAATTGGGGCACTTCAGATTTGGAAGTTCTGCCTCATAGAAGTGAAAGCACAGGGGTTTTGGTTTTGCTGTTTTATTTTTTTTATTATTTAATTAATTTCTTTTTCTCTGGCCTGCATAGTGCAGATAACATAACAAAAAATAAACAGGGTGGGGGTGGGGATAACAGAATTCAAGCCTTGCTTGCACCTTCTGTAGCCTCTTGGTGAATGAAACCTGCAAACTACTGAATGCTCTAGGCAATATAAAATCACCCTTGTGCATAAGAGGTATCATAGCATATTTTGGCTCTGAGTAAACCCAGGCTGTAGCTGATACTGCTCACAGCTTATCAAAGCTGCTCAAAGCACTTGCTTTGAAGTTACAACATGTCCATAGTATGCTTCACTTAAACACACGTTCACTTAAACACACGTGCACCATCCCACTGGCATGCAGTTTTTCAAAATGTAGTCTTTGATTGTCATTGTTAATATCCCTTCCTTGGTATAGGATTTCTCCCCCCACACACTCCAGATGTGTTAAAGGTTTCATACTTTTGCATATGAAACATCCTTGTTTTCGTTTCCTGATTTCTGTTTAACACTAAGTGTGTTAACTTTCTTTTGCTTTGCAGCATTCGAGGGGTCCAAAATTTGATTCCTTTATTTAAAGCAATTTTGAAAGTTTGAGATTTACATCTACTTGAAACTAAACAAGTAAATTGCATTCCAGAATACAGGAATCAAACTGAAAACCGAGGCGGCTTGCTTTTATGGTTTCCTGTTTTCTTTTTTCAAGCTAATTTTGGGCATACGTTTTATCAATGTCAAGCTGAGCTTACTGCAAGTCTTACTTTACTTACTAAAATGCATTATATACATACTGAAATACATAGAAAGATGAAGAGAAGGTATATTGCCTCACACTTTAAATTTACTGAATTCTAAGGGCTTGTTTATGCCCCCAAAATCACCTCTCTGTATAAGCATGACACAAACTGTGCTGTCATAAGCAGTTCAGTCTGAAATACTCTGAAGTTTCCAGTCTACATCATCTCTCAAATCATACAGCATCTGTCTCTTCTTTTGGAGCATTGTTAAGACTTTTGTCAGACTTTTATATTATTTCATTATAATAAACTTATTTTAAATAAGCATGTTTTAAAATCTTGTTTTCTCCTTGCATGGATTTTGTTTCTTTTATTACAATATAGGGCCTATGGTGCTCTTAAAGAGGACTGCATCTGTTCTGGTTACTGTGTGGACAGTCAAAAACAGTATGTTTCTGGTTCACAGAAACTACCTATAGGTATCTTTGTATGAAGAATGTTGACACACATGGAGGCTGTTCAGATTACGAGAATAAAAGCTGTGTCTGGCATATGATTGTGGGTCCCTGGCCAGTGTAAATATGTGAAGATTGTAGTTACAAAACCTAGCCTGGCAGTGTGACAGGAACTTCTGTTTTCATGTATTATTCGTCTTTCTTTTGCATGGTCTTGAATCTCTTCCATAGAGATTTCAAAGACTTCAGAAACTCCTGCGTGGTTGTCTTTAGATGCAGATGAAGACTAGTGTTCTTTAATGTGGGTGTAACATCTCCCTTTCTTCCCTTTTCTTTCTTTCTCTCCGTATAACCAAGCGTGGACCTTACAGCAGATCTGTGATACCCAATCATGTCTCTCTAGCAAGAGCAAGTACCTCTTTTAAATGGCAACAACGAGTTGGAGGTCTGGGACCCAGCAGAGGCATTTTCTCAGCTGCAGAAGAGCAGATGAGACTAAGTCCCTGCCTGTGTCTGACCAGCCATGTGGCAGGGGAAGGATGCATGTATCCTGTTGCAGCAGCACTGCTCAGCTACAGGTGGCTGTCTCCCATGGGATACAAGAAACTTATCCCTTCTAATTGCAGTAGGCCCCAGAGCATCGTCCTGCAAAGGCCGAGAGTTGCTCAGCAAGGACTGAGCTCTGGCAGGAGCCTCAAACGCATCATCACTGTATCTCAACTGCTGGGGCTGAGCTGGCGGGTAGCTGGGCACCTCAGCGAGGAACTAATAGTTCAGGAAACCTTCCAGGGCAGAGGTCACATTCCTCT
The DNA here is from genome assembly GCF_003945595.2 of Pipra filicauda. Classification (NCBI taxonomy): domain Eukaryota; kingdom Metazoa; phylum Chordata; class Aves; order Passeriformes; family Pipridae; genus Pipra; species Pipra filicauda. The sequence continues at coordinate 3,380,758 of NW_024105031.1, read as the reverse complement.
TTTACCACTGCAGGGTTTCATTCATCTTCTCCTTCCTAAGGAAATGAGCAGGTTATCAGTCATGAGACCCTGTCAGTTCCAGCTAAATAACAACAGTTGTGTTACTGATGCATTTAGAGGTTTCTCTGAGACCTGTCTTGGCCCTGTTCCATGGGCATGTGGAAATTACTTGTCATGTTCATTGCAGCTATGGCACAGATTGCTTTGGTGGCTCTCCTGAAGCATCAGCTGTGCCACAATCAGAGTCCATTTCACTTTCTGACCTGGCAGCTCCTCTGAAGCCACGCTTTTACATGTCACAGTTAGATGGTAGAGCTCTGTCCTACACAAAGTCAGCACTTCTGGTGTTGGTATCCACGCTGTCTTACACTGCAGTAGACAACTGTAGCTTTTCACACCAAAACAAAGAGGGTGTACATAGAGCCACTGAAAGAGGTAGAGTCCATCAAAACTTCCCTCACATGCAGTGTTAAAATGAACTGTTTCTTTTTCTCACTAGAGATCACAGGATGATGTTCTAGCAGAAAGACGAGGTTTTAGCTTTCCATACAGACATGCAAGAGACAAATTGAACAAATGTCTCTTTTCACCAGAAAAGCAGTGATTTGCAACTTGCTGCAGCCATGCAGACAACTTCTTTCCATTGACATTTCTGGACTGGAAGAGGAGGAGGGATATGTTTGGGTGCCATCATGTATCACAGTATCCAGAGACCTGCCCCTTGGCTGTCAGTACTTTGAGAAAAACCACAAGCTAATGCCTCAAAGCCCAGCTTCTCCCTGTGAGCTGCAATACTGATTTGCCAACCAGCACTGTAGTGCTCTATTTTACAGCTGAAATGTGTCCATGAGCAGAGGGAGCAGGATATGTTGGCTGTGGCAAGGAGGTCTGCAGCTGTGCGGAGGGACTGTGAGCACAGTTGTTGGTCTCCTCTGCAAAATACCTGTTCTAAACAGCCTAACACAGACCAGCAGCACTTCACAGACGTGTTCTAATAGAAATCCCATACACAAAAAGATACCTCCCAGGGAAGTGTCACCTCACTACAACTTCCACTGATTAAGAAAAGCAAATCTGTTGCCATTACAGGATCCCAAATGAATATCTTCCCAGGGAAAAACCCCAGCTTTGACAGTTTGCCATGTTAGTTAGTAAAGGTCAGGAACTGTGAGAGTAGCTGCTAAATTCCCGTCCCTCCAGAAATCTAGATCCATGGTTCAAAATTAAAAATGCCGTGCTGAGTGTGTAGGGTTCATAGGAACATATAGGTGCTGCTGTTAAAATAGAAAGGTCAAAGAGGATACATTAGATTCAATAATGATCAAAATATTCATTAATATTGGTTTCTTAGGGTTCTCCTGTATGGATAAAACCTATGTTTTCTAAATTTAAGAGGAAAAGGTAATGCAAGCTCACAGCACTAAAGCTATGATCAATGCAATGAGGCAGAGTGAAACCATTACTGGGTTGGTTTCTCTTTAGCCCATCTGAAAACCCTGCTATGCTGGGGGCAGTGTGGGGCTGGCGTGCAGTTTTGCTGCCCTATGGGAAATACAGTGCTATTGAAATGCAGAATATGGGCCCATAGTTCAGTGCTACAGCAAAACATGGAGTATAGGTTTTAAACTCCAGTTTTATGTGTTTGTACAAAGTTGTTCCCTGAATTGTAGCCATGACGAGAAAAGTTTTCTTTATCATTTGAGGACTGGTGGAATATGTGTCAAGCACAAGTACGAGGACTAAGAAAAGGAGTTGCAGGAGATACTGCAGTATGTCAGACACTTCTAGACATTGGTGCAGCCAAACTAGGTGTCTGTCCATCTGGAATATTTCTTCCAAAATATTACCATGTGTTTTTCAATATATTGACCCAAATATTTGTGTTAATTAACAGATATTTATTCTTCTCCTTTTGTGTCTAACACAGGTTTTAGATTTGTTTCTTGTGTGTTACCCTTAAAAAAAAAATAAATCAGTCTTAGAAAGCTTCCCTGCCCTACCAGAAGCTGCACTGATGGTAGTGCAGGCTCAACCCCCAGTTTTGGGGATTAGGATAATAGGCTTTTCCAAGTTTTGTTGTGTTCTTGCATTCCCCTAACCTTCACCTTATACCAGCCTATATTACTTTGCTGGTGTTCTGATAAAATCTCTCCAGGGTCTTCCATTGTTTATCCACTGCTTTAGCAAGATGTCACCATTAGTGCAGGAGTTCTGCAGGCAGCAGGAGAAGCTGAAATTGGTGATACTCGTTTCCTTCCAGAGCTGTCAGCCAAGGAGTCACTAAGATGCTGCTTCCCTGAATGGGTCCTGGTGCCAACCAGCAGCATTTGGCCACTTTCCAAGCGTGTATCTAACTGCTTTCAGCAAGATACACTGGTGTGTGGCCTGTGCAAAGTCCTGCAGTGATGCCAAAGAGAAAACAGCTCACTATTTTCTCAAAATCAAACAGATCTGAGACTTCAGAATGCATTTTGCATCAATTTGTTTTTACCAGGGCTCCTGCTCCGGCTATGGCATTCTGCCAAAATAATTTCCAATCAGTTTAGCATCTGTTTCCAGTGTTGGTATCACCAGCTCATCTGTAGTCTTCAGAGACCAGACGTGCCTCACATAGTTTCCTTTCCTATAGGTCATAGTTTTCCACTTGCTTTCTTGCTTAGCAGCTGGTACCCAACCTCCTTCCTGCAGGCAGGAGGAAGCTGGTACCGTTCAGCCTGCGCAGCCTCTGCTGTGCTGCCTCCCCTCGCCCACCCTGCTTGCTCCCCAACATGACATTTGAGCCGTGGTCTCAGGTATTCGACACTCACTGAGCCCGACACTCCATGTCCCACACACTGAGCAACAACCAGCTTTCAATAGGCAGCTTTTTGGGGTGTTTGCAGTGGGGTGCTATGGGTGTCTCTGTGAAACCTGTGCCCCTCTGAGTGCTAGTGTGACTGGGAGAGCTTTCTTGCCAAAAACACGGTGGGAGACCCTTGTCAAGAGAAAGAGGCCCACTCTCCTGCACAGAGCTTCATTCTGTCCCCCTGGCCGTGGTATGAGGCACTGACAGCCCTGCCTCAGCAGATGTGCCAGCCAGGCACAGGAACCTTCTTGTACATGCTTTTCCCCTTGTCAGGAACACACTGAATGTTCCAGTCACTCATTGGATCCTGCCAGGACATTTATTTTTTTCAATCCAGCTTACTGAATTCCTTTTCCCCACTAGTCTGTTAAGGATCTATATTCTCTCACCTTTAAATTACAGTGCACTCTCAGTATATAAATAGTCGTTACTTATACTGCCTCACGCTTCATCAGTCACCTTGAGCAGGCTTCTCTCCCGTGGGGCTCAAACCAGCCCCTGGACAGAATCCGGGGAAAACCCCAGACTATTTCAAAGCATTTGCTTCTTATCAACCAGCCCAAAAGTTTCTTCATATAGCACTTTGTTTTCTTATATCAGTCTTTTACTTGTGTGGAGAGTTCATACATCCAGGCTATGCTTCTTCTGAAATAGAACTCTCTCTTGTCCAAGCTCTTCCGCTTTGGATAAAGTAATTAAATATTAATTTACATTTTCTTAACCCTATATTAGGCAATGTTCACAGCCTGTATGTACCTGTTATCCATACAAGGAATGGATTTATCTGTCCACATTTGTATTTTTTTTCGTCCACTGACCATCTCAAATGGAGCTCTGCTTTCTGCTCTATTGATAGAGATGCCTAAAAACACATAAAAGCAGGATATTCCTGCACAAATAGAACTTTTAAAACCAGCTATTTGTTATCACCCTTTTTATTAAAACAGAAAGAAACAACAAAATAATCTGCTGAGAGAGTCCTGCCTTAAAGAACTTTTCTTACAGGCTTCAAAGTTTGGAGAAACCAAGGGAGGGTCTGGAAAGTTGCCTTGCTTTATATCCCTAAATAAATAGACATGTACGGCCATCTTGGTAAATCACAGCTGTCAAGCATGTGTCTCTCAGCCTCAGTGACAACCTTCAGTTGAGCCACAAACGGTGAGGGTGTGGAGGAGAACTGCTTCCACTCCCAAATCCCGGTGCAATGCATCTGCCATGGATACAGCAGTGAAACTTGGACATGAATGTTGCAAGGAAGGAGAGAAACCTGAGCCACCTGGCATCACCCTGCAGTGCTGCAGATGCCCCATTGCTGAGACATCGCTCAGGGCCTTTTGGGGGGTTTTGCATGTCAAGGGAAGCTTTATCTCTCTTTACCCTGCAGCTAGAGTCTCACCATCCTCAGGGCTGCAAAATACAGGGGCAGTACTGGTAAAGAGAGGATGGGTTTCCTCTTCCAAATGGCCTAAGAGACTGCTGAGTGCAGAAGGAATAATCCCATTATTTGCATGTCCTTAGGGCTTGGTTCTTCCTTGCCTGTACCCAGTACAAACTCCATAATGTCAAGCTATTTGCCCCATGGGCCAGTCACAGCAATTCAGTCCTCCCTGCCATGTGGTTACTCCCTGACAAACCTACAGGACATTATTGCTTATCAGATAATGTGGTAGTGTGGAGAGAACAAATATTTGACATGTTTAAATTAGCATGACAGCTTGGTCTCAGCTTAACACAGAGCTTGCTTACTCAAGGCAGCAACAGGTACAACTCTCCAGGCTTTATTTAGAAGCTGTAATCCTGCAGCATTTCACACTAGATAATGTCTTGCTAAAAAAGTCCTGGCACAGAGCAAGCCTCTTTGCCCCTCACTGCACCCACCAAGACCAGTGAGATGGCCAGCATTACCCCACTGGTCCCACGCCTCTGCTTTGGGGTTGCTGCTGGGTTTGACAACTAATCTCTGGTCAAATGACGGCGAAACAGTGATGTGTCCCTACGGTCACCAGATGGTTTATGATGGTTTATCTGAATGTAGTGGAGCATGAAAGCTTAAATCCATCTTTTTATTGTACTTTACAACCAGCCTCCCTGTGGGTCTTGACCCATAATATACACATTTCAACAGACCACTTCTGGACAATTCAGTTGCCTGAACTATTCCTTGTTTCTTGCCTCTAATCAGTCATTCTCCCCTTTAAATCTGCTAACAACTCAAAACCTAAGCAATCCTCAATATTCTCTTTCTTTGCACACCCTGTCTTCAGAGCAGTAGTGCCAGGTAGGTAAGATGTCAAACCCATCAGAAACTTATAGAAGAAATTATATTGCTATAAACTGTCAGCTTGCCAGTTTCCTCTGCATTCCATTTGCCAATCAAATAACCTTCAAGGGGAAGGCATCGGAAAGACCAAACATAACGTGCCCCAAATGTCTGGCTGGCTCAGGGCAGCCTCTCCCAGCTTATACATGGTAAGTTTCATTGGGGAACACGGCTAATTGAAATGAGAAGAGCAGCAAACAACGGGAGCTCTTTTCTTCCAAACAAAATAAATCACTAAAAAGTTTCTGGACCCCCATGATGGGATTGGGGAACACCTGGGGTCCCCAGGGTATTCTCCGCTTGTTCCACCAACTTGGAGATGCTCTGCTTAAGAGAGCAAAGGAAAATAAATGTTACATGCCTGCATTTCCAAGTCTTAAACCAGCATTCAGTAGTGGTTCGGTGGAAAATACCATTGGGTGCCGCTTCCTCCTGGAAGGGTGACAGTGAATAACTGTCAACCCCTCCTTCTCCAGCCCCTCACCTTTACCCTACACAGAGGATGCTGCAGACCCTGACAGGACTCTGACTACTCTCCAAGATGGATCTTGAAAGCTTCCTCCATACCTGGCACAAAGGTCAAAGACATCTTGCTATGGGCTTGAATTTAATGCTGATGTCAGTTTGTTCGCTTATTAAATGGTGACACTTTAGACTGGCTAAGAGAGGATCATCAGTTGCTGAGTTTCTAAATATACTAAACATGCTGCTGTGTGTGTAGGTTAATGTTACCTTCTCTTCCTCCTGGCTGATTTATTGTACCATTAGCTCAGATTCCTGCTCTGTCAAGCCTCTGTGTTTGTGTTGTTGCACACCAGCCAGGCAGGCTCTCAGCTGCACCTGCAAAACAGCTCAGGGAGTGCTTTGTCCTTTCCTGTCCTTTGTCCTGCAGGATATACCACCAGTACTATTAGCCCTTGGAACTGCCCAGCAGACAGCTTTTCCTGAAGAAGATGAGATGCTCTGATGCACATGTGGCGGCATGAGGCCCCTTCCCACTCTGACCACAATGGCCAGAGTGGCTCCTGCTCCGTGCAGTGCCCTGCTGCACCTCTTGGCTTTGCTATCAGAGGCTTTAATGGTTTCAGCTCCTTTTCCCTCCTTTCCAAAGAAAATCCTGAGCAGTAGTCCATGCAGAGAGGGCTGCTTGTTCAGCAGTGCATGGAAAGACAGTAGCAAAATACAGCTGTTTAAACCCTATTCTCTCTCAAGAAGATTATGCATCCAAACTGGACCCTCCATCAGATGCTCAGGAAACTGTCAGAGTGAATTAAGAGCCCTAAAAGGCCAGGGCTGTAACTCAGTGCCTTTTAAGTGCCAAGATTTTGTTGGGAGTGGAGGGAGGGAAGTAGTCACTAATGTAATTTCCAGCAAGAATACACTCCTCTAATATAATTTGGCCTGGCCACCCTTTCAAATACAGCCTTTCCTCAGCTGGCCTGGTTCAGGGCCATCCTCTTAAATGCCCCAGTAATTACTGATGCAATGAAAACATGTGCCCAGGCTTTGCTCTGGCCTTTTCAGCCCTGGAGTGACACCAGCTTTCAGCATAGAGCACATTGCTGGGTGTGTAACTGGACACATAAATACTGGGAGGGGGTTTGGGGGGTGTTCGCTGACTATGTTCAATAAAGACACAAACGGTCCTTTGCTCAGGCTTTGTTCCTTTTTAGTCTTTTGTTAAGGTTTGGCCGTGCTCTGATGGTCTGCAAGTTGCATGGTCCCTTACCAGATTAATAAGCATCAGTTACTCTGATCCAAATTCCTGATCCAAATTTTAATTTCACCAGTTGCCTGCTTTAGTTGTCTTTTTGCCAGCACCTTATGCTGCTGGTAGCAGAGTTTGTTAGCCCATTACTCTATGCTTTCCTTGAAAGGGAATGGTTTCCAGGGAAGAGACACTTGCCCTGCCATATCCACCTCCTTAGGCAAAAACTATCAGAGGAAGAAATTGAAAGTATGTCAGAAAGTGGTCTCTGTTGCCTCACCCTTTGTGAATTAAAACATGATTTTTTCAACAGCTCTTCAAAGATCTCCTTGCAGCATTGTGCATGATACACTCGAATATCACCAAAGAATCACAGAACAGCACTGGTTTACTTCTCTTGGGTTAATTTTGGTCATCTTTATTTAATACATCTCCTGATTGTATGTGGCAGCCAAGTGTCAAAGCTGTTGAACTGTCCCCAAAAGCAGTTAGCTGGGGACTTATTACTATTATTCCTCATAAACAGCTGGTGCTCAAGGACAGTGACTATTCTGGGGGACTCCCACTTTAAAAGGATAACCACCAATTCCCTCTCCCTTTGTCCAAATCAGTGGGACTGAAGTATTTGCACCATGCAATTTTTAGAAGGTAAGAACTGTGAACAAGGGGCTTTGCTGCGACATTTACAGGGCTGTAACAAGCAGAAGATGTTAGAAAAGGGATGAAGTGAGAGACTGAAAGAGAAGGTGACGAAACCCAGAGCCTGTAGAGCAGCAAGGGCATTGCAGAGTTTTGGAGAAGCTACAAAGGATATGAACTTTGGTGCCATTAAAGGAAACCATAAGAAGAAAGAAAGGAGGAGATGAGGTGCATGGTCAGATTTAAGGGCAAGGATAGCATTGACAGTTACAATTTTGAATTATTTGAAGTGAAGAAAGAAATGACATGGGCATTTGGGAAGCCAGAGAGGTGAGTGTCATGGAAGCCAAGCTTTTAGAAAGGACAGGCAGAAAATATACCACTCCAAAGGCTCATTCATTCTCTGTCTGTCAATACACTTCCATTTCCCCTGGGGAAAGGCAGCACTGCCCTTTTCTAGGATGCCCTGTTATACAAAAAAGCCTTGGTCCAACAGATTTGCAAGCTGCTACAGCAAGGCAGTACCCTCTTCCCGAAGCCTGGGTGCCAGCTGCTGCAAGTGTCTGAACCCTAAGTGCCAACATCAGCATTCCCATTGTCCATCAGCATACTGTGCTGTTGCTTTCTGATTTGCAACTATCAACTCAGCCTCTGGTAGGAGTTACAAAGCAGCCAGTACATTATCGGGTAGCAGGAGGAGATAATCCCCCAAACTACAGCCCAAAGCCTTATTAAAAACCAGTACATTACGGATTCCAATCAGAAATCAGTGAAAGGGGAGCTGTTCTGCTCATGGCGTGTTGCATGGGTCAGTTTGGGGCTGAGGCAGCAGCAAGCCCAGGAGCAGGAATGCACACGCTCCCAGACTGTGATGCACATCAGTGTGCCTGCACAGAGCTGGATCCAACAGCAGGCAGGGAGAGGCAGCTGGCATGGAAAAGGAGTATTGGGTTTTTTCCCTCCCCAGCATCTTAAACTAGATAATTATATTTAAAACCTGTGGTTTTAAACCCAAAATTAAATAAGTGAAAGTAAGGAGATAGGGGAACTAAGGTAGCATGATTTATTGACATGAGCTGCTAGTATACACAGTAGGTAATTACATATGTTTAATTAAATATTAAGTGCAAGCTGGATTTTTGGTATACATTAATACAGTGCATGACATAAGATCCTAATGGTTTTGTACTTGCTTAGAGTTGCATACTAATCATTAGAAAACTCTCCCACAAGCAATTTGCTGCTACACAAGGCCTTGGAACTGAAATATCCCAATTAACTTTTGAACCTGTCTTGGCACAATGTGTAAAGAAACTCAGAGAAGGAGGGAAGACAACTCACAGCAGATCAGGGCACCACCCAGCTGAAGAATCCCAATTAATGATAAATCAGGTATGTCAGAAATAAGGATGAAGGATTTCTTTTGCAGCCTTTTAAATCATATATACTTAACACCATCCCAGGTGTCTTTTTCGTGCTTTATCATCTGAGGGGAATAAGGCAGTAACATAGTATGAAGCGGGTTTTTTTGTTTCCTTACATTTTACATTGCTTTCTTTCTGTTAAGATACCAAATTGTTTGTGTTGTATTAATAAAGTCCATTTAAAATCCATACCTTACAAATGTTCTCAGACTGACCAGACTAATAGGCCCTTTCCTGAGCATGTGCATCACAGTACAGTTTTACCTAGGCAATCACATCTCCTGTTTACATATTCTACAATCTTAACTCTGTTACTTTAATGCCCTTTGGAGGTAGGGAGCTTTTAATTAAAAATGATTGAACTTGAAACTGAAAGGCCAGTGGGATTACCAAATTTCTCAGAGACTCCAGCCTTCTGGGGAGTAGAGATGAACTCCTTGGAGAAGGTGAGGAGTTCAGATGAAGTGTCTCCAAGCCCAGGATGGTAACACCTAGCAGATCCCTGGGGGCTGGCCAGCAATCAAGGGAACCTCTCAGCGTATGCTCGAGTGTGGCAGGATGTTGCTGGAACCCGCTGCTTCCACAAGCACAAGAAATTAAAAGGCAGCTGTGCTAGTGCCCAGATTTTCAGAGTTTGTGGCAAGTTTCTTGCCCCAGTGGTTCCTTGACCTTTTATTAAGACCTCAGTTAAAAAAAAAAAAAAATTTGAGCTATTGAACTGGGCTACAAATGCTGGTGGCTTGGCTTCATAGTGACACAAATAGCCCAGGTAAGTGATAGTTATGAAGAGTATACTAATTTTCTTTCTTTTTTTTACCAATGATTGGTGGTTTTCAGTATAATTTTGGAAATCCGTAGCTAAAGTCCTTAAGGTAGGTGGTAGAAGTTGCATGCATTTCCTGATTACATTAATGCATTATTATTATAAAGCAACATCCACATTTACTTAACCTTTATGGAAGTGCCAGTGTAAGTGCAGCTGTTGCAGTGCTTTCACTAGTACAGATAAGTCACACATTTCACAGAGTCCTGAGCAAGATTTACCACAAAGCAGAAAAGGGTGGCTTGTATGAAAATAATGCCTAGATTTAAGGCTTTTAGTCCTGAATTCTGCACATCCTTTGTTTCATTTGCTGTTATAGACACTTTTTCACGTAACATTTAATAGGCTTCCCCATGTGAAATATGCTCTTTAATACTTGCTAGTAAATAAGTATCTAATTACCCTGATTTCTATCAGAGCTAATATAATTGAGTGAACTTTCTGGAAAAAAACAAAAAACAAAAAACAAAAAACATGTACATTGCACAACATGAATGAGCATCCATAAACACGCTACTCCAAGATTTGATTTACGGCAATACAAAAGTGAGCACGTACACTGGGAGTATCCCAGACACAATAGTGAAAACAGCGAGTGGAGAAGGGAGAGGACAGTGTATAACTGGTAGTTGAATGATGATGGTCAGGTGGACAAGGGGATAAAAATGAAGAGACCCTCCAGTGTAGACACCAGAGTGAAAGTAATGTGCATATGGTCATGCTGTGATTTCAGGCAGGTCACCAATGCTGTCGCAGCCCCTTGGGGTCAGGCAGTGCCCAGCCAGCTCCGCACAGAGGTAAAACATACGGAAATAGGTTCCTTCTTTATCTTCCCTCCTTGTCTGATTTTATCCTGGGAGAGAACTTCTTGGCTATTTCACAGTTTATTTGTGCAGTTTGTCCTTTGTTGTGGTCTGCAGGCCTCCATGCATGCACACGAGACACATACCGACAAATGTCTTCGCCTGAAGGTGAAGTTAACCAGCTTTTTTGGCTGATTTGTTGATTCTGAAATCACTTACTGAAGGGCCTCTACTCCCTTCACCCTTGAAAGGAGTATTGTTAAGCTGCTAAAGTCATTGGTGATACAACATTTGCAAAGTTCACATTGTAATAAAAGAGAAAGTCCCTATAAACACCACATTCAAGATATGCTTCGTGTTTATGCTGGGAAGGGTTAAAGACAAAACCTCTGAAGAGCCTATATCTGGGTTTAACAGTGCTGACTAGAGGTAATTGTTACACAATATTCCTGGTTGATGAAACTCAGTTTCCAGTAGCTAAATGTTGCTTTGTGATGGAGAGCAAGTTACCATCCACAGCTGCATAAAAGTCTTACTGGCACACACTGTTTGACATTTTTCTATTAAGACAGGATGCAGTGGTCCTATTTTTTCCCAATCTGAAGATTTTTAAAAAAGAAGAATATCTCCAAATGGCCATCAGCAGCATGACGTCTATTTGTTTTCACACAGAGGTGGGTGGGGTGTTTTTTAGTCCCAGTCCTTCTCGGTTAGATGATAGTGTAGCACCTACCACCCTGCTACAAGTGGGATGCTACCCACCTCCGCTCCTTCATGTGAAGTATCGACACTGTGTGGAGTCAATGTAGCAATAAGAAGTGCATCGCAATTTTCCATAAGACCTAAAATAAAAGAGAATATCTCAGTTTCAAAATATGCTACAGTTCACATTATATGGCTTCTGGATGTAACTATCTGTAGGAGTGAAGAATATCAGAACATGTCATATGCAGCAACATATGGGAATCAAAAAAGGAGGGTAATTTCTATCATGCTCCACTGTGTTCTCCTTTGTCAGCAAAATAAGAGTCCAGGAGAAACTGTGAGTGAAGGCTTAACTTCCAGTAATGTCAATTAAAAAAATAAAATCCCCATTGACAGCAGGACTTGAACATTACGTGGGAGTGGATGCAGAAGGCCTTGGTGCCCACGGGAACTATGTAATGAAATATCCGAGGCTCTGAGATAAGTGTTTTTCCAGTTACTACCAATAGCTTCAGCAGGTGTTACTGTGCCTGTCCTTTCACTTATTTTTCATGTGCTTGAGATAATAAGAGTGACACATTCCCACCTTTGAAATAAAATAAAATAAAAAAGTAAATGGAGGGGTCCTTGCAAAATAAGGAAAACCAGAGATTTTTGTTTCTGTACTGACTTAAATTGAACTGCAGTTCAGACTACCCACTGAAGACCTGACCAGAGACGTTAATAAACATTTTAATGAGTTTTTATTGCTGACATATGTCTAAGTGAATAACCCATCCACGGCACCAAGACGTGGACTAAGCAGCCTTAAAACTATGTCCTTGGATAACCCATATTCTCAGACCAACGTAAAATATAAAGTGAAGATGTGTGAAAGAGGAGGAGGAGTTTGTGGGCTGGAAAGAGTAGAAAATGGAAAAATCTGTTGCGGCAGAGTTCTTGGAGGAAAGGTTGCTTTGGGATGAAACTCCCATGTGAGTGCCATGCTCATATACTCAGCCCACTTTACTCATGATTCACAGCTTTTTCTTTAGTTTGGCAGATAATTTTCAGACTACACACACAAAAAATAAAGAACCTCAGTTGCTCTTCACAAGTTGGATATATGCAAAGTGAAATTTATAAAATTTTCTCAAGCTTTTGTGGTGCTATCTTTTCCACCAAACTTCAGACTTTTAGAAGGGAAGGTTTTTGCAGTAGAAAACAGCTCCACACCGTCTGAAGATGATATCTCTGTAAAATGTTTCAGGTCTGTAGGTCTATTCGTCTGGATTTTAGTAATCTTTTACGCCCGGGAGTGCTCCAACAATTACAATGGAAGGATTAGCACAGCACTTGATTTACAAAGACATCCTGTGGTTTCTTATTCCTGTCAATTAGCACATCATTGTTCCCTGAGTGATGAGGGCTCTGTTCATAATTTAATTTGCAAATGAATTGTTTCCTGTTAGCCAGTAACAATACCTGACAGTTAAATAGAGGTGCTGCTGTTGGAGGAAAAAACCTGACCAGAGGAAGCTGCTTAAACAAAGGCAGAGAAGGCAAGTCAACAATAAGCAGATGTTTTAAATGAAGGACTTTGCTAAGCAGATGCACGGCTTTGCATCTGTCGGCAGTGAATTTCCTGCTCTTTGGAAAAGCTGACAGATGCCCAGTGGATTCAGAAGCAAAGATACCCCTAGAGCACTAATTAACGAAAAAGGCAGCGGGAGGTCCGTTGGAGCAGGTGGGTTTGGGTCTTTTTTTTCTTTCACTGTGATTATCTCCTCCTCATGGTTTTTCCTATTCTTGCTATGTCATCGGTGGTCGTTAATGCAATGATGATGTGACCAAATCAGGAAATCTTGGCAAGAAATGGGCATATATATGTCTATGTGATCTTCATTCATTTTGTACAGTAAGAAGCATATGCTTATTACTGAGAAATGAGATTTAGCCCTCAAAGTCAATGATATGCAGAAATAATTTGATAGACTCTTTCTTCTCCCCCTGCCTGTAGTGGTCCCAGTAGAACAAGGTTTAAGTGGATGATACTACTCTGTTTTAAAGCTAGCAAAGAGAAAAAAGAAAGAAAACACACACACGCAAAAAACAAACCAAAAACCAAACACAAAAAAACCCCAACTAACCAACCAACTAACCAAGAAAAACCCCAAATCAAAGCTAAGACCCTCTCATACATACCCAGGGAGATATGTTCTACATGTCAAATATCCAAAATCCTTCCCATCACAGTCTTCAACCCCCTCATGCCTGTAGCCATCTCCACAGTAAGCACGGCGGCATCCTAGTGAAAAACAAAGAAAGAAACACCTTCAAGGCTCTTCATATGTAAAAGGAACAGATAAAGTAAGTGGAACTAGATTTTTAAGAGTTAAGTATTAAACAAGTCCTGTAAGGACTGTCTTAGGAGAAGCAATATTCTTCACTACAAAGAATGAGCTTTTTTTAGCCTAGTTTCAATGACCAAGAGAAAGAATGAATAAATACTAAAAATAATTACTACAGAATCACCAATTACAACAGCTTTTTTTAAAAAACTTATTATTGCCTTAGATAATTACTATCAAAACAAGTTAAGGGAAACATCAAATACAGTTAACATAAATGACCTGGAGGGGGTCCCAATCTCAAAAAAAAAAATACTCTGAGGTCATTAAGTGGTTTGAAAATCCCATCCCAGACCTTTCCCCAATATTGCACAATATCTATATATGTCTACTGTGAGTTCCCACTGTGAACAGAATTATGCAGACCTATTGCCTGTCTCTATATAAAAAAAAAAAAGTATGTAATGATCAGTAAAAATGTGGTTTTCCCTCTGTTGACTCCTACTGAACATGAGTCAGACTTGTGACATTTTTTCATGGTGACTGACATGTAGGCTGAACTAATTTTTGGGAATTTTTGCCATTTTAGCAATAGGGCTTTGCTTTTGATGTCTTTGGCATATTGAGAATGACTTTATAACTTGAACAAACTCATTTAGTTAAAATGCCTTTGGCATCTTCTGGGAAAATCCATCGCTATTAAGCAAAGGATTGAAAGGACACTCAGGAATAGGGAATTTATGAGAGTTAAAGTGGGTTATTTACAAATAGAAATGATTAATTATTTGCACCAAGGATGTGTTTGTTAGAAATTAATGCTTCTAAGACCGATGAGCCTATTTTACAATTAAATGCCCTTAACATTTGGTTAGCCTTTGTCTTTTGGTTTAGTCCCAAGAGAAGAATGATGACAATGTGCTCATTTCCAAGTGACTTAATGATTACTCTTTGGGTCACATCAGTGTCAGAAACCTATGTATTGCAAGGCCTCAATTGCCCAGCACGTAGCACAGAGAACACGATGTGCTCTCAGACACACAATATGCAATTTTGCAGGCACTAGAACTAATGAGCACCATTTTCCCACATGGTTGTTCCCCACAGTTGACTGCAAATTCTAATTGAATCATTTTCTCATATCTGGAGACTGGACAGATCCTGCTCTCCCTCTCTCTGTATTACTCTGCAGTCAGGCAAACTTAGAGGAGCTTTTATTTATATGTCTCCCTATGCCTGTTGTGACTGAACTGCATTTGAAATCTCACTCCTGTTGTCACTGAGAAGTTGGCTGGGATTCTTGAGTTATAAGGGGGAGGGTGGTGATGGACAGGTGGATGGAGAAACTCACACAGAGCATGGCTGCATACACTCCGTTTTCAAAGTCAGGCTAAAAAATGGAGGGATATATAAATAAAAAATAGCGTCTTTCAATGTTGGCTGATACTGTTCTGACATGTGAAGAAGCACCCCTTTGCTAGAATCAGAAGAGTACCAAACCTGCTATGTGGGGAAGGTGTAGTGCTGAGCTCTGGGGAAGGATTCAAGCCATAAAAGTAACTGAGGGGGAGAAGGTTACCACAGCTGCTTGAATGCTTATATGCTCTTTGCTATCCAAAACCAGCAAAATAGAAGGAAGACTGAGTAGACAAGAATTAAATGTTGTATAAACCTAATGGTGAAGATAGCGGGCTAACATGTTCCCCATGCAAGTGAAAAACAAAATCCAAAGCAGTGTTTCCAGACCCAGGATCTAGTTTACTATAAGACACAGCCAGCTTCAGTGTCTATCCCAAGGGTTGTGGTGCACTGCAAAGGTATGCTGCATCTTTTAGACAGAGAGCTGGCAGTCCCTGGGGAAAGTGTGTATGTAAACCAGCTGCTGAATTCGGCCCCTGAAATGCAGTGGTTTCGCTCTGACTGCAGATACCTCTGCTCAGTAAGGTACACAGTCCTCTGTGAGGATGTGTGAGAAGTACCTGTTGCCATCTCTGTCTTGTGCTGGTGTGTCCCATCCACACACATGAAAGACCTCAGTTTTCACACTGTGGCCATTGTGCCCCCCTTTCCCTGTGCCAGTGCTTGATTCACAAACCACACAAGCTCTCCTGAGTGAAATGCTTGTGTAATTTACACAGAACCCTGTAAGAACAACTAATGCACCTTCCCTGGTAGAAAGAACTACCAGGGAAGAACTACCTCTTGACGCACTATAACTTACTTATACAGTCATCGGTCACAACTGCATTGCCGTCGTCACACTCTTCCCCGTCCTGCACGATCCCGTCTCCACAGGTACCACTCTCTTCAAAGCGGTAATCCACAGGATAGAAAGGGGTGAGCTGACCAAACAAACACACAGTGGTTACTGAATCAGACCAGGAGCAGCCTGGCTAGCAAGCAGAGTTGAAGGGCTATGGGAGGCAGATCCCACAACTGGGTTTTCATATCCTGCTAGTTGGTGGTTCACAGAGTTTATACAGAATCTGATTCAAAGTCCAGTGGATACAGGAAGGATCCTGCTGCTGATTTCAGTGGGACTTAGCTTAGCTCCTTGAAGCAATAAGGAAATATGTGGGTTTGGTTTGCAGGGTTTATGTTCTTTGTACCCTAGTGAATTTTGCCTTATTTTGGTCTTTACTACCTTAATTCCCCAAACTCTGCCCCAGTTTGTTCACCAGTGGAACCTGGTTCAAAGAGAGGTCAGCAAAACTTGCAAGAGTGCTGAGTTAATGCCTCAGTATTTAAGACTCCTGTGAACAAAATTCACAGAATTATGTACATTTGTGGCACTGCTGAAAAATGAGCTTTCTCTCAATTTCTTTAATTGATTTTGTATGACACCTTAAGTACAGAAGTATGTTCTGTTTTTCAAAATGAAATATACACTCACGAGTTTTCTGAGACCATATTTTCACCTGGACTGGGAGCCATCCAAAGGTATCCTTGAAATACAAAGATCTCTGATCTCTTCTAAAAGCTAAGGCATTTTCAGTGTTTAACCGGTCCAATTCTTCTTGATTATTCACCACAAAAATCTGGGGCACAGAAAAAGAGGTGATTGGTAACCCTCTCAAGAAGTTTTTTTGATTGTCACAGAACTGAGTTTTGTCAACTGGCATATGAATCTGCAAATAGGTAAATAATTACACAGAAAAATGGTTTGATTGTCTTCTGAAACAGGATGATGTGAGAACTTACACCCATGGACTGCCAGACCACAACAGGCTCCTGGTAAGAAGAGATCCAAGTTTCCAAAGGAGAATGGTCTTCTCTGAGCACCCAGCTATGACTCCGATGGCCCCAATTTCATAATGAATATCCACAGATAAGGATCATTCAAATACCTGTGCACAGTCATTGCTGAGAAGAACTGTCAGGTGCTCAAATGGTTTGATGCTGGAACAGTTGCAAAATCCATATGGGCACAAGTGCTTTTTGTGGGTTTATCTACAACTATTTAAGACATGCTCACTACAAATTAAATGATACATGGCTCAAGACAACCTTCACTTATATTTTGCTACTTTGTTTAGATTTAATTTGCATTAAAATGCATGTTTCTTTATAGCATATATTTTTTCTAGAGTGAAGTCTTCAATTAAACCAAAAAAATCAGTTCAAAATGGAAAAATCAGGACAAGCTGCTCTCTACCCATTTTTTAATGTCTCATGTGAAATTGGATGTAAGAGGCATTAGAACACAGTCTCTTCCTTAGAGAAGGAAGCTGCTTCTCTTCCAAAGCAGCTTAATCAATTTAATTTTTGCAAGATTCAAACCATTTTTAAATTAAGAAAAAGCAAGAATGCTTCTGAGCAAAATGGATTTAGGGTTGAGTCTGACTCCCACCAGCATAAACAGAACTGACTCTTTTAAAAACAAATTACTCTGAAATTTTTACATAACAGAATAATTCCATAGCTCTGGACAAAGGCCAATTTCATTAAATAAGCATTGAATAAAAATGCCTTCAGCTTGAATGAAAGAAAGCAAAGAAATAGGAAGTCAGCAAAGAAATGATTCTGTAATTGCATTCAGGGGCTCACGGCCCAGCCCCAGAGCTTCCATTTCTCTTGAAATCAATAGCAGATCTGTGCTCTCTGAAACTCTCTATTACAGTTACTGGCCTTTGAAATTGCAAAAGATTTAAAAAACAGAATGAACCTTAGCCAGTGACGGAAAAACAGCACTGTGTTTCTCAGTCTCTGTGCTCCTCTGGCAGTGCTGGCATTGGAGGAGCTGGCGGGTGCGTGGGTGATGGCACCGAGGATGTGCTGCAGCTGGATGCTGCTTTGGCAAACTCTGGGACACAGGGATTGGGGCACAGAGCACCATCTCTGTGTCTTTTTCATGTTCAGCTATGGAAATCCTGACAATACCACTTGACAATAGTTTTCAAGTGGTACAAGACAGGCTTCAAAGCTGCTACGTGGGGATCTGAACAGAATAAACAATAGTGATGTTTAAGTTCCTACTCTTTACACTCGAGGAAGTAAAACAAATAGGGTGGGCAGGAGAAGAGGGAACACTGCTCTGCAAGTGCTCCACTTCCAGAGCTAGGCCTTGCTTCTTTGCCATCCCACATTCCTGAGAACAAAATGGCATTCAATCATCATCATATGAGGGCTCATAGCAGTAGCTTATGGTACTTTTATTTTAGGTAGTTACACTCTCTTTACTATCTTTTAAGATCTAGTATGAAACCGTGCCTGAAGGAGAAGGAGGGTAGTAAGACCTACAAATAATATTGTGAGCCTTATACCTTTTCCTATGAGTTCTACAGGCTGCGAAGTACAACAGTTTTTCTGCAAGAGCATGCAGTGTGATGTCATATGCACCTTTATTTCAGCACTTTCCTCACAGTTTTGTAATGCAACACTGCCAAGGGTGGGAGCAGCTTGCAAGACTTGCAATGCAGTCATGCAAAGGCTGACTTCAATGACCCAGTTTAATGGACAGTGTTGTTAGTATGTCCCTTTCACACACTGCAACAGCTTTCTGATAACGTGAATGGAGATGTTAACTAAGCTAACTGCTGCTTATTGACATTCATAGACAACCAGACACTGCACAATTTCCACTTGCATGAGTGGAGTGGCTGGGCTATGCTGATACACAGCAGCAAGGTAACATCTTCGTTGCTGTCTAAGTGCTACAATGCACAGAATAATAAGGCAGGGCCTAGATGAAGGAAAAATACGTAAATAGTATATACAAAGCCCAGAAAAATCAGAGATTTCACTTTTCACCAATGCCTTGTTCTTTAAAGTATTTTGTCCAACTTGCTCATAAAAGTGTTTTCATGGCTAGAGATGGAAATTAGCTACATAAAGTGTATGTCTACAGACAGGAGTTCAGAAATCTGATTCCCATGGTTTGTGGAAATTCCTTTTGTTTCAAGGTAGACGGTCTATACTTTGGTAGAAAGTTCTATTGTATATGCTCACTACTTGACCCCAATATTCAATTCTGAAATCACCTTCTTTGTAGAAGAAGATATTAAAACAAACAAACTAATAAACAAGAAACTGATCAATCTTGAATTTTCGATTTAATGAAATAAAAATAAAATTAAAAAATTAATGAAGTAAAAATAGCAGATTATATATGTACAGTACTAGATGAAAGAGAGAATCCTCAGGCTTGAAAGGGATTTCTAAACATGTGCTACCTTACTGATGGTTTGAAACAGCTGCATTTCAGCACATGAATCATACAACCCTCAGACCAGTTATGAGACCAAAGTCTTTTGCACCAGCTGGATCTCAGAGCTTTTGTATACCAGAAATCACACATTTCCCACATACAGACATCTTCCATGTTAAACCAAAGATGTTAGTGAGTACATGACCTCTTACAATAAAAGCACTTAAGGACCACTCACATCCCCTCCCAGAAAATCTGCTTACCGCAGGAACTTTTGGATAGCTGTATCCAAACACAGATTCCTCATATGACGGGTTACTCATATGTTGTGGGTTTCTGCAGAGGCATCTCCCTGGGGGCCCTGGAAGTCCTCTTTCCCCCTTTGGTCCTATTGCGAATTGCCCTAGGAAGCAAAGTACCAGGTTGTCTTGTTATGAAGTTAATACACAAAACACAAACACAGCCTTAATGGGAAAAGTACAGGTCAGGTGGATTTATAAAATTACCAGGTTTTCATATATGCACATGCCCCACCAAATCCAGTGGGAACTGAGGGGAGGGATTACCAGAACCACTAATTCCAGTACTTCAGGAAAAAGATCCCAGTTTGTACCACAGTCATTTTATTTCAGATTATCTCAGCCTTTTAAATTTTTCTACCAGTTTTAGAGAAGAAGAGAGAGAACATTTGTCAAGAATAAATGTCAACCTGTTTGAAACTACAGAAATTCGGGACCGGATGAAGACACAGATTACAGTGTCTGTGCACCAGGTTTTGTAGAGTCAGTCTCTGTATACATCTACAACCCTTTGGACTTGTGTATTTGTACAACCACTTAAGCAATGCTGTTACAGAGGTTTCTGTACAGGAAAAACCATCTAGAAATACAGAAGTTCTACAATTAAACATTAAAAATTGTTTTTTGACTTTCAAACTTTGGCAAGGATGCACTGTTCTGCAAAATTAGACTAAGAGCCAATATATTCATACTGCAGACAGTGACATCATTACAGAAATGTCTTTTAGTATCAGAATTTATATTCTAGAGGAAAAAGATTAACAAGCCTGACACATAAACTTTCTGTAGATTGAATAAAGTCTTTAAAAGTAATCTCAAGGTCCTGGCTGCCTTCCCATCAACATGGTGAAAACTCCCAGCTAATTTACTCAAG
Organism: Pipra filicauda; assembly: GCF_003945595.2. Taxonomy (NCBI): domain Eukaryota; kingdom Metazoa; phylum Chordata; class Aves; order Passeriformes; family Pipridae; genus Pipra; species Pipra filicauda. The sequence continues at coordinate 3,360,344 of NW_024105031.1, read as the reverse complement.
CAAAGATGTTTCATAGTGGGAGACACGAGATATGAAGACTCTGAAGCTGCTCCCAGCTTTGTGGAATTACCATTTCCACACCACCACAAGAAACATCCTGTCCACTGATGAAAGCAAGGGAATGAAAAGGGAAAAAAGCAAAATGGAAGGGAACATTGAACAGATCAGCTGCACTACAAACAGCTGTTGTACATTTGAAGCAACAGTAGTTTCCAACTGGGTTTGCTTTTCTTTTCAGATATTTTAGTGTATATCTGGGGTGAAAATATACCTGAGGGGTCACTGTCACTATACACTGTGGGTCATGGATTGTCCTTCATGCCTGCGCGTGGTCTCACAACATGCCCAGAGTTCATGTGCATGCACAGCTTTAGTCTGTGCTATTATCAGTTACACAGTTTTTCTCATGATTTCTACAACATGCACAATTGCAGTGAACATAGACCTCCAGCATTTAATTAAAGACAGAGTTTTTTCCCATTGTCCTTTTTTCCTCTTTGACTCCTATCCCTTTCTCTTCTCTTTTCTTCTTTCCTTAATGCCACTGTGACTTGGGTCTTATCTGTTTTCCTTTTACAGAGCTGCACAGGGTGAGTATATCCTGGCTCATCAGAAGTCACGACCTTTCACTGTAAGCTAGGATATCTGGAGAAGGAGCAGACCTTTTATGATGGAGATTACCTAGTCTCTCCAAGGCTGCCTCCTCATCTACCAAAGTCCCACAAGAGCCACATAGTCTTTAATTTTTGTTTTATTTGAAACATCAGAAGCCATAAAGTAAGCTTTAAAATAAGGTATAGACTCATTATAATGGACAAGACCTTCAGGAGAAATCCTCTCCTTGCCATTGATGGAGAAGCCAGTCAAGCCCTGCAGCACTTTTTGCAGAGGGGCCTATGTGTATGTGATGTGTCAGGAGGGGCTGATGTGCCAGGGACACCCTTTAGGAGATCACCTCATCTTCTGCTTACCTAATCCTGAAGGTCCAGGAGGGCCTGGCTGGCCAATAGGACCCGGCCTTCCAGGTGGACCCATGACACCTGCAGGTCCAATGTCTCCCTTTAATCCCTAGAAGAGAGGAGACATCCATTTATTTGCTAAAGTATTAGTAACACACAACCTCTTCCAGCATTGTCTTCCCTTTCAAGAAAGCCAAGACATTTGCCAACAGAAGCATGCAGCATGAGCGTCTGGGAAGATGTGCTCTACCCTCCTACATGGAGGCAGAAAGGCACACCCAGGCAGGATTCCTGCTCCTAAATATGAATGGTCACAGGGATCCATTCTGTGACGAGTCAGGAATCTCCCTGATCTGAATTCAACCCTTTGATAGCACTTCTTTAAGGATGTCTTTTTACCCCTGGTAGCTCTCTAGGAATCAGTGCAGCTGAGAAAGAAAGAGGAAAATCGCTAAGGAGTTGTCAGGTTGCCACAGTGACATTTCCCAGTCTCAGGATGCAGTCTTTCAGAAGCACAGTAATGACTTTGAAGCCCACACTATTTTCAGAAGTACTTTAGACGCCTGGATTCCTATATTTCCTTGACTTTCACTATGGGTATAGCTGTGTTAAGGAATCATCAGAAGGCAAGCAAGGGATTGACTTTATAATGTGCAAGATAGAGTGTAGCAACACCATACTGACAAATGGTGTCCCCCTGGTACCCTTTCAAGCAGTCAAAATACTGTAAAATTACCTATGGTAGAAGTGTTTATACACAGTTACCATGCAATAGTTAATATTCTGTGAAATCAGCCCTGATCTGCCTCATGGGAGTTTATTTGTGCAATCATACCCTTAGGCATTTGGAAGTTTCACCATAGAACTGTTCAGCACCTTCCTATTTTTTGCTCCTGAATTTAATACGGTGACATTTATTAAAAATAACTACATTTATCTTCCTGCTATATACTCCCAAAGGCTTGGATTTCTCATTCCAGAAATGTATTACATTGTTTGAAGTTAAAATATCTGAGTTGATTTTTATGTAACAGCATACATTATTTAGCATAATAAAATAATGTGTAATGTGTAATCTTTCTTTTAGTGACAAAGGATATTATTTCCTTGAAGATGGTGCCATTCCAGGTTAATGTGCATTCAGAGGCAGAGCAGTTGTATGTTTAATTTAAGAGTAACAAAGCATATATGGTAATATATAATATGTATATATATATCCCATGTATACGTTTGAATGTCACTTGCACCATTTCAGCAGGGGAAGGCTAATTTTGCCATGGCCCATAAAGAACTAATTGAATATTTGCTTTGTTTAATCCTATTAGGTAAGCTCTGTGCCATCAAAATATTCCAGGATTTATGCGAATGTCAGCGATGCTGATCTCTAATTACTTCTTACATTACACAACACAGAACTAGCAGACCAGGGTTTTGTAGCCCCAAAGAAGACTGTGGGAAATCTCTTTCCCCCACACAACAGCAATTTGGCAGAGGCCAGCCAGCGCCAGTCGGATGTGTGCTGCCTGAAAATGAGCTGTTTTCTAGGTCTCCAGCTTTGGAGGAATGATTGCTTAATGCTTTCCTGCTTAGCACAGACAGATTAAATAATAATGGCAGAGGTTCATATTAAATGCTTTTGCCTTGGTTTTTTTTTTTCAAATGTGCCCATGGCTTTCAGACAAGCTTTTCCCATTGACAATATTTATATTCCTCTCTTTTCTTTCAAAGTAACATTATCTAAAGCCCTAAGTCATTCCTCCTTATCAAGACTGAAACCCTAAACTTGGTCCTTAGGGTGAATTCCCAAGCTACAAAGCTTTGGGTGTTATGTCTCAGTTAGCAGCAGTGAGGCTGTGACTTATGACTCCCACTTCCTGGACACGTTTTAGGAAGAGCCTGGCCCACAGGCAGGGAGGAGTTGAAGAAGTCAGTGAGCTAATCAAGAAGTATCTCAAAATGGAAGTGGAAGTGACACCTTCCTAATTTAGCTGCTTTCATCTAGCCATGTTAGCGGGATCAAGAGACAGGAAATGATCCCATGTTGATGGAAACTCTCCTCTCAGCTGTACAAACAACTACAGCACTTAAACGTGGCAGCCAGACTCATAGAGCCTTAAAGTACCACTCTCTATTTTTTTTCAAAGGATTAGAAAAGAAGAAAGGAAATCGCTTGCTCACTGATTTATCCAGAGGGAAAACTGCTTTTCATGCAGAAGATCAATGCTGAAATTGCTTTTGGGGCACCAGAAAGGGATTTGTGTACTGAGCCTTGGGACAGAAAATGCCAGTTTGGGGACAGACTAGACTTCTTTTAGTCACACTGATAGTTTCCTTAAATTATGACACACCTTATGTCACCACTTTTTGATTAAGGCACTGTGTAAAGTGACAAAATATCTAAGGTCAAGTAAGGAGTGCACTGTGTTCAAGTTGATCTGGAGGCACTGCATCTTCCCTTAGCCTCATGCTGTGGAAAGATATTATGTGCATAGTACTTTAGCGGAACAGATGAACAGAGCTAACAAAAAAAAAAAAAAAGGCAGAAACCAAAAAATTCCAGCAAAGGTCACACATCAACTTTTAAAGCATGACAAATCTAGGACAAAAAAAATATTTCTTGTGGGTCATCTAGCAGTCTTACACAATACATGCCTTCCTTACTTGGGAACCTGTTATTCCCTCTTTAACACCCAACTTTTATTTTTTCCCCCAACTGACTATTCTACGACTTCAGATACTACCTCATGGAATCAGAGCAACAGTGAAGGAGGTATGTACCTCTCTTTGCAGTGTTGGGCCTAACCAGACTGCAATGTTGGCCATAATCAGACTGCAAATAAAATACTTTCAGTTAAGCTCATTGGCAACCACATCTACAGGTTCCTGTATCTGAGCAGTTGTACGCTGACACCCACATCGGTGTAACAAGGACAGGTTCCCTTCCCTGTTGGCAGAAAGAAACAGGCTCTGCAGGTGACAATTCAGAGCACCAGGAACTGGTCCTTTTTGTTCCCCCAATATCACTGCTTAAAATAAATACAAAAGGTGAGGTGCACTCAGAGAGGCCCATTTGGTGACTTGAACAGGTAACTACACCAATATTGTTACCTGCTTCTTGGAAAATGCTATAATGGAGGAATCAATATCCAATATACACACGATTCCTACTCTTTACAATTCGTCTGAAAGTCTGAAAATGTAGCTCTATCAGCATAATTTTGAGCTCTTTAGCCATCAGATGGGTATGGGACCACAGCTTCATGTTGCTTAGTATTCAAAGGAAGGGTTCAAGGTCTGCTCAAATTGTATTAAATGAGTGTGTTACCAAGCCAGGATAAATAAAACATTTCCCATGCTGCGTGGCCAGGGAATAGGTAAGGTTCTAGCCCTAAGGCTCTTGTGTAGCCTGTGTTTGCATGTGAGGTGTTTTAGAGCTTCTGTCCGCTCTCCGTGTGATACAGTGCATGGTAAAAGAACATAAACCACACAGTCATAGTCACGATCACACAGATGCCATGAGTCACAGGAAGAGGAAACACCATGGTCCTACTTGTTTGCCTCGTTTTCCAGGTCTTCCTATAGGTCCTCTGTGTCCCGGTACTCCAGATTGTCCCTTTGGGCCCATCTCTCCCTTGATGGGTATGGAGGGAAGGAAGCAAGATGTAAGTAAATGATTATACCTGCCTTATACAAGACAACAGGTGGACATTGCTCTCATTCACACAATTCCTCTAGATAATCAGATGCCTTCTTTCTTAAAAATCAAAAATGATAATACAGTATTTTAAACCAAACATGAAGTAAAAAATATCTCTTACAATTTACCCACATATCCCTGAAAAATCCTTTCATAAAGAGGAGACCAAATGGAGAGATCAGAAACATGCTCAGATACTTGGGAAAGTCAAGGCTAGCAAAACTGTCAGATCCCTTGGTAAAATCTTGCTTTGCTGTTAAGATGCATGTGTTATAAAGACACTCAGGGAAAGGGAGGTGAATTCACTCATAACCTCCTCAGGAGCATTTACTATCTTTTTATCTTAATTTCAGATATATCATGTGATTATGTAAAAAAATATCCTCCTTTAGGTTTTCCATAAGCCAACATCTTAATTTTGTTTGTTTTTCAAGAACAGAAAAACAGTGACATAAGAACTTATCAGGGCCATCACTGCTATTTATAGTAGAGCCACTTCAATTCAGAGTATCAAGAAGGAAATATTTTACTAGCTTCAAGTGAATAAAACCCAAACAATTAGAGCAGTTATGAATCTATAATCAAGTATTTGGATATGTTAAACAGGAGGAAGATTATAACTGAACAAATTATCTGGGAGAAAAAAGAGAAAAACCAACAAACAGCTAAATCTGAGAGTTTTCTTCTAAGCTAGAAAACCTAAAGAATTTGATCAAGTCCAAACAGTGTTGGTCATTGAGTCAAGCAAGACCTTTCCAGGAAGTCCCTGAAGTCAGTAATTGACCTCATGTTAGCATTTAACACAACTCCCCAACACATCACACCCACTTACTTTTTGTCCCAGCATTCCAGGGAAGCCTATATCTCCCTACGAAGTCAAAGGAGAAAAATAATGAGAAAATGTGTAATGGTCTTTGACAAAGCAGCACCTTCCTTGGAAGGAAGAAAAACAAGTGTCATGTATGGATATCAGTTAAAAAACCCCGCATTGACTCAGCACTGCAGGTGATTCAGCAGGTGGAGAATTATAAGCAAAATTTTATAATAAAGCCCTTTGTATGGTAATGCTACTCCTCTGTCTGATTCTCTGCTTTTCTGCTTCCTCTTCTACGGCAAAAATATCCCAATTATGCTTTTGTTTACAGGCAGCCCTGTTACCTGGACAACTCTCAGAGCCTGCCTTTGGGAATGACATTCCTCCATTTGCATCAAAAGCAGCTTACTTTTCCTTTCTTAGTTGCAAGAACCACCAAAACATGAATCTCTCCCCTTTCTTCCTCTCCCGGTATTATCATATCATCAGCTAAAAGCATTTTGGTATGCTGCCAGTTCTGAACTGCCCAGGCCAGGAGAAACTGAGGTTACCTCCAGGGAAATCCCCCTCTGCCTCACCAACTTCCCCCCCTGCCATTGGGGCTGGGGGACACATAGACATGGAGTCTGTCCCACCACCTTCACATCAGATGGGACCACTGCCTTCCCTCACCACTCCTGCCCTCCCAGGAGGATGCTTCTGTGCTCCATTCCTCCATGCCACTTCTGGTTTTTGCTGTCAGAAGTACATGGCTCTTCACACGCACATTCAGTTAAAGATGACAGCGACCTGGAAAAGAAAATTACCTGGTCTCCTTTGACTCCTTTGTCACCCCTGTCACCTCTGGATCCCTGGAAAGACATAACAGGGGGACAACAGCTTCATTACTACTATTCCATTAAGAAGCAAAAAATATCTCTCAAATAACAATGTCTTATTTGAAGTCAGCAGAATATAGTAAGGTCTTCAGAGTAAGGTATATAGTTCATTATTGATATTATAACAGAATTAAGAGCAAGGCCCGTAGAAAAAGGGATTCATTCTTCCAAGATAATTCTTTGAATACATGCTTTCCTGGACATAATACTTCCAAACTTGATTTTTTCCTCCAATTGGCTTCATTCCCCAGTTCAGGTCCCACAGTAATGTCTTACAGTAAAAACTGTCTCCATGCCAAAACATGTATCACTAACTAAACCAGATCAAAAATTAAAGATTACTATACCCATTCTACAAACAAGGAATCTGTAGTGAGGTTCACTGTACAACTCGCCCACAAGAAGACAGGGTGTAAAACTCACTTCTTCAACATCCCAGCCCAAGCCACAAGACTGTGCTTCTTGTCTATACTTGTTTTTCATTTCTCAGTGGGACCTTCAGACTTCATCAAAATTCAATCTCATTTCTACAGTTACTTTTTTTAACATAACTGTTTCCCAATATTAAATGATACATTATTTTATTGTCACACTGACCTTTTCTCCTCTAGTTCCAGGAAAACCCTAAAGGGAATGATAGATATTTTAATGCTTCTTGCTTTCGAGATCACCCAAGAAGCCGGACTTTCAAACTTTGAAGTGAAGAAAAAGAACGAAGCACAAATAATTAATTGCATCAACTTGTAAATGCAAATGAATATTTATAGCTCCTAAAATTGGCACTGAAACAGAACTGTGAAATATGAGTTAAAGGCACAACAACTCAGCCCAAAAGCCAATGTGAAAAAGCCAGGTAAAGCCAGCAGATTTGATATTGCTTTAAAATTGAAACAAGTGAAATAAAATGTAACTGAGAATGAATAAAGCATTGGATGCCACAATTAATAATCTAAAATCATTTTAGCAATAATATTCCTCTTCTGTTTTGTTTGTTTGTGTTTTATTGGTTTCTTTCCTCCATGGAATATCTTTTAGTAATACTTCAGTAATCTAATGTGATCATTAATATAAAACTGATCTTTCTCTTAAAGAAACATACAGCAAATAATGGTGTTCAGTTCTTTTTTCTAGTCCTTTATTTGAATAAACTGATAACTTAATTTTTTTGAAGTACCATAAAATGTTGTGGTTTAAATTTTTAAAGGCAGGGTCTATGATATAGACAATGATGTGCAGATACTGGAACATCCAGACCAAGTTGTGCTTCTATCCTACTGTCAGTACATATGCATAGTTTCAGTAGAGGGCCAAAATGATCTCCACAGTCTATGAGGTGGGTAGAAAACACTGCAGACATGATTTAATGCTGCAGATATATTTAAGAACTTCATTTTTCAAGTGTGATACAATTATGTGTGAATATGCTTTAAAAATAAGTTACAATAATTTATACCAAAACATTTTTAGGAAAAGCTAAAAACACAGCCAAGCCCAACAACACAACATAACCTTGCTTGACGCAGAACATATCTTTTTAGCTGTATTAGAAAAGATATATATCGATAAATGTTTTCCAGCAAATTCATGAGGGAAGCAGCTGTCAGCAGAGTGTTAGAAACCAATGTCTGAAAACACAGCACTTGGTTAACAAACCTTGGAGCCCATTGGTCCTCTTGTACCTGGCAATCCCATCACACCCAATTCTCCCTTTTCACCCTAAAGGGGTCAATAAAGAGAGTTATTGATTGTGGCTCTCTGATGACACCATGTTTGAATGTCTGACAGTTTAGTGGTTCGGGTTTTATGTCAAATAGTTGAGATAAGCCTGACCTTAGTGTAGATCTCTGGTAGACAGAGGTCTATATTGCAATTGTATTCTGCCTGAGTCCCCACATGTTATCTTACTCTTCTATTTACACTTTCTTGTGTGCACAACTTGTGCTCCAGTTTTGCCAGATGTTATTAAAGGACATGCAAGCAAATCACCATCACCTTTTCTGCATGAAGGTGCATTGTCTCTACCCGGTACCATTTCCACTTCCACTAGGCTGAAGATAAGAAAGGTGTTTTGTTGCATGCCTTATGGCTTGGGGAGGCATAGCGAATACTTTTAATGAAGTTCTGAGACATCACGTGCTGTACAGTCATTTGGAGCCAGTAAATCATGAAAAAAATTTACGACAACTTCTCTGGCTACTGTCAGCTAATTATATATAGCATGAAATAATGGAGTAGACGGCCAGACATGCAGCAGCACTACCAGCAGAATACATTTGCCTCTCATTCTCCTTCAGCTTTCACTGTCCTAGAAATGGAGGGGATTTTTACATTGGCTGCTGCCCCTGGAGACTTGAAAGAAAACAAACTACAGAAAAGACTTGAAGAAACAAAGTAGGAGAAATAAGGATCGAACTAAGGCTGTGTCAAAGAAAGAAAAGACAAGGAAGGAGACCCAGCTGAAGAAATAGCAAATATCCACAGAGGTGGATATGTGGAAATAAAGCCAAACAGCAGCACACTGGAGATTTACAGCAAGAAGAGGATGCAGCAAATGTTTATGGTGAAGATGAGTGTCAGAACTTTGAGAAGATCAGAGATGGGGAAAAAGGAAAAAGAGACACAACCAATTACACAAGCAATTGATATGAGCCCAGAGATCTGTTGGACTGTATTCAGCTGGAACCTTCGTTGACAGGCAGGAAACTAAAATTTATAAAGACCAGAAGAAGTGAAGCTGTGAACTTTTCTAAAGAACAGAGGAGACCAGTATCAGACAAGACAATAAAAGCAGAAGTGAAATCAAACAGCAAGTAAGAACTGCAGCTAAAGTATAGAAAAAAGTATTTCTACTGAACATGAGGGATGCTTTTAGGAATGTGATGAAAAAGCATAGTAGTAGACAGAGGAGATTAAATCAAAATTAGAAAGACTGCATAAATAAAGCTAAAGCCTATATAAGGAAAAGACTAAGTGAACAAGTTTTCTGTCTGCTTTGCTCTCTTCTTTCACTAAGACTATGAAGTTAGCTGAACCTTCCCTCTGCCCTCACTGTTCCCACTGTGGGAAATCATAACACTAAATTTGGGGGGGGCACCATTTCCCATCTCACAGTTCATTGATTTCTTTTAAGTACATACTCTCTTGTTGCTTGTCTACATTCCCACATACTACAATGTGATGTTATTCATCTAAAATAGCTGTAAAGGTTTTGACGGTCTGCTTCCAGATGCAGCTTGAATTAGAAGTCATCTACTATTATTCTGGCAGTATCAAGAGCTACTGCATCACGTTCTCTGAGGTGAGGGCATCAACCTTCATAGAGCAAATGAAGAATCAAAGATTTAATGGAAAATGCAGCTTCAAACTAAGGACTATGTGCAGTCCTTTTCCCTAATGCATACTGGATTGAAGAAAAGCAAGTTATCTCTAAAGTCCCACTAGAAACTCCATAAACTGAAACTCCTGCGAAGAACTGTATACCTTGGGCATAAGATAGTACTCATTAAAGGACTGTCTTGAAGCATTTTTTATAATAAATGCAGATGAAACAGCTACTCTGCAGTAGCAAAGTGTGTCCTGTCGTTTCTTCTGCTGTTGGTTAATAAAAATAACAGGAATGAATTTTTATTTGTGAATTTTTATTTGTGAATATTCATTTGTGAATTTTCATTTGTGGGAATGAACTTCAAAGGTGTGATAAGCAATCCTCATGGTTCGTAGTCTCTTTCACCTGATACCAGTCTGGTGTTTTCCCTCTGATCACACAGGCTCACAGTATACCTTCAGGTAAAAGTGTCATCATAAAGAATAGTCATAAAGTGATGATCAGTTTAGAAACACTGATTCGTGTGATTGTGAGACATCAGTGCCTACCAATAAGTCTTTATTAGGTTGATTTTTGATTTCCCTTTGACATGTTTAATCAACATAAGGAGTGCTACAGGGGTTGGGTTGAAGGTGGAGTAACCTAATCCTAGACCGGGCATACCAGTGTAAGAAATGGGACAAGCACAGAGTGTTCTTGCACTGTTACATCTTCCCAGCCTCTGGCACGTAGTTATTTAGAGACTTCCTAAGACAACTATTTTGTCTTCATGATGCCGAACGGGTTGTTCCATGTGAATTTTAGTCTTACCTTCGGTCCCACAGGTCCAGGCCATCCTATTGGTCCTGGCATCCCAGGGACACCCGGGGGACCCAGTCTACCCTTGAACGAAAAACATTGATTACAATGATTCATAAAACATCATTCCTACACACTCTACTGCAGACAGGAGATAAAAAGACTTGCATGTAATTATATCCATGTGAATCCAATTTATGATAAGAGCAGAACCAAATCTTCAACTAACTATTCTTATTACAATTGTTCTTATTCTAAACATTCCTATATTACTAGCTATAACTGCTCTTTATTAGCTACTACATGACTAGCAATAACTGCATACATACAGTTATTTATCTGTTTTGATTACTTCCCGTAAATCACTCTTTGAATATCTCCTAAAATGCTGCAGTTTAATGCTATTCCACCGCATTACACCACTTGACAATATGATATTTGAAATATCATCATGACTTTTGGGGCCAAGAGCAAACTCCCAAGGGCCAGACAGCTTTTAGCGAGAGTTATACTGTTTTATTTCCATCCTGAGCGACTTCTCTTTTGGAACCTACTAGGTTTTGTCAGAAGAGAAAGTACCAATGTACTGTGCTTAAGGTTTGCACCTTCTTGTACATTGGTGGGTTACTTTCTCCAAGACATTACTGTTCTGAACCCTTGAATTTATATAAATAATATTTTCATTTACTGTAATTTTTTGTTTTCTGTAATCTATTTGCAAATAGATGAAAGAAAATGGCCTCTTCTGTTTATGTGTTTTATATGTATTTGAATTACTGATTGGTAGGTGGTGTATATTATTAGAAAGGTGTTAAAATCCTTGGTATATTATTAGAAGAGTACTTCTTTTCCTGGTTAATGACTACCCTCAGTATATCTCTGATTTCATTCTGCATTTCTGTCTTCTTTTAAAGTTAATTACATTAAATGGATGTACTTAGTGACTGAGATAACGTATTCTGTTTCATCACATGTAGGGGCACATATTTTTGATGATATATCACGGCTCATATGTCACCAAGTAAGCCTGGGATTGTACTCAGCATATTGCATTGTTGCCAAATCTCTGGAATTATAATCATTAATGGTTATTTCTCCTTCAGGGCTATCTGGCTGAGACTTGTTTAGACTTTGGAAGAGTAAAAACTTTGATTTTGCTTTGGGCTTTCTTTTGATGCACCTTTTATGATAGCTCCCATACCCTGCTTCCTCTGTCTCAAGAGACATAATTCAGGTAATTTCCCTCTCTGTTTGACTAGTCTCCATGCTTTTACTGAGGGAATTTGTTGAATTCAAACCAGCTGGGGCAGCTCTCCAGCCCTGCACCTGGAGTTCCCTGCCATCCACTCTGGGTACCAGTCAGAGCAGCACAAACAGATTAAACTTCAACATAAGCTAATTATTTTCAGCTGTTGTCTGCACCCCTCTTTGGCAGCTGCTATGTGTCAAGTATTCAACGGATTTCTGAGACAGCACCTTTGTTCATACCTTTCTTCCTGGCCTGCCAATCTCCCCCTGCCAGAGAAAGGAATATGTTAGTCTTGTAGCCACCACATGAAGCACAGTGGTCCATAAGTCAATGCATTGGGGTATTTATATTAAAAACAAACACTGGGAATATCTTTGTGCTCAAGACTCAGAGGTAAAATGAGAAGAATTACTTTGTCAGAGCTCCTCGGTCTTTGTTCTCAGCCCTAAATCTATAGTCATCACCTTGTATATGTCATGTCACGGCTAGGCTTCGCGAACGAAGATTTACATCACCTTGTATAACAAACCATGTAACTACATGCCCAGCTCCAGGTACAAAGTTCTTTAGGCATCATTATGGAACAAATGTTTTGCATATCTGAAAACATAACTTAACATATAGGCCAGTTTTAATACTTGAGCTGCCCCATACAATTCACACTACACGGGAGAGCTCTGCTTCTCACACCCTCCCAGAGGGACAGGGAGCTCAAAGGCTTTTGGATCAGTAACATTGCTGACTTGTGCACCTGAGCTGCTTTCTTACTGCATACCCTAAACAGAGGTACCTATCACGAGAAGCCGTAAAAATATTTCAAGATCAAAAATGAACACTGAAAGATTAAGTTTTAAATTATATCTTCAAAACAATTTATAGTTTTGTATTCCATTTAAAGCAAATCCCCCCATTCATAAGACTCATTGTTCACTTAACAGACAAGGAAAAAATTTAACATCCTCCCCTCCTTCTTTGCCCCTCAAAAACTTATCAAACTCCAAAACAAAAGACACTTACTTTCTCCCCTTTTGGTCCCATTATACCAGGAATTCCTTGTGGACCCTAGGAAAAAAAGTGAATGCTATTATTAAATTGCATTAGTGAGGAGGCACTGATGGTTGTCTTCCCTCAACCCTTGACCCTATGGGTGTTTCCTGGGAACAGTGTGAACCTGTAAGTCTGAAGTGCTGATTGACATGTTTGAATGTGGCCTCTAAATACCAAGTCTGTGCCACTGCTAAACAGGAGGCTGGAGAGTTGGACTGACATGGGAAGTGCAGGAGCATCTCATAGATGAAGAGGACCAAAAAAGAAAAACAAGCCTGGGGCAAATGAAAGATGAGGCGTTATCAGAGTCCTGAAGAATTAGCAACAACAAGGACATGGAGACACCCCATTGGCTGGGAAAGGAGGTCAGCCAAAGGAATCGTAAGGGAAGTAGCACAAAACATGTGGGATGGGCTCTGCAGGGTGGGATAGACACGGAGGATTGCCACCGCTTCTGAATCCTGAATATATTTCTCTCTCTCAAATCAGACTGATTCTCCTTTCAGGAGACTTCTTAATCCAGGGAGACCTTGAACTCCATCTCAGAAAAAAAAATCAGAAAAAAAGTTTTGCTTGTAGAATGCTTCAATTCACAGCCCACCTTTTATTTTTGAGTGACTAAGGAAAAAAATCCTATGATCCTGCGTCAGAGCAGCATTAGATTCACAATCACTCATTCCAGGTTTGAATCCTGGCTGCCTTATACTGTCCAAAATGTTATGTAAATTGTACATGAATAGGAGTAAAATGTACTCCAACTATTTTAGTCAGTATAGTTATTTTAGATTTTCAGTAGTGTAAATCAGAATGCACCTTATTAGAGTCAGAGACAAAATTTACCTTATTTCTTTCATGAGAAGGTTACACATGGGAGGAATTATAGTCCGAGTTATGCCACTACAAATCTAATTCTCCTTCTTATGAAAAAGTGTTAAAATTCAGCTATGATTCAACAGTATGAGCTTTTGCAACTCCGTTGAAAGCCATGCAGGCTACAGCAGAAAAGAATTCATAAGTAGTTAGTAGATCTCTTTTTGTAATGGTAGTATTCCTTTCAGACTGCCATTGTCACAAAAGTATTGCCCAGGGGACTGCTGGTTCTGACATTGTCCCTTTACAAGACACAGTCCTGTAATTTATAATTAAAAATTCCAAAGCCATGTTTACTCACTCTACTGTCTGCTGTTGTGATAAAATCTGCCAGCCTGCTCTATTTAAAAATGTTCTTGGAGGTATCATAGGTCATTTGGTTGAAAGATGAATATTATTTATAGCAATGGACTTTGTAGAACAATAGAATTAACATTACTGTTCTTCCAATGTAAGCCAGGGACAGTATTAAGAGATTTTTTTTTCTTAAAAGAAAAACAGTCTAGTGAAGACTGAAATAACAACTGCCTCTTTCACAAGTATGGCATCTCTGGATCATGGCCAACCATACTGCAGGGCTGTTTCATAATGCAGAGGCTTTTCTCAATACAGGACTGGAGAAACAACTCCCATCTCTTCTCACCACTACTCATCATTCTCATGCAAAATGAAACTGCCTCATCCTGCAACTCAGCAAAGACAAAATGGCAGGACGATAAACACAAGGTTCATGAGGGAGTTGGAACTAGGTGACCTTTAAGGTGTCTTCCAACACAAACCATTCTATGATTCTATAAAAAGAAAACTTTGTGGCTTTCACATTGCAGCTTCTAGACTACTTACAAATACCTTCTGAAATACTGACTTCTAAATAATTGAAGTTAAGCTTTTTGCCACATAACTGAACCTTTATTTTGATGTACAGTCCATACTTTTTAAATAGTGTTTGGGTGCTTGTTAACTTCTCAGGCTGCCAAAGCCTCAGTCACAGCTTTCCTGCAGCAAAGGCCCACTGCCATCTCTGCTATTAGCTATATTGTAATAAACTGGCATCCAGGGGCCTTGAGGAACATCACTGTTCCAAAGAACCAGGCACAACACATCAATTAGGACTTCCTGTGCTCCAGGAGAAACTGGAAGTACCTCACCAGTCTCACTATTCTTTGGAGGGAACAAACTGGAATGGAAAGGCAAATCGATGATCTTCTCCACATTACAGAGATGTCCATAACACACTTCCCTCTAGAGGTGGTCTGTTTCCTCAGAAGAAGGTGGTCAGGTTGGATGAGAGCCTGAGCAACCTGACCTAGTTGAAGATGTCCCTGTTTGTTGTAGGGGGAGGTTATACTAGTTGACCTTAAGAGGTTCCTTCCAACTCAAACTGTTCTGTGATTCTAAGATTTCTGACCTTCTGAAGATTTCTGGAAGCGTAAATTGCCAAAAATGAGGTGTGAGGTCAAAAAGACTCATCCAAGGCTATCCAGCAAGTCAGAGGCAGAAGATGTTGCAGAACAGTCTAGGAGATCACCCACCTCCTGAATCCCACCCCATTACCCTGCTGAAGCCCCTCCTTTTCTCTGGTGTCTGCTGTAGGTGTTTGCCTTCCCAGGGATGTACTCTGCTAACATTCCAGTCCATTGCATCTCTTGTGCATCCACTCCACAGGTTTTTGTCCTCAAATAAAAGGACAACAGAGTCTAAAGCAAAGAAAAACCTGATAAAGAACCTCTGAGAGAAGTGATGATGCCTCTGGGATTTTTGATGTGTGCTACCCCCTGTAGAACTCCACAAAAATGGAGGGTGAGCTTGAAGTAGACTGGAGTATTCAAGGCAGGGATGAGAACATAGGGTAAAAAGCCTACATGATTTATGCAAACTCATATCAAAATGAAATTAAGCAGGGCTTGGTATGTTTATTAAGTTGTAAAAAGCATTTTCAGATGTTTCACAGCATTATAAGGACCTTGGAGCAAGTGAGAGAATAATGTGATTTATCACGAATGCATCACTCACCTGGGGGCCAGGAGGCCCGGAAGGACAGTGTGATTCAAGCAGAGAAGAAGCTTGTATTATCTGGAGCTCATGACACAACTCTTCTATATCCACATCAAGCAGCTTCTACCAAACATAAGACATATGAGTGAACATGTAACCTGCTGGAGAAATGCATAAAAATCCAGCCACCACACACTACAGTCTCAAGAGAGTTTATTCACACTCTTAGGAAGAAGCCTAGGATTTGTCAGAAGGTTCTCTTCATGGATGTTTGAACATTAGCTCTTCAGCATAGCATCCTGCCTCAAGCTTCCTCCTCCTCCTTCTCCTCCTCTTCTTCCTCCTCTTCTTCCTCCTCCTCCTCCTCCTCCTCCTCCTTCTCCTCTCACAGAGGCACATCACAGCCAGGCTGCTGTGTGTGTCTCCAAGCCAGAGTGGGACCCTGGCCTATTCTTAGACGTGACCCTGCTCTCCCTGTCCCACTTTGCAAGTAGCAGCTCCTCTCCTAGAATAGTGTCTTTGTTCTAATAATAGATACTACACTCAGGGAGGGCATAGGCAGCATGAACTTCGCTCCAGAAGATACTAACCCACAGACATTCATTCACTGCAGATCAGAGACGATGCCGTAAATGATCGATGGATGTCTGATCTTTTGACTTCAAAATTAAGCTTTCGTGAGTAAAATGCCTTATTATGTCCTGTGACAAAGGTGATCTCCCCTGGAAACACAGATGAACACTGAGCCAGAAACACTGGATTAACACAACTGATCTTCAGCTCCCACATGAAAGGCCGCTTTCCAGAAAAGCTCTGACTACAGACTCCAAAGCAAAAACTGCTCGTAGTGAATTCACGTGGCTTCCACCCTATTCATAACTACTTATTTTATTTCATGTTTTTATTGGGGAGGTGGTGTGAGGGATGATTTTATGCTCGGGTTACTCTCTGGGTTGCTTACAGGAATCTCAGGAACCCTAGTCCCAACTTCATCCTCACTGAAGGAGTACACCACATTCCTTGAGAGGTTTTGTCTCTGAGTGTACTTTCTGTGGAAATCAAGGCACAGACAGTGGAAGTGATGAGGAAAGTAGGGGCAACTAAATTTTTGATCTGGAGAGAATAGCACCCTGAGTTCAATCTTGATCTCTCTCAAGGCAATGGAGGATTTTACACTGTACTTTTTCTTGGGTTAGTTCTTGTTTGACATCTTACTAATCATTATTTACATAACACTAGTAATAATTGCAGTATTTGTATATGGTAAATGGATAGTAGAATTAAGAATAGGAATTACTGAGTGGGTATAAAAATTCTTAAAAATTTGGATGAAAGATATATTGGAGTTAACAGACCCTATCAGTAAGAGTAATTGAGCAAAGTGCTATATCATGTACCCATTGTGTTCTGTATGTTGCATTTGTTAACGTATGTGCATGGATACATGTCGTGTACAGCAGGTTTGTGCACAGGTGGGTAAGTGAAAACTGCATACCAGCAACTCAAACTTGTCTGTCTTCCTGCAAAATGAAATGCTGGGAATAGATTCCATAGGAGGATTTCAGGACCTTCATTTCACCCACCGGGTAAGGCAAATGTGATGTAAAACAGGAAATATACATAATCTACACCCTGAAATCATTGGGCAGAATGGAACAGTGCCTTTCTGTCTTTACTGGATTCATTGCAGTGACATTTCCTTTAGTTCAGGATTGCCTTACTCCAAAAGTCCCCAAATAGAGTAAGGAGAATATGTTAAGTTAATTTAATTAACTGCCTGAACAAACTCAGCCTTATTTAATTCCTTGATCTATTTGGGATTTACTTCAAGTCCCAGTCTGGGATGTTGAGAGATTGTCCTAACAGAACCATATCAACACAGCCAGGAGCGTTTGCTGAGTGACACCACAAAGCAATGCTTGAGAGGATGCTTCATCTTTGTCACACATTAAAAGTCATGTAAAAGCAGAGAGAGGCTTTCAGGCCAGACTTACAGTGCTCCAGCTGTGTCTGAAGTATGGTGGTGGGAACAGGGGTGGTGGAGGAGGGCCAAGGAGGCAGCACGCTCTGCAGTTGAGCTGTTTCTTCTGTTCCAAACAGGGGAGATCTGTTCAATAAAAACACTCATCTGTTGTCTTGAACAGCACAAACATTTCTCACAGAATAAGAGAAGTTTCCATTCTCAGGATTTTCCTCCATCCTGTGTGCATTGATCGCAACACCATAATCCATGTGGGGGTTTAAGAAACTGGGTGGGCCCTTAAGGCTGTAAGTTCTTTCTTGTGCTGAAGGCTATGCAGAGTTTTAAGCTCTTAATGTGGCTCTGACATAGGCTGATTTTGGAAAATTTCAGATAGGCAACATTAGAAAACAAATCAAATATTTATGATTTTCTCCCCTCTCTGTTCCAAAAGTGTATTACAAATTGCTTCTTCTGGTCCCTGCTACAGCCTGTGTGCTGTAACAGAGAAGCACTTGTGCTGTTGCCCATAACCTTCCCCATGAACCAAACCGCTCTAGGCATTGCTGTGATAAATGGGAAGTGGGAAACTGTTTCACAGCATATTTGCTTGCATTTCCCCTGGGACTGCAACCAGGTTGCTTTATTTCTGATTTGTGCATCATTCCTAAGAATAAACACCCTGAACCCCAGACTTAGCTGATGGTTTTGTCACTGACTGATTGGCAAGACAGGATCTCAGTTCTGTTTGACAATGTCTTTAACTTTTTCTAAGAGGTAAACTTACATCAACAGTGTAAGAAGCTGTGGCCAAAGATTCACAGAGGAAGGGTATTAATATGGTGGATTTATACAGTGTAGGTTTTTTCCTGAATCTATTTACTCCTAGGGAAATACATTTCGGATCAGAGCAGAGGCCTTCTTCAAAGGTTTTGTCAAGGACAGCAAATATTTATTTATGCCTGTTGGCTTCTTCCTCTAGCTAGTGGCAGCTGGAATGGGTGTCTGTGAGCTGCAGGGTGGCAGGAAGCCAAATACAGTAGGAAGAAAAGCCTATGGTGAAGTACCTGGTATTAATAGAAAATCTCTAAATTAAGTTTCTGGGAACACAAACCTGACAAAATTGCTAGATTGTTTGCAAATCAATTGCAGGCTGGATATTAGTCACGTCCCAAGGCAAGGGAAATTTTCTAAAGGACAGAGATACTTCTAGTTTTTCAAATGTCTCAGAAAATGTATTATATCAGTTTCACCATCCCACATTAATGGGGATGGCATTTTCTCAGTCCTGATGCGCAGAAAAGAGTTGTCCAGAGGAGTGTGATTGAGCAACATTCAGGGGGAGTTCATGTCATACAGATTTTTTTTTCTCTATCAAAACACTATTTGTGATAATGTCTTTGAGAATGAGTCAATTAAAGTCTGAAGGGGTTTGTAATGAAGACTCTTTCTCAGCTTTTCCTCACAAGTTTGAAACTCAGCCAAAAACTTCAATTTAAGAGAAAGGCAGAAGATTTGTTGAAAAAAAATCATATATATTGTTTCATTTAAAGCTTTAAATACACACTGAAAATGCCAGTGACCTTTAAAAAGCAGCAAAAGTTTGAGTTGCCTGTCTCCAGCTCTCACAAGGAATAAAATACGAAGATATGAAGAGTTAACCTTATGCAGCCATAAGTCAAGTTCACTCTTATGCAGCCATAATCAAGTTCTTCAATTTTTGGCACATGTACTTCTGTGGTTGTCTGAATATCAGGATTGTATTCGAACATATTGTATTGGGACTAAATAGCATCTTATTAAAGCAATGGACAGCTTGTAATTTAACAGGGTATAAAGTGTGATTATTATTTTATTTTAGGCCACATTCCAATATAATCTTTCTTAGTACTACCTTATTGATGATCTAACTATATTTCAATAGGATTACTGACATTCAACAAGAATAAGATTATCAAAACCAGCCTGATGTGGCTTAGTTGCTAAGAGATCACTACCAGGCACTGTAAAAAAAGGGTTCATTACTGCAGTTGTACTGCTACCTAAAAAAAAAAATTAAGTGCTGCTTTTTAAACATTTTTCAAAGATAAGATTAAATATAGATGTATATCTATAGTACTCATATGATATTTATCATGTCCTCATGAGTGAAGTCCAGGCCTGGGTTATAAAATATTTGGATTTTCCTTTTTTAGCAGAAAAGCCTACAAATCTGTGGAATAGTCTTTATTGAGAAAAACGATATAGCTAATGAAGCTGATAAAAAAAACAGCCACTGATTTCAGTCCTTATAGCCTTATACCAATACTACTGTAACACAAGTTAGGTTGAAACTCAGTTTAGGTTTGCAGGTATAAAAAGTGATAATATGTACTGATCTCAGTGTGGAAGCAAGCAAAATCTAGTTAACAGCAATAGTAACAGATACTATTACTATAGATACTAGGTAGATACTAAATATTAATAGATACTATTATTATATACTACTATACAACCACCGGAAAGGAGGTTGTAGCAAGGTGGGCTACAACCCAGGCAACCAGCAGTAGGACAAGAGGGCACAATCTTAAGCTGTGCCAGGGGAGGTTTAGGTTGAATATTAGGAAAAAATTCTTTACAGAGACAGTAATCAGACATTGCAATGGGCTGCCCACAGAGGTGGTGGATTCACTGTCCCTGGAGGTTTTTAAGATGAGACTGGATGTGGCACTTAGTGCCATGGTCTAGTAACCATGGCGGTGTTGGATCAAGGGTTGGACTTGATGACCTCGGAGGTCTTTTCCAACCCAGCTGATTCTATGATTTTAATAGATGTTATTATTATATACTAAGTAATTAGATTCCATTAACAGTATAGATAGAACTATATGGGACAGATATAATCTATATAATGATGTGGGTAGTTAATATTTCAGGGGCTCCATCAGTAACCATGGCTACATCCTGGAAGGTGTATTTGTCAAGCCAGCATTTAAGAAAAGGGTGGCCTGGACCCAAGGACCTCCCACAGTCATGTATTACAGGTAATATGGTAGCAGAGAGAGAAAACAATGAGCGATTCACAAAGTGACTACAGGTACGACTGTTATAATCTGATCTTCCAATAAGGACCACATTTCATTGGTATGGATTTTGTAAGTAACTGCAATAGCCCCAAGATGTACAACCATTATAGTATTGCCTTGATTTACATCACAAAAGGGTTACCTTGGCAGGCTCACAGACTCTCTGCAAATGCCATGCATATTTTTAGGCTCCAGGTTAGCTTTGTTTGCTAAACAACAGCTTCAAAATACTCCAATCCCCACCAGTGGAAAAAATCTCATCCCAAGAATAGGACCATCATAGTTTTCTGTGAAATATGAAGACCCTGCCTACACAGAGCATGCGTTTACATATCTCATATGGAAACTGCTCTTTCAACAACTTCAATGTCAAGAATATGTCAACATATTCAATAAGAGAAACAAGATAAAATGAAACACTTCTAGGACATGACTAAGAGACAGTTGTTTTCAGAGAACATAAAAATTATAATATCTTTAAAATAGAAAGTATTTACCATTTTCAAATTATTTTTATGGTCCAGACTATAAATTAATCCAATTTAAGAAAGTGACTATATACATCTATGGGTATACTGCCAATGGTTGCTTCAGAGAACAACATATTTTAGACAAGCTTTTGCAATGTTTCATTTTGTTTCTGTAGACTGCTTATGACCACAGCTGGAACAACTCTTATTTGAGATGGTCCAAAGCAGAGCCAGAGAGAAGCCTTCACCCAATCTGAGTCCCCTGGAGTGGGGCTCATATGAGGTCTATCAGGCCTCCCAGAGCTGATTCTGGAGCTGACCTTTGGCCCTATGAACCCCCACAGCTGCACCACAGGTACCAGAGAAGTCCTGCCCTGGGTTCGAGTCAGATATACAGGATTTCATTGAAAAGAATCATCAATAAACCACAAAAATTACTTTTATCCTAAAATCACAAAGCTGTAGGCCAAATGCCAGGAGGAAAGGACAAGAAAAGAAAAGGATACTTAATATGTGTTTCCCTTCCTATTTATGACCACACTGATCCAGCAAGCCCTGACGGGAAGCCGAGCTGTTATCCAAAGGTTTCTCACCCTGACAGCAATGCTGGTGGCTTGCCCAGCTTGTGACAGGCAAGCCTCTGCTAGATGGAGACCTCTGATAGCTGACACCCCATCACAGGTGCTTCTCCTACTTGGATGGCTCTTAGAATTAATAATAAACAAGCTGGGCAGACTAGTCAATTAATGAATGTGGGCTTGTCCAGCTGAAACTGAGACTTTCATCTGCTTTGTTGTTATTCATTCAGGCACCTCTGAACCTCCTTGCAAGGACAGCAGCGTGCCATGGGCTGCAGCCACTCAGTGCCATTCTGTACATCTACTGCAAGGTGAATAAGGCACTTTTCCTTTTTAAGTTGCGAAAGTGTAAGAGCTTGTTAAAAGTGTCCTTTGAAAGCCATAAAGGTCAAACCCCTTTATTTATAGAGCAGATGCAGGTATTAAACTCTCCTTCAAAACCCTGAAGATATGTGTCAGCATTAACAATACATGTTTCTTTAAAGTGTGTTTTATGAAGCTTTGTGACACAAAGAGTGCCTTAAAGGCATATAAGCAGATATGGCAACGCAGCTTATGTCAGGAGCTGGGTTGAACAGTCAGGTTAGCAAATAGTCTGCAAGTCTCAGTACCTTTTTGAATTTAGACCTTATAGTTGATGGTCTAAATATGTCTTTCCCTATAAACCAGATTAAGTATACCAGAGAAATATATCAAGCTTAGGTAATGGTGTCTGCTTGGAGGAGGTGGTTACCCGTGAAGTCCCCATGGGAGTTACAGGATAAGATATGGAACTGCAGCTCTCCTCTGCTTTTAGTTTCATCTTGCTTAAAATGGAGCTTCAGAGTCTTTGAGGAACAGAGTAAAATGGATCAGAAATTAAGTCAATTAACTTCAGAAAATTAAGAAATCCAGACAAAACCTTGCAAGTTTCTTTTCATAGAATTGTAGAATTCTTTAGGTTGGAAAAGACCTCTAAGGTCATCAAGTTCAACTGCTAACCTACCACAGTCAAGAAAATCTCATAAAAATTTGAAAATGCTCTACTTTTAATCCCCACAGTGACTACAGACTGTGGCAGCAGTAATGTGTATTTTACCAGCTGGTGACTCACAACAGACTCAGAAGCTGCCATAATAAATAAATAAATAAATAAATAAATAAATAAATAAACAAATAAACAAATAAATAAATAAAGTATTTAAAAATCAGTCGACATTCAAAAAGCTGGACAACAGCCTGAATCCTGGCACACTGCCTGGACAGTGGATCTGGATATTAACCTGGCCAGAGGAGCAAGGACACTCTATCCTCCATCCCTACCTAATATTTAACCCACGTCCCTCAGCATCTCTGAGCAGCCCAGCTGGTGAGTGACAGGCGGCTGCATCTTTGCAGGTCAGCCTTAGAAAACACTGCAGACACAGCAAGACAGGAAAACAAAGGAGTCTGAGATTTTTAAGTGAAGGAAAGGTCTTTTACTCCCTGTATGCAAACATTTCAGACATGTATGTGTGCATATATAAGGACAATGTGTGTGCCAGAAAATTATATACTATTCTCTCAGACTGATTGCAGAAGGAAAATTCTGAGAGCAGATATATATATGGAGAGAAAGATTTGCTTGTGTTGGCTCTGTATTCCAGTTTCACAGAACAGTGAAAAAATCCCAGTAAAATCTGATGGCTGGACACTTCAGTGGGTTATAATACGAGTTTATAAAATAAACCCATGTGTTATATAAATTCTGATAACCACAACAGGGCTGTTCTGTGCAATTTGCTTTCTATTGCCTTCCATTTACAGAGGTCCAGAGCATTTAGACACTGCTAAACAATGTTGACATCTCTATGTGTTCCTCTTCAGTGCATGAGAAACTGAGGCACAGAGAAGTTGAGCAAGTCCCCCAAATCTGTGGATAACTCAATTACAATACCAGAAACAAAATTCCAATCTGGTGAATAACAATGTCTCATCTCAATCATTTTATGAACCAGATCATAAAACTCAGCCGCTTGTCACACAAGCAATATTAAAAATACTCTGAGTATTAAAGCCTAAGAACCTACTATGATCTGCAGAAGAGCCTGAAACCCTAAAGATTAATGCAAGATGGCTGCTGCATCAGCCCCGAAAGACTTCTACATGGCATTCACTACCACACAGTCCTCTCCCACTTTATCTGTGAGATCAGTAGCAACAAAGCTGAGAGACACCAGTGCCACTCTTCTGCAACTGAAAGATCATAATCTGTTAGTGCTGACATAGATCAAACATGTAGTTGACTTTGATGTTGCTCCACCACATGCTCAGACAGTCCCAGACAATCCCTATGAGACTGTAGGTGTTGCTGTGTGCTCAGTAAGACTTCAGAGAAAAGCCTCCAAAGTCCTCTTTGAAAGTTTATTGCCATGATCTAGATTAATTCCTCATGACTCCCTTGCTCCAACAGATTCCCCGCCTAGCTGACTTTAATCTTTTGCCTTTCAGAAAAAAAACCAACCCTGTATTGACTTGGTATTGTAAAAAATCATTAACTTTGTAGTTTCAAGAAGCTAAAAAAAAATAAATTGACACTTCCCTAGGTAGAAGAAATCTGAAATTGTAGCACTGCCTGCTTTAGATGAAGCATCTCCCTTAACTTGTGTGCATTCCCCAGGTGCCTGCATTTATCCATACACACTTGTTAGTTTCTGAGAAAAATGATTAACAGCCTCTTTTTCCCCTCAATGTTTCAGCCCTCCTCAGCATTCTTCTCTTCCACCTTCTCTTCCCAAGTGTCCTTGCACCCTTACAGTGGTGTGACTACAGAAAGCATGCCCCCAGTTTCCTTTCCATTAAAAGGGTGATTCCTTGGAGACAAAGGAAGAAATAGAACATCTAGGTTGGGTCTGTTAATTCCTGTGAGGTTTTTTCTCTCTCATTTATATCTGAACTTCCTCAAACAATTCCCCCTAGATTTGAAGGGCTTTCCCTGTTCTCTTCTACCTACTAATCTGCAGCATGAGACTGATCTCCTGGCCGTGTCCTGGCTGAGCCCTATGCTGCCTTACAGCTGAATGTGCTCCCTGTTTCTGCAATCGTACACCATCCTAGCACCAAGAGTTAAAGAGGGATAAAGGATCTATCATGACAACAAACTTCCTTCTATCTAAACACAAATGATATTTTCTATAGTTCTAACTAGATTAGCAGTTTCTTTTGCTGCAATCATGCTGCTGTTCCTCCTTTACCCATGCAGCCCACCGATGGGAAGCCCCAGCGTCTGATAGGAAAAAGACTGTAAAAAACAAGGATGCTAAAATATGAAGCCAAAGAATGTTCCCTTCCTGTGCAGGGGTTTAGTAATATTGACAAAATGACAAATGACTGTTTATCCTAGAGGCAGAGGTCTACAAGCACTGTCTGACTACAAGTACATAGGGACTAAGCTGATTTTACAGGACTTTGAATTGCTTGTCAGTGGAGCTTCCATTCTTTCACTGAAAACACCTGATTTTGAATTAGTTTCCTTTGCTATGCTGGAATTCAAGCCTCCACCTTCCAGTCTGGTCACAACAAAAATCTGATGTTCACCAGGATGTCCAATACCTGTGGGCTACAAATGCTATGTTCATTCATGGCAATGATACTGAATGGGCAAGCTTACTCAGGCCAGTGGGGATCTCCATGCCAGCTGCAGCATTGCTTTCTGCTGAGGTTCCCTTTTGGACTGGTTGCTGCCTGTCAGAAACTTCATAGGTTACAGAAAACCTTCAGATCAGTTACTGCTTCCTTTGCTGGAAAGACAAGCAAGCACTGCCTCAGCTCCTGTACTGACCTCTGTCCCTGGCAGCCGAACTTCTTCACCACAAGCTACCACCCAAAAAATACTGGTTTTGTTTGGTCGTGTCTCTAGAGGAGCTTCCACAGTCTCAAGCCAGGCAGCTGCCTTACTTGTAACACAAATGTGCCCCAGAAAAAAAAAAAATTAACTGATCACTACTGTAGTCTCATCTTCCAGTACTTCAGAAGTCCGGGTATCAAATCTGGTTTCTCTGTTTCTGGATGCCTCTGTCCTCATCAGTTCACCACATAAAGCCAACAAAGTCAACCTTTATTATGAAACCAAGGGTAGCAGTGGAACACAGGGGCCTGCATGGTTCTTTTTCATGCATTTTCTTGAACAAATGAATGTTTGTGACACTCACCTTAAGCAGTGTTTCACTGAACCCTTTCCCTTCATATGCATTATCACTGAACCTTTTTTGACAAGCCAAGCACCCTGTCATCCAGTATTGACATAAGCAGGACAGAAGCTTCTTTCCCCTCCTGCATAGAAGACCAGAGCTTGTTTCAACCAGCTTCCAGCTTCCTTACTAGTGGCTGTCTCCTCTTCTGATTTTTATTTACTGCTGCAAGACAAATGCCACAACCTCCTGAGCTCCCTCTGATGTCCTTTCCTTGTCCCTCACCCACAGGACCAAGTGGGCTTCCACTCAATGGTCTACTGCTAATTTCACAGGATCTCCTGGGACTCCCTTGCTACTGTGGATTACATCAGTCTTCCCTTTGCCCTTCCCGATATGAAGGTGGATGTGGGCCTGAGTCACAGACAGGCTGTGCACGAGTGTGGTAGCTCTGCTCTCACCTTACTCAGGACAGGTGTTGCAGTGTATGAGACCAGAGAAGAGTCTGTGAATCTTAAGGTAATTTTTTCCCTGAGTATCATATGAATTGGTCTGAGCAGAAAACTCAATTTGGGATTTTCACAGGTCATATCTACCAGGGGAGAATATACAGACAAAGTCAAATCAGTGTTTCTTTTAACTGTATTTATTTTAAAGATCCATTTACTTAAAGCAACATACTAGACTGTTATTTTGCTACCAGTCCAAGCCTTTCCACAGAGGCTGCTCAGCAACTGCCTTCTTTATCAGCTTAGATGGGTACCCATTAAAAAACCCTTCTTATGGTTTATCTTTCCAGCCACCCATCTGGGCTATCAAGCTCAAATTGCCAATCCCAAGGTAATATTTTTCTCTCAAACTGAACAGAGATTCTACTGAAAGAATCTTTTGACTCCCTTTCAGGTTTCTATGAGTCACAGATGAGCCTGCCCCAAGACCTTTGGCTAGCCAGATTCACAGCCAGGTGGCTGCCCTCTCTTATGGCCAGTGATACTTCGCATTCCTTCTCCTAATGAAGTTGTAGCCTCTACCAGTGGCTGATTTCCCTCAGGAATTTTAATCTAACCACAGCTTTCCTGCTTACTTATGTTCAGTGAGAAACCCACTGACCAATGGTATCAGGATGCTGGGCACTTCCTGGGCCCATGTTGACTTTCAGAGCAGAGCCAGGCTTCCTTCCCTGCGCTGATATTTTTGCCCCTCACAGATTCACCTCTGATTGCTAGTCACCCTTTGGACTGCTTTTCCAGTAGGCTCTGGCTGCTGCCTTTGGAAAGTCTTCAACATTTACTTTTGGTCTTATTTGAAATTCCTTCTGCATCTTTCTTTCTCCAGCAGACACTTTGATAATTTTTTCTGTTGTGATTTTACATAAATAAATATTTACGATTACTCTCCTTAGAAACAAAAAACCCACCCACCTGACATCTCTGCTGTCCATTTTGACATTATTTAGGGTTTCTGCATGTTGTTCCATTAGAGGAAAAAAACCCCAAACCCTGATGATGGGGTCAGATATCCGTTTTAGAGAATGACAGCTGGGATCCCAACTCCCTCCATATCAGGAACACTTGCTTTTGTGTTCTCTCTCACCACTAATTCTCTCACAAATGTACAATACTTTCTCTCAACACCACAGCACCACAGTGGCTACCAGAGTCCCTTCCCCATATGGCCCAGCCAAGGCTGTCATCCCTCACAGCTCCTCTTCCCAACCCACCCTGCCCATCACCATGGCTCCAACAGTTTTGGTCCACAAGAAAACTAAACTGTTTTCTGCAGCTCTGCCACACGAGGTCTGGTTATGAATATGACACCTTCCTGACTCAAAGAAGCTAAGTCTCCTGCCTAGTGACACATGATGTTCCTTTTCTTCAGGAAAATAATAGGAAAAAAGGCAAAGAAAATGTGAGAAATATTGGTCTCGTATTACCATCCCATTGAGTTCTTTTAAATTTTTCAGCCATATTCTGTCCATGGGACTATGTATCAAAATTGATTGTGGGAGAAGATTGAATCAAGGGATGCATATGTGGCATGCAGAAAAGGCAGTTTGGGTCAGAAGCACTGAGATGCAGTTCTTTTACTTTGGTTGCTGCTGGTAATTTAAATACTGTCCCATCTCTCTGCAAAACCTCAGAAACTTTGGGTCTGGATGAGCAGAATAGCAGAGCAGGAATGAGGCAGAG
Organism: Pipra filicauda; assembly: GCF_003945595.2. NCBI lineage: Eukaryota > Metazoa > Chordata > Aves > Passeriformes > Pipridae > Pipra > Pipra filicauda. The sequence continues at coordinate 3,332,302 of NW_024105031.1, read as the reverse complement.
AGAAGAGAGTCTTTCTACTACCTGAATTTGAAAGGTGACTTCCTTCAAGCTGGTTCTTACGAGGTGCAGACTGATTCATGTAGCCCTACTAAAAATGACGATAGAACTCATGCCTAGATTTCATCATGTGAGTGCAACAGTGCAGGAACCTCAGTAGAGCAGAGCTATGAAAAAAAGTTGTAAATGACAATACAAACACAGTAGTTTAAGAGTGGAATACGATAGGTATTTTCAGGTTACCCTGAAAAGAAACCCGGAAAAACCCTGAAAGGTTATTGCTGCCACACGGAACCACAGCCACATGCTTAAGCATGTTGTAATATTATTCCCTGAAGCATTTTCTCCAAAAATGATGTTTCAGCAGTAGACTCAACTCTTTGGAGCTGACACGACATTCAAAATACTTTCAGAAACAAGGATGCACTGTTGCTTGAGGCTGATGGGACTATAAGGTGGAGATAGCAGCAAAACAAAGGTCCAGATTATTCTTCTGTACCCTATTATTCTATAAACACTTTCCAATTCTACTGGTTGTTTACCTCTGCTTTCTAATCACTGCTTTGTGACTCATAGAACTCTTTATTTGTGACCTGTTGCTATGCAAAGATGTGTGAGAAAAGAAATAAAAGTATTTCTAGCCCAGAAGTTTTCAGACATACCTGGAAAATTCCCAAATGCGTTTTCCCGACTATAGGAAAGACAAGCCATTGCTTAAAAACATCCTCACTGTTAAATGTGATTAGTTTCAGAATTTGCAAGTGCAGTGCTGAAATCCATTCTTTAAATGTGAAATTACATCCTGGTGCCAGATACAAATAATTGACTCAGCTGACAGTAAGGGAACATTTGAGAAACCACTGAAATAACTGAGAATGTAAATGGAATTAATTCACCTTCTGTACTCACTGTGAGATTTCTACCAGAAAATACAGAACTTATTGCTATTCTCTTAGAAGTTTTTTAAAATGCAGATGTAACCAAAGCACTAAATGAACTATTATGTCATTTTTCATACCAAATAGCCCTGATTAACAAACACCAATGGCATACAGGTATGTAACAGCTCCCCAAAGTACATCTCTTAATCCAGTCCTGTGGTTGCAGGATTATGATTGAATCATCTGCCATCTGTTATTTTTTCCACATATTATCAAATAAACATTGAAAATACATTTGTAGCAGAAACCCCACTAAGAGCTTGTTGGGTATAAAGGTGATTTTTGGTGTCTTGACCAGAAGAGCACAGCATGGAGCTTTGCCATGGAGCAGAGCTTGGGGTGGCAATTTGCCCAAACAACTACATCGGGAACCAGATCTCCTGGTCAGGTTCACACCTTCCCTGAGCCTGAAACCAGAAGTTGTTGTTGGCCTGTGGGGATGGAGGAGGAAAGGGGCATTCATGGCTGCAGTCTCTGCCTGGGGAGCCCTGGGGTCTCTCACAAACAAGTCTCCAGGGCTGTGCTATGGAAAATACTCTATTGCAAAGAGCAGAGTCTGGCATTTTCCTTCGTGTTTGTCTCTTCTACTATGGTTTCAGCAGAAATGATAAGTTTCTCCTCTTTTAAGGTTCAGGTTATTCATTGAATGCTTATTTTTTAAGAGGACAGTTCAAATGTGTATGCCACAGGAGAAGGCAATGAAAACATCCAATTCTTGTTTGTCTGGGTGACATCTACAAGTGTCAGATAAATATAAAGTTCTTCAAAACAAGTTTTGAGGTCTAATGACTTACATGTTTTTGCAAAGCAACTTGGAGTATATCAGAGAACATAAATGTTGATGATTTCTGTACCTCAGCGTTTACAAATCTCAACACAATGGAAAAAGCATATCCCATTGAAAAGAAATGATAACAAATGGAAATGCTTTTTAGCATCCTACAGAGCTTAGTGGAAAAAATTGTTAGTTCCTAAAGATTAAAAAAAATGGATCGAATTGTTATCAAAGTATGTACTTCTTTGAACTTCAGGCTTTTCTAGATGATATCTTACAAGATATCTGAAATAGTTACAGAACTGTAATGGCTACATTATTTAATGCTACAGGGCTTTTACCAAGGGATTATTCTTGTGGCCCTCAGAATCTTAATATTTGAATATCTTCAAATGAATGGACTGTTCAAACCATTGGGAGTGAACAGTGTAGTAATTCTGCACATTTTAAAATATTTGTTAAAAACCCCTAGAAGAGATCATGCATAGTGTTAGTGCTACTTAGTGCAGACACCCAGCCTCTCACAGAAGCTTCCCTCCGGATCGCCCTTTCCTCATAAATGCCTCAAATGTAAACCATCTGACTCTGTGAGCACACCAGAGAGGTTAGAGAACAAGAAAGGCTGTGTGCCTCTAGATTCATGTCTAAGGTTGATTTTACGTACAGACAAAATATGCACACCTTTGGTCACTGTGAAAGAAGGATCTGTAGGTACAGCTGGCCCTGACCTACAAATCTTGGTTGAAACATCTCAAATCTGACACCACAGGAATCCAGGACATTAGTTAGAAGCATCTCTATTGACAGATACAGAACAGCAGACAGAAAGTGGGAGACAGCGATTTGCCATAAATTGGCGGAAGTTCCTCAAAGAAGAGATGGAGTCTTCCCCGTCCTTCACACGGAACATGACTGAAGGAAAGTCTTGCTGCTGAAACTGTAAAATCTATTAAGAGGGATTTCCAGTGCCCTGCCTCAGCTGACAACTAATTTGTTTTGTCTTTGCCTAGCAGGGATTTTCCATGCAGTGGACTCTTGTTTGCTATGTAAGTCATCTGAGTATTTGTTAGTGTCATAGCCAGAGCCAGATGATGTTTATTCTGATAACACCCAGCTGGACTCCAGCACCACTCATTGAGGTCAGGGCTTTATTTATAGAAGCAGATATACATTGAGATTTATTTTCTTTCCCTTGCTGTAATCTACCTGAACCAATCCAAAATAGAAAGAAACATGTAGACGTGCAAGTAATACACTAATTGGGCCAGATATATGAATTAGCACAGTACCACAGAAGCCAATGGAAAAAAAGCATTTTAGAGCGGCTGAGGATCTTGTCTATTATTTCTCATGGGGAAGGGAGGGGTTTAAAACTAGAAATTATAAAGCAAAAAGCAAAACCAGGCAAGCAACAAAATGTGGCAGAACAGGTCTGCAGTGCAAAACCCCTCCAGCAAGATCTGCAATTTGAAGTATTTATTTTTTTTCCTGTGTTCCCAATCACTGGAAAGTGCAAGAATCAGAGTGCAGAGTGCTCCAAGCAAGGAAAAGTAACGAGACTTAAAGCAATTTACCTGCTGAAATTGAGAAGACATTGTCAGCGTACGCAGTCTGAGATAAAGCAAAGCAGAAGAGAAGCGGCAGGTAAGATCCCCAGACAAGCAGGCTGAGAACCAACATGCTGGCTGTGCTCTGGCAGATTCCAGCTCAGAGGCGCAGGGCTGCTTTGGGGCTGGCTCTCTTGCTACCCTCACTGCCTCTCTGCCTTGCCTGCTCTCTGCCTCTTCCCTCGCTGTGGGATGCGTGTGTCTGTCAGTGTGTGTACGTCTCTCTCTTTCTCTCCCCCCTCCCTCCCCGTGCCTTTAGGAAGAAGGAATGCCAACCATTTCCCATTAAATCTTCTCCTTACACTAGACACAGTTATATTTAACTCCTGTGCTGGATCAGTTGCCCCTATTGTGGACATTAGCTGCTAAAACTGGGGCATGGGGGATTCTGGTTTTGCTAACAGAAGCAAAAAGGCATTTTGGATAATAATAATGATGAGCAGGAATGGGAGAAATTAAGAACTGGACTAAAAACAGCATCCTTCAGTGCAGGCAACCAGACACCGGCATCAAGATGGATAAAATCCCTGATTGATCATCTTCTACAGGTCACTAATTGCCTTAATGAGAAAGATGAGCAGTGACCTAACATCTGCTTATCCCTGATAGCTATGAGTACTGCATTCATGTACAGAGTGCAGCTCGGGGTGAGGGATGTCACAAAGGCTTCACAAACTGATAAACACATTATTATTTAAGATTTAAGTGAAAATGACAGTATCACTGGTAGTGCCAGAAATTGTAGGACTGCACAGAGTTTATTGATGGGGTGCAACAGGTGGAGGAAACAATACATGTGCATAATGGGGTGAGTGAAACGCTATCGGCTCTGCGGGTGGCGACAGTGAACACACTACACCGCACGGTGCGAGGAAAACAAACCTCCCACTCTCTGAAAAGCAGCAGGTGCCCTTGCTACCTGTACAAAAGTTTGGTGTTTCTGTGCCTTTTTGCAACTGACAGGGCTTTGCAAATTAATTTGCACTCTCTGAGTAACTAGCAGAGAGATCCTCTGCTCTTCCTGGAATCTGACAGTGGTTTCCAGGAAAATCAGAGGTACATCCTTTACTGTGAAAAACATCATTACTCTCTCCCAGATGGAGATGGTTTTCTTTGCCCACTGTTTTTTGCTCCCCCCCAAGACAAACACAGAAATATTGTGGATTAATTACAGAATTTATTTTTTTTCTTTAGAGAAAAGTACTCATTAAGAGAGATGATGACATGTGTCCCTGGGCACTGACTCCACTGAAGAGCAAAGTGACGTATTTCCACAATTCCGGATAAACGGTCTTGGCTGTTACTTCCAAGACACTGCAAATATTGACAAAATCTTTGTAAATGTAATGGCTAGATAGGAACAATCACATCTGCCTGATATATTTTTATCCTTAAAGGACATGCTTAATATAACCATAATGCTTTTTAAAATCTCCAGTACTGCGACATCCTGCAACACTTTGGATAATAGAATTTCTTTTTGAACTTAATCAACTTTATTCCACTGCTTGTTACTTTTTAGTAGTTGGCTTTTTTTGGTGAAGATAGTTGTTTGGCCTCTTTCTTTGACCAAGATGACCATGGATTAAGGATGTGCCTTTATTTCTCTTGGCATTCTGCATCTCAGAGGGAAAGGAATAGCTCTTGGAAAGTTCATCATGACAAGCTCTAATCACATAAGAGACCTCTTCTTCATGATGTAGCAGTAGTTCCTCAATTCGGATTTTTTTGGAGAGTTCTCAGGGCAGCAACCCAGGCCATGTCAAAGTGTTTTGCTTCCTCTAATTTTAAGGTGTTGGCCTTACCGGCTGAGACTGCTGGCAAGGCTGCTAATGGTTTCATCAGGAGAAGAGTAAAGTCCGTTGGGAATAAAAAGGACAACAGCTGTGGGATTATTGCTTTTGACTTAGTCAGGTGACAGCACATCAAACTGACACTTGCCGTGCTAACTGGCATCCATGCTGGATGAGAAGGACATACACCTGGTTACACAGCTTGTTTCTGACCTCCGTGGCATTGGTGCATGTGATAGAGAGAATCCTGAGGAGAGGAAGTGTCATGTAGCAGAGTGAGTCTGGCATGAGAGACTTGACAAACGTGTGCTTTCCAGGCCCTGAACTATCTGCCATCTGTGAACTTGCTCAGTCAGGCAGTGCATTCCTCCAGCTACTCCCATGGGCTCACAAAGCTGATGCAAGGCTTCTGGTCCCTTCAGAGAGCTCTGCACCAGGTAGTTAAGGCCAGTTCTGTGAGATGAGAGATATGTCCTTGTCTCTATCCTCCAAACAGCAATCAACAACAAAGGATTTTTTTTCTTTCTTGTGTATTCTCTGCTGCTACTGGTGTAGTGAAAACCCACACTAATACAACTTCGTGATGCAACCACTGGGAAAGATCCCATAAACATTTTGGAATAAAAATACTTAAAATATTTTGGGAAATAATCTTAAAAAATCTTAAAATTTTAGATGAAATTATGCATTTGCTAGAAAGTGAAGTAATATATACTGCATAGCTCTTACTCTTGTCTCACCTACAATTGCTTTTCAGAATTCAGGAGTGAATGGAAATATAAATATACGATACATATATATAAACCATAGAATGGAAATACAATGGCTTTGGCAGTAATTCTATTTTAGATCGCATTAGCTGAAGAAAGAAACACAGCAAAGTTTTCACAATGCAGTTTCTGAGTCTTATAAGATAACCCCATGGCCTACGTGAGAACACGAGGTTTTGAGAACTTCGCTTAAAAAAATATTTTCCATGGCGAAAACCCCAGAACACCAAATCTCACCTGCAGTTTAGTGTTCAAAGATAAAGACCCCACAGTTTTATCATAGGGTATCAACTGCAGTTTATAAAGAAATCCCAATTTGGGTAGATGCCATAGCAATTAAAAATGTCAAAAGCCAACAAAAACACACGAAGGTACAGTTTACCTACTCAAGTAGCAGGTGCTTGACCTTTTCAATCCAGACTTGAGCACTTTGAAGTGGGTGAAAGAATCTGCTGATGACCCTAACATGTAAATAGAATATATCAACCTTTCTTTACACAGGAATTAATGAATACTTGTTTAAAAGAGGGCTTCTTGCCAGCCCTATCCACTTTTGGTTGGCAGGTACTATACCAACAAGCGAAGGTAAAATGAATATAGTTAAAATATCATCGAATTCTTGTATGAACAAGTTCTAATTAGAAGGACAAAAATAATAATAATAGAATAGTTTGGGTCATCTAGTCCAACCCCCTGCAATAAGCTGGGACATTTCAATGAGACCAGGTTGCTCAGAGTCCCGTTCAACCTGATCTTGAATGTTTCCAGGGATCGAGTATCCACCACTTCTCTGGGCAAACTGTTCCAGTGTCTCACCGTCCTCATTGTAAAAATTTCTTTCCTTGTACCTAGTCTAAATCAATCCTCTTTTAGTTTAAAACCATTGCCCCTTGTTCTATCAAAATGGTCAATATATAACTGAGACTTTCTAGTCCAAAAGTCTGAAAGCTCTTTTGCTGAGTGGGGCAATGTTAATGCAATATTACAATAACAGCTCATGTCTACAAAGTAGTACAGAAGAATTCTGTTCATTAAATTACTGTGGAAGATGGAAAAGATTATTTGTAATTATGGTTTCCTTGTTAGATAGTTATTTAGCAATAATTGCTTTTCACAATAAAAATATCTGTTCAATTTTGCACACCTGAATCAGTTACACCTAGAATTTGGATTTAATACTATGACAATATAGCTAAAGTTACCTTGGAAGATGGTATTATGTGAAGTACAAGGGTAGCTGCTGAAATAAAAAAGATAATAAGTGCAGAAAAAGAATGAATGGCTTCATAATTTCCTTGATGGTGTATTTAAATTTAATTCAAAAGCCCACATAGGAACAGATGCAGTAACTGTGCAATGAAGTAAATTCAACCACACAATGAAGTTCTGTCTTACTCCACAGCTCCACTCATGCCAGTCACCCAGCTGGCTACCAGGACACAGGCAGGTGGCCAATCAAAGGCAAGCCAGGACTAGTCAGCCTTCAGAAAGCCACCCACTGGATGACCAGGGTGAAGGAGGACATTGAAGGCAGGACAGTGATGCCTTGCAACTTCCAAAAGCAACACCTTTTCGCAAATTAGCCCCTTAATGGATTTTATGCATTGCACAACAAGTAGTGGCCTTCTGGCCTCCTCTTTTCTCTATACTCTGCATCTGCAGAAACACAAAACTGGCTGGGGAAGCCAGTGATTTTACTCCCATGAGTAATCTCCATGCATAGATTTCTTTTTCTATTGATGACTACAGGACAAAAGAGTGAAGGACACGAATAAATGTTATGGGATAATTCAAAGTGACTTCCACCAAAGCTATCAGAAGAACCCCATGTGGCCTTATAACGTAGGAGGCCACAACGAAGTAGAACAATTTAAAACCAATAATTCAGCAGCTGAACTTTATAACAGTACTCTTCTTTGCCTTTCTCATTTCATCTCTCTTTTAGACCTCGCCTTTCAAACCGCAGGTTGTTTAGCATTTGCTGAGGGGTTGTATGAAGCTTTGTACAATGGCAGAGCTCCATCCACAGCTGAAATATGTCCAGATATGTAATGTGGGAGACATGTAGAAAGCCTGTGCTTCCTTTCAGTGCACGCACGTGCTGTAAAAATCTATACACACAAGAATCCCATGGACTTGCTAAATGCGTTGATCAAATGTGCAGAAAGTTTGATGGCTCCTCAAGATGCTCAGGTACTCCATGGTTATTTGGTGCATATAGAGTACACCAAACACACTCTCATTGTGCTGGATCTCCATGCAGATCATATGATGCTTCTTGGATGAGATGCACTCATCATACATGCTCATGCATTTGCACAGACAAGAGATATGTCCAGGATTGCCAGGTTTTGGAAATCCTGGACAAACATGCAAAATATCAAAATTATTCACAGAAAAATGTCCCATAGGAAAAAGATGATCATAGAAATCCTGTGGACAATGGCCTTGACAACTGGAGTCCTGGCCAACTGAGATCTGCAGTTATTAGTGTGGGCGTAGATAAATAGTCTTCAACGTCCTACAGTGGTGAATCACAAACAAGTTACAGCTATAACCCAGTCTGTTCTTGGTATTTACATCTAGGCTAGGTAGAAAGAGTGCTATTTTTTTAATCTTATTTTTACTTGGATTGTCTATGGCTGTTATTTACTTCTATTAGCAAAGGTCTGCAGAATTCCCTGCTTGCACTGGTATCACTGCAGTGCTGCTGGAGTTGCAGAACAGAGGAGTATCTGGCAGTAATTGGCTTTCACTAATTTAAGTGATTTATCATCTAGCTTGCCAAAGAGTCAAATCAACTAGACACCACAATCTTCTTTTTTATCTGTCAATATTTTTGAAGGAAAAAAAATTGACATTACTGTTTTAACGCTGACACTATTCTCAGGACTCTTCATTCCAGAAAGCTGCATACTTTCATACTGCACTGCAGCCCATTAGACCATTAAGATGCAAACAAGCATGGACCCAAACATCAGTGCACAAGCACATAGGAGAATGTCCCTTATAAAAGGCACAGCACTCTCCTGTAGAGGATCTCTATCAGATGAGTGGCCAGAGCGCCACTGATTCAGGAAAAGAATGATGAGTGTAACCTCAGGTGTGCAAGTGAAATTAATGAAGCAGCTCCTGAAATGAAGTATGTGCATAGTTGCCTTGCCAAATCAGGGCCTGAAAAAGCTTCATATACCTTGTCTTCAAAATAGTATGATGCCTCATTTTCCCATCCCTGTTTACCTCTCTTCTCCTGGATACCTCTAGGCACTAAATATTTAGGGATCCTCTGCCTTGCAGAATGCAAAGCCAGGAGCAGAGCTGCTGAATCCACTTGGGGAGCAGTAGTAGATAAACACTCATGGGCTTATCCAAAGGCCTGACAAAAGAAGCAACATTAAAAAGCTGGAGATAGGCAAAGAAATAGGTCACAGAAGAACAGAAGAAAGTAGCAATATGTTGCCAAATTTGCTTGCTGGTTTTATTTCTTTTTTTTAAGCAAGTGGACAGCCACAAGTGCTGACCATGACACTACAGCAAGCAGAACTCAGTGAGACTTCTCTGGCACTGTAGCTGTTGGACAATCCACATCCACCTTTTAAAACTGCCCTGTTTTTGTAAGCTGATGACAAATTTCCTGCTGATTTCAAGACATGCTGGTTCAGGCTAGAGGTGGAGAGGCTTTGTCTTTTTACAGTGCTTCAAGTTTGGAAGGCCAGGGCACACTGTTACTGTGGTAGCCGTAGAAAATGGCTGGGCACTGCACATTGCCCAGTCATTCTGGGATGCCAGGGTTGTCATCTTCCAAACACAGGATAATTGAACCTAATCAAACCAGACAAGTGCATTTTCCCAGCATCCTTTGCAGAATCAGGGAACTGTAATTAAGGCTGCATTAGCATTTCCATTATAAAGTCCTACTTTTGAAGTTTCAATCATTTGTATTTAAGACATCCTTATCAAACAGCAGTTTGGCATGATTTGGCACACAGGGATGAAAAATTTGAGAAAAAACAGATTTTACACTAAAACCAGTAATAAGATCTCACTGATTTCAACTAAATAGAACAAGGCCCAGCATTAGCTGCTTAGGTATGGTAACTTTAAATCTCTGGTAGGGCTGAAATATTAATTTTACCTAACATAATTTTTACTTATTTTCTGAGCACTTGAATGATATCCCTGTTTTTGCAGAGCAGGCACAAAGTTCATGGCCTGGCTAGGGAGGCTTTCATACCTAAATCCCAGCTGCCATGTCTCCTTGCTCTAAGAAGAATGCATTGCTTTGGCTGGAACCTGAGGTGTGCCTGCAAGTCCACCAGTACTGGTATCAGCACCTCCCACCACCAAGGCTTATAAAATGCCATACATGCATATGATCTTAATGATCGTGCAAAGGAGACAGAAAACAAGTTTTTCAAACACTTGAGCAAGTGTAATTTTTTTTTTAATATATATTTTTAATATGCTGATTTCATTAAAGAGGGACTTGTATTCAGACATTGTGAAGTTCTAGCTTGGATGACTGCCTGAGTGTATGTCGACACTTTTTATTCATTTTCAAGTGTAAAACAAGAATTTATCCATTTGCTTATCCAACGCAAATTATCTCCCCTGTGATCAGTTCCAGCATTAATTCTTACAGACTCTTTACACCATCATAATAGATTGTGTTTAATCACTGCAATATATCAAAATCCATTTGAGAGACAAAACAAAGAATTAAAAAAAATCAATAACAAGATCCAACATTGTTCCACATTCCTTGCAGAGTACTCTAGACAACACAGCAACTCTGCATCTCAGCAGCCTTGCATTTGTGAGTTATATCCACTCTAGGATTTTATCCTTTTGCACTTTTTTGCCCTTCCTAAGAATATTACCTTTCTTGACTCAAGCATTCATAGTGCCACGTGGCTGTTCCCAATTCCCACACACGTAACGGGCAGTGGTGCCTCTGGTCAGACCGTGGTACTCTTGCTCATGTCAGATATTAGCTTCCTGTATTAGTGTGCAGAGACGTTCCTGCCTAACATTAACCCATGGCCTCGTGGCAGTCCCAGACTGAAGTGCAAAAACCAACAAGTCAAGCCTTTGCAACAAACTTATATGGAGGCCATGATCCCCTGCCAGCACAGTCCTCTTCTTCCTTGGTCATCCAAGTGCCTTCCACTAGTTAACTAACACTTATTGTCAATGGAATAACAGAAAACAAGGCAATCAAAACCCAAATCAGAGACAGAATTTTCCCTTTTGCAAATGTAACAACGAAGAGTCTCCCAGTGCATTTAAGAACGGTGTAAATATAAGTGCTTAGTACTCCTGAATAGCAGTTGCTGTAGACCATGACAGAGGCATAGAGAAAGAATTACTTCACTTTTAAAGTCTGAGCTCTGAGTCTGATTGTCAGACGCAAAAACAGATGAAAACACAGTAGACAGAACCACAGGTAGGCCAATTATCTGCTTTAAATTAATGTCTCAGTAAATTACACTGTGATGCCTCTGCATCACAGTCAGTGTAAGACGGACATTGGATTTTTATACAGTGAGAAAATTATATGAAGAATCTTTATTGCATAATTAGCCAGCTGTAGCATGAACACTGGTGGTTGCTTTGTGATGCCAGCAAAAACAAACATTATGCTTCAGTCTAACACTTTTCTGGTATTGTTGCTCTGGCGAGGGATTTTTTTAAATTTTGGTTTGGTTTGGGACTTTTTTGGTGGTTTTTTGTTGTTGTTGTTGTTTTGATGGTGGTGGTAATGTTTTTTGTTTAAATACTTCTAGTTATAAAGATTTATAATCTATTAATCCTGGAAATCTCACTAATAAATACAGCCAGCTTTTCAACCTACAGGGATGATGGTGTCTGTGTGAAGAGCAAAGCTTCAAACAAAAATCTAAGACGTTATTTTCCAACAAGCACCGTAAGTCTCAGTTAACAAAACCAAATTCAGTAGACAGAAGTTTAGCCCTTGAGTAAGTCTGGATTTTTAATACGCTACTTCTACATTTAATAGAAGCTGAAAAAGCATCTGTAAAATTAGGAAGCTAATATCAGTGCAATGAGTTTCGACACATAATGAGAGCAAGCAAGACTTTTGCATAAGAAGATGCTTTGTTTTGGTCCTTAGAGGACAAAGTCTCTAACAAGTATCATGTTGGTGGTTGGTTAAAAATGAAGCTACTATAGCTGCAAACTGTCAAAGACTTCCATGTTTCAGTCAGTATAAAACCCTCAGCTTATTCTGTTCATCCAGAACATCCAAGATTTTAATTCAAAAATGATGGGTATTACTGAGTAAAAGAAAAACTATGTAATTTTATTATCAGTGTTTCTGTGCAATCTGCCAGAAGGCCTGTTATACATTCATATGTGTCTTTCTCATTATACAATTAGCTCATTTTAGCATTTAAAGATTCCTCTAATAGCAGTTCTAAATCCCACTTCGTTCCAATGCCTATGTAAAATACAGTTGTATCAGTTCCACTTCCAGAAACCAAATCAGTTTAGTTTAACATATTGCCTTGCACCATCATCATCTTTCTCTTCTACTACAGGTTAGAACGAGTCAGCCAGGGAAATTCCTGGAAGAGAAAAACAAACCAACAAAGAATAAAAACCATAGCGGACAAGGAGTAAGAGGAACAGTTAACTACCAGATGGAAAGCACAGGATATAAAGATTGCTCAAAAACGTTTCCTCTCATTTTGTCAAGAATGAAAAGAAATAACCTTAAATTCTGGAAACAGTCATGAAGAACACCATGCACTGAAAACAGCCAGTGGGGGAAAAAACCCCAAACAAGCAAGTAACAAGGAAAGCAGATGGCACAGTGTAAAAGAACCCATTCTCCCTTCTCCCAAATCTAAACACAATATTTCTGCCTTGCAACTATCTCTGCCTACTCTGTGGTTTAAGTGATACTTCCCAAAGTTTTCAGAAACTCATCAACATGAAGCTTGCAAAAAACCAAAGGAAAACATACAGATACCTGTTTCTTTCTCTCGGATTGCGGATCAATCATTACATTTATAAGAGAAGGTGTTTGCTTGTCAGCCACGCTTGCTTTCAGAGCATTCCGCAGTTCTTCTGGTGTTTTAACAAAGTATCCTTTACCTCCAAAGGCAGACATAATTTCTTCATAGCGCGAATTTGGCAGGAGGGAAACAGGAGGTACACTGTAACAAAATGGAAAACCTGATTAATGGCAGGGACTGCCAACAGACCAATTTAATTACTTCAGCACCAATTTTAAAGTGCAAGATGTTTGTGCTGGCCTGTTGAATTCTTCTGGGCTGGAAGAACTATGGTTCCTATATCACTTAAGCCATGTTCATAGGGTACCATGCTCATTTTCACCTTCTGGAGACATTCCAAAGTCTGGAGACATTTAACCAAGTTCTCTTTGTACAAAGATCTCAGCTCCAGAAGCAGAAGTTCAGTGTACACTTAGAACTCAGGTAATTTTGGAGATTATTGTGATTTTGAATGTTAGCCCACTACGAACTCTCTATTGTGTGGCCTGAACTGCTGCAGGAACCTGAGACAACTAATAAGAGAATCATCTCTCTGCTGCACTGTTGTGCAAATAACAGTCTGGAATTCGGTTGGCTGCTTGCTTTTGGTAACTGGTTCTTACTTATATGAACTTAGCCCAGGACTAAATTCACTTCCTAAAAGTAATTTCAATCTGGATTACAAAGCATTAGCAATGAAGAGAATGACCATTTTGGTCACTTCTTTCGTAATTAACAGGACATACTTTGAAGATGCTTACCATGTAGCAGGATTGCCCAACTTTAGCATCTCCTTCCAGGAATTTGCATCCAAACCAGTGTAAATCCCATTGTTGTTTACTATGATAATCAGGATTGGCAAATTGTACCTACAAAAAGACATATTTGGAAGAATTCTGAAATACTTGCCCCTTTCTGTAAGATGTTGGAAGTGTTAATTTTCTTTAAATTAAAAAAAAAATCACTTTCACCTGAAAAATGATCTAATCATCACTGGTAGAGCACTATGTCAAAACAACATAAAAAACTACCATTTGTATTTTTTGGCCTGTTTTGATGTGCTTTATGGGCACCCCATCTAAAAGCATCATCCTTGGCTTTGATTTGAAGTGATCCTGGCAATACATGAAGAGTTTCTTCTTGAGCAAAAAAACCAGTTACCTGCAAATAGTCTCCACCTCCATCCCAGAAAATCCGAAAGCACTATCTCCTTCTATGCAGACGACTTGTTTTCCAGGTGCTCGGTCTTTGGCTACCATTGCAGCTGCTATAGCAAAACCCAGCCCCACTCCCATAGTTCCAAAAGTACCTGCATCAAGCCTAAAGGGGAGAATACAGAATTACCATCCATTTATTTCTACTCAGCCTCTTCAATTAATCCATGGTGACTTACCTGTACTTTTAATACTGTGCCATACACTATTCAAATATCGTTTCATAAATAATTGGTATATGGAGATACCAGATGTACAGATTATTATATTCAACCAATCATTTGATAAGACAGCAAATGTTTAAAGTGATATAAATACAATGGAACTCTAATTAAAATTAAGAACTCTTGTACCCTAGTTGTACTACAATAAAGACCTATCCTCATATGCTTTTAGCTTGCATAGTAACAATATTTCAAAAACATTCAATTACTGTAGAGACAGACAGACAACATATTTCTATATTTAATTCCTTGAAAATATACCTACAAGCCATCTGAAAGCCATTGAATAAATACTGCTGTTCAAATTTTAGTCTTCTGTTCAACCAATTTGAAATCAAATTGAAAGCTATAATTAAGTTAGATCATTTCAGTCAGAAGCACATAATGGATACAAAAGTACATAAAGAACTAGATTATTCTAGGGTTAACTTTTCAAATTTGCTTTCAGATATGTGCAATGTAATCTGAAGAGACAACCATCAACATTACTGTGTCCTTACTTTAAATGAGGGGGAAAAAGATGCAAACTATTCCCCCAACTCTACTGGGTGGGCTTTTCTTTGGCTGTTGGTTGTCTTTTGTTAACAAAGCATTTTGGTTTTACGAAGTATTTAGGTTTATTTAGGAGTTTAGCGCTACTTTTGCAAGCAGGCATAAGCTTCACAGATGAGAAATTTCACATCACCAGATAAAATTCACTTTTTCCCCCTGTTCGAAAAACAGCACTTAGTTCCTACTTATGTTAAAAGAGGCTACACACAATGATTAAAGTGACACGTCCAAATATGAGTGCCTACGTTTTAGGCATGGAGGTTTACATGAAAGCATGTCCAATATATAATCCAATTTTCAAGTTTTCCCTATTTTGAAGTGTTTCAAAGAAAAACTCTTCATATAAATTCTTTCCAACATGAGAATTCCAATGATTGTTTTTATTTTTAATCAAAATTTACCACAGACTCTGAGCACAGAAATAAACATCTAGGTCAGGGAATACAACATGATGCTACTCACTCACTTTCCACAAAAGAATGAGCAACCAACACCATTCTGTTGCAGAGCATGCAGAGAAATGTTAAAATCTATGACAGAACATCAGTATATAGGGGGAAAACTTTCCTTAACCCCTTTCCCAACATCCTAAACTTCGATTTTTTTATTTAGAACCTTTAAAAAGAATTACAAAAATTCTGAACCATCATACTTCTCAGCTAAATGAAAATATTTATACATAGATCTAGCCTGTTGAGTCAGCACAACACAAAAGATACCACACCTTTGACGGGGATAGTAATTTGGAAGCATAGTCCGTCCAATGTCCATGGTATTTGCTCCCTCACTTACTAAAATGGAGTCCTTGGGTATCATTTCTCTGATGTGATGAAAGACTGTATAATAATTCATAGGCAGGGATTTCTGTAATGCTAATCCCTTAAAAATAAGAGATATTAGTAACTCTTATGGATAGAATTTATAATAAGGTGCAGAACTGAGACATGCAAATAATAACAACGGAAATAAGAATGCACTCTGCTAGTTAAGGATGAAATATTTGGTTTTCCATGCACTACATCAAGGTCGCTCCTTCTGTATCTATCCTAGTGACGCAACATATTTATCAGAGGCTCAACCAGCTTAGCAACCCTTCCATGGCTTATCATTAACAGAAGCTATTACAGCTCAGTTTAACCTGAGAGGCATGTGACATTTTTCTGCACGCAGGTTTGACTACTGACAACCCTAAGCGAGCTGTCATCTGTGTGCTGGGAGGTAGTTTAAAAGAGTGATCTGCTAGAACGAATTTTAGATCCCAGTCCTGGAAACATGCATCTGAAGTTGCAGAAAACGAGTTGCATAAAACTAGGCATATACCAAACACCTGTGGTCTCTTGGTCTTAATAGCTACTTGTTTTTAGCATATATTAGACTTAGACCAGCATTGCTAAATTGCACAATTACAGAAGATGTCTAAGATGCACCTTTACATAAACTAGCTCCCAGTTGGAGTACTTGGATGTACCTGTAGTATCTGTCCACTGCTTAGAAGTCACTGCCCATAATGCAGCAGCTCTCGCTGTGGTCTTCTACTACTGGCTTTAAGAGCCCAATCCCAAAGTTCCATGACTTCCGCACAGTTTGAATTTATACAAAATAATAGAATATTTAACCCATAATATTTAACTAACAGTTCATAAGCCTGAGAAGAGTAAGCCTGTACCAGAATGATATAAATTTTCAAAGTCTGCGTGACATGACTGAGAAGTAATTGAGGAGGTTGGATATAGACCAGGGACAAAACTGACAATGTATCGGTACCTGTTAAAGTGGGAAATCTTCTCTTTAATACTACCTTTGATCTTTCCTCGTTGTTCTTTATTTTCACTCTTAGCCTCTTCCACCACTCTGAATTAGAAGGATATTTGAATGATCTTTTGCTGAATTCTTCTAAGAGCTGGAACAATATTAAAATATTGCAAAGATGTCTTTCAACATATTTAAAAAACAACACAAGCATCAAGAATAACGTTACCAAGAAAGATCCCAGCACAATCACTGGAGCACTAATCAGAATCTTTAGCGTATTATTTGAGAATAGACTGGAGGCACAGTATGAGTATATTGCCTGAAAAATGGTTCTCCTTAATAAGCTGGGTTTTTTTTTCTTTTAACTGGCAACTTACTTTATATGGATCAGAGGAAATTAAAGTCAAAACAGGAGGACACAGGACATTACGTTACCTGCTTAGTCACGGCGTTTATGTCACCTAATAAAATTGCAGCTGGCTTTACATTATTCCCCAGCTCTTCTGCACAAATATCAATCTATATTTCAAAAAGAAAGACCACCATTAACTCGAGGACATCAAAGAGATTTGGTTTTTTTTGCAGTTCAAGTAAGGAACACTGTCTAACACACATACATGTCTAACGTCCTTATACCTTGTTTTGGCTGCCTTTCCTTTAAATTACATCAGGAAATCCTTTATTCAAAGTAAAACCCTATGGTACATACCCATTTTAATAAAAGTTCATATATATCCTTAAAATTGACTGCTTGCATCTTTCAAGCTCTTGCAGACACTACAGAACTTTATTAGAACATTAAGAAGAAGAAGGTGGTGATTTTAATGATAATTATATGAGAACTAAAAATCTAAGGTTTAGGTATACCCTTAAAGTCTAAACAAAGCAGTAATTTTCTTTCTCAGAAAATTGTGTGAATGCTACTTGACAGTAAAAATTTAGCTAGCATGAAGAAACTGAAAAGTAAGTCGCAACTACCGAAGCAACTTCTCCGCTTGCTTTATTGGTGATGCATGAAACCTCCGAGGTTACATGGACAGTTAACTTATGACCAGGTCACATAGACTATGAACTGACAGTACTTTAATACTAATCTTCGACAGTGAAAAAAAGATTTTCTTTACAGTCTTCAGAAAAATTTGTAAAACTAATATTTGTAAAAATAAGATGTATATTTGTAAAAATTTAGCTTAAAAATTTATGCTATTGCTCTAGAAAAGATGCAAAGTTTGGAACTTGAGATCATGTTCCAGATCAGTGTAAGCAGGCCAGCCAGCACACCGAATCAACTACTCCTATTTCATCACAGACTCTTAGGGAGATTTTAAGGACATAAACAATTTAAAGACTTGTTTTTCTAAGAGCTGGCAGATTGTCAAATATATTAATTAGTTAAATAGCCTTTCTGCCTCTTTTCTTATTAACATTTCAGAGTTACTGACCTCTTATACTATGACTGACTTGGGATCTGAAAGCAATTCTATTTCAAAAAAATTCAGATAAGAGAGCATCAAACAGTATGAGAGATTTCACAATTTCAAAGACAGTTCGCTTTCAATCATGGAAATTCCAATGCTCCAAAGACCACAAAAGTATCATGAGTCTAATCCTGCATTAGTCAACTACTTAGAAGTGTCTCCCCTCCTCGTTACAGCAGCACCAAGTTCTTGACAGCAGGAACAATGCTGTAGCCATTCTTAGAAAAAAGTAAGGAAGTAACAAAAATTATTAAAGAAATCATAAGTATTTCTGGAGAGTTATCATTAACTATATGCACTGTCCGTAGGGCAGTATTTGCCACATGAAATACACTACCAAAATAATTTACAATAACTGTTCTAGGCAATGCTAGGCAATGTTCAGACTTGCTTTAAGTGAAAATAATTTTCCTGCTTACCTGAATAACCTTTACATCCTGTCGAAACCTTGGTGGAAGACCAAAATGCAAAATCCAATTCAATCTTGCACCAAACAAGATGATTACATCAGCATGTTGTAATGCCCTAATAAAAGGAAATGAAAGGATTAGAAAACAAGGAATTATTATTACATTCAATAGTCTTTACAAAGTTAGAAGCAATCCTAATCACCACAGCAAACCCAGGATATACATAAAATCCTTCCAACCTCTAAGATGCTTGCTTAGCTCCAAAACCTGTATACTTTTACCCAGCCAATCACCAAGCCGTTCTTGAGTTTAGGAACTTAAGAAGAAAATTGATTACTATTTTCCTAATACTACTGATTACTATTTTCCTAATGTTTAGGAAAGGAATCACTGCATTAGGAGACTAACAAGATGTTATAATGATGCTGAGGTTAAAGCAAAACACTCGCTGTTGTGACACTGCCAACAGTGGGTACCAAAATTAAGATTTGGGGACCTCTCAGTTTAGTCACCTGTTAATTTACCTTTCAGATGGGTAGATAGCATTTCCTATACTTTTTTATTCTCCATTTTTTTTAACAGCACACTTAACAGTGATAAAGCTAAGATGCTCAGCAGTGGACAATATTTTAGTCTCAGAGTATATAAATGCTCCATCTGCAAGCTGATTCTGTGCATATTCATACATAGTAGGGTTCTTACAGTCCATTCACATTAATTTTGCCAAAAGCCAAAAAAAGCTCTTACAAATGACTTTAAACATAGTCGTTCAGTGTAGTTTGAAATACCTTATTTTTCTGTACAAATAAAGTGCAATTTACTGATAGTGTATTGCAAATACCACAGAGAGACAGCAGATGGCCAGAACTTCAACAGCAATGTGTGCATCTCAAGCTTCTGTTTACAGTGTTAAAATAAAGAGCCAGTAGTTTGTATAGTGGCTGTTTAAAATAAATTGTTTGCCAGTTCCATTTTATGTTATAAAACACATACTAGCTACATTCATCTATCTACTTGCCATAGCTTTCAGAGTTACAGAACATTAGCTTTAATATAAAGTATCTTCCTGGTCAGCATTCTAAAGTGATCCACCTAAACATGTTGTCCCTTTCCAAGTAAGATCTTCAGTGCTCTACAATGAGGTGCAAAACATGGTTGAAAAATTTTTTGCTGTATGCATTTTGTCTTCCCTGGCATCTGTAGACCACCAAAATTCGCAGCTGTTTCTCAGATGTTAGGATGAGAAGCCTTGCTTTATATTTACATGGATCTTGCTGCAGCTACACAATTTGGATGGTTATCAGGAACTACTCCTTTTGCCATTGGCGTAGGCAAAAAAGGCAGTCCACAAAGGTCCACCAACTTTCTGATGTTGTTTTCAGCATGTGAATAAGCAGCACCTGAATGAAATGAAAGAGACTGCTTAATACTACAGAAACCAACTGCATTCTCTTGAACTTCAATTAACCTGATTACATTATTGGCAGAAAGAGTACTGTTTTCCATTATGAAAGCTGCCTGTCATTTTTCATTCTGAAGAACTCAAAACCTAACATTCAAACCCATAGATATTGGGGTTTAAAATGTCACATATTTTTGTCAAAAGGGTTTTTATTTGTTTTTTTTTTTAAGACTTCAGCTGAACTATTTACTTATTTCTCTGTTAGGAGATTTTGTTTATCTAGAATGACAATCTTTAGTGGGTAAAGTTTGGTATTATGGGGCAGAGGCTTCTGCAGCAGCAACAAGCAATGGCCTTTGTGTTGTCATGTCATTTCTTGCTTGCCCCCTGCATGCTCCATTGTGTGGATTGTACTATGCTCCACAGAAATCTGTCCAAAGAGGCCTACTACAAGCCTCTAATGAAAAGAGAGAAGCCAAAAGAAGGCCTTGAAAAAGGTTTGTGTTCGTGCACACATTCAATGTGATACTACCTTCAGTACATGGCTGCTGTATTAAGCTTGCCCAGGCCCTAGAATAACTGACTGGTCCTTGCGCAGTGACTTAAATCCTGAAGAATAAACTTTTGTATGTATTTCAAAAATTCTGCTAACAACAATATATAGCACAAAATCCAGATACATTTGTTGAGTAGATTCTCAGTTGTTGACGGCAACAAAACACAGATCTATGTATTTCTGAGGGACTGATTTCCACCTTTCACTTTCAAAGAACACCCTCTTCTTCATGTCTACCAAGGCAGACACAGAAAAAAACCCCATAACCTCTCCTGATCTCCTGATTCTGTTTTCAATTTCATTACCTAATCAATTATAAGATCCATCTCATTTCAATCATTACACTCCCTAATTAAACACAGACACAGAGCATTCCCACATCTGCAGTAAAATACCCTGGGTTAAACAAGCTGGTTATTTCGCTTCTGTTCCAAGCTGACCTGTATCTTCAGCACCACTGCACTGGCTAACATTCCACAAGGAGGGACAAAACAAGGGAACCAGCACAGAGAATAATTATCCTCTATTGCCAGGGGCACCTCTAATTTAGGAATTAATTACACTGGCAAAGTAGAATGGAAAGTCTGTAAAACAGCAATAACTGCAACACCTGCTGTGTTGCTTTATATCCTCACACAGGTAGGGTGGCACTTTCAGTAAGACCAAATGGAAAAATGACCTTTGGTTATTCTTATTTTTGCTATATATACCAGAGCATCAGGCAGAGAATATAATTCCTGTAATCTAAGAGAATTTGTTTTGAATTTTGGAAGCAATCCCTTGGTATTTAGATTTAAAGACAACTGTTATCCAATTTTTTTCTACATAAATTTCTATTTTATCGATTGACTTTTCTCTTAAACTAGATGAAAGAGACAACAGCTATAAAACAGAACAAAAATATTCTAAAACCAGAGCAGATTTTAACATCAAATTCCAAAGAAGCTTGTGTTTTTTCTACTGGTTGCTTTGTTTGTTTGTTTGTTTTACTAGAGGTGAAAAGACGGTGAGTAACACTTCTGAGGAAAAGCAATCACTTGGTCACTGTTCTTGTCTCGGTTTTTGTACAGCTCAAAGTTACATCAAAGCATGCTACCTTTGCCAATGATTAGCAGAGGCTGCTTGGAAAGAGCAAGGATAGAGGCTGCTTTGGATACAGCAGAGTGTTCAGCCATGCTGATGGGAGGTGGCAAGCAGCATTCCACATACCTGAAGAAAAGCAAAACAAAAGAGGCTCTTTAAAAATGCAAAACAAGAAATGTTGAAAGATAAAACCTATTGCTTAGCATAAAATTGCAGTTGCTACACACCATGTTACAGCATTTATTAGAATAGAATTTTTTTTTAAATAGGCTTTGAAGTTTTTCTTCCTTGTTTCTTTAATCTTATAGGTAGTGTTGTTCCAGAGATTTACAGAGTGACATGATTATATTACCATATTAATTCGTTCTGGTTTTGCACATTTCTTTACAAACTGTAATCTGCATCACATTTACAATGGAGCATTACATTTAGAGGCTGCATTTTCTTTCTTTAGGAAAACAAAATACGAAAGTAATTTATAACTCTTATTTTCTTTTATTCAGTGACTTGAAAAATGAATGTAATCTTTACGCACTTGACAGAGTTCTTATTCACCTGAAGATTCACAAAGTCCCCAGGTATGTCAATATAGCAGGAACCTGGACGACCATATATGCTGGTTCTTACAGCCTAGGAAACAGATAATCCCAGTTTTAATCAGTGTTTGACAGGATTTTAAAAATAGTTTAGGAAGGCCAGAAAACCCTTTTGTAGGTAGAGAAGGTACACAGTCTCATATTGCTGATGAATAAGGCTTCCATGGAGTGATTTATACCAAAAAATTAAAGTTTTGATAGCTATTTACATTTTCCCTTATATACCTGCTGGAGCCTTTCAGCAGATGTACAGTATTAGAGTCTAAATTCTTTGTTTAATTTAAAATGAGACAACTGCAGTATTAGCTGTTATGTTTGGAGATAACAAAATTAAACATTCATGTTGAATTCTATTTAAAGCAGTACAAACAGAGTAAAACCAAGATAACCAATGCCTCAGTTTTCTATTACTTTTGATTCCAGTTCTCCTATTGCAGGTAGATGCTCTGCTGAATTTGCACTTCTGGAAACAGTATCATTGTATGCAGAATTTAGGCTGACAAGGCTGAAGCACTGCTGCTGCAGCAGTACCAAGAGACTTTGCTAATCCTCTCTGAAGCATTGAGATAAGGATGTGTTTTCTTTCAGTCTCAAAAAAACCCCAACAAAGCAATAACCAAACTCAAAATCCAAACACAACCATCTCCACTGCCTCCCCTTCCAAATCTCCTTCACATGAGAGTGGTATAACAGCTGAAGTTCATAGTATTACATTTCTAGTTACTGCACCTCTCCCTAAAAGCATTTATTTCATAAAAATTTTCCTGCCTGAAGCTAAGAAAAAACACTGCAGGGATCAGATTGGATCAGAATCTTTTTCTAACCTATTCCATAGCATTGTTCCTAGGAAAAATCTCCCTGGTTGTTAATTTACTCAATCAACCATCACCTCATATCTGCAGGATAAGACTGCTTAGAGTAACAACTACACAAAAATAAACTCTCAAAACTTAAACAGAAGGAGACAGTTACCTGATGTTCAGTTGCCAAGTTTGTATTTTTTCATACCTTTTCAATGACAGCAGGAATAACTTCCAGGCTGCTTGGGCGGACAGATAGTTTGTTGTACAGCCTACCAGCTTCAACCTGAATAAATGCAAACAACTATTATATCGATTTATCAAAGTGATTTGCTCATTTCCATCCGATTTCAACATGAATGAAATGAAAGAAATGCCAAATGAAAAGCAACAAGGTGAAAACTTCCCCACAGAAAAATGCAGTAGCTCGCTGGTGGAAACTGTCAAAACCATACTCATTCCTCTGAGTGATTAAGTTGTTTGTTTGTTGGGTTTTTTTTCCTCTAGAAAGTGGTGTTTCTTTTTTTGGAAAGTTTATTTTGCTTTTGTCCATTTCAGAACAGACAAAGGTAAATTACATGAGTATGTACAAAGAGATTCCAGGCAATCTGCTGTATTTACGCACTGTCAACTTTAAACCAGTAGATGGAGCAAATCAACAGCATTTTAGGGTCTGTTAGGAAATGTTAGTGTTTGAGATTGTTATTCCTACAATAATGAAGAAACAACATCAATTATTTAACTGAAACCTTTCTGTTGTATGTCTGTGTACCTGTGGGAATTCTTGGAAAGCTCCCATGGTTTCCTGGTTTCTGTCAGAAGAACCTCCGATAACAATCAAAGGCCTAGAAAAGTATATTTAAAAACAAAACAAAACAAAGAACCTTAAGCGTGCATACATTTGTTATAGCTAAAATCACATCTATAAGTTCTCCTTACAGTCAAATCCTACTGCTCTTAGGATGCTGCGCCCACCTTCAGCATCCACAGATCTCTAAAAGAATAGACAATGACCAGCACAGTACAGGAGTGGATTCTAAATACTGGCGTGTCAGACAGTAGACTTCCTAGCAGCTTTTGGGTCACTAGTTTTAGGACAATCTGGCCTATATTTAGTGACTTGCATCTATCATAAAATTTCTAAAACTAAGTAATATTGCAGGCAATTTTCATTTAAGTTTGATAACATGGGTGACAAGGTGGTTTGAGTGGAATGACATCTAATCTAAAAAGCTAAAACGTACTGATTGGTCCAAAACATTTTGTATATAAGAGGTACTTTAACATGCACAAGCACTAGAACTAAGAAGCACGCTAGGATCCAATTTTTCATAAGGATTAGGTTTTCTTTGTATACAATTTGGAACACAGCAGAAGTTAGCTGACTGTCTGAGAGCACTTCTCCCTGCATTTTGTCTTTAGTAAAAAAACCCCAAAGCCCAAAGAAATTAACAAAAATTTAACACACTTAAAAGCAGTCCTGCTCTTAAATTAGATCATGGCTATATGTGGAAGACAGTATTAGCTTACAATATAGGTTACAAATTACACATGAGTAATTTTTATTATAATTTCCACAAAATACAATAAATTATTTTCACACAGGGAATAAAAACTGGTCTTTTATTCCATTTGTAGGTCAAACTTCTTAAAATGCTAAATGCTGAGTCAATGGAAAAAAACATGTCTTATTAATCTGCTTATTCCTTCACACTAAATTGAAATATTGGGTCAATAGCTTTCTAGGCTTTTTCTGCTGAACAGTATCTCTTCAGATACAGCCTTTCCTTTGACTGCATTTATCTATATAATGTATCAAGCTGAAACATTTACAGTGTGCTCCAAGCATAATCTTAAATTTAATCCCCTTTAAGATTTGGGTATATGTGTATCTAGACCCAAGCTTCATAACCAGCCCATTTCTCCATCATAAATCAAAAATCTCAGTTCTAATCCCCTGAGGTGGTGAAATGAGAACTTCAGGCTGTATCTTACCTTTGTGAAAAATTCTTATGGAAAAATACACTTGATGTATGCTTTACACATTTTATTCTGCTTATTCCCTGCCATCAGCAAAGTGATTACAGCTATCCATCTGTAACGAATTTGTTTGTTCATTAAAACATTTAAATGAATTTTGAAATTATAAGTGAGAGGAACATGGAGGTTGTCACTGTCAAAGTAACTACTACTTCCCTATAATGAAATATAATTATGAAACTACTCAACTTTTTAGAAAGTGAACTCCAACAGCTACACCTTGAAAAGATTTAGTTCTGCTCTTAAAGTTTTACATAATTGTAACTAGAAAGAAGTTTTCCCCCCACAGAAATCATCGTACTACTGTCACAACACTATAGACTTCTGAAGAGCAGTGCTTATAAAGCAACAGTGAAGCTTAAAAACAACAGTGAGGCAGGAAGAGCATTGATTTTAATGAAACTAATAAGAATAGTAAATCTTACAGACTTGCAGGAGAATTTCACTAAACTAAAAAAAATTTCAACTGCAACTTCAGGTAAAGAGTTTACCGAAGTAAAACCGGGAAGAGACTGAAACAGAGAGGAATCAGAAGAATGGATCTCCAGGCTCAAGGAGGACAACTCAGACAGGGCTTTAACCACTATCCCTTAGTCTGAGTTATTTAAAGTCACTACCAGCAGAGTCAGGTTCAACATTCAGATTACTTCTGTGCAACATGAAGTAAAAAAAGCTGAGCCATTGTAGTGCATTAACAATGCCAGGTGTTGGAATCACATTACACAGAGGAGATACCTATGAAGGCTAACCTTGCCCTACAAATTGGTCTCGTTATGCCACTTCCTCACAGGGGATGGTACAGAGCAGGAGACTTAACACCTTGTTGCCACAAAGAGCAGAAGATCTCTCTAACTTCTGCTCCCAGCTGCATAATCCACTCTTTCCCTCACTTAGGGGCTTGATGCTTGCCTGGCTGCAGAGGGAGCTATTTAGACTACTTCTCTAACATGACATTATTTACTTATTTTTGCTGGGTTAGCTTTTTGGCAGAATAATGAACTGAAACTGACTGTTGGAGCAGACAAGTACCAGAGCTATCAAGAGTGCAAGCAGCAGGAGTACATGCCCAGGAGAAAGGTGTGGAGATTATATTATTATATATTATTATATCCCTAGTCCTTCTCTCCAATGCACAGCACCCTTTCTTACAATGGCAATGCCAGCCAACCGTAAATGGGAAGCATTTCTGGGAATGCAATAGAATTGCCTACTAACAAAGGGGCCAAGGAAAATTAGTTCCATTAGGCTAAATTCAGTGTTTGTGAATGTTTACTTCTCTCCTTTTGGCATGTGGTAGGCAAAAGGCAAGCCTGATGTGACTAATGAAAAAATCATTCAGCAAACACTGTGGTTTGGTCAGGGAAAACTGATTTTCTTACTATATTGCCAATTTTCTGTCCAACTAGGTAAGTCATTCCCTTCACCTTTTGCCAGGAGTACAGGTTTATGAAAGATCATGTAAACAGATCTTGTCTCAGACAAAAAAAAGTTTGTGAGAAAATAGAAATATCTGCTGCAAATCCAGAAGTAAATGTGATGAACAATTCCTTTTATAACCAAATTCACAACTGTTCAAAAGCAAGATTTGCGCACGATCTTTCTTCTTTTAACCCAAGGACACATAGTGACAGCAAAACTTTGTTCAAAAACTCGTTTTTTTAAAAAAGAATTTGAATACTAGTGTGTTTTTTTTTTCCAAAATGTCAGAGACTCAATCTGTTAGTGTTCCCATTACCTTGTCCATCACCGCCTGCTAATTTAATTTTCCGGATCCCATTGTTCCAGATCACATTGTTCTGGATCACACTCTGTTCTGTGAGCACACGGGCTAGGTATTACTACAGCTTCCACTCCAAATACCTCAGTACAGCTTTTTGAACACTCTTCTGTGACAGACCAGCTCAAGTTGTCACGTCTCAGTGAAGGTTTATAGGAGTAAATACTATCACGCTGTACGTCCTTTAATTCAATACTTAATTATTGTTCTAAATGTCTGCGTGGGAAGCAAATAGGAGTATTAACAATGCAGTTGTCAATCTGTTTACATGTGAAATACAGTAATTCAAAGGCAATAAGGATTTAAATTTAGAAAGAACCTTTAAGACAATCTCCACAACCAATAACGCATTACAGGCTGAATATCAACTTCATTTTCAAACGTATCCATACAACCAGCTATGCTGATAGATTTTCTAATATATGCACAATGGGGTAGGACAAAAAAAATGAGATTTTTATCCATAAGATCACAAAAAATGAAACAGAATTACTTTTAAGGTTGACAAGTGAAGAATTCCCTTCTCACTACCAACAACAAAGGGGCGGGAGGGGGGAAGTACAATACTAAACACTGTGGAGCTCAACCTCTGCAACAAATAACAATACACTATTATTGGAATTTTAAAGTGAAAATGCAGTTAAATTACCAGCAGTTAATGGTTGCATTTGCCATCCCACCAAGGGCATGTAAAAATCCTGGACCGGACACTACAAGACATACCCCTGGTCTAGATGAAGAGAAAAAGAGGGAGAGAGAAAGGAAAGTAAGCACATGGAACACCAAATAAATCATCAACAAAAATTAGTAAAATGCCGAAATATGGAATACTAAAGTTTTACTCATGTCATCACAAGTCATGAATGGCAAGGAATTTGTATGAAGGACTAAAGACAGACAGAGAAATCAGAAACCATTTAGCTGCATCAACCCAACTGGAACAGCAGCTGAACAGTTGTTACGTGCCATCCACACAGAGGTCTGCAAGGTACGCAGGCTTATCCTAACACAGCTCCTTACTTCTTAAATCACATTTACTCCGTCATCTAACATTTATATGGAATTTGGTAAACCATTTACGTTTGCAGTTTTCTCAACTGCACTTTAGCAGCAGATATCAGCGACAAAGCTCACACAGGAAGAAGTGCATCTGATTCAACACAAATTTATTACAGTTTAGTTCAGGCAGAGGCACTTGTTATTCCAGGTGATGACAGAAAAAATGATAATTTTTAACTAGTGAGCATTCCTTAGCAGATTTACAGACTACTTACGTATCAGGGGGAAAAAAAATCAGCTTACTTCCAGAGGATTATTCAAAGGAAGAAAAAATACAAAACTGTGTAACAGAGGTGTCACACAGACAGAATAAGGAGTGACCACCTGCATCATCGGGTCTGCACTTCTGAGTGAGCAGACACCAGATGTTTAGTTTAGAAAAGGATCCATACCCAAGAAGCACAAGTCACAGGCCACTGAATGCTTCCCAACAACATTAAGAGCAGAATGCAGTACTTTGTGTCAGGAGAAGCACACAGGAGACTGGAAGGCATACAATCAGTCTCTGTATTGATAAGATCTTTGTTGAACAATACACCCAGATGATGAGATTGAAGTATAGTAGGCCCACCAAGTTGCAGCAAACAATGGTGGTGTGATTTCTGCCCCTCATACCAACGGTGTTAAGCTACTATTCAGATATCAAAAGGGAAAAAAATAAAGAAAGTTATAAGATGGTCAACATTATATGAGTTTAAGCACCTCCTTGCTCTTGCTCTGAGTCATTGCAACAGAAATATTGATAACTTACTGATATTTTAGCATTCATGCTCCGTTTTAACTGCCCTACATCTGCACATACTAAAAAGTTCCAGCTCCAAAACAGACAAACCTCTCTAGTTTCTGTTAAGTCTAACACAGTTAATATTACAATATTAATATTTACTAAATTATATTATAAAGATTGATAAATATGGAATGTACCTGCCAGTCAAATATCCAACAGCAGATGCAGCATAACAGGCCTGTTGAAAATATTGGAGTTAATTACACAATTATTATTATGCATACATTTCATAACATCTTGTACATAACTTTCAACAAAAATACTGGAAATATGGAGGTACAGATTCTTCCCTGATTAGCAGAGTTTAAATGTAAGCAAAAGTACCCCTTTTCCCTCCCCATTGTAATGTGCGTTCATGAAGATTTATATGAAAAATCTTAACACTTCTCTCCACATTTCAGGCTCCTGTTGTTACAGAGTATTACATTAGGAATATCTGGGATTTGAAAAGGAAAAAAATCAACAAGATAGAATAAACCAATCAAACAAAAAAACCACCGAACACTAAAACAATGCATGAAACTTCTGCCTTCCACTGCATTCTGGACTAACATGGAAGAGGGATTTGCAAGAGAAAGACAACAAGCAGAAATCCAGCCATCGCTGGAATGACTCACTGTATGTCAGAAATTAAGCAAAAGGTTGAACTAACACACTGGAGAAATTAATTAGATGATTAGGGATTGTCTTTTTGAGCTGACCTGCTGAAGTACTTCTCATTCCACCTTCAGTACAACACTTTGCTTTAGCTAGTTTGACATTTTAAAGAAAAATTGTGTTTTGAATAATTTTCTCAGAAGTAACATCTACAACATGTGTTAGCACAGCTTATCAGCAGTGGGACATATGACATTGCCAACTCTTTCCCATTCTCATGCTTTGTCTTGAATTGAGCAAGTTTAAACACTTACTGGAAAAAAACTCATTTTGCAATTTTTTGTAAACTTTTTTTTGAAGTAAGCTCCTGACCTTAGAGCCTGCCTCTTTCATTTTTAAATAGAGTTGAGATTTGTTTTTTTAGTTACATTTGAGCATTCTTGTGATAAGAAGAATAAGTAACACAAAAGCTCCTTCTAAAAGTTTACAAAGCTACTAAATATTTTCCTCAAAAATATGAATTATTCTAGGTAACAGTTACTCATCTCAGCTTCAATGAGTCAAAACACAGTTTCTAAGATTTTACAGAGAAGGAGAAACTGCCTTGAATATCCTCATTATCCTACAGATAAAGATCAACTATCTGATCAAAAGCATGGAGCTTAGTACACAATAAGAAACCCTCATTTTCTTTGCAGCATTAGGATAGGGAATTGTTGAGCAAAAACATACACTGATAAGAAAAATCTCTTTGTACTTTTCATACACGTCTGACATAGAGAGGAAAAATGTCACTTATGTTCAAGAATTAGACAACAATTTGATGACATATCTATGTGCAAAAGTTTGGAAATATTTGGAGTATGTCTTATGAAAAATTTTGTTAATGGAGCTCTAAGCATGGAGTTGAGTTTCTACAGCAATCATGTTTTAGAACTGAGTGGCAAAATAAAGCAGCACATAGAATTTGGATTCATAGTCAATTGCCATTAAACTTTTGCTGCTTCATTCTGCAAGGAAGCAACATGACTAAAGATATCTGTGTTTAGAGGAGATTGTAAATAATGTTGAAGGCATACTTAAAAGATTTTTTTGTGTGGATACTAGAAAGAAGAGCCATTTTACTGATGAATCTTGCACCTTCACCACTAAAATGTGAGTAATGACACTCATTATCTGTTATGGTCACAAGACAGTTGATCAGCTGAAACCAGATCCTTGTGTCCCTCAGACAAGCAAGAAGGACGTAGGCAGATAAAACACCATTGCCCACAAAACCACAATCAACATCAGGAAGAAATGTAGGAAGTCTAGATGTAAGCACTCAACTCAAAGCTTGCAACCACCCATGAGCGCTGGGCTTGAACTGCAGCCAAAGCAGAGGCCTGTTCCTCCCATTAAAGTAGAAGGACACTAAGCAAAGTTTAATTAGTCTGTTTTCAAATCAAACATAAACAACATAGTGAGTAAACAATGGTTAAGCATTTCTGTACCCAGCAGCCCAGGTAAAATAGTACTGCCATTCCTAGGAGCAGGTCTGAGGCCCTCATGTTAATTGTATCTAATGTTCAGTGTTCCAGGACTGGTCTGTACGGCTTGTGATCAACTTATTATGAGAGAGAACCTGCTGTATGAACCTGAGCTTGGTACGTGGCGTCTTCTGTTACCACATACAACTTAAGTCCAGGCCTTGCAAATAAGGACACAGGTTGAAAGCAGCAGTCCCAGAATAATAAATGATTTGCTAATGGCCAATAACTTGTCACTGAAAAAGTGTGACTTTGAGCTCTGGGAAGACACTGTTTTGGGTAGAGCAGCAATGGCTAAGCAACAGGAAAAACCAAAACAGAACAAAAAAACTCCAACAGATGTGCAACAGGATCAGGCCCCTGTCTGGGCCTGGGAAAGTACCATCCTGCACTATACAGTCCATAGTCTAGGCATGGAGGACAAGGGGTTAGATCTGTTCAGAGACCAACACATCTTATAAAAAAAGATCTTGAATGTGTAAGGTGGACTAAACGATGCCCACTTTTGTCCCAGATGCCCTTCCTGAAGGGTTCTCAATTCCCCTGACAGCTGCACCAGCTCCAGCATATTCGTAAACTCACAACTAACTCAGGTTATGAATATCAAGAAGAGATTGCTTTGAATATGTAGTGATAATTATTATTAAAGATTAGGAACTAAACATAAGCAATGTGCATTATTAACAAGTAACAATCTAGTAAAGGGGATTTTTTTAAGTTTAAAATTCATCTGGGTTACCAGTCTTCTAAACAATCACAGCAATCTCTAATTACCCAGGACAGATACACAAAATACATGCCGCTGTGGAGCTGTAACACAACTTTCCAGTGTTCAAAGGGCATTTGGATGCAGGTCAAACAGCTCCTGGCAAACTTATGCCATCTTACAGGCCACAGGAGACTGGCTTACAGCTATTGGTAGCACTGCTTATCTTTTAACTCCATGCTTTAATCTGGTCTTCTGTTCTGCAGTTTTATGGGCTTTTCACAGGATCACAGAATCATTTAGGTTGAAAAAGACCTCCAAGATCATCGAGTCCAATGACCAGTCACCACTTTGTCAACTAGACCACGGCACTGAGTGCCAGGTTCAATCGTTTCTTGAATACCTCCAGCGATGGTGACTCCACCACCCCCCTGGGCAGCATAAGGACATAAGGATAATTTTGTCAACAACATTTGTCAGTTTTCCACAACTGATGTCAACCAATAAATACAGTGCTTGATTATTGTCTTGAGATTTTTTTCCTGTGTTTTAACTTGTTTATGGGTCCTGTGTCCTATCAGCACTACTAATTAGAATTTTAGCGCTTTTACAAGGAAATGGTTTTGCTACATCTGGCCCAGAAATGAGGCAGAAACTCAATCCTTGGAAAAAACCCTTAATTTTCCATATATCTCAGATAATACACAGTCGCCTTCACCAATAAAGGAAACAGCTGTATACACATTCTCCAGAGCCAGACCACACAACTAATAAACTTAGACATTTAAAACTATGATGTGTAAATATTGAGTGTATCTTGAATATACTGTATATAACCTTTCACCCTCTCCTCTGCCAAGCAGTTACTCTATGTCTTCAATGAGGATAAAAAACAAACCAAAACTCACTACAAGATGTATCTTTATTCATTCTTTTCCAGTCCCCAAAGAAGACAAACCCTGACATTTTGATACTTAAACAAGTCTTCATGTAATTTTCATTCCACTAAGCAAAAGTATTTCATCTTTTACAGAGCAGAATGTTTCTTGTCTGCTAGATTCTTGAACAGTGACAAAAAGGGTGATAAGTAGGACAGCATCTCATTTGGCAGTGCAAAGCAGTCTTCCCTGTTAATTACAGACATATGAGGACATTAATTTTAATTGTTTTAATAACCACAGCTAAAACTAGAATATTTGCTAAATGGCCTACAGGAATATAAAGGCTGCGTTGAATTCCCAGTCCTTCAAGGAATCAAATACACCTTTTAAACATGTTTGTATATATTTGCCTTTCTCATATGTTGCAGATTTTCCATAGAGACATGCATTCCTCTAAATTCCCACATTCCAATACAAGAATGTATGGATTAGACAGCAAAAACATACAGCTCGTGACCACTGTTAACTGAACTACTGTTATAATACTTCATTGAGGACTGGGACAATCCACAAAGGCTACGAACTACATGGTAGAAAACAGAAAAAAGAACACTGCTGCAAAATACAGGTCCAGAATATCTGAAGGATTTTCTTGTGTTAAAGTGGTAAAATTCTAATTAATAGTATTCATAGGAGATAGGACCCATAAACAAGTTAAAATATAAGAAAAATATGGTAAGATAATAATCAAGAAATTTATTTACTGGTTGGCATCAATTATGGAAAACTGACAAATGTTGCAGAGCAACTCTGAGTAAGGAAAACTGATGGTTCATTTGCCAGCAGTCCAAAAACCAGCGGCTACAGCTTGCGCAGCAACCCTTAAAAATGAGGGATAAACCTGAGCTTATCTGCAACCTCAGACCACCTAAGGAACTACTGAATGACTAAGGAAGTTTTTACTACTGGGGAAAAACAAACAAATCCAGAACTAGTGGCAAACCATCAAAATGGTTGCCACAACGACCCCATGGAGCACTACAGGTTGGGGACAGAGTGGCTGGAGAGTGGCCAGGCAGAAAGGGATCTGGGGGTACTGATTAACAGCAGGCTGAACACGAGCCAGCAGTGTGCTGAGGTGGCCAAGGTGGCCAATGGCATCCTGGCCTGTATCAGGAATAGTGTGGCCAGCAGGACCAGGGAAGTGATTTTGTCCCTGTATTGTATACTGGTTATGTTGCACCTTGAGCACTGTGTCCAGCTCTGGGCCCCTCAATTCAGGAAAGACATTGAGGTGCTGGAGCAGGTACAGAGAAAGGCAACGAAGCTGCCTTTGAAGGGTCTGGAGCACAAGTCCTACGAGGAGCAGCTGAGTGAGCTGGGGGTATTCAGCCTGGAGAAGGCTCAGGGGAGACCTCATCACTCTCTAGAACTACCTAAAAGGAGGTTGTAGACACAGTGGGGGGAAATCTGTCTCTTCTCCCAGGCAACAAGTGACAGGATGAGAGGGCACAGTCTTAAGCTGCACCAGGGAAGGTTTAGTTTGGACATTAGAAGAAGTTCTTTACAGAAAGAGTGATCAGACACTGGAATGGGCTGCCCAGGGAGGTGGTGGAGTCACCGTCCCTGGTGGTGTTTAAGGAAAGGCTGGATGTGGCACTTAGTGCCATGGTCTAGTTGACATGGTGGTGTTCGGTCGAAGGCTGGACACAACGATCTCAGAGATATTTTCCAACCTAATTGATTCAGTGATTCCGTGAAAATGCTGAGGAGCTTGAGTCTAATTTCTGACACCTACACAATGAAGCTGAAATATATATAACTAAGAGAGTCTAAGTATATGTTCCTGCTTGATTTTGAGCATTCAGAAGCATTATGACTTTCTATGGTTTACTGCTTGGTGAGCATTTAAAAAATTGTTAAGGGAAAAAAAATCATAATTATTTAAACTCTCAGGACAAATTTATCAATTAGCAGGAAAATTTTCCTCTTTGGGCACTTAAGAACAGAACATAGACAAGGAAAAAAAGTAAAGAGGTAGGTCAGAAAGAAATTAAAATACTACCAATTAGAGAGAGAATGATAATATTGTCCTAATTTGGAAGGGAAGACATCACTAAAAGAAAATGACAGGAAAAAAATTTAAGAAATAAGAATATTGGAAAGTCTGTAGAAAGCCACAGAAAAACAAAACACCTGGATGAGCACCTCAAAAAGTGGTAGATAAAAATTGACAATATATGACTTGAGGAAGATAAATTTGATAATTTTTTCCTTCTGTTTCAAAATGCTCTGTTCAAATTCTTTTCCCCCCTACTTTCATCCTACATTCACTTCCTTTTTGGAAAAAGGCATTTAAAAATGAAAGAGGCTGCAATTCCCTTAATAGGAAATGAGGGGCCACTTTAAAATGGAAGCAGGAAAAGAAGGGCACAAAGAAACACTCAACTCAATGCTCCAGTGCTCTCCATATTCCAGAACGAGTGACTGCTTCTCTACAGGTTCTTTAAAGGAACATTCAGAGACCACATGCTTTCTAGTAAGAAAACATAAACCGGGTTTCATTCCACTGTAAAACATTTAAGGTAAGGATTGGTCCCACTATAGATATATACTTACAGCTTGTTCATTTCTCATTCCCACATATTTTATTCCAGCTGCCTGGGCTGCAATTGCAATTTCAGTGACTGGAATACCAACAATGCCAAACATGTATTCAATATTCTATAAAGAAAAATGTTAGAAGAAATCAGATTTTTTTCTCCCCAAAAGACAGCTTTAATAAGCACATGCCAAAGACAGACATGCAAACAACACAGGCAGTCTAAAACTAAAATGTAACAACATATATGGTCACATAGAAGTTTAGAAGTCACTGTGGAAACATACACAATGCCAGACGGTATTTCCAGCTCAGCCCTCTGTGGTTGTGAAAGCCTTGGATTTTGGAGGCCCACAGGGAGTGGGACAATGGTTCAGTGCCTCAGTCAACATATGTTCAGTGCTTTCTGCTGATCAATTCTCACTTGGGACTTCTCCGTCACTCTCCTGTTTCCGGATAAGTCAGCTTCACCTACTCTCATGGCATCTCATGTTCTTGCACTTTCACAGAAAACAGACACCAAAAAGGCCCCAGGCGATAACTGGGGTAGTACCGTGCACAAGGAAACGCTGAGATAAAGAAGACTGTGCTTATCTTTATTACAGCCGAGCGCCCTTTCTCTGTATGTCACAGGCTAAAGGCAAAGTCTTCTGTCAAGGCCGGTGTCAGGTCAGCACCAGCTCGAGTTCAGAGATAACACAAAGCTTTGATCACTGTAAAAGAGGCGCAGGAGGCACATCCAGCTGCCAGGGGAAGGGTCGCGGAGGGCTGTCGGCATTGCCTGGCGGCAACGGAGAAGGGGCTGAGCTCGGGAAGGGGCAGGCTCAGGAAGGGGCGAAGAACGGAATCAGTGCGGGCCTGTGGAACGCCGCCCCCGGGTCAGGGGTGCCCGGCAGCACCGAGACCAGGCGGGGCCAGGCCGCTCCCGGGGCCGTGCGGCGGGACTTCCCTCCCTCCCACAGAGCGGCGGGGAGAGCCTTTCGCGCCCACTCCCGGTGAGTCCGGCCGCGCACACTCGTTCTCCGCGGGCACCCGCGGCCCGGCGGGCGCTGTCCCTGCCCGCTGGTTGCCGGCCCCCCGCCCCGCACCCTCACCTGATCCCGGAGGGCCTGGGCGATGAGCTGCGCCCCGCTGAGCGCCTCGCCCTCCATCGCGCCGGCACCGCCGGCCCGGGCCCGGCCGAAGGTCGGGGCAGGTGACTGACAGCCCGGTCGGCCAATCAGGCGGCGGGGGGCGGGACCGAGGGCCGCGGGTACCACCCCTGCCCTGGGGGCGAAGCCTAGGGGAGCTCCCGATTGGCCAGAGCGGGCAACCAATCAGGAGGCCGAGAGGCGCCGGCCCGCAGCGTGAGGTGGGAGCGGGACGGGCCTTCCCGGCTCCCGCTGGGAGCGGGGGCGGAGGGGCGGGATGCGGAGGGAGCGGCCTTGGAGCGGGGGAGGCGCCTTTGTTGCCGGCCCGGCCCGGTCGCGGCCCCGAAGGTCTGTGTGAGGCGCAGGGCCTCGCGGGTGCCCGGGGCTGCCGCCCTGAGCTCTCCGGCGCTGTGGGGCCGGTCAGAGATGGCGAACGCGGAGCGGGGCAAAGTAGGGGAGGGTTCGGCGTTGGGTGCCCGGCGCCGACGCTCATGGGGAGGAGTGTGGGACATCTCACCACAATCCCAGATGAGGGATGGCGCACACCCATTTCCTGGCTCGGCCCGTTCGGGCACTCGTGGCAGAAGTGACACGGTTGACAACACGTCCCTGCCCCACCCTCCCCTTGTCCAGCCAAACCCCTAACGATAGCAGCGTTCCCTTCGCCCTCACTCATCAAACAACAACAAAAAAGTAGATAACGGAACATAACTAACATAAAACCTTTGCAAAACGTACATAGTAAAATAGTGTAATCAAATGCAGCAAATAAAGGCAGTAGACAGGATGTATCAGTGGAAAAAAACCCTTGAATTTCACTATGTATATTCTTATTATATGTTGTATAAGCTATAATAGAATGCCAGCAAAGTCACAATATCATACAAAGTCACGGATATCATACAATATGAAAAAGTCTTTATTTTTTTATAGCAATTTAATATTTGCCTAGTAATTATTACTTTTTATGTTACTGTCATTACTGCTTATGTTACTATTATGTTACTTATTGGTATTGTTTATGTGACTGTACTACGTTGGGCATGGCCTAACATGCATTTGCTGTTAATCACTTGAGGACCCAGACGAGTGCTGTGCTACCTGTGTTATTTTTGTAGTCTGTTGGATTATTGTGAGTACAGAAGTACTAAGAAGCAGGTATGTGTTGCTTTTCTGTACATACATCCAGATGTGGTGAGAGGTGACATTCTAAGTTTCCGAAGCTGTTGAAAAGTGAGTGAATGGATGCTTTACTTCATGACATAAACAACAGAATTTGTTGATTAGATAGTTCTGAAAAGCTGAAGAGTCTGCAGCGGGACTGCAGGGTAAACTTGGTATCCAAACTCAAACACCAGTCTTTTTATCCTTTGTGTGGAAGGAATATAAGTGAATATTGTGACTGGATGACAGTCATAGTGCTATGAAATACTTGTATTTGGGTGAGATGATCCTGCTGGAGCCTCTCTGCCAGGCAACAGACCACAAAAATCACAGGAAAGGGACAGAAAAAGAGATAAAATTAATAAAGCATTTCAGTTCATGAAAATTTAAAGTTGTAGCTCAGGTGAGGTGACAGCTCTATAGACCCTAAGCAAATTAACTTCTCCTTAAGGAAAAGATTTATTAGATGGTGTAGCATTTTCCAGTGAGAAAAAAATCCAGAATGTGGCAGAAACATATTTGAAATCTCAACAGCCTACGGGCTGAGTAAACCCCACTGGTATCCTTATTTTGCTGGAAAGGTTAACATACCCGAGCCCAGCCTTGGGGCTTGTCACAGCTCTCCTTGTTAGGAGCAATCCATTAGATAGCAATTGTTTAAATTGTCAAACAGGGGAAAAGGCTTTGGGGAGCACTCACACAAGTGCTCACCCACCATCTGTAGGACTAGCAGTAATCACAGCCAAGGGAAAGGACTTGGAGGAATTATTGTAGTTATTATTTTAGTTGGCCTAGGTTTAGCAAGATGGGATTGTGTGCATGTTGCATGTTTGGTGCTAAACCTCTTGTGCATCTAAATGAGGAAGGGATTCAGATTAGTACTTTTGAGTGTTTCTGACCACCAGAAAATGAACTGAGGCAGAAAAATAAGAATTCTCCAAGCATGTTTGTAAAATACAACGTTTTGTAGAAGCCTGTTAATTTTTTGTTGGTGTGTTTGGCTTAGAAGGCAAAAAGGCGATTTTTCTAATGCATAGCAATTCCATCCCGTGGTCTGAAACTCTCCAACTCTTTCCACCCATTGTAATGATGAATTCTAATTACATCTTAGTTGACAGCTTTAGTGAAGAGCAGCTGACTAGAACCCATTCCAGTCCTAAATAGGCATTTTGGCTCTGAAGCGGTGACGGAAATAGAAAAGAGTGTTTTGACAGTGAAGTGCCACACAGTTTGTTTACTTTCAGTAGGTTCCTTAACTGTGAGAGGTTTCCCACCCATCTTCTCCCTCCTTCTGATATTGCTTTATATTTTCACATGTGCTTCGGTATTTCATTTGCAAAGCTGAGATGCACAGGGCAGACCCCTCTGTTCTTGATTTGCGTTGCCAAATCACCCCTCGTAGCTAATGGGTGTTTTCCTCAAGATGCAGAGTAGCAAGGGTAGCTTATTGTACATCACTTCAAAACTGTTTA
The DNA here is from genome assembly GCF_003945595.2 of Pipra filicauda. Lineage (NCBI taxonomy): Eukaryota > Metazoa > Chordata > Aves > Passeriformes > Pipridae > Pipra > Pipra filicauda. The sequence continues at coordinate 3,293,589 of NW_024105031.1, read as the reverse complement.
TATAAATGCAGTATCGTTAATCCATCTGATTACAGAGATGCCATGGATTTATTCTGTTTTTATTGTTCTTTAAATAAATTTACCCTTGAAGGCATGTATGTATGGACACTTGAGCTAATTAAAGCTCAAGGAAATATGAACATGTAGTTGAGTTTAGCAGCATCAATTACTTACTCCTGGACCCTTATAAGTGCTTTTATTACATGTTAAAACTTTTGGGTTTAGCAAACATATCTTCTGCCTGCCATGGGCACTAAGGCTATGATTTTGCTGTCCTGCATGAGATTGTGTTGCTATCAAACTAGTGTTGCTAATGGCATGTAGAACTCGTGGAAGTAAACAAGTGACTTAAACTAAGTACTTACTATATTTTTTTTTTCAACTTGCTCACCGTTAGTGTTTAGGTAAAAATAAAGCCCACAGCAATATTGAGGATTGCTCAATAAGCTGGTTTTTGTCCTGGAATTTAAGCAAAGAGATGTTTTTAGTTAACTTGCCATAGACTTTCTTTCTTTAGGTACAAAACTACAATGTAATATGAATAAAAATAAGACTGGGATTAGTTGAGAATTTATTTCCTGTTGAACTCCTAATAGGAACGAGAGAAGGCTCTTCATGCGTGTGTCTATCAGTCTGTATTTGCTTTGGAAAAATTCAGGAGTTGTGGATTACAAAGACTGCAGGGCATTAAGAGCATTTTGGAACATTTTTTTTTCTTGGATAAGAGTTCCCAAAGAGCAAATACAATCAACAAGTCAGTGACTGAACTTACGGGCTGTCAATATGTAGCATTAGTGCATCTCTCCTGCATGCTCTTTCAACTTCGCTAATATTTGAGGTTTAATTCCTTAGTGATACTAGTAACAATGTGGTGATAGATGAAGAATTCTCATACTGTGAGAATAATTCTGAAGAAAAGAGCCTTTCTATAGTATTTCTGAAGTGTTGCATTCATTGTGTCAGTCCTTGTTCTGTATAAGTAGTTTACTAATTTGGGAAGTCAAAGGGCTACATGGCCCATATTGCAGAGTGCCCCAGCCTTTCAGAGTCAATAATTCTTAATTTCTTTATAAAAAAAGCTCAGTAATGCAAATTTTCTCAATTTTGTATGAATTTTTGATTTATTGTTATTACTATGAAAGCATTTTTAACCTTACTCATCTGCATTGTATAGGAGGAATGTGGATCTGAATGGCACTCAGCATTTTTATAGATGTTCAAAAAAGCTGCACTGTAGGAAAAATATTTGCCTTTTACATATGTGGAGTTGGAAAGCCTAACTCCATAGTTAACCCTAATCCATAATCCATTAGGAGAGGCATTTTCATGATAGAAAGATAGATAAATGCAGAACTAGTGTCTGATATAATTTTTCTGGCAATCATCTGTTTCAGTATTGATAAAATAAGTTCTATTTCTACTTGACTACTAAATACAGTGTTCAAGTAATTTTAGGAAATGCTACATTTAAATACATCCCCCATCACCAAATAGGAGAGGAGATGCAAATTTGTGAGCTGCTTTTAACTTTTCTGAAAGATGCTTTGATGTATGGTGAAATAATCTCTAAATGAATGTTGAAGTTAATTGTAAAGGGAGGCCAAGCAAAGAGATCAATAGAACTATATACGAAGCTAAAACGCTTTTAAACAGGAAACAGTTATTTAAAGCACTAGTATAGATAGATTTAAGGTTTAGAAACAATATGCATGTGGTCATTCAGGAATATAAGAACACCACACTCAGTTCAAACACTGCTAAGAGTCTCTGTTACTGTCCGTATTTAATCGTAAATTTAAAATCCTGGCATGATATTTTGCTCAAGCTTCCCCCACCCCACCTGTTTTCTTTTCTTCCCTCTAGATTTATGGCATACACCATGGTGCATCTGTGCTGGAAGCTGTCCATCTGCTTTTTCTACTATCAAGTTGTCTCAGGAAGAGTCAGGAGGGAGGGGCATTATGTTGCCGCCGTGTATGAGCACGAGTCCATACTGAGTCCCAACCCGACAGCCCTGGTGGATCGGCGCTCCGCGCTGGATCTCATGGGCAAGAACCTCGACATCTACGAGCAGCAAGCAGTGGCTGCTGCCAGACAGGTATTGCCACAACTTGGAGCAGTTGTGGAATTTGAATGACTGATACTGTGACTGATCTAAATGGAATCCACCTCATTTTTAGGAACAGTTCAGGATATATGGAGTAGCTGCTGTTTGAAGATAATCTTTTACATTTGTGTTCCCAAGCAACTAAAGCTATATTTATGTACATAACTATGGTCTGGGTTTTCAGACACTCTGACCTGCCAGCAGCTCTGAAAAGAAAATCAGGCCAGTTAGCATCCCGCCTGGCGTGGGTTATTCCAAGCTTGGAAAAACACGCCTATAGTTATTTAGTATAGGGAAATTAATTTTCTATTTTGGTCTGAATACCTAGCTCCTTTCTGTTTTCTTAAATGGAATGTTTTCACTGAAAGATTGTCTTACGAGCAGCTGTCTTTGAGTTTGATTTTGTTCCAGTGCTCTCACTGGAAATTCTTGAATGTTTCTAAAAGCTAAGGAAGTTAAATGCTTTGGAAATTAGTGTTCCACCATTAACAGTTTTGTGGAACTAAAGTTTTCCATTCCTTTCTCCTACCCTACCGTGGAATGGTTCTCAGTCTAAATATACTTAGAGGAGAGAGACTAGTATTTCTGGCTATTCTTATGCAGAGCACCCTTTCTTTCCCTCACTGGAAAACCTGAAGCTGGTTCTGGTCAAAGGAAGCAACTGTTACTGTCCCTACACAGACAAGAAATGACCTGCAATTTTCACAGGTCTGTTGATTTGGGAGAGAATAGTTACCATTTTTGTATAATTTTTTTAGACATTCAGATGACTGTACAGAAACACTGTCAAGCTGTTTCTGAAATTAATAGTCCCAGTACCCCGTCCAACCCTATGTACCTAATCTATTAAGTGATGCTGCACTCACTTTTGATACAGGTGCAGCACCTTTGACAAAGTTCGTCTGCAAACAGCATAATTCTGATAAAAAAATTAAGACAAGTTTTTAACATCATTAGTCTTTAACCTGAATCACGTCATTCTCATGACTCGTGTGAAGGGAGAACACTTTTGGTGAGAACTGAGATGAAGTCCTGCTCTTATTTGCATGCCCTTAAAATAATGTCAAACACATTATTTTTCAGGATAAAGGTATGTGTCAGGTTAAATAAGATTTTTTTTTAATACACAATTACACCTGCTACATAGTTACACCTACTATGAAATCGAAGAAAAAATACTTTGAAGCTGCATTTTTGGCAAAACATAATTGGATTATACTTAACTTTCTTTAGCTCTTCCTACCCATGAGATCCCCTCTTTTCCTTTGCTTTGCCTACAAAACATGTATTTGTTTTACACACAGGGGGCACAGATCATTGTTTTTCCTGAAGATGGAATCCATGGCTTCAACTTCACCAGAAGCTCCATTTATCCTTACTTAGATTTCGTTCTGCATTCGCACTCTGGGAAGTGGAATCCGTGCAGAGAGCCCTATTTGTTCAATGACACAGAGGTAAACATAGGAGTGATTGATGTCTGCAGGAGTGGAATAACTAAATGCTAGGTTTGTGCTCCAGGTGGGAAGTAGCTCTAGTTGTTTTGCTCAGGGAAGTAAGCAGGAGGTTTAACAACTCGTAGTACCAGACTCTGTTTTCATGGATGCTCAGGTTATGCTGGTTTCGTTCTGTTTAGATATGTACACAAAGGCTCATACAGCTTTTGTGTGAGCCATCTGGATTTGTCATCTCCTCCTCCCAATCTCTGAAATGGTAATTACTCTTCTAGTAAGAGGCGTTGTGTGTGATTTTATTTTGAACAACACTGTTTTATATAAAACAACATAGTAGTATCTTTACTTTTGGTGCATTCTTGTTACTGGGGTTTAATGACTTGATGACACCGTAACATTCTGACTCAGTGGTCGGGGGTGGGGGGATGTGTGTGTTTGTGTGTGAAATGATCAGCACTAGTAACAGGACTTGATCTGCTACAATGTAATAGAAGTCACAGCTTGACACAGACCAAGCGTGATTACATAAGATGTGACCTCCACGTTACAAAAATAGTGTTTTCATTGGCTGTTCTGGACCCGAACTGAAAATAATCATGCTTAGTAATGCAGACTGTTAATTCTTATTAACCTTACAGTAGCCAACATAATGAAAGAAGTCTTGCATGTACCTACTAAGCAGAATTTGTGTGCTAACATGAATCTTGTAAGTTGTAAGTGATGACCTATTTTGGCCTATGAATCTTTACTACCCATGATCATGGCCAAGCAAGCAAGAAGTTGGTTGGCCAGTCAGACCCTGTTTGGAGATTGCAGTACTGGCAGTCTTGGGTACAGTGCTCTGTGATATGGAAGAAATATCCCAGTAATGCTGTGGTCTGTAACATCTTGTATTTCTTTTCTGTAACTATGCAAAATCTATTCATTTACATCTCTGCTTCTGTAAGTGCAGCTAGTATTTGCTTCTTAAAATTTTATAGTAAAAACATCCAGTTGCAGGAACAAGACATCACAGTTGCAAATGATCACTATTAGAAGTTCTAAAGGCACCCACAGATCAGTTGTGCTACCTTGGCAAAGCTTTCAGTTGACCTATGGTGTTTGAAAGCCATTGGTGGTCCTACAAGTCAGAAATTTCTGAAAATTAACAACCTTGAAATAGAGAGATTTATTTACTTACTTCTCAGGAAATGAAACCCATATATTTTTTTTCTGTTCTATTTTAAAATTAATATCCAAAATACTTTTCTGTCTACAAAGCTATTGGTTCCAGTAACTTTTGTCAAAAAATCATTAGTAATTTTAAATTTTACAGATATGGTCAAACATGCTCAATTTTGAACACAGTTGAAAGTAGTAATTTGAAAAGTATTAAATAACTCATAGGTGCTTAAGTAGAACGTATTCCTCCATTTTCTGAAGTGCTTACATTTCTCCATACTGTTTTCCAGGTTATTCAGCGTCTGAGCTGCATGGCACTGAAGAACAAAATATTCCTTGTGGCAAACTTAGGAACTAAGCAGCCCTGTGAACACACTGATCCTCACTGTCCACCTGATGGAAGGTACCAGTTCAACACCAACGTGGCGTTCGATGACGATGGTACCTTGGTAGCCACTTATCGCAAACACAACCTGTATTTCGAATACGCTTTTGATACCCCTCCAGAGCCTGATTATAAACACTTTGATACCCCTTTTGCTGGCAAGTTTGGCATGTTCACTTGCTTTGATATACTCTTTTTTGAGCCTGCAGTGAACCTCATCAGACAATACAATTTGAAACAAATTGTATATCCAACTGCCTGGATGAACCAGCTCCCGCTCTTGTCTGCTGTAGAATTTCAACAAGCTTTTGCAACAGCTTTCAATGTCAATATTTTAGCAGCTAATATCCACCACCCTACCTTGGGCATGACAGGGAGTGGGATATACACTCCAGTCAAATCCTTCATCTACCACAACATGGAAAGTTATGGTGGCAAGCTCATAGTAGCAGAAATTCCTGTGATTACCACGGATCATGAAACCAATTTGGAGAGTAATGAAAGATTCAGAGTGAACTTACATGACTCATGCAGGACTTTTACGAGCACCTTGCTGGATGATCAAGTTTGCTTTAAGGAGCAAGAAGAGACTCCTGGCAGAGTATCTGAAAAAGGAAATGAACAGTTACCTCCCCCATTTTATGCAGAAATGATGTATGACAACTTTACTTTCGTTCCTGTATGGGGGGAAAAAGGACAGCTCCAGGTTTGTGCCAATACCCTTTGTTGTTACTTAAATTATCAGAGAGCTGTTTTAACTGATGAATTATATGCTTTGGGAGTTTTTGATGGGCTCCATACAGTGCATGGCACATACTATGTCCAGGCCTGTGCGTTAGTGAAGTGTGGTGGTCTCAGCTTTAGCACTTGTGGACAGGAGGTTACAGATGCCACTGCTCTGATAGATTTCCAGCTATGGGGAAATATGAGTACCCCTTACATCTTTCCTTTGCTGCTGACGTCTGGTATTACCTTGGACTTTGCTGATCACATGGGCTGGAAAAACAACCACTATTTCATGAGCAAAAATAGAACATCTTCTGGCCTTCTGACAGCTGCTCTGTATGGACGATGGTATGAAAAGGACTAGCACAGATATTTGAGTCAGAAAACAACTGCCCGTACGTTCAGAGTATTTATCTTAACAGAAGTTGTTGAACATCCACACTTCCTAGAGGTCCAGGTGTGTTTGTTAAATGACTCACTGATTAGGTTCCACATTTGAAATGATAAGCAAAGCACCCTAAGAATCTGTAAGTACAGTCTGTACTGCGGTAGCTTATGTCTTACCAGAAGGGAAAGAACTGCCTTGCAAAGATAAAGGCTTGCTGTAATTTGGTGAGATGTTTTATATGGGGAAAACAGCTCATTTCAACTGAATTTGTTCCTTTTAATTTAATCCTTTCATTTTCTGGTGTTCTGGCTTGGAGTATGGAAATGAATGGAATGGAAAACTGTTGCAAGAGAAAAAAAAAAGGGAAGGAAGACACAAATACTGCGTGTGACATGCACAAAAATATGTAGGTATACATACATAGAGCTTGTATGTGCTGAGGTTCTGATTTTTGGTTAGGGTGCCATGATTCTTTTTTTTTCTTTCTTCTTTTTCTTCTTTTCTTTTCTTTCCCTGCTAAACTCCCAGTTTTTTCATATGCTTTTAGCAGTATCTGAATGTTACAGTTGTAAACATCTACAGAATATCTAATCTGGGGAAGAGGATATCAAATGCGTGTGAAAAACAAGACTGCAGTAAGACACAATTCCCAAGAAATTATGTTTACACAAAACATTGGCGATGAATATCAACAACATATCTTATGTACTGTTTGAGTACTTTAACTTCCCCTGTTTAGAAGAGAGGTAGGCCATTTCAAGACTGTTTTGACTTTAAGACGTCTTAACCATTGTTCATGAATTTATTCAAGAGGAGTTAGGAAAAGCACATAACGAACTGAGGGACAGCAAGGCTTTTACATCAGTGCTTCATGTACCAGATGGCAGGCTCGTGCTGCTGAGTGAGGAAAACACACCATTCTTTCCAGGGCAATAACTAGATTAAGTGCTATAACTGTTCTACTGCAGTGAAGAAGCCGGGAAGAAAATATTCAAAGGATATTAATTTGGCGTTAAATTCAGACAGGTTAATGCATTCTCAAGCATTGTAATGGTATGTGGTCTTACTGACTGTTATGACTTCATCTGCTAATAGCTGTTGAGTAATGGAATAAACACAACTGTTCCTTTGGTCCAGTCCTTGTGTTCCAGTTGCTCTGACTGTTAGTCAGGCCGAGAGGAGCAGAGCACTAACAGGAGACCTGTGAGTCTCCATTTTGGTGGTCTGAGTAGGTTCAAACTCAAATCACTATGGCAGGTACAAGTATGTGTGCTGAGAGGTGCTCCATCAGCTTCTGCTTTGAATGAACTCACTTTCTGGTTTCAGAAAGCAAAACAACGGAAAAATTGCTGAATTTCTACCTCAAGTTTTCTTAAATATTTACAAAGAATTATTATATAAATGTTAATGATAGGGGTGGTCTATCAAACCTTCCTTCTCCAACCTGTATCACTGTGAGTCAGGTCCTTGTCGAACACAGCTTTGATACAGGGGTACAATAGGTTTGTTTATCCTGCAGCATATGTTGGACAGATACATGGAGAGGGGAGTGTCTATATCTCATCAGGCATAAACTTGCTGATATAAAAGTAGGCCATTCCACCACAGGATTACTAAAAATCCTTGTTTGGCACCTGTAGTGGTGTTCTTGCTGAAGGCTGCACGAATTCCAGGATGTACAGAGTAGAAAAGAAAAGCATTTGCAGTGCTTATTCATTCTTCAGGTTCTAGGACCACACAACCAAGTCTGAAAGAATGGAACAATGAACAACTGGAGATTTCAGGACCCTCTGCTTTGGAGGCTGAAAAACATGCAGCTTTGTGCACTAAAATACTCTTTGGGATTTAGTTCCAAAGCACACCATTGTCACAGTAAGGCTAAACAAGTAAATAGCATTACACATATTTCCTATGCTTAAGGAAATAAAAAGTATTTATCTGTGAAATATTTGCACACTGTGTCCCACAGAGCCGTTCTAACTTGGAGTATATTAAAACTGTTAGAAAACAAGACCTTCTGGCCTTACTGTTTGCGTGGGGCATGTTTCTCTGCCCCCTCCCTGAGAAGAGCAGGCATTAAGTATTAGAGTGTGTTCTAATACCTTGTTCCCTTTGCCCAAAAAAAGCAGCCTTTAGCAAAGGAAAAGGTTGAACAGACAGTACCAGACACAATGGATCAACAGTGATTATCTACTCCCCCAGCCATCCTGATCTTTCAGTAACAACAGATGTATCCATTCTGAAATGGGGTGAGCAGGCAGTAACCTATGATGCTCACTACCACACATTGGTGGCTTTTGGAAGTCTGTGCTGGAGCAGCAATCCCAGCACTGCCCTGTTCCCAAACAACCCTGTATCCTCACTTACTGAGGTGTGAGAAGTCTTCAGCAAGGCTGACATTCACATTCGTAACATACTGTAATGCAACCCATCTTCTAATATCTTTTCAATGGACATAAAAAGTTTTATTAATGCTTTCTGAACCATTTCTGCCAGACAGTGGAACAAAACTGAACCAGAACACGAGGATCTTTTGACACATGGGAAGTACAGCTTTAAATCACTTCGTCTGTCAACTGAAGTGAAATCAGGATTTGGAAATTTGTACTGACACTAAAGGGACATCCTTTCTGAGACAGACAGCAGGGGATGGTGTCTTTAAGGGGCCTTGACACTGCTCCTAGGAAGGGAAAGACAGCCACAGAAACTGTCTGTCCAGGCAGGGTAACAGCATGCAAGTCAGACATGGAAGATTCCTCATAAGAGATCTGCTGCTTCGGGATTCACAGTGAGTTTTCCAGGTGGATGTGGGGATACTCTGCTTACAGTGAGAGAAAACACTGGAAAGCACACCAAAGGAACAGTTGGCAAACAGGACCTCGGAGTTAAGTTATCAAGAGGGATGTGAACAGGCTGAGGAACTAGTGACACACTGGTACAATCTGTTCACAATGCCCAAGTCGGCATAAGCTCATTTAGGCACATCTCGGCAAGTGAAAACCCCAAATATGCACAAGCTGAAGTGAGTGCTATCACTCCACGTTTTTAGTAAGTCAACAGCAATGGAAATACTTCAGAGTCACAGTGCTCTCCTTCCTCCCTGCCCTGGGAGAGTAGGTGTAGGCAACACAGGTCAGAACTCAGGGACAATAATGGTACCCACAGCAGATCAAACCAACCCTTGGTAGAAAACATTAGAAAGGTTCAACTCAGTAAGATGTTAATAGATTCTAAGACTTTTAAGAAAACTATGCAGGCAGCTTCAGTAACAAACCTTGGCAAGGAACAAGAAATACATGACAAAATAGGACATGAATCATTAAGGTATCTAATCTATTCTTTTGACATAAAAAGAACCCCTGAGACCTCCAGCCTTAAGCTTTCAGAACTAAGTCAGCTCCCAGGTACAATGAGAAGAAAACCTGCACGTCTGTCATTTGACAAGACTTGAAAGCAGGTTTTGTTCTGTTGTAAATCTGAACAGTGATAGTTCGAGCTGCTTCTGTTGAAATTTTAATGAAAAAAAAAAGAGAATGTAAGGTGTTTTTTTCCTCTTTAAATATTTAGTGACACTATCAATATGAAGCCAGTTTGAAAGGCTCTTTAGGTTCTCTATTATTCAACTATGTTTACAGTTACATGGTGAAAAACTGCAAGATTCCTTTCCCAACCTCAGCTTGAAAACTGCCAAAACGTAGCATGGAATGGAGGGAGCTTAGTTTATCCTAACATAAAATAACACACATCACACCAGGGAAGCATGGATAATTTAGATACTGCTTTATTTGAAGACAAATACAGTGCTAAAAAAATTGGGATAACAGGTTGGAAATAGCTGCAAGAAATCTTCAAGTACTGCAAGGAGGGATGTTCATCTTCTTCCCCTGTCAGGAATGTTCAGTTGCGAGATGAGTTGTAGAAACTGAAAATTTTAGTCACACTTGCAACTAATTTTCCCCCTGGAAAAGGAAACTGAAACACTCTTGATCTTCGTGGGCTCCAGGCAGCTGAACAACTTAACGAATTGCTCTTTCTGAGCCTGCCATTTCAGACCATTTTTCTCTCAGTAGGTCTGAGAAGACACACAGACTGGGGGCCTGGGTGACACTCACAATGTCCAGCCAGGTGTTTGCATCTCCTGTTAAGCAGTAAAATGAAGGGATTTTTGTAATAAGGCTTACAGATCATCATAAACACAACAGTAGGACTTTTCTTAAGAATAGCCAGTTATTTCATTATTTCAGATTAATGCACAGTGATATCTTTGCACTTAACATTCTTCAAAACATACAAATATTATAGTGAGAAAAGGACTCCAGAAAAAGCAAAAAGTCAATGCTATCAGCTAGCAAAGAGGCCTGCACTGCATCTCTTCACATTTCACAGAATCATAGAATATCCTGAGTTGGAAGGGACCCACAAAGATCATTGAAGTCCAACTCCTGGCCCTGCACATGATCACCCCAAGAATCAGACCACATTCCCGAGAGCTCCTAACACCTCAGGTTTCAGTCTGTAAAGTTTGAAGACCCATGTTTTATAAATTCTTATCTTGTCCAGTTTAGAGTCACAGCTACACACTTACATTCAAAACAGGTTTTTCAACCTAATCAGAATTCTTCTCCAACTGTCCTGTCAACCTCTGCAGCGTATTAAAGGATTATAAGGAAGTCATCACAAATCACTGAGATTACTACAAGAGGCAGTAACCACCTATCTTGGATTTAAGGATTTATATGAATTTCCTCGACCGACTTTAAGAATTTAAATACTTACTTTTTCCTGATATTAAAAGGAATTTTGCTGAGATTAAATCCAGATCTGTGGAGGTAGTGTTAAAAGTTTAACCTACTTATTAAGAGATTAATAAAGGCCCTTCTCTCCAAAGTTATTAGTCTAATTCCAACCAGGACAGGATTATCAGGAATCACTGTCATCAGGAATCAATGTTTTTTAAACAACAGTGCCATGGCATTTCCTTTTGGAAGTGGATATGTACCATCAGCAGAGGCCCAGAACAAAGTGGTGGGAGATGAGGAGAGTCCTCCTGCCAGGTCCTCCTGCTGCTCCTGCAGCTGGTACCTTGCCCACCCTGTGGTACACTGAGCCAAAGAGCACGGCCTCCAGTTCTCCAGAACTGCTGTTTCCATAAACACTTACCATTTTTATTTAGGTTTCAGGTTTTTAAGATGTGAACTTCACTGATCCAAACATGGAATTGAGTCGTATGGGCTCCCTGGAGACATCTAGAAGTGTTTAAAATGTCCCATGATTATGACAATCTTCTCACAAGTAAATGCTAACCAGTTCTTTGTGCAGTATTCACTGTTGCTTACAATCTTTCTATAGGGTGATCCTCTTACCCAGCTATTGCATGATCAACTGAAAGGTCATAACATTTTTTTTTTTCGTAAGAGAATCTGAGCTACCGAAACAGTTGTGTTATCTCCAACCAATTGCATTTAATGAACACTCTCTTAATTTTTTTTTAAACCAAAATGTAAATAGAGCATGTTATTCTGGATCACTGTGGTAGCTGTCTTTAAATGGACATAATATCTCAGCAGAGCAAGGCTAATTCCTCTCAAAACCAGAATTAATTTGGTTGGAGAATCTATAAACATTATCTCATGCTTCTTTTTAGTCATCTTTCCTACAGCTTTGGTAACAGCTTTGGTATCTTCAGTGCCCTTTTTGTAGATGTCAAAAGGAGCAAAACTTTGGATTTAAATATTAATTTTTCTTCAACCAAACATTTGTTAATTCTTTAGTCTGGTAATTTGTTAATTCTTTAGTCTATGTCCTGAAACCAGGACATAGACAATTGAGAATTTTTTAAAAAATATACAACCAGAAAAAACCATGAAACAACTGCAACCAAAATTTAAAAAAGTGCTTATTTCTAGCTCTGATTGTTCCACATTTATTTATACAATTATTTGGGAGACATCTAAGCATGTGAAGGTGATAAAAAGTAAAACAAGGAAATACAAAGCAGGAGACACAGAAGTCAAGATTTTATAAGGAATGACAAGACAATAGGGTTACTCTCGGGCATGTGGGGGGGGGCAAGACACACTGATTCCTTTTATCAGCATCCAGCATTCATGCTGCAAGACAGCACTCTAAAAGTAACAGCTCAGCCTATGAGGTTAATACTAACTGACTTGGCATTTTCTTCTGCAGAACATTTATCCTGAGAACTGAAAAACCCTTAAAACATCCCAGAAGTCAGAATATACAGAGAGCTGAGCGGAGCCAGCTGTCCTCATTCCTGGAGTCCATTTGATTTTCTTTTTTCCTCCAGGAAAAGTTTATTTTATTCTGATATATTGCTTTACTGGTCCAGCCAAGGCTCACTGTTCTCCCTTGGTGAAAATCCAAGAGATTGTTTGGATAAAGGCTATAAGAATAACTGTCCCATATTCGTCTGTACAAAATGAGCAAGATTTTAGAAAAATGGAGGCTCCAATGTAATTTTCTGGAAATGAACAGGCCTCCAACTGAGGTATGAACACTTTTTTTTTTTTTAAACCTCCCACCAGCCACCAACAGCATTATTTACTTTTCAGAAACAAGGAACCTGCTGTTCCTTGACCTCTCATTAAGAAAGTGGTCTCTGACCACATCTTTAAACAAATCACATTCCATTTTTGGAATTAGACCATTTTATGATAATAGTCTCACTTATCACTTACAAGGCACAATTACTGTCCTACCCATACAGCCAGGTAGTAATGAAGTTGTTTGTTTTAACAAATACATGCAAATTGCAATCTACAGGCTCACTTAGTAAATTGTAATGATGAGAGAGATAAGATACAAAACCATGTAATTCCGAATTCCTAAATGGTCTTAACAATTTGCAACAAAACCCCAAATATTTAGCTCTAAAAGTTCACAAAACCTAACTTAAAAATAATGCAATTTACCGCATAGAAATGGTTTTCTTCCTCAGAAGGTGAGTAGCAATGAAATGAAAGAAAGGCACAATTTCTGATCGACATAAGGAAACAAACATGTTCAACAGCACTGTTTCCTGCATTTCCCTGTATTCCATATCCAAATCTTTAATAAAAAAACAGTGCCATCTGAGCTTTTTCTCCTCCAGACACACAGTGGACATGGACAGCTCAGCCTCTACTGCACTGCTGATTATCCAGTAAGACTGGAGGGTCCCCTCCTATAAAGTGCCCTATGACTACAGACACCATACACTGAGGTAACAGGTCATCTTGGAGTCAGAGGTCAGCATAGATAATACAGGCCTAATAATATCATCTTCTCACAGTGCCTTTGAATCAACAGAATTCAGACAGTTTCAAGAACAGAAATATGCAGCTGTTACCTTTAAATAACAGAGACACTACTTGGTGTTCTCATTCAGATTTCCCACAAGCATATGAGGAAAAAAGTGGGTTCATGCTGCTTCAGCCTTTGAATTTAAATAGTTACAGTGAATCTCAAGACAGGCCAATATGGATCTTCGGAGAGTGCTGCCTGCATGCCCAGCTGAGGCATGTACATCACTCCCACACAGCCACACACGTGAGATTCAGAGGGAAGAAAGCACAGAAATCACGACCTCCCTGAAGTCATCTAATTCTGCTCACAGATAAACATATTGCATATATAAACAATGAACACAGGCACAAATGGTTAAGAAAGTAATAATTAAAAGGAAGCCTAAAGGAATAATGAAGTAATTTAACATTTAAAACTGCTTTAAATAGCTCACCTTGCTTCAGAACTAAAATGCTGGCAAAGTCTTTGTGAAGTAGATTTTATAAATTCTACCATTTCGACAAGAGACTTTGTCATTAATGCTTAGTACATACAAATAAATTATTCATTAGTAGAACTCAAATTTGCATTTTATTATACTCCATAAAATATACAGGATTCTTGAAGTACTGAAAGAGTGCAGGTAAATACAGTATTCAAGCAGCCACTATTTCTATGTACATGCTCATTAATTCTTCAAAAACCCCACAAAATTATCAAATAGATCAAAATATTGTCCCGTGTTTCCACACTATGTTCAGAAAAGCAGCTGTAATTTACAAACGTTTCCAGTTTCACAATACAAAAAAAAAAGGATAAAAATGAAATTGGAATCGGTTTGTAGTAATTTATTTGTACTTTGCCAGGACATGCAAGGATTCCTTGCATGTACATAAACAAATTCACTTGAAAAGTAACAGTTATAGTTAAAGCAGAGCCAAATAAAGTAAATATTCATATTTAACAGACAAAACTTCAGCTTACTTATGTCAGTTTTTCATTCTTCAGGCAATTAAAAAAAAAACAGAGTAGTCTGTTATAAATTAAAAAAAATATTTGGGCAAGTCTGAACTACGTTACAGGGACCTGTTTCTGCTGTTTATTTTCTAAATGGAGCACAACAAAGATACACAGCTCTTCCCACAGACCAGACACTGTACTTTTTTCTCTAATAGGGAAATATACTTTTAAATTCACCTCCCCCCCACTTTGTAACTCCGGGATTAAAAAAAAAAAAAGGTGATAGGGATATACAATTTTAATCTTACATACAAATTTATGATGTAAGGAAGTGGATAAATTATTGAAAAGAACTCTCAGCCACAACAGGGTTATCAAGACATTTCAATTCATTTTACGCATTTTCATAATTTCCAAGTTACTCGTGTATTTTTAAATTAAGAAAAATCTCAATCCAAAACCCAAGTTAAAAAATCCCTAAAACTGTGCAACAATTACTGCTTCCCTCCCACATCTCCCACCCCCTTCCCTTGTTTATTACACTGTACATTTTTCACCCTGACTTCACCTTGTTAGCTGGTTTAACTTCAGTATTATAAAAGTATGACAAGATCATTTTCATTTCACCTAAACGAAAAAGAAAATAAAACTTAAAAGTACATCTGCTTTCTTTCATGGTACATTTAATAGTGTCGGAAGGCTTTCAGAGAATTAAAAAAAATAAAATTCAACATTTAAACCCAAATCTAAGCTTCTTTTCCAGAAGTAATTAACGTTTGGTTGAAACAACTTCTCAAATAACCTATTCCAGTTTTCACAAAAATTTATTTAATTAAAAAAATCTTTAAGTTATTTGGTCCTTTGGCAATTTGCAGCACAAACAATGCCTACTGTACCAAACTCATTTATTGCCTTCAAAATGGTTTTAGTTTTATTGAGAATATTTAAATCTAGCATCCTTTGTGTTGAACAATAGTGTTGTTCATTTACATCAAGTCGGGTGCCCAGTCTGCAGGAATTACTCCCGGCACCAGAAACAGAATGGTATTAATACCGTTAAATAAAACAGTTTTGACATTCTTTTTTTTTTTTTTTTGCCATGGATTCCAAGTACTTATTCAAGAATTCATGCTTCTTCTGCAAAATATGCTCTTAAAAATCTTCCTAGAGTCTCACAGATTTTTTTTTTATGCAACCACAATAAAAACATCTTCTCAAAGGTCTGTCCTCTTTCTATATTCAAACACCACCAGCTTTCCAACAGCACAAGTCTGACCTTCCAGCGTGAGGGTTCACTCCTCAGACCTACAAAATGTAGCTTCTAGTATGTCTCAGAATCTGAGTCATTGAGCTCGTCGTCTTCTGTATATGGATAGCCACCTTCCCTGCCAATGTTGTTGAAAGTACAGTAAGAGCTGTGGTCACTCCTCATGATTGGCAAGGAATCAAAGGTGACAGTTTTTGAGGTGTTGGTGTAATGATTAATGGCATTGAAGGTAAGTGCAGGTAATGTGCTGCTTGATGAAACAGGCATCATGGTGGCCAGAATGAGAGCCAGGCAATCGGCCACATCCTTATTGGGTGCGCAGGCCAAAGCCGGTGTGTAACCTAGGAATTCGAGAAAAAGCAAAACCTTCAGTTAAAATAAAGACAACGCAAAAATTTCTCCAAGATCATATCATCTTTCAGCTGCAAAAGTATTTTATATTGCTTAGTTCCACACTGTTTAAAAAGTAAAAAAAATTTAATGCATTATCAATTAGGATTTTTAAACTTCTGGTTACAAAAACAAGCTCAAAGTTAATGGGCTTTGCAACAAAGATATAATTGTTTTGTTAAGCACAGTTAGATACTTTAGGCCAGCGAGAAAAGCCTGGATCTGAAAACAGTGAGGGAGTCACCTGGCTGAGGAGAGACAAGTAATGGCAGCCAACAGTGGGTGAAGGCATTCACTAAAGAGCCACTGCAGAAACCAGAGCTCATCGTGTTAAATGTTTCTTCATCCAGAAGCTTCCATCACAGCTGCTAGTCACAGACAGTTAATTTAATAATGCTGCCTTATCTCAGTAACAAGCTGGCTAAAGCAGCAGGGACAGTTAATTGAAAAGGCAGAGTATACACTGTCAATTAACCTATACTTTATTACAATATACAGTAATGTAAACTATAAAGCCAAAGCCTAACTTTATTTTGCAAGATATCAGTTAAGAAATCCACAGAAGTTTGAGGAAATGCCAGCTGGGTTAGCAGACTAGAACATGCAGAGACACCTCTTGGTTGCCCAACTGGTCCAGACAAACTACTGTGACAACCCCTAAATGCAAGAGGTCTCGGGACATGGAATGACCTGCAGTCAAGTCATATATAGCTGTGACATCTCTTCTGGGTAACCATGGCTCTAATAATCCTCAATACTGCTCCTTCTGCAGCTTCCCCCATTCCCTGTACTTGCCTCTATTCAGTCAATGTCAAGAAAAACGCTTCAAATTCTCAGTGGAGATCCGTGCATTGCTTCTGTTTCAAGCTTAACCATTCAGCATGGCACCTGAGGGTAAGTTCTGGCACAGGTCTCAAGTGTATCTACAGCACGAGGCACCACACTTGGTGGTGACACCGGCAGCTCTAGCAGCAGGGCAGTCATGTATGTACAACCACAGATCACAGCTTATTCTCCTGATCAGAGCGGGACAGGTTCCCTCTCCCTGGCTCCACCCAGCAGTGTGTGCCCAGATCACCCTGCAGCACCTTCCACTGCGTGCGACAGACATTCCCACAATGAGCTCAATAGGAGGACGCATGTTCAGGTACGTGTGGGAGTCTGCAGTCCTGTGCATTACCCCCAGTCCACAACTTAAAGGTGTACAACATCCAAGTAAAAAGCACACAAGTAATTTTAATTAACAGATGGCTTTAAAAAGCAAAGAGTATGATGGACTTCTATCCAGACCTTAGGAAGGCATGGAAAACAAGGCAATGCCTGTTTTACCAGTGAATGTTTCAACTACTAAGGAATCATCTTTATTGTAGAAGTAGATCAAGGTCAGATTTTAGGATAGAGCTCAGGAGCAGTTATTGTATTATACAATTGCATGTAAGTTTTAAAGAAATAGGCATATTATGGAAAATAATTGTAGCTAGAAATTCAGAAAACAGCAAGCAGGGGACAGTCTTGCAGTTGAACTATTATTTGCTCGGGACAGACCTTGTGCTTGATGCTTGGAACGGAGCAAGACAACAGTCCCTGCCCAAAGGAGCATACAATCCAAGGAAACACAGATAATTCAAGCACAAAACGCACCAGCTGACCATGCGATAGGGCCGTACAGAAGTGCAGCGCAGCAGATGTTTTCATTGTTAGTAAGGTACCACAGCACTTAAACAGCTCAGAGTTAACAGTGACAGTCTGCAGAAGAGATACATTTTGAGAGGATTCAGAAGCAAGGGCCAGAGCTTGCCACACTTGGATGATGACTGCATTTCAGGCATGTAAGGCAGAACAGAAGGCTCAGAACTGATACCCAGATGCACACCATTTAATATCTACAATTGCTGGAGGTTGTATGAAGGTAAGATGACACAAAAAGTAAGTTTATTCCAGTTGGTCATATTAAACACCATTTCTTTCCCTAATGTAATTTGATAATAGCTTAAAGAAGAAAAACAAGCAGTCACCTGCTACCTTTTTAGTTTCTTTTTGTTTGGCTCCCTCCCCCCCTTTTAAAGACTGCTAAGATCTTGAATATTCATACTTACATTCCTTCTAGAACAGAGCATCCCAGTTCATCATAAAAAAGGCCAGTGTAAAGATCAAACAGAATACTTGCTTTTGTTAAAAGTTCTTTGTTCACTAAAAACTGTGTTTATAATAATATTCAATTATAGGTCTTAAGCTCCTGGCTTTCATAAGCAGGAATGAAATATCACAGTTTTATTCTTGCCTTAGACATAGCTTGCACCACGAAAGTCTGACATCTGTGTCCTCTACCACTTTATTTTGGCCTATATTAATTTAAATTTAAAAGAACGAATTATATTTTTATGTCACTTAAATGTAAAATGATCATTCATATGTCAGGGCAACGATAGCTATAAATATTTTAAATTTTAAGAGTATGTTGGTAAACATATCGACTCCACTGAAATACTCCTACTCAATTCTGGTACAATGTTCCCCATATTCCGTACTTGCTGTACCTGCATAAGCCTTCACAAAACAACAAAATCACTATCATCATTTGTAGATGGGACAACAGAAGCACAGTGAGCTGAGGCAGCCTCCTTGCAGAACAGAAAAAGGAGCCTGTGTGATGGACACTGAATTAAGACTAGGGCTTCCCCTGCCCAAACACAGAGCTGCCCCCTCCCTACCCTGGGGGTTGAAAGTCTCCATGAAGACACCTACAGGAAAATTAGAGGGTTATTAATGCAGTGCAACAAGAGTTCCCAAGATAAACTCAAGGAACTGTTACACTGGAGAAGAGATGAGAGTCTGAGGAACTAGTCATCTTGTAAGCACTCGCAGAAAAATTCCTTCCAGAAAACTGGAACTCCAATATAAACTAGAATACAATGCTTGGAAAAGAACTAGAAAAAAAAGACAACAAAAACCCCAACACGCAGAAAACCTCAAAGCAAACCCCCTCCCCTTTTTTTTTAGAAAGCTTGAAAAGCCAATGATAACTGTAATGATGAATCTAGAAAGAGAAACCTCCATACTATGGAGTCTCCAGAAAATGCCTCCTCTCACTGCTGTGGTGCACGTGCATTTGACAAATAGAAGACAGACTATACCAGGAAATATAGCTAGCCTAGAAAGTTAAATAGACTACAGAACAAAAAAAAAATTGAGAAGTTGGTTGAGTGACCAAAAGTAAAACTTCATATGGTGTCAAATGAAAGAAAAAGCTAGTAATTTCTTTTAATACAGGTAAACTTACATAAATAATGTCAAATTCAACAGTATTTTGCAAATGCAAGTGATCTAAATTTCATCATGATTGGTGTGGAAACATGGGAAAAAACTGAAAGATGGGAATAAGAACTGATACAGAACTGAGAATGAACCCTCAACATGACTGCTTTTGGAAAGTATACTGGACAGTTAATTTGCTTTTTCAGTTGCATTTACTCTTTTAAGAACCAAGAGGATTAATTTTTTCCTGACATTAATTCTTAAACCAAAGTGATCTCACCACACTAACAAAAGCAGTGTGACTTCAAATCTAGAGTTTTAAATATCTTATAAATTATTTATAAACTGAAATGCAGGTAATTGGAGAGACATTGGGTTTTTTTCAAAGCTCATATTTTTCAACAATGATTATAGCTCAGATCCAGCAGCAGAGGACTCAATTTATACAGCTGTAGACACAAATAGAGACTGCTTGCAAAAAGTCAATGCAGCTTTTACAGAAAGGGACAATTTCAAAGACAAAAAGTGGATCATCACTCCATAACAACAAAGGTCCTGCTGGTTACATGTTCCATATATCAAGACATTCTTCCATGCAAAAGAGTGAAACTTTCTAAAATTAAAACTAAATTACCATTTAATCTAATTCTATCGGAAATGCCAAACTTGTGTGGCATTTCTGAATAAGATCTCCAAACTTATCTGGACTATGCTAAAGTAAGAGAATGTCAGTGTTGTGATCCAAAATACTCCAGTGCGTATTTCTTCAGTCAGAAAAAGAATTCCTGATGAATATTCTCAAGGTTGCTTAAAATTTTATAAACAAAGCAATTGCTAACAGAAAGAGAAGAACCACAGTGAAAAAAAGATAACACTCAGTTACTTTAAAATTTAAAATATGAACAGAATTAAAAAGAAGATTTTTAGATTCCCAGGCTGCCAGAGAACTTTGACACAAATGTTTTTCTTCTGTTATGTCAGAGATCCAAGGGATCTTTGTC
Source organism: Pipra filicauda (assembly GCF_003945595.2). Taxonomy (NCBI): domain Eukaryota; kingdom Metazoa; phylum Chordata; class Aves; order Passeriformes; family Pipridae; genus Pipra; species Pipra filicauda. Next base: position 3,273,214 of record NW_024105031.1, on the reverse strand, counting down.
TTACAAGGGACTGGCTGGTTGCACATCAGAAGCCCACAAAGATGCAAAGTTCTCCAGTCAGCATACATGTGATAAGAAACAGACATAAAACCGATATATTTTCCAATCTTTTAATTTTAGGGAGTTTCATTTAGCAGTTACCCCTGTCCCCTAATTTAGGCAAGGAATGATCTTTAAGTCACTCATGTGAATTTACGCAGTGTAATCTGAGAAACACACAGAGAAAGTCACTATGAACATAAAGAGAGGAAAAACTTTTCAAAGTGGAAATATAATTATAACTATTAATTAGGCATGTGCCTTCTGGAAAAAACCCAAAGGAAACAAACAAAAAATCCAACAAAAAGCAATCCACTCCCCAGTCCCAGCTACAGCTTTCATTTAAGACACATTGGGGTATGGCATAAGAGATGGAGCACACTTTCTGAGGACCACAGATGTCTTACATGAAAACACGCAAATTAAGTCAGTAGATCTATTTTTCTTTTGTTCTTACAAGGTGTATGATCTATTCTCATGATAAAACAGTTAATTTTTCTTACTTCTATGTGCAAAAAAACTCCAAAAAGCCAGAAGCTTGAGACCAGTAACTGAAAGCTGCTAATCATACTTGATATTTGCTTTTAAAAGCTAACCCTGATATACCTAGTGTGACAAAATGAATAGCAATTCAATCCAGCTTCTTAACAGCTGAGAGTTATATTTTACATCTAACACTATTTTTTTTGACCATTTTTGGTATGCCACAGCCAGTGCATTTCTAGGTGCATCATAAAACTACATTTATAGTGCATCATAAAACTACAAATGCAAACCAAACACTTTTAGGCCATGACCCGCACAGTTCTGAAAAGTTTTCACTATCCTTATACTTCTGCTGCTTTGCTAAAATGATCCATGACTAATGCATTTTCTTCTTTGGAGGACCTACTGCAAGGCTCATATGAAGTTTCCACAGAGTTATTGCTTTTCAGGGAGTTGAGTTTAGAACCACAGTTCCTTACAGGGAAACAAAGTTAAATTTTTCTTACCATTTTCATCTACAGCAAGTACACTTGCTCCCTTCCCTAAAAGCTCTTGAACTACAACCGTTAGTCCATTTCGAGCAGCAACATGCAGAGGTCTGTGAAGACAAGCAAACTCATATATAAACCTTAGAACAAGTTATTAAGTAAGATAGGTAGCTTGCATCTAGTTAGATGCAGTACTTATACTCCTGTGTTATTCACACATTATATAAATATCGTAGATATAATAATTAAGATGGGAAAAGCAGCCGATCTCTTTTCTTATTGCAAAGAAACTACAATACCAATTGTGAACCTTCTTCTTTTTATGGTAGCACACAGTGAGGAAGCAGCTGCTAGCAAAGACCTGCCTGCTTATGGACTTTATTATGTTAAAATGTCAGAAACGCCTCGCGCCCTACTGTTGATAAATCCTTCACTCAACTGTTGTAACAGATATTTTCACATCTGAGAGTTACTGCATATCACTGCATCAATCACTAGAACCCTAACAGCCGGATGGTAGTCATATTTTATTGCATGTAAATGCTTACAAGAGATACAAAAGCATTTAATCAATCTGTCTTTTAGAAACCACTATATTCCACTGAGATTAGAGATTAAAAAAATATTTCACAGTATAATGCATGAAGCGAGAAAAGCAGATTACTTTTCAAAACTTCAAACTATTAACTATAAATCAATTTTGTGTTGCCTTGATCTATGAAGGAAAGTGTAGCTTTATCTCAAATATTCTCTTTTTCAAATCCAAGTTTTTCAGAATTGGTTCCCACTGGCTTAAATAAAACCCTACCACCACTCAGCAGGAAACAGGATAAACAGCTTACTTCCCCTCTGCTCTATATTACTCTTCATTCATTCTAAGATTCTTAAAGTTGTTCAAGTTAACTGTGAACTATATTTTGAGTTGGAAACAAGTGCCTTACCTAGAGACCAGAAATGTAAAAGATACAAATAGGAGCAGCTGTACCTATGGTGCTTATATTAAAATATTAAAAATTCAAGAATTATCGCACACCATGGACATACTGAAAAATGTACTGTAATTAAAATAATTTTAATATAGAGACCAACAATTTTAATTCATATCTTGCCACAAAGAAGGACTTTGTTTAACTGTTCAGAAAGTCAATTTAGTTATTAAACATTTGTTAAAGCAGTGATATTTTAAACATCTGTTAAAACCTTGCAATTTATATAAACATTTCATGGAGGTGCAAATGTGTACCTATTTTCCCCCACGACATCTCTCGATCAGAGCCAAGGCACGTGGGTGGAATTACAAGAGCCTGTGGTACCGTACTTTCCCACTTCTGTTCCCATCTCATTTTTGTTTTCCTTCTCTCAAGACATCCTTGCTTCAAGCAGAAAGAGGCAATCAATCCCTTTCCTGCTTTCTGGTTATTTCAAGCTGCCTGAGGTGCACCATGGTGAGCAGCAAAAGCAAAGGAAGGAGTCTTACTATTTTAACTCCTTAGTTCAAGCAGATCTCAAGCAGATCTCAGGGAATAGCTGGAAGAACTGCAGGAGTTTAAATAAGACAAGATTCCAGAAGGGATGTAATGCCAGAACAATATTCGAGTTGCTTACAAGTTCCAGTGTTTTCTTTTTTTTTTTTCTAAATGATCTGTGATAGCATTATTAAAGCAGTGCAACAATTCATGTGCCTAACTTGGCTACACATGAGATATCAAGTATTGTCTGTAACACAAACATATTCTCTAAAAGGAAAAAACACGGAAGAGTCATTTTAATAGCCCATCCTGATTGGTATGACATACTATACATTTCTAAGCTTTCCTTATGATTTGGGCTAACAAAATAGGCTTAATTCTACTTGAGAGATCTTTAGGAACATTTAGGAATAGCGTATTCTCCATGATATTTAATAGCAGTGTTTCATCCTCAAAACATGAAATAGAAAGCATGCTGAAGAATAAAAGCACAGTTCAGGTAGTTGGTGTTTTTTTGTTTTAAGTAGCTATCTCTGAAGACCAAATCTTAGTTTGCCTTGAATGAGTCGTTAACTGAAGCGAATTTTAATTGAAAATTTGGATAATTTTTAAAAAAGAAAAATATTAGTTCACAGGTAATCTCAGTGGATTGCAGTAATTCCACACAGGAATCACAACAATGTTTTATTTATCATCCCTTTCACCCATCTAAAATTGGAACTTCAGGTATGAGCCAAACACCATTTCAATTCCAAGTCAATTTAACTTTTGGTACCTGATAAACAATTAAAATTCAACCAGTTTGGGGAAAAAAAAATCTGAAAAAGATGCCTCTTTATGAGCAAGATATACACCAAGAACTCATCCTTAAAATACCCTCACCGCTGATACGTACGTTTGCAAGGCTGCATTGGTGGCATTGATGAGGTTTCTATCCGTAATCTTCTCCAGTATTAACAAGGCACTAGTTTCATGACCCTTAAACACAGAACAAACATCTGTCATACAGCAAATACTCTTCACAAATTGCTTTGAATGCTTTTTCAAAGTCACAGTATTTTCAAACAGTGCTTGATAACACAAAGCGCAGCACTGGTAAGTCAGACCACACACACCTTGCTGCAAGCCAAATGGAGTGCTGTGTTCTTAGAACTGTCTTGCAAAGTCAGATCAGCCTTAGCACTGCTAACCAGCACCTCTGGGGAAATAAAGATTTGTATTAACTAAAAGCATATTCCTTAAAATCTAAATGGCTCACATTTGTGTAAAATGAAAACAGAGTTTTGACCAGATATGTTCACAAGAATGTTAACTATAAGGCTACTTCACCCACAGTAAGATTAACAAAGCTAAGAGCAGAGATATAAAAAGTTTTCTTTTTACCAACTGTATTCGTCTGTCCATTTTCTGCAGCCATCATTAAAGGTGTTTTCCCAGAAGAATCTACAGCATTTACTTGAGCACTGTGACCAAGCAGAAGCTGTAGACACTCAACGTGATCTGTAAAAGCTGCTGCATGCAGAGGAGTTCTACAAGAGAGCAAAAGAGAGTATGGCCATGTTCAGCCATGCTTTCTACTTTATTCAAAGGAACATCCTGACAGATCCTACAAATACAAAGGTCTGGGCAGTCCCTCCCACTGATCCTCTGCAATCAGTATTGCTGGAGTTGTGATTGCTGCCTTTAGAAAGTCACCTTCTAGTTTCAAATAATTCCCCCCCATGTAGTTTATAATAGAGATACAATTTCATTCAGAAAAATTAAAAGATGTATAAAATTATATCCACAAAGTGATACAATTTAAAACATGCTCTAACTTGCCTGTATAATGAAAAGCTAATCCAAGTTTATTAAATCAGAACAGGATTTTTAAAAATCCAAAATTTATTTCTAGCACAGAATAAAAAAAATAAACCTTCAGAGAATAAAACTGGGGAATGAGGAATTAACATAAGTAGCAAATACAAAAACCCCAAATGATTGAAGAATTAAGCACAGCCAAAGTATGACATTACAAACATTCTTTTGTGCATTTATACTCTTACCTTCCTTTCGAATCTGTTGAATTTACAATACCAGCACCTAGCGTATCAATTAACATTTCTGCAGCACCTTCATTGTCATTTATCCTATAATGAATTAAACAGGCTGTTATTTACAGAATGATAAATCTTTTGTTATATACAGCAATGAAATATATGAAGAATAATTTTACACTTCCTTACACAGCACAATGCAAGGGACTGAAAGAATTTCCTTCCATTTTCTGAAAAATTTCCTGTTCCAGAAGCAGCTCTACACAACTGTCATGACCTAAAGCAAATGTAAGAGTTAGGTATTACAAAAAAGGGAAAAGGTATAATGATGGATTACAACAAAAAATATATATCTAAATTAGATTAAGCAGTATTTTATTTCAAAGTTTCTAAGAAAGACTGGTTATATTCAACAGGACTAAGTTAAGGAACTAAGGTATTTTTAGAATCCTGAAAATCAAACTGTAAATTTTATTAAATTTAGAACGTGTCTCATGATGTCTGAAAAATATCCAGAACACTTAGTTTAATTCTTTACACCTTTGAATTTCAAACTCTTCTGTACATTCATCACTTTGTCTACATGAAAACATCTCCAGCATTTGAGCTTTATTTTTGTTCCACTGACTTGCTAAACCCAAAGAAAAATGAAGTCGATAGTCGTAACAAAATCTTAAAAAGAACACGTTCAACCCATCATACTAATATTTTAAAAATTCTATACCCTGCTGCTGGACAGGTAGCTAACAATGGTAACTATTTATTTGATCTTCAATGCCTATACATAGAATACCTTAGCTCAACATTCACTGATGTCTAAAGATTTGAATTTTCATAAGTCCTGTCAAATTTTCATCCTACAAATCAAGCATTTCTCTCAGTTCTGTTTTATTCAGAGATTGTCACTGCTGTGAAAATGGACCAAGCTGCAAGAGTTTAATTTTATGAATGTGATAGAGACGTTATTTTAGTTCAAATTATCACCCAGCTGCATCAGCTCAGTAGTTATTAACTTAATAATAATTGGAATAAACACTTACTTCTTCATTTTTCTCTATCATGTCACTCAGAGGTGAAATAAATGACAACCTCTACTACGTCAGAGATGAACATACAGAACAAAATCTTTAGCAAAGGAGCTGAATGAATTTCCTACCTTTTAAGGCCTCCCTCACTCTCAAATCCATGAAAAGTATCAGTGAAGAAAAAAATAAATTCTTATGCAATCACTTTTATATACTTTAGCTTCTTATGCCTATCATGGTTGATATGAAGCAAGTTTAAAAACAGATTTAATCTGAAAACATTCCTCCCAAGACTCCCTGTGAAGGTTATGTTTTTGGGATATGTGGCCCATTCTATTCAAGGATACTATGCTGAATTTCTTGAAAAACCTCCTTGAGGCATAAAACTAAGAAGACCATATATAAGAAAAATATAGGACAAAAATAAACATCTCTTATTATGTATTAGATGTTAATATATTCCTCTTCAAGATACCACATCCGTCATATTCTCCCATTGACTAATACAAACAGAAGGAGGACAGACTTTATATGTTGCTTTTCTACGGAGTAATAACTTCTACCTCAGTATAAACAAACACATTTAGAGCTGTATTTTAACTTGGCTGTATGTTACCATTATAGCAGGCCCAATGCAGTGATGTGTAGCCATGATTGTCTGCTATTGCAGGTACTGCATCCACTGATGTAGCTGACTGCAGGAGAGCTCCCAGAACACCTATATGGCCACAGGCAGCTGACAAGTGTATAGGGGTTCGTCCCCTACAGTCTCGTAGTAAGGACTTAGCACCATGTTGAAGCAATGCTTCCACACATTCCTCATGCCCGGTAACTGCCTGTAAGAGGGAGAGGAAAGAGCGAGTTGGAAAATATTCATGTATATAAGCCAAGGTGTATAACTAAAGCAAGCAAACCTCAGGCAAATCCTTGCATTTTTAATTAATAACAAAATAAGCAAAATCAGTTATTATTCTTAAACTTGAAAGCTGCCATTCTTTTGGAAAAATGGCAATGTCTTGTAATCTTGATGACAGAATATTTTCTTGGAATAACATGGAATGAACTGCTAATCTCTAGGGCTCATTCAATTGTCTCATCTGGCACAAACTACAAACAAAATATTTGGAATATGGCATGTATCACACTTTTCTTCCTCCCATAAACACTAACTCCCCACCCTCAACAAAAAGCTGTACTCCAGGACCTCTCCAATCAACACTTTACAGCAACATTAAGACACTCTAGAATTACAAAAGAATTCTGAGGGTAGGTTGCAAACAGGCAAAACCCAGCCTTTTGAATGCAACTAAAAAGACGATTAAAACTAAGAATGGCAAGATGAGAATAATGAGAAATTGAATACCACCACATACTAAATCTGTTCTTGAAATAAGGACGTATAAAACGCTCAAGAAAAGAGAAGGAATATTATCTTACCCCTCTATGCAATGCTGTCCTTCCCCACTTATCTTTGGCATCTACATTTGCTCCTTTGTTAAGGAGTGAATAAACGCAGTCCGTGTGCCCGTTGAGAACTGACATCATCAGAGGAGTCCTAAGCAGAGAGCAAAATACAGTGTAAGCTACCTGGAAATGTAACTGTTCAGCTGAGACTAGCACTCAGTTGAACTACAACAACTACTATCCTTCTGGTTAAAATTGTTAAAATTCATGTCATGAATGATCTCCTCTGCCACTACCTTCACTCTGAGAATGCCAGTCATTTGGTTTATAGATTCAAGAAAATAAATTCATATCCCCTAATTGCAAAGTCCTGATTCAGTTACTAGAATCCATTTTCTCAGCATCTAGACAATAAGACACATTTTAGTTCCCTCCCAACTGAACATTTTTCACTACCAACATTATGTTTATTGCAATACACACAGTTGTATTTGTCCAAATTCAAATATAATCTGTCTTTAAAATAATAAGTTAAAAATCACCACTGTAAAATATTTAGTTTGTCCTTTTATGAAATGCAATAACTTGTGAAGAATGGAATGTCTATCATTAAACTCACTGTCCATTTCCATCTTGAATGTCCACTGCATTCTGTGGTTCTGCATTTCCTATCAATAGCCGCAAACATTCTGAATGACCATTTGTAGCTGTAAAACATTATAAAAATAAGGGGTTTATATTAATTGGCTTTGAGTATATAGCTCAAACAGAGCACTAGCCTGCTCAGACTAAAGCCCATTAGCTTGAAAACTCATTGTACAGCTTTACCATTGTTATAACTTAAAATATGAACACTAGAAAATAATTTCAGAAATCAGGTATTCTCAACTGTACAGTATTAAAAATAATTGAGCCAAGCTGTCAATTGCCAACAATTTTTTTTTACATATAAATGAGATTGCACACATTAACCATAATTAGAATATATGCTTATATGACATCCACAAGAAGGAATAATTAAATATAGTAATTAGCATAAGTTTTGCTTGTTTTAAGGTACAGATAACCACATAACTAGCAAATGATATACAGATTTTGTTAACAAGTGTAGCATGAGCATAGTTATAAAATAATAACTGAAATCACACTTAGAAAGGGGAAGGAAATGTAATGTATAGATGTAATAAAGCAAGCAGTTAAAAGACATGGGGAAAAAAAAGAAACAAAAAATTGAGAAATCACATTTAAATGCAGCTCATGAAAGATAAATGATTGCTTCTTGGAACGGAAATTGTTTCTGACCTACAGCTGCAGTATTCAGTCCACATAAGAACAGCAACAATTCATGCTTCAGTAGCTGACAGAAATGCTAACACAAGTTAAGAAAGCTAAATCAAATAGAAGAATACAGCTTGTGCTCATGGACAACAAATAAAATGGTTAGAATGATGATATTTTGTATATAATGCTCTTTTAACAGCAACATTTCTGTAACAGCATTACTATAAATGTCAACTTTAATAAGCCTATTTTCAGAGAGAGAAAAAAATAAGAATAGAGTATGAATGCTAGACTCTGAGAAAGGTAGGCTTAGACATATTTTCTAGGATATTCAGCGAGAAAAGGACTGCTATTACCTTGAAAATGTTCAGGAGTCATTTAAATCCTTGGAAAAAAATCCAAGTAAATTTTCATGTCTCTTCGCAAAGTGTCAAAATTCTCCAAGACTCCAGTCATTTCTAGAAGTATTTTACTGCCAAGACAGGCAACACAATTCACCTATCTAAGTTTGGGCTGTGTGCTGACATCCATCAGCGCAGCTAGCTCAGCCAGTTGAATGGACAAGGACAACGTACCCTTCCAAAGGGAAGTGTGGAACAGCACTCCTTGAGCCAAACTGATTTACTAGATTAATAGTGCTTTCTACTCAAAACTGTTTCGTTATACTTTATCATCTATTCCTAAACATTGTTTCTTAGAACATTAATTAGACTTTGAAATACAAAGACGATCCACTTCAAAAGACAAAATTTTAGAAGTTAGAACATACCTGCAGCATGTATTGGAGTTCTCTTTACAACATAATCTTTCACCAAGATGGATGCTCCCTGATTAATGAGCACATCTACACATTCCACATGTCCCTTAAAGGCAGCAAGATCCAGTGGTGTCCTTCCATTGTTATTCCTCACATCAAGGTCCAGCAGTGACTGTACCAGCACTTCCAGAGCTTGATGGTGGCCATGATAGGCCTACAAGAATAAGAAAATTCTTCAGTTTTCCCATTCTTCACATTTTTTTTCTTTCTTACCAGGACTACATGAATGAAACCATTAAGATAGCATTTCTGTTTTAATATTTAGAAGAGGTACTGATATAGCACATAAGTAGTTACAACAGTTATGACTAATTTAAAAAATCCCACAATTTCAGCAAAAAGGTCGGTGGTTTTTTTCTCTATTTTATCTATCTTTTTTTTGTTTTATCCTTTCAGCATCTGCAACTACTTTCACAAGATCATCTGTCTTCAATTTGTAAAACTAAGTACTTTGAATACTGCATGTTTCATTGCTTTACGTCATAGTTACATCATACTGAGATTATTTGAAGTGAGGAGCATAAGCAAATTTAAGTAATTCCTGTTAGCTTTTTACATGAAGTATTTAAAAAATCCAGTAAAAAGAATACAGTACAAATAGCTGTCATTTACCAGTATTAAGGATTATTTTTTCCTTTGGCGATATATATACAGGTACTGCATGAGACTTACTCTATTTTCAGATAGTACAGTGTGGTTTTTCATTTGCCTGAAGTTCAGTGAAAAGATGAAAGCTACATATTCAGCTGCTTACTCTGTACTTTGAGTATATTTGTATAGACAGTTTCATCACTGTCCTACACTACTCTGTGAAAATCTTCCTTCAAGTATTAAGGAGAAATATTTCTCTTACTAAACAACAAGGAGAGTAAAACAATGTGGTCATTAAAAAAAAGTCATAATTACTTATAGAACAAGTCTTATAAAAATTTTCATTAGTATAAATTATAACAAATCTTAATTAGAAGATTCCACATGAAAGCTGTTCCATGAAGCAAGTTTCAAGTGAAATGCAAAAATCACCCTGTATACCTCATTCAGGAACATTAGGGCATATGTTTGCATTTTTATTGTTATTAAGCTATTTTGAAAAAATTCAGAATGGATAAACCTGTGCAACCACTGTGTTCCACTAGAAGAGCTGTCATCACTAAAGAACAAAACACTTACAGCTAAATGCAGTGGACTTATAGGTGCTCTGTTGTCTGAATCATTCAGCATGTCAGTACCTGATGTTTCCATTAGCTTTGAGAGAGAAAGTCAGAGTAAGTGCAAAACCCCTCATCTTTAAAAACACTTAGCAATAATTGCTATAGTTTCCAGTATACACAGCTTGAAAAGGAAAAAAACCAGGAAGAATAATATAAAATTACTATCTCCTGATCTCCATCAACCTTTTACAGAGTTTGAATTACAGTGACTGCAACCCTTCCCCCATATCCAGCCCCTAAGCCCAGTTGGTTAATTTTGCATAACAAAGCAATAATTAAATCAGAAACTAAGCTAAAATCATTTTTTCTGAAGCAGTCATATGAAATAATATAGATGAAATGTATACAAAGAGAAGACAAGGACAGGTGATAGCAGCAGAAAAAAATGAAAAACCAACCAACCAACCAAGTAAGCTTTTAGATTAGGTGAAACATCAGCAAGAAAACAATATGAAAGGCCAGAAGGCAGGACTGACTTCTCAGAACAGAAAAACATTTCTGAGAGAGAAAAATGGTCTCAAAAAAGGCAGAGGCAGTATGGCATTAAAATACCTATGTATATACATTTCTATCTGTTACTTTCAGATGTATCCAAAAGTTTTCATTCTGGGTCTTTTTCAAGACCATTTAATTGAGTACACAAGTAGAATTAAAACATTCAAAGTGGCTGAAGAACACAACATACATTCAAATCATGTTTTCATTATCACAGTTTTATGACATGGTCATACAATTGTTTAAGTAAAAAAGTACATGGCTTAAAAAATAATTTCCTATTTTAAAATTCCAAAGTGCAATTAAATCTAAATTGTAGTTGAAATTAAATAATATATTTATGCATTGAAGAAATGGTTGAATAAGTCTAAAAATAAGCATTATTTTTGAAATTACATGTTCTTTTTTGCTGTATAGCAGTACTTTAACAGTGAGAAATAATACACTTACAACATCTAGAGGTGTTTCGCTTGCAATCTGCAATTAAGAACAGTAAGAATTCATGTTTGAACACATTTGAATATAAAACTGCAACTGGAATAAAAATACTGAAACTGTATAACACAGCATATCAGATAACATATATATTTGTGCAAAAGGAGTAATAAAAAACTAACTAAGGCTTTATTATCTAAAATATCTGGCCAGTAGTTACTGTAACTACATGAATTAATTTTATAAAACACCCTTTCTTTACAGGTTTTCCCTATATTGTCATTTGCTCCTTCTAATGACCTTCATGAAATTTCTTAGTTCTTGATGGTTATTTTATTTCAGCCATCAGCAAAAAAAAATTAGAAGTATAGTCTAAGTTAAGAAACAAAACAAAACTAATATACCACATTCTCAACCAGAGGATGTCCTCTACTCATCTGAGAATGTATTATCTTTAAAGCCAGTATCCAGCATCTTAGCTCCTCACCTTCTTCTGTTTTAGGAATACCAAATGCTTAAATATTTATGCTTACAGAGGCTGAAAACCAATATTGACCCAGCTTACAGGTTTAGAACCAAGGTGGAAGAATGCCCTGGCCCCTCCATCACACTGTGTAAGAGCAGCTGTTACAGCTTTCATCTATGATACGTTTTCTTACCAATTCAAGACACAAGCGATGACCATAAGCCGCTGAATAATGAACTGCATTGTATCCTTGTTTGTCTCGGATCCCCGGATTGGCATCATTTCTTAGCAAGTATTCCAGGCACCTATTCAAATTGACATATGCAACCATGTATCTAAATGTTGAATTTCAACTTAATGCTAAGTGATAAATTGTTCCAATTCAACTGGAAAATAGAATACAGCACACAGGGACACTGATTTAATGTACAACATTGGCTAGGACTAGAAAACAGCTAACTCATTACATCAAAAGTTAAGGGCAATCACAAAACTTCCAAAATTTTAAAGACTCCTACTCTGCAGACATCCTCCTGCATCTTCTGAATTATCTGACTTGGTTAAAACTTGTGCTTCATGGCTATTTTTCTCCTAGATGACACAATTGCAGTTACCTTTCCTAATATCAATGATTACCATTTTTTATGTTTTTCTGCATCAGTACATTCTTTCATACTTATTGCAAAAGGAAGACAACCATGGTGGTATCCTGGAGTCACACACACATACACTTCCACAACCAGACACTAGTTTTTTGACTTGTTTATACAGTAAACAGACTTAGTTGTTTACATACTTATATCCTACCATTCCTTACTTTCACTACACAAAGTTATAAGGTAGAGCATGATCAGCACAGTTCCAACCACAGACACTCAGTCAGAAGGATGAAAAATAGGGGATTCAAATTAGCTCACTTTCTCCCTGGTTTTCTTTTTTTAAGAGACTCTATGTGTGCACAGTAAATTATTCCAATCAATAACTCTAATAATTCATAATTTTATGTTGTCTATTCAGCAACATTTTACAAAGTCACTATCACGACCTTGAACTTGTTGGTAAAGTCATTTGGTTTCCTGAACTGTACAACAGGCCAACATCCCTTCTCTCTGGGATCACTAAATACTTCTTTATCAGTTAAACAAAATGCATATGAAGATAAAAAATATATTATCCTGTCAAATCCAGCTTGGAATATCTCTTTCTTGACACAGTTTACCTAAAGGTCTCACAGATTACCATTATCAGTAGTGACAAATGGATATACTGAAAACATGAGGGTTCTAGTTCCCATTTATCTCATTGAAAATTGTTTGGTAGAAAGTTCAAGGGAATTTCAACATTTTTAGTTGTATGACATGGATATGCTGTGATGTCATGTGGAAACTTTCAAGAGGAGGTGGCAGATTTAGATTTGAGAGGCAGGAATCCTAACCTGCCCCCTGATCAATGCCATTAAGAGTGCAAACTTGATCATTCCAAACCCCAAGAAACCCCATTCAGTCCTTGGAGAAATACAGGCAGAAATCCTACAAAACCAGCCATCTCCTGAGGGAAGACAGCATGATGCTTCAACATCGGAATTCTGAGTTCCTTCAAGGAACAGCCTGGAGTCAGCAGATGGAACAGTGCAAATTCATCAGCTGAACGAGAACCAGTACCAGCCGCGATGAAATGGAAACACATTTCAGCACAAGTAAAACAGCTGTACCAGGTCAAGGGCCTGATAACCTCATGCACAACAACAGCTATTTGCTGAAGTAAGACCTGACATTTGCTTTGCAAACAAAGGTTGAAAGTAACAAACCAGGTGAGTGAAGATTAAAGGGGCAAAAAGCTGCAGGAAAATCTATGAACAAGGAAGTGTCTCATTACAGAGGACTCTGCCTCATTAAAAAGTTGAGACAAGTAGAAGCAACGCCAAGGTGCAGTCTGACTTTCATCATTTTGTGCCCAGCATAAAGGAGAATAGGACTTAAGCAGGTAGTGAGAAAAAGGTAAAAATGCTGAGTTTTAGAGAGTAACATATGTAACGTAAGATGTAAGTAACTTTACAATAAGTTCAGCATATCTAATAAAAAGCTACCTGTAAAGCACATCTACGTTTTTAAACCAATTAACTCAGGTTTTATTTGCCCAGTAAACAAATGCCTGGATTTCCTTAATGGCAACCACGCTAGCATGTTTTTATTTGAATTAAAATGGGATGAGATTTCTGAGAATTCAAAGACACGTCAATTTGTCTCATTAAGTAAAAATCACAGTTCTTACATTTTATTTGTCCACTCATCTTTCTTCGTTAATTTTAATCAGCGATTCTGTGTTAAAATTCATGGCTCATTAGTAAACTTTACACATCACTGGCCTTGGCTACCTAAATTTCTACACTTGTGTACCTTCTCTATGTGTGTGCTCACAAAACCCACAATACAGTAAATATGATGTAGGAAGCTAAGTCTACTAAAAATGCTCAAGTACCCATTCTTTCAGTGCAAACCAGATAATTACTTTTGATGTTTCTTTGCATCCAAGAAAGAGATTAACTTTGCATCTTCTGCATATTTAACTGTCCTCAACAGGTCTCTTAAAAAAAGAGATTAATCAAACTTTCTGAAAGCCCAGGTAAGTTAAATTTATTTCCCATATGCTTATTGGTGAACTGTCCATTAGAAAATTCTAACATAGAAACAGCATGGTTTTTTTCTCCCCTAAGATTCTGCTTATTGTACCTCATTCTGAAATCACGTTTTTCTCTCCAATCTTGTCAAAATGAGGCTTACTGGTGTTTGTTCCAGATCAGAAGCATTTGTTAAAGATACAGAAGAAATACTTCTAAACTGGAACAAACCAGAATATAATTTTCAACAAAAACATCCTCATCTCTAAACTCCGTCTTTAAAGATGTCTAAACAAAGAACGTAAAACCACACACAAATACATTTGGAATTTCTATATAGATGGCTTCCTGACATGTTTTTTCCCAGGCTTTATATTCCAACTGAATAATCATTTTAACTTAATTCCTGTTTTGAATATGAGTTGAGCAGCACTGGTTTTCCAGCTGTTACTAATCATCTTGCTGCATCAATATAAAAAGCTTCTCCTCAGGCCATTCTGCTTTGCAGTCTGTCTTCCAGAGACCCAAATGTTAATCAGAAGGGCAATACCACATGGGTCCCACAGACAATCCTTTGAGTTACCTCACAAAGTTCTGCAGTATTGTCATCACCATTCTCACTTGTGCCTTTTGTAAGACAGATGGCAAAACGATGTCATCTGAAGAACCATTAAAGTTTGGAGGTTTTCAGAGCAACGGGGAAGCTAAAATTAATCCTAGCTCAACTTGTAAGAGTGCAAAATTATCTCAGGAAACTCCAGCAGGGATTGAAAGTATATCTAAAAAGCAACAGTTTTATTTTGAAATTTGGCTTTACATAAAAAAGGAATGTTCTTCAAATGTAAGTTAAATGGCCACGATAATATTCTTTATTTAGCCTTCAAAACCCAAGTTATATGCCACCTCATTCCTATTGGCTACCTCACCTTTTAAAAGGTGCTGTATTAAAACAAGACAATATGGCACAAAGCAGCACTTCTCCAGTGAAGGAGTCACTGTATGCATGTGAAATGCACACCATGACCAGTACACATGAGTGTGTGCACAAGCAAGTGCTGCTCTTCTCGAGTCTCCTCAAGATATGCAACATCTGGAGCTTAAGTAACCTCATCAATTTTATGCTGTCTATATACACTTTGCATGACAGCTTTTAGGGCATTAATAAGCAGGTACAATATAACCATTAGTTACAAAATAAACATATGTAAGAGATTTCTGGATTTATGAAAGATTCTGGATGCATTTCATCAGTAAAAATGTAACTATATCACAAAAAATTTACGCTCTCAAGAGGTAGAGTTGTAATGCCAAATGGGACCATTTTAATCAGGTAACAAATGGAAGAAGCATCTTATATTGAAATGATGAGTTCATATATATCCTGCTGTAGGCCTACTGTAATTCACAGTCTAGCTTCACAGTGCATTCCTGACTAATTATGCAGATTTTTGGGGCAATATTAAGAACACTCCATAAAACACCATTCTTCATCAGAATTTGTTTGTAAAGCAAAATGACTCTACTGCTCAGAGCTGTCTTAATAACCCCCACAAAAGATATTTACCCAACCACTATACAGCAGATGGGATTAAAACCTCTATTCCCAATGAATTCCTGAATTAAGACATCTCCATTAGAGGACATAACAAAATTATTACAATACATTTTACTATCGTTCATTTTCCCCCCTCTGAAATATTTGTTACATAATGTACTTTATATACAATGAACAATACATTGTCAAGTTCCATCTCTAAAAATACAAAAAATGCATTTGGCAAATCTGAAGGCAGAGCACACATGACATTCACAGCTCAAATGTTCCTAATGAGAAAGGCTTTAGTACAAAGTATGCCACTTACTTCCCATCTGTGTCTGATGCAGCTGCATAGTGCAGAGGTGTACAACCCCTCTCATCAAGGTCATTCACACTAGCTCCAGATCCCACAAGGGCAAACAGGCACTGATAATTACAATTGGCAGCAGCATAATGGAGTGGAGTTCTTTAGTACACATTTAAATAAAAAGTACAATGGTAAATAACAGCAAAATAATATTATAGAGACAGAAAAAGCAAAATAAAGTGAAACTTAAATCCTCCTTACATTTTTAAACAAGTATTTGTGGTGAAGAATGCAATATTAAAATATGAAGTCATTTTCTAGGGACCATTTAATAATGCAGAACAGTATCTAGGGGATTTGCCAGCCAAAATATGCATAAACTTTGTATTAAAGGAAGCTTTATATGATTTTTCTTTTGTAAACTTGTAGAGGGAAATCAAGTTTACATTAGAAATATTATTTTCTGTTAAGTAATTTCAAGCCACATGGAAAAATATGGACAAATCAAAGAACTGCACAGCAACTAAGTGAATTAAAAGTAAAATACAACAATTAACAAACAGATGTTTTTGATAAACAGACTGGAATTTTGCCTAAGAGATGAAAGCATTATTTATTTATTTTTAACTATACTAACATAGCAGTCATTGAAAGAAAAAATTTAAAATATACCTTGTCTTCTTACAACAAAACCATGAAATATTAATACTGATGTATAATCTCAGAGAAAACTTTTCACAGCTTTAAATACATAAACAATCTCTAAATAAACTAGTTTGGCTAAAATTTCAAAAGGATCAAGATGACTCAGAACTCCACTTTTATTTTTAAAAAGAGACTGCTGCTATAAATATCTCAATTTCGAGAAGACAGTCAGGCACTTTAAAGTGTCCCACCTCTTCCATCACTCTTAATATTACTTTTCCCCATTTCTCTCCATTTTAAACGACTTGAATATTTTCCATCTCATGAAATAATTGCTCTATATAACATGCACGTTAAACCAAAATCCAAACCAGGAAAGAAAAACAACTTTCAATTACATAAGTTGTGACAGACAGTTGTTCCTTTCTCAGGAAATAACGGAAGTGGAATTTAAAGCAAAATACAACTTTGGATCCATAACATTGTCCTCAATTCCTACTTCTGCTGTTCACATCCTGGAAAATCATATTTTCCATGACGTGACACGGTATTTTACACAAGTACTGATCATGCCATCTGAACTTAAATAATCCTGTACTAAGAATAGAAATTAATGTCATTCCAAAAGGGTTTAGAGCTTAAACAGGGAAACAGAAAGGGATGGATATAATGAAAGGAAAAAGGGGAAGCACTTAGAATAAAATAATGAATATTTTTAATAAAAAAGCTTAGAAATAGCAACAGATTTATAGATTTGACTAATACGTTATTTGGAAAACATTACTCATGTCCTCCGATGAGAGCAACTTAAACACACAAGATCCACATTATAAGCAAAAAAAGGCACATAAAAGTTACAGTTGAATACAAAACTCAGTCTTTAAAAACAAGACAAAACATCTACTTAACAAAACACAATAAACAAACTATATTTGTGATTTCTGATGTTGAAGCACGGTTTATTAGAGACATTGTATCTTAAAAAAACATTTAGCCTGGAACACACAGACTTGCCCACACAGCAATATGCTACTTCTGCAATACTTTTAACAGCCCTTTACAGTATACAAATCTAGAATGTCTTACCTTCCAAATCTGTCCTTTTTGTTGAAGTCTGCACCAGTATTTAGCAGAAGATTTAGGCACTCCAAATTCCTATTAAATTAATGCACTATTACTCATGATTGCAAATTTTACTTCTTAGTCTTGGCCTCTATGAATATCAGAACTGCTACACATGTACATCTCATATGTTATAATACGAAATTTTTGATAAATACATTTCTGAATGTAAAACAGATTTTATAATTGCTGGACCAAATCAGTAAAGAACATAAATTACATCAAGACCACATATATAAATTTTATTGATATCAAATAGCATGCATAAAGCACATAAACATGAATGTAATTCAATAAAAAATTTCAATTCTTGTAAACAAACAAACAATAACACCTGCATGACACATGCTTTTTGCTACCAGGATTCCAGCACAGAGGCAAGTTTTTACTGCATGTTTTTTAAGGCCAAGTATAAGTTACAACATAAATATTTTACTTTTTCGCATAATCAATTTTCAATAAAATATGATCATCATAATAGATGTACAATACTTTATTGTTTAAACACTACCTTGGTAACTTTCCTAAAGTGGAGATGAATGAGAGAATGTGTCACAAATTACGTGTTTTCATATGAAAAGACAGCATTTTAACCTTAATCACTTGCAACAAGGATGTATCTATCAAGTATCTTTTGACTTGGAATGATTACTTAACACTATTACTTAAACAACATTCCAACACAAAACTGAAAATATCAATATGATGGAGTTCCTGTGTCCCACAGAGCGTGTCAGGAAATTTATTACCCAATTCTTCCAGGCAATTTTGAGTAGGTGCTATAGAAAATCTACAATACAATAATTACAATACAGTAATCAATATGGATCACAACTGATGAGCAAGTAGTTCTGACTACTTCATCCACCCAAACTCTGGAATTTAATTATTGCTTTTAATTTAGTTAGATCATCTTTTGTTTATGGATTTGGTAAAAACAAATTTCCCAAAGTTGCTGTTTTCCACCTCATGTTCTACAGTGATTTGAGGTGGGCATGCCATTTTTCAATGCTGTAAATTCTAAAAATGATATAATCATCCATGGAAATTAAAAAAAAGTAATTTCATCCCCAAACATAAACCTAAGGTAAGGCTGATGATACCTGGACACTGTATTCCAGCAATTACATATTGAGCTGAATAGTTAATTTATTTGTATTGATTGCAGATAGAATCCCTCTTGAAATTATTTTAATCTTTACATAAATTCCAAGGGGAGCACAGAGAGGAACTACTAAAAAAAGAGCAGGAACGATCAATTGAAAAAATAACAATAAATATGAAAGCACGAATGCTTTGTTGCATACCCTCCAGCTGCAGCTGCATGAAGACAAGTCCTGCCAAAGTCATCTGGTGTGTCAATGTCAAAACCTACAAAACAAATATTTTGTAAAATCATTATGTAACATCACCTTTCACAAAACTGCTGTCATCTACTGCTAAGAGAAATGCTTGCTAAGCAAACTTAACACCTATTTGCAAAAAAGCACTCAAGCATTAAAAATTGCTTCATTTGAAACATGTCCTTGCTATTTGCAAGGTTTTGAAAAACAGGCATTTAAATAAAACAAAGGGATCAAAAATGTAACTGCAATTTCATATCTAACCATATATTTTAACACAAAGATTAATATTTAAATCAGGTTTCAAAGGTACATTTTTGGTTTGAAAGAACTGCTATACTCTCCTAAGTCTTGCTCTTGTGTAATGTAACTTATTCATTCAATCTCCAGTTTTTGTACCTGGGATAGCTGGCAATTTTTTTAGCTTTTTAAGAACTGTTCAACAACAATAAATAATGAACAACACAGGATATCTTATCCAAGAGTGCTATTTTTTCAAGATTGTTTTCCTACTCCATGTCCCATAAAACAGGTTTTGTAGGCACCACACTATGTTCTCCTCTCATTTCAATAGGCAATGCTATATGGCAAACAATTTAAAAGTTTACTAATTTGATTTGAAAAGTAGCCTTTGATGTTTTTTCACAGGTTGCTTGTCCGCACCACTAACTACTTAAATGTCATTCAGTACTGGAACAAGGAAGAATGGTGTTTTGTTAAGGTCTGCACATAAATATTAATTAATTTTAAAATCAGAGATCCCTAATTTACAGAAAGGAGACTTTTCCTCCCAAAACCAAGAGGGGCACATCGTCTGCAGATATCAATCTCCACATCAACAGCACATGCTAACATGCTGTTAGCAGTATCTGGTCTTTCCAGCCTGAAGGCTGAACATATTCATATCTGCTCCAGGCTAGATTTACATTCAAGTTTGCTCAACTCATGTAAAACTCACAGAAATCACTTGCAAGTCTTCTGCAGGGTTTCCTTTGCCATGCTGAATTTCTAGTAAGGGCACGACTAGCATAACATCGCATTTTGAAAGAGCCAGAATATCCCTCATTTTGAACACATCCAATCGAAATATTGTCAATTATTGGACAGTCCTTTCCTGGGGTGAATCCCTGCAAGCTTGCCCAGGACAGGACAGTAAATAAAAAGCCTCACCAGTAGGTAGTTTTAGTTATATTCCTTTAGCTCTTCTCCCAGGCTTCCCTAACAAACAATATAAAGCTGGGGAAGAAACTTGTTACTTTTCCCCAACTCTCTCCTCCCCACTTTTCTTTTTTCAAAAAACCTTAAGTGACTTCAGATTAATAAAGAACTATTTAGTTTATTCTTACTTTTTTTTGTTCCTGAAGTTCCCTTTGGACAAATCTATTTTCTCAGAATTGTAATGGTTCAAAGAGCTTAGAATTCACATCAGACTCTGGCCAACAAGGGAAGTAATGACCTTACAACCTCCACCACTTCAGGGAGGAGTCAAGCAATGAAGGAAAAGAGCAGTTTGCATTGCCTGTGATTAACAACACACCACCAATGCAATAGCTTCTTAATGCAGCAGTCCACAGAGTCTTCAGAGCTATCAGGGGCCCACTTCGGGAATAGGTAGGAATAGACTGATCTGTACAAAGCTAAAAACATCATGGAAGAGAAATAGGAGGATGCTCTATGAAGTCAGAACATCGTTCTCCTTGAAGTTTCATTATAGTCTGAGCCAGTCATCCCACCTCTGTAGCCAACTCAAAATGCACAAACACAACATTAAAAAACTTACAAACACATTATTACAATTTGGATTACTTTTTTTAATTACTTCTGCAAACGTTTGCATTAACTTTAACTCTGGACTGTCCATTAAAAAACAAGCACCAAGTTTCTAGTAAACTATAAAGATTTTTATGTATTACTAAACTAAGATTTATTTAAAAGCTACTCTATGAAATAAAGAACGAAGTGCAAAACACATATAAGAATTTAAAAGAGTGTCTTACCTGATGAGAGGAGCTTTCTGCAGCAGTCTGAAAATCCACTTAATGCTGCCAAATGGAGAGGAAACATCCCATGTATACCCCGCCTAAGATACACCATAATCAGGTATCACAGTTTCATTACAAGTAAAATAAAACAAACATGATTGTGTGCAAAGTGCACATGCATCGTGGATTCAGCAAACTACCTAATTAGAATACTGAGCTAAATTCACATATTAAAGGCTTTCTTACAAGCTATCAGAATGCACTAAATCAGTACAATAGCCTATTAAAACTTTCAAAGATTTTACTTCAAATACATAAAAGGAAAATCTATTTCTCTTTTTCTTGGTACAAACTGTGATGTACTGAGTAGCTACTTTAAAGAACAGTACAGGATAATCCTATTTCAAGTTGAAGATGATATTAAAAATCATACTAGTCTTGTTACTATAATAAATACATTTCTAAATTCTCCCAGTTTGCCTTCATGTCAGTAAAGTTACCTACTTTGCAGTGTCAGCACCACTCGTAATCAGTGTGTTGATTAATAGCTCATGGCCATATCTAGCTGCTATGTGCAAAGGGGTATTTCCATTCTTATCTTCACAGTCTATTTCAGCTCCTATAATAAAAAGTAATTACTAAGTAAGAATATATGTAGGCATACAGACACCTTTGTTAGAAAAATAGCACTGATGATAATTTGAGGGACATTAATAATAGTCAATGAATAACTACTTTGGATTTAAACCCTACACAGCTTCCAGTTGTATTAGGTAGTTATAACAAGAAAAATAGAGAAAAGCACTGTATTATGAAACCATATGGGACAAACTTTCTACAACCCAGGAAGAGAAATCTATATATTTTCCAGCATTCTGAAAGAAAAACAGTTCTTCAGTGTAACTTATCAAAATTTATAAGCAGGTATGCCAGACCCACCAGTGTCTGTTACTGGGCACTGCATCTGAAAAAAATTTTGTACATTGCTACCCATACAAGAGGACAAAAATATCTGTAATACTGGAAAGCTGATGACAGAACTGCTCCCTCCCCCTTTTTACCATTTTGAATGATGGTTTGGGATCTTGAAAATCTACCATGGATGGCTGTCATGTGCAAAGGTGTTTTCCCATCTTTACTCTGGAAAAGAAAAAAACAACCCCTGTGTTTACTTATGGCCAATAAGAGTAATCCATCAGAACAGACAAAAAAAAAAAAAAAGATGTTGTTTTCATTCTTGTTTCCCCTCTATTCCATCCTTTAAATTTTAAAATTGTTTCTATGCACTTCTGTCAGACAGATGCTGGCAATGACAAGTCAGCATGACAGACATAGTAAGCTTTTCACAAGAGCTGCACTTAGTCACTCTTCCAGCTGTGAGTGACAACTCAGTGATGCCCACTCACTCACACTTATGTCTTTAAGATAACTCTCAAGAGGATGATGACAGCACACAACTTTGGCAAAAAGCCTATGTCCAACTCTTCCCCTGCCCAAGTCTAAAATAAAACAATGCTTTAAGTTTGTTTCTTGAAAGAAAGTAGCTGTATTTCCTACAGAGTGAATTACACAGAGTAAATTACACATTATATTAGAAGATAAAAAGCTCATGTGTTTCTTGGCAATTTCTGTAAAGGGATGTTTGTAAGCAATTTATCATAAACCACAAGTTATCCCAGGGTAAATGTATTCAACCCTAATTGGTACTATACATTTGAAATGCACATCTTAAATGTGCGCTTACTCATTCACCCAGTAAAGATGTCCTTTAAGTAGGCCAACAGCAATGCATAAGGAAACTTCAAATTTTAACAGCTCAATCTCAATGCAGTTACAAATCCATTTTTTCTGTTATTATTACTTTAGGATGATTTTCCCCTTGTACTTTTTCACAGGTAATGGGAAAGTTTTACTGCAGAAAAAGGTTCCTACAAATGCACACAAAAAATTGCAAACATGACAAGAAAATAAAAGGACTCTTAAAATGCACATGTGTACTGCATCTTTAAATTTTAAATGTTGGCTTTGAAGAGTGTGAAATGTTCATAAAACACAAAGTTAAAAAGGACAAAGATGGTAGGGGGAAGATAAAATATGAACATATGCATTGAAATATCACAAATTGCTGTCATGTGCAGAAGTGACTTCCCACCTTTACTCTCCCATTGAAATCAAATGACAAAGCTTCTACGGATGTGTTACTGAAAGTCTGCTGGAGACCCTTTTAGGGAAAGATGGACGTGGAATTTTCAGTTTTGTCACTGCACAGAGCAGCATACACCACCTACAACAATGCTATTATAGAAAACATTGTCTTCTCAGACCTAGACTGAAAGAAATAAAACTTGATAATGAAAGTCAAGTTATCTCCACATCTTTTAGCTAGTAGATTTCTTTGACCATAAATAATCCAAAACACAACATCCACATATCATAGCAGATGCAAATAAGCACAGAAAATGGGGTCAATTGTACAATCAATTTTAATTCTGTCATCGGAGGCCTTAAGAAAAGGCCAAATACATCATAAGTGACATCTTCCCCAAGCAATCTCTATGCTCTGATTTTCTTTCATCTTTCTCCCTATGGTTTAGTTCTCCTCTCTTTAGCCAACCATTAACATTCTCTGTGTCCAATTACTTTCCTCCTTTAAAACAACTGTTACACATCTGATGTCTCTTTCCCTTACTTTTCTCCTTCTTTAACCTGGAGAATCTATTAATTTAAAGAAAAATTATCACATAAAATAAGCTTAGTGAAGTAACAGACAGAAGAACTTTAGGGCTCAGATAAAGTAGCCTGCAGTCTCACTGGCTCAGATGGAATAAATATGTATCTCAAAGGAAGGCTAATGAAAAGAAAGAAAATGGAGTTGGAGCTGAAAAAAAAGCAGATTCAAGTCTCAGTGAGTACACTAATAAAATACCTTACAAGGACATAAGAATAACTTAAGGTGACAGTATCAGAAACTAAAGAGCACGGTCATCAAGTGAGAACCCTCACAAGACAACTTCAGGGAGATCTTGTAAAGAACAGCAAAATAAGCTACAAAATCGTTTTCCAGTTGTAAATGAAAAACCACAGTACCATCAATAACAGATTTATAGATTTACTCTGTTCAAATTTACTTAAAAATCCACTTAACACAGATGTCTAAGACAATAGATTTGATTGTCCACAGTGCCTCTCTCATGTGTAAGTCTCATATTCCTTTCCAGCTCAGGAATAATATAACACACAATTGTCTATCAACATATAAACACAGAACTGGTATAAAATTAAATGAAGATGATAATTCCCATGTTGAAGCCAAACTGCTAGATATAGGATTGCATTCAGAATTCCCCTCTAAGACATTGTCACTAGGGAAGGATATACAGAGTCAGAACCAGTAGCCAACTATTTCTTCAAGCAATGAAACAGGAAAGCACTATTTATTGAGCAAAGCACTATTTCCTGAGATGCCAGGAGGTTGGACTGCATAAGAAGATAGGTATCTTCAGAACTTTTGCTCCAATTTCCCTTTCTTTATGCCTTTAAGGCCTTCTATCTAAATATCAATCTAACTACAGCTGTGTGATTTTATGAGGTCAGCCAGGATCACAGCACAAGAAGAACAGCTATGGGCTAATGCTAACTTTTGTTGTCTTCAGTGAACCTCAATTAAACATGGTAATAGGAAAGATATCACCCAAGTCTCCTCTATCACTACAGAAAACATTTACACAAAATACTTTAGATAATTTTCTTTTGCTAAGAACAATTTGCCAAGAACAGTACTTGTCAGAAATAACACACAGCACAATGTGTCCTATCGAGTGATTACTCAGATATTAAATGTACTCAAGACTTCTGAGCTCTGCTGAGGGTCAAGGGAAATGTGGATCTATCATGTCGCAGCATTCTTCCAAGTGAAATCTCACCCTAGCAACAGTTCTGTTCTAGTACCACCAATGCAAGTAAAAAACTTTTTCTATTTAGGTCACCAAACTTTCAAGCAGCAAAGGGGCCCATAAAACAATTAATACTGTCCCATTACATACTTATTTCAATGTGTTCTTCCATGCATGGAAATCCTGAATAGTGAGGAGAGAGGGCTGCAGTAATGAGCAATACTTAACAAGATTCACTGTTCCACAGTGGACACTGCCAAGGCTACGAAAACAAGCAGGAAATTATGTCCTCTGCCAACAGAGGTGACAAAAAGCATATAACATATTTCTACTGTTCTATTATCTTCTGCCACATAATCTGTTCTCCATATGAGGCCAGCACTCACAGACACGCACAAGAACTTACCCTCCATCTGCCATCAAGAATAAGAGTGTTTCCCTTTTGCTCTCCCCATTGCCACTCACAGCAGAAAGTGCTCTAATAGTACTGTCTAGTCTGCACCTAGATTGCCACCCATAACCCCTGTTACCTCTAACAACACAGAAACAGTTGCACATGGGACGAAATTATTGTACCAGCTTACACAAGCAATATAGTTATGATGAAAAATAGATCTTATGACCATTTTAAGAACTACTTTGAACTTAGACCTCAGTATTTGGAAACAGAACAGAACACTGGTTTCACTAAATACTTAGTAA
Organism: Pipra filicauda; assembly: GCF_003945595.2. Classification (NCBI taxonomy): domain Eukaryota; kingdom Metazoa; phylum Chordata; class Aves; order Passeriformes; family Pipridae; genus Pipra; species Pipra filicauda. Next base: position 3,247,414 of record NW_024105031.1, on the reverse strand, counting down.
GAAAGCCCTAATTCCATCTCATTTTAATTCCACAATTTATTCTTATCTACACAACATACTAGGTTTTTTTTAAGGACTGGTTAATCCAACATTTATCTTTATAGGCCTTTCCAGGGAAGCAGAAGTTGACTTAGAAATTATTTTCTTTTGCCTCAGTTCTTGCACTTTTCGACAGTGCAAGTGATACATTTTCATATACCAAGTAAGGCTGTTCACACCTTCAGGTGCAAATTTACAGGCCAAATTCTGTCATACTGGTATAAATACACAGAAATGCTATTAAAAGAATTACAATGGAAACATCTTGATTACGAAACAGGATAAATGCTGTTTTCAAGCTTAAAATCCTTACACAGTCCTACTTGCTTAATTATGCACTTAACTGTTTTGATACGTACTAAACCAATGCATTTTAATTACAACAACCTACAGCTAAAGCTACTACTAATGCTCTTTCTGAAATGGAGCCCTCCTTACTTCTTTCTTTTAAGTCAGAAATATACACAAAGTTATGAACCCTTGCAACCCTGTATACAGAAAGACAGTAGTTCTTGGCTTGGTAATATTTGTCATAGGATGGTTTGGGTTGGAAGAGACCTTAAATATCATCTAGTTACAACTACCCCGCCATGGGCAGGGACCCCTTCCATTAGACTAAGTAGCTCAACTCCTCATCCAACCTGGCACTGAACACTTCCAGGAATGGGGCATTCACACCTTCCCTGGGCACCTGTTCCAGTGACTCACCACCCTTGCAGTAAACGATTTCTTCCTAATATCTAATCTAACCCAACTCTCTTTAAGTTTGAAGATATTCCCCCTTGTCCTGTCATGAAATGCCCTTGTACAAAGTCCATCTCCAGTTTTCTTGTAGGCCCTAGAAGGTGCTGTAAGGTCTCCTTTGTTCTTATTTGTCTAAGTAACATACATATATATTCACTAGTATATTTAACATTGTGGGATTATTTTCATGGGAGACCACATGTTTCTGAGAAATGATGTTTCAAGAATGTAGGACAGAAGTCAGCCAATGCTGCAACACTGAACACTCGGTCTTATCCAGTCTGGGACATTATGCAGAGCAGAAAGCTGGCAGCAAAAATAAACAGACTGTGACCTGGATATTTTAGGGCAAGTGAGAAATAAACCCTGTGACACAGCTCCTTACTTCTGTGGGGCACTTTGGTGATTAATTTTTCCACAACTGTGTTATGTACATTTGCATTAAATGAGCCACACATCTAAATATATGTAACAGTGAGCAGGAACATACATCTAAGATTTTTCCACATCAAAGAGCTTATTTTCAAACTACTCCCAAATTTTCAGTTGACTATGGGTTTTGTGCTAACAATAGATATAAAAATACTTTAGCAATTAGTTGAATTTAGTTGAAAATCATGGAAGCAGTGATTTTCACAGTGATTCACCCTGAAGTGAATAACAAACATCAAGATCTTTAACAGAAATGTCAGCTATTCTAACATTTACCTCCTGACCAGATTGTGTTGAAATTCAAGTATAAATCTATTAAACTTTTAAGAAACAAGAGGACAGATAATTCTCTTCCTACCACATGTGGGTGATAGTTCAGGCAATTAGACAGTCTGCATAAGGAACACTTGGACTCCTCATTCCATCACCCTAGCCCAAAACCTGTCAAGACATCAGATACTGCCACTAAATATTTCTGAATGGAGTTTAAATTTTCTTTACCAGAATAAAAATTAATGTAATACAAAATAGGAGGTCTCACATCTCTCTCCCGCATCTAAAGACTTCACACTACACACTAGAGAAGACAATAAAAGATATAGGTTATAGTTTGGTTTTGTGCTTGTGTGTATTAGAAATTCTGTCTACAATACTAGATTATAAGGAATATTCTGCAACCAAGTACAGATGTAAAAGGTATACCGATTCTGCTTACCAAGTTTTGCTGGAGTAATTAAAACACCAGCTGTTAAACCTTTCCATTGGCCTGATCTACTTATATTTGTATTTTTATACACCCTTCTCAAATCTGCCTGACTAATTATTCTAGGATCTTACATTATCGGCCTTTCAACTGCTCCAGTAATTAGCCTGTTCATACACATTTCTCTGAAATACCCTTGGTTTCGTTCATGTTACTTATTTATAAGGAAAACATATTCTTTTGCATTTTTTCAAATTATTTGCTTTTACTTACACGGCTAGACTAGGGAAAAGAAATTATACAGAATTCTGACATTTAAATGTAATCAAGATTGAGCAAACAGTATCATCATCCTTCTTCTTTATCCTTTTGGGCCATTTAATACATCCCATTGAGGTTTTGATATTCTGATCAAGTTCCTTGAAGCAACATACCAGCTCATTTTTACAACAGTACTTTTCATACAAGTACTCCATCTATCAGTGGGAACCTCTAAAATACTACCATAACAAATATTTTTGAAAAAACTATCTCTGATAATGATGTACTGCATCTTTAGGAGTGAATGGGTGCCTTTGGATGTACCTACCTTTATATTTACATCTGCACCGTTGCAGACCAAAAGCTCTAAACACAATGCTCCATGTGTTGATGCAGCGGCAAAGTGCAAAGGTGTAAACCCCTTCTCATTTACTTGATTCACATTAGCACCACAGTCTATGAGTTCATTCACTACAACATCTTGCCCATTGTAACAAGCTACATGGAGAGGAGTATTTCCATAGGCATTTGGTTCATTCATCTATGAGAGAAAAAAAAACCCCAAGATTAGTTAGTAGGCAGAAAACTGTATTTAATGCAGCATTTAATTCTAACAAAGAAAGATCTCATGTCGTGAGATTATGTTTTGAAACTCTTAAAACCAGAAATTAAAAGCAAGTTCTGGGTGTAGCACTTTGATCAAGATGTGTGTCCTGGGGAAGAGCATGATTGCCTTACAAGTGAGCCAACCTCCTGCAATTGTCTCCACACCAGTTTCCTGTGTGCAATTTAAGAGAAGACGCACATGCCAAAAATGTCAACAGTGGCATACTATAAAGCATAGCACAGACCTCTATAAAACAGCATTTGCAAGTTTTCATTAAAAACATAGGTCATAGAGACTTTTCCCGAGGGGGGGTGTACGGGTGTGTACAGAAATCGAATTTGTTGTTGTACACAACATGATACTGAATTCTGATTTACTTCTCAATAAAGAACTTGAGCTGCAATCTCCAGCCTTGCAAGACTAAAATGTGATTCACAATGCAGATTTCTTACACAGTTTCAGAGTTTATTGTTAAGATGTTTTCTATGTGCAGGTACTGTAGAGCCTTTTAATTTATTTTGCATTTGAATATTAATATGGCCTTACTCTGGTTTTGGAAGTTTCTCACCATTTTTAATATTTTCCAAAATTTAAGTGACGTAAGAAAGTCAGTAACATCTATATTTTACAAACTGAAGCAAAAACATTTAATTTCCTGCACTTCAAAAAGGATTGTGTGGCAGAGCTAGGATCGGAATTCCTATTTCCTGACTTCAAGTCCAACGAATTAAGACCAAGAAATATCAAACAAAAAAACTCTACTAAATACACATTTATTTTCACATTATTGTGCAAAATTTACAAGGCTCTTAAGTTACCTGGAAGAATGTGGTTTTATAACAGAAAAAGTATTTCCAGAGATCTTCATTCACATGCTTTCACTACACCATAACCTGTACCTAAATAAACAGTGTCCTATAGTACTAACAAAAGCATTTCAAACAATAAAAAAATGTGTCAGTTTTATTTTTCCTTACATCAACACCAAGATCCAGAAGATATTTGACTACACTGATCATCCCACTAGATGCTGCAGCATGTAAGGGTGTATATGATTTCTTGTCTTTGCATGTCACTTCAGCTGTATGGGTCACGAGTAATTTCACAACTTCAATATGACCTAAAATAACAAAGACAAATAAAATAAAGCATCATTTTTTATTAACCAGTAGAGGGTTGTAAACTTAATAATTCTACGATTGTTATAACATGATCAAGACATTATTCATTTTGACCTAATGTGGAAAACAAAGAATTGTTCTTGTTTTCTAATTCTATCATGACCTATAAAAGCAACATTAATCACCTCCACATACCACATCCAACAATCATAGCATTTATACTGCAAAAATACATTTGTATATTCAAAACACAATCTTGTCTTCTGCTTACACAGTAGGATTTTTCTAAAGACTTGAGAACTAGAGAGGCAAAGTCACTTTGCAATTATTAAACATTTACTGCAAATTTATGTTACCAACTTGAGAGACAGTGTGACTGTCAGATTTCCACTCTCACCTCAATTGCAAACATGTCCGTTAAGGTTTCTAAATCTTAAGCGGAAACTTTGAAAAAATTATGCAAACACAAAAAGAAAAAAATATTCTACTTTGACATAAAAACATATCCCCCCCCAATCCAACTTCCTTTACTTGCAAAGCGTTTAAAATCTTGAACCAAATTATACAGGACTTAGCAAAGCCCTGTTTTCAAGACTGACTCAGACAATCCAAGAAGGAACCGTAGCCTTTTGAAAGCATAAACTGCTCTCCTAAGACAATGAGAGGAGGGTAAGACTTGAGTTCGGATCATGAGGAAAGGATGACCAGGGGCAAGTTCCAGCTGGAAAAGGGGAGGGAAGGCAGGGAGCCCACCCTGAAGTGGTGGGCAGCAGCACTCACTGCCAGCTTTGGGCCAGGGGCCCCAACACCACACCACTGCTGCAAAGGGCAGTGAGCTTTCCACTGGCTTGTAGGCAGTTGTGACACTGCCTGCTAAGAAGCCATGAAAATGGGGTAACCAAAAAAATCTGTCATTCTTGCTTCATTGTTAACTTAACTGCCAAAAAAAGTCATCCCTGAAAACACATGGATAATCATGACAAAGTCTGCTGAATAAAGTACATGACTTTAACAGACCACGATACACTTAGTGCTTTGCCTTTGTAACTGACCCATACAGACAGATGTGGGATTCTTTGTTTTTGCCTTTCAAGTTACACCCTTACCTTAGTTAAAGAAGTGAGGGGGGGGCATACTGAATTCTTATACTTATTTGGTCAGACATCTAAGTAGAAAGTATCAAGTCCAGCTTTCAGCTTAAGCACTTCATAAAAAGTGAGGGTCTTCACTTTTTAAGAGAATTTGCAAAAGTCTGAATAGGAAGTATCTACCCAATAAAATACAGACAAAGCTATTTTTATAAACATTCAGCCACCATGATACTTATTTCATGCTGCATGTCCGACAGCACACAAAACACCATTTTACCCAGTTATACCGATCACAACCATAAGAGTTTACCAGTGCAATGTGAAGTGATGCAATAGTTCACTTAACTACTTCAGTATTGTAGGAAAGAAGGGAAAGAAAAATGCAAACATGATACTCATCATCTGAACCAAATAAAATGGGGACAGGAGTGAAAACAAGCCCTATATGAGAGACAGAAATACAGAAGATACTGAAAGGAGTGAAAGGAATAGAAAGACTGAGTGGAACAGTGGCAGAAAGAACTTTAAAGAGAAGATAAAAACAAAAAAAAACCCCTGACCTGCATTGAAAAACACAAGCAGCAATCAGTGGAAGACTCTCAAACAGAAGAGAAACGTACTTGAGGTGAGAAGTGCTGCAGAGACATCCCAATTTGTTAATGAGGGCAACAAGAATGTTAGTCCATTTCAGTCACAGCATTGCAGCTGGACAGCAACGGAGCCGGGTGAAAAGCAGGAAGGAAGGGAAACAATGGATATAACCCTAGGAAGTTATTTATAGTAGAATGACGAAAAGCATAACTTTTTTATTCTGTGGTCAGTTTTACACGGTTGAAAAGCTTTAAAGGTTTTTTTCAAACAACTGGAGCAAGGCACAATGGCTCTAAATTGTAAAAGAGAATGTCACAGGTTTTTTTTCTTTTATTGAAGACTTTTAAAGTTTTTTCTACTCTGTTGTCTACAAGGATATTTAGGTTGATCAACATCAGTTAAATTACATTTTTCCTGCCCAAACACTCCTGTTGGTAGCCTATGAAATAGCACTGACTAAAATTGGCATAAATGTAGCTTATCTGAAAAACAGAAGACTTTTCCCTCATCTAGGCAAGCACAAACAAGAAAATGTCTCTGTCCTCTCACTGACACTTGTCATATTTCTACCATTTCATGCACAGATTTCATTCAACAAAATTCTGCAAATAACAACCTTGAGTAAGGTGGTTGGACAGCCTGTCACAGATGTTGCTTTGCAGATATAAGTACATGAAAAATACTTGTTAGATCAATAATGAAAAATGCTCTTTAACTTCTGGGGTTTCAAGAACTGGTATCTGAAGTACAATACCATCCAGCTTCAAATTATAAGTTAGGAGCATTAATATTGTGATGATCACTTCATAATTCACTGGCACATTCAAGTCTTTTCAAGTCTGATAAAAGACAATGAAGTACATTACCTTGACAGTACTGCTAGTACTGTCAAGGCCATGAGAATAATAATTATCCATTCCTGGAATAAGAATGGCAAGGCAAGAATTTGTAGTTTCAGGGATGAAATATTCTTTTGAAATCCAACTCCCAGGGTTGGATTCAGGTGCCCCTTGTATTAACTGTTTACTTTTTGTTTAGTATTACTGCAAAATTTTTCACCTGTGATTAGACTCTCTGATCGAAGAACACAGTTCCTCCTTTTTAAAGAACAAAATTACCTACCTCACTTATCTTACTCGAACAAATTGATTTTTCTCAGCACAAAAAAACACATTTACAAGGCAATTTGATCTATACTGTTAATGGTTTTCTGGCAGACACACAATAACCTCAATGCTTACAATGCAAATTTTTCCTAGAAATACATAAAACCACTAAACATAAGGTGACTTTTTTTTTTACTACTAAAATAGTAATCAACTGAAATATGTACATACCCATATATGCTGCCCAATGTATAGCTCGTCTGTCTTTCTTGTCAAATGCATTAATATTGGCCCCTCTAGACAACAGTAAGCTGACCATCTAAAATAAAGATGAGAAATCTTTTATTCATAATGGGAAACTCTGCTTAGAAAAAGAAAATCATAGAAGAAACGTGTTTCCAAATACATGTGTTTCTAAAGGATTTAAATATGCTGGGTTTTGAATATTCCATAAGCTTGAAAAAACTGGCTGCCACACCCTGGCAGCAATAATGAAGCAACTGTAAGGAACACAAAACTTCATGTCAACAAAAACATTTCTCAGTTTAATATAGCAAAGCTGTGAAATCTTTCAAATCTTCAGGTTATTACTAAGGGATTCACTAAAGCTAATCCCCAAAAGCAAGCCAATTTCCAATGTGTCTCCAATTACCTACATGCAATTAATGGGAATTTCTCAGCAATCATTTTTCAAAGCTTCAGTATTAGGCGAGTTAGAGCTTATTACATGTATTTTCTCCACATTTCAGTGACATCACTTTCCATATGTTCACTATTTACTGAATAGAAAAATATCCTGGTTTTTCCATTTTTAATTTACCCATTACTAGTTTAACTCTACTTATCTCAGCAAATTTGCTTCCGTCGTAAGAAAAGTGAAATATGTAATAACCTTCCAACTTGATGATGTAACATTTATTTTCCACAACTGTTCTGTACAGAGATGCAAACAAAAGACAAATTCAAATACAAAATAGGACTTGGGTTTTTTTGAGGGGATGAGGAAGACATGATTTTAAACTGAGAAACTAAACGTCAGAAATGTGAGGGATAGAATGATGAGTGGAAAACAAATTAAGAAAATTAACTTTTACCTCAACGTGTCCACTGAAGGCTGCATGATGCAATGCAGTTCTGCCTGCTCGATCAGACACATTTACATTGCTTAGGAGAGGCACCAGAGCTTCAGCACACTTCACAGCTTTGTTTGCAGCTGCTATGTGTAGCGGTGTCTGCCAGTTTTTATCACGAGCATTGACATCTGCTGAATGCTTTAACAACACCTGAACAGCATCCTGAAAGCATTTACAAAAAAAAAAAATAAGCCCCTTAGTAAAGATCTGAAATGCCAGCCTTAGATTTAAGGACAGTATAGAAATAACTCTTTACAATTTGTTCATTTATAAACATAATCATACGCTTTGAGATTTGTACTTTACTATAAATCCAAATTTTGGGATGTTCTCATGAACGTGAGTAATATACCCCCTATAGGATTCAACCAAATAACCATTTCCAGGTCTTTTATCCAATTCCTTACACCACCTGGCAAATTGTTTTGTCATCACAACTGATTTCCAAAGCTCAATTAACCAACTTAGGACTTCTTCCATTGCCAAGGTTAAATGAAGTACTATGAACTTATAATGAATTTTCATCAATCTGCCAAGCAAAAGTTTTGAACTGTCAAAGTCTAGAAATGGCAAAAAGAACAGATTATTAAACGTACATTTAGAAACCGCAAATAAAACAGAGCATGGTCATGAAAAAGTTTCATCATACATTGTTGCAAAACTCCTGAAAAACGTTTTAAAATATTGCACTGAATTCCATCTCTCAAAAAGATTATTCATTTCCTTTTGTTAAAATTACAAGCTGTGAAAAATTGACAAATTACACTGTAATTCTTACAGGAAGATAATAAAAACCTATTAAAATATGTGCACCCAATTGGAATGCATAAAAAATTAAATCTGTTGGCAATATCAACATGATGATGAGTATTGCATTTTACACCAACTGTGTGACCTTCCCACAATTCACTAATTGCTTTTGGTGACTGCCAACTTAGTCACCAAGCACACAAATAATTGATTACCACTTTGAACTTAAAACATGTTACCACAAGTTGTTACTAGAAATTTTGAATTACAGAGTGGTACAACAACTAGGTGTTATTCTCAGCTATGAGCAGAATGCTAAGTAACTCTTGATTCTATTTATATTATAATAAATTATATTTCTTGTACTGTCAATACACAAATATACAAATATACAATATACAAATTTCTTGTACTGCCAATAAAAAAAGAAAATAGGAACAAACATAAAAGTGTACATACTGCATCACAGGCTTATAATTTAAGTGAGAAATGGAATAACTCTTCTGTGAGAAACTGAAGCAGATTTAATACTTTAAAAAACTAATTATATTTTAAGTCTTGTCTTTTTAAAACCAAATATTAAGAAATACCATTATCAGAACAAGGAAATTTTAGAACAGCTATTATCCCTTTTGCAGAAGAAAGTACAATAATATTAGTATAAAAATAATGTATCTCATTTTTAAGCACATATGCAATTAATGAATTTAATAGAATTAGTGAATCTACTTAGGGTTTCTTTTTTTTTTTAAATTTGCAATGTACACCAGGTGCACAAAAATATAAAGGCCTAGAATGTGACTGTCTTGACATGAAGTTGCCTTAACTTGCACAGTTGACAGCCAAATCCATAATTCCAGCAATTTTGTAGGTTTCAATGTCCTTGTTTAATTGCAGCTGTCCTTACTTAACAAGTAAATCCATATGTTTTACGGAAATCATTATCAAGCTTTTTCATTACAGCTTTTCATCTGAAGCCCCAAACCTATATATGTCTGTCAGCTGGAAAACGGTGCCTATATGTATCAACCACGTATATGGGCCCCTATGACTCACTGTGTTTAGAAATAGAGAATTCTGACAAGCGCCTGTCATTGGCTTTTGGGTAAATAGTCTGATTGGTTTACGTGTGTTGGTTGCCTTTGGTTAACATTTTGTTCAAAATCTTCCACATTTAAAAAAATATGACCACTGCTGCATTTCTTGAAGTTATCATTTAGGCCCAGTTTGCCTGCAGTACTCCTCTCTGCAAGCATTACTGTTGTAAAGAGCTTTTATTGTTCCTCGGCTCTGAAGAATGCAGCATTTAGTGCTTCGGTCAGCTCCCAAAGGAGCAGCCTAAAAATATCTCAAGAAAAAACAGCATTTGGGAATGGCACCCTTGAAGAGTCATTTTCAAACGCTGTTTTTAATATCATGATCTCCATATAACTTAGCTATTAATGCTAGTGACAAAATACTGCCATTTATCCAGGGAATTCAAAAGCAAAAACTGAAACAAGGCTTGTTTAGATAGTTTGTTGGATCAAATACTTCAAGTTCAATGCTTCTCAAAACCAAAATATTCAATTCCATCTTCTCAAACAAAAATTTACTAATAAAAAATCTTTACTTGAGACATACTGAAATGAACATCATTTTGACTCAGGATCTCAAAGGAGAGAGTTTTGCATAAACTCTTCCACATAACAAGCTCAGCATTTCTCTGTTTGTTTTGATCTTCTACAGGCATTTAAATTTTTTATTAAGACAACCACAACAGAGAAACAATAACAAAGTAATTTCTTACATTATTATATTCTCACAACTATGTAACTGGTAGACTTCAAGAAACATGCTACATTTCACTTATAATTTTTAAAGTGATGTTCAATACTATTATTATTAATTAATGACTTTTTCAAAAAAAACCAGAGATTTGCAGGCCTTTATAGAATCATTTATTTCTTCAATGCCTGAACAGCCAAGTACGTAAAAAAACCAAAGAAATGCAAAGACGATGCTGTAAAAACTATTAAATCTTAATTTATCTCTAATTCCCTCATGCCAAACAATTCTGGTTACCTTAGAAGTTCAGTGAACTTGAGAACACTGTGTGCAGAATCCTCCGCTAAGGAAACTGCAGAGAGCAAAGCTCAGAACTGTAAGTTTATAGTTTTTCCTCTTTCTTCCTGCTCAGGCAAGTGCTATACATATATACATACCCTCAATACGTTAAATAAACTTACAAACACGTTCTGCAATTCCAAACATTTGGAGTAGTTTCACTTTTTAAAAAACGAACATCGGACAGAAGGTAATTTGAGATGCCTTATTTTAAAACAAAGCAGTCACAAAAAGCAACATACCTCACTACAAGATGCTACAGCTCTGTGTAAAGGAGTCAACCATTTGCTGTCTTTGGCATTAACTCTAGCTCCTGTAACAAAAAATAAAGTAATAGAAATTTAAAATGTATTTATAGGATGACTGAAACATTTTCAAAAACAGAGATAGACTTATTGGAAGTTATTTATTCTAGGCTCACTAATACAGTACGACGCAAAAAATGGAAAGGGGTCTTTTCCCCAGCTGACGTCCAACACTTTGAGGAAAGTTCTTTTAACACTGTAACCATAATACTCTTTCACATCAAAGGATACTCATATTTTTACATTTGGTCATCCTCTATATTCTTCTGCACTTCCAAAGCCACATAAAAGGCTGTTGCGCAAGAAAAATTAACTCCTTGCCTTCATTCAGCAACAAAAATGTCATACTTTCACAGTTGAAACTCTCCACTAAAACAGAGAAAGAAGCTGTATTTATACCCCATGCCTCCAGTTTCCCTGTGGTTGGCGTGTCTGATGCAAAGGTATAAAGAATGAGGATGATTCTTCTACTGGGAATTTGGGAACAAGGCTTCACCACTTCACCATGTCACCTAGCCCACCCCAGGATGTCCCGGTCCTCCCTTCATGAGAGAGATATGGCCACACCTCTCTACTTCTAAAAGCATTCTAGAGAAAGAGCCATTCTTGTCCCCAGGAAACAAGGCTGCACAAACATCTGTAAGGGACACAAACCTGGGTTTGGATTTTAATTTTTTTCTTAATAATAAAAGGAAAGAAGAGTTTGGGAACATTTTTCCCTGAAGGAAAGCAGCTGAATTACATTTTAACTTCCAGTGAGCTCCACCAAACAAGAAAACTTAATGATTAAAGTTAATAATTTGATATCTTACTGATACACATACACATATATAAATAACCTTGTAGGTTTTTTATACCTTGAGTGGAAATTTATCCATCCTTATTTCAAAACTTCTGAGATTTTACAGGGATAGCTTAGACACAACGTTACATTTTTGAAAAAACAGTTTGGAAATACTGTTGGAAAGAATCACCCAGTAACATTAATGCTACATGATCAGAGCTGATTGACTTCTCGGGCTAAATATATCACTGTTATGTCAGAACCAACTGTAGTATTTCCTATGTGGGAACAGAAGAGGATGGAAGGCCAGTCAGACACCAAATGCCAAACAAGCTGCTGGTCAAGACACTCAGCTGAGAGACAGGGTATTTTGCTCCAAGACCTGCACCAGCAAAGAAGCTGAACGACCCGACAAACAACCCCAGCAGTCTGTACAGAATGATGGTTGCATATAATAACCAAACCAAATACCTGAAGTCAATTCTCTTGAGTTTCTAGTCAATGCATCCCTTTCAGTCTTAAGAACAGAACACGGAAGCTGATGTAGGATCCAAACTCCCAGTTAGATCTTAGGTCTTCCAAACACTAGACAAAGCCTGAGGTTCTAACTGCTGGCTACAATTTCAGAGATTTCCATCTTTCCTTATATAAATTTCAGAAGCTTTGGATGTCATTCTATTTTTCCAACTGCAAAAGTTTTTGAAAAATAAGACTGATGAACAGGGAAGAAAGTCCAAGTCCATTTGAAGAAAACTCCCACAAATCTAACAAAAGTTTAAGAGACTTCATCATACCATAAATATCTGCTTTTATCAAACGTCCTAAGGATCTAGTGGTGTACTTCATCACATCATGTGCCATAACAATGTACTGCATCAAGTTCTGCACAGAACTCAAGCAAAAAAAGAATTCAAGGACTCTAAAAGTCACCAGGAATGTCTTACGATTTTTGGCAGTAAGTGATGAATGAAATCACAAATACAATGATGTAATGATCAGTGAGAATGTAATTAATATATCTTGATTGTCTTCCAGGTAATTGTTGGCCTCACCTTGTTTTTAGCAGAAGAGACAAAAATAAGAGCCACCTGACTTTACATCTAGCCAACAACCAAGGAATGAAGACTTTCAGTCTGATTTCTATCTCTAATTTTAGGATACAAATGTCTTTAAAGCATTTTAAAGAACTTAAGGGAGTTACCAAGCCATTAATTACCATCCTGATTTTCCTCAGGAAAATGAATTTGCAAGATGTGAGGTTAGGCCAGATGCATCCAGGTAATGAAGCCCAAGACAGGAGAAGCACCGTGCCCATCAGAAGGGAGAAATGCACGTTTCCACTCCAAAGTGACAGTTACCTAAGCTCTAGCTCTGAGTGAAATGTGCTTAGAGTCCAAGCAGCATTTATGTGTTCAGATAAGGTGTTTATTGACATTTCTGCTACTTTTAACACACAGCTTAAAAATTGCACCAGAAGAGAGAAGGAATAAATGCAAAAAGATACTGTACAAAAGGTTTTCCCAGTGGTAAGTCAATCACACTTGCTAAGACGAAAAGAAAATAATATATGAAAGGAAATCAGCATTAGCTAAAGAAATGTCTAAGTAAATTTTAAGTGATATATCTAAAAGTAACACAGTCCTCTCAAAAGAACAAAACACAGCAGTATCTGCTTCCCATCCCATACGTGGTCTTTCAGTCAAAGAAACAAGAAAGCCTCGGTCTACCACATCCCATAATTAAAATAGTGTAATATGTTACAGACATTAAAATAAGCTAACTTTTCAAAAACAAAAAAAATTGTAGATTCTCTGACAAACAAAAAAAACAAAGTTGATTTTTGACAACAAATCTAAATCTCTGACGGACTTAAGAAAGACCACCAAGCTTGTTTTTTCCTCCACAAGAAAACCTCTTAAAGAAGTTGCAAAATTGTTACATTGAAAGACAAAGCTTTTAAGCAATAATCAGGACAAATGTACTAGGAAAAAACACATGTGCACTATTAATGTGGGAATTGGGAGATTACATCTCTAGATACATTAAATAAAATACTTTTCAATTAACATCAAGATTTCTTTGCCCTCAAATTTCTCTAAGAAGCCAAAAATAATTTGAATTTCATAAAAGAGCTTCTCCAAACAGCCTAGCATCTGAGGACATAATCCCCCTCTAGGCTGTTCTTTACTCCCTAGCACATGATTTAGGGAAAATGTTACCATTCCTCCCTCCCCCTTCAGACGCTCTTGAAGGGTCATAAAGCTCCCTCAAACCTCTCAGTCCTACCACACAACAGTAAGGGAGTTTACAGCCTTGATTATCTGGGGTAATGCTCTAATCCAGACCATTGCAAACAAATGTTATAAAAATATATTACACCTCTACCAAATAACTTTTGCTTTAAGGTGATTTGTTTCATGGTTTGCTTAAAGACAGTTCGAACACATGCATGTGTATAACTCACTGCACAACACTGCTGATGCAATATTATCTCCATGAAGCCCAACCCGCTGACGTGTTAACCAGGGCATTTCTCACATTTCAAATGCCAGTTATGCAGCACTTTGCTCTTTCAAAGCACAGTACAGCGTATCTCGATCCCTAGTGCGCAAAACGGAAAAAAAAAACAACCCCAAACAAGCCCCCCACTTACCACACTGGATCTTCCAGACTTCACAGGCCTGTCTTAAAAAGTTTATTAAAACTTCTCAAATATTTATTTGTTCACTGTAAAATTTTTTTATATTTCACTTCTTTTAATGCCATAGAGTTTGCAGGGAAAGGATTAGGGGGCTTGCCAGTGAGATCAAGCACAATACTGCAACAGAGATACTCAATTTGAACTTAAGAGTCAATCACGTAAGTGACCCTCACCTAAAACTGAACCCTCCAAACAAACCAAATTATTCTTCCACATTGGAGCACTAAACCAAAACATTCAAGATCACTCCTTTCACCACCAATTTGGCTTGTACAGCCTAGTAAGTTTACACATCTAGGCAAATATAAAAGCAGGACTTTTGCTCTGTAAAAGGTGGGGGTAGGAGGAATTAGAGAGAGAGAGAAGTAAAATTCAGGGATGAGGGAAGAAAATTATGTAATACATTTCATCTTGCCAAGTTGCATTCACAAGACTGACAATTAGAAAGACATGTTTATTTAATAAATATAGCACAGAAGCTATTGAAAACCTCAGTGATGCTTACTTTTAGCAAGTTTATGTTTCAAGAGGCCCATTTTCCAACTGAATACATACGCTGATTTACAGACTGATCATAGAGGTCTGAATTCTATCAATCTGTATCTGACAGTTGCATATTTAAATGTGCTATTAGCCACCAATTCCTGGACGTATGTTTCTGCACTCCGATTGCTACTCCTTGGTGTCCATGTCCTTACATTCAAGTAAGAGTTAGCACCGCAACCACCCCCTGGAGAGACAGGCAAGGAATGACTGGGCAGAAAATGCTGCAAGGAGCAACTACACACCTCCTCCTTCACTCATCAAGTGCCATACAACTACATAGCCATGTCTCTCACTTCACCTCTGTGTTTCTCTCCTAAGAACTTTTTCTGTGACTCTCCTCCCGAGCTCCTCCGCACCAGAACTCCTCCTATTTGTACATGTCCTCAGAAGACTAATGAATGCAGTGGCTGCATTATCTGCATGCCACTAGTTGGAAATAGATCCAGAAAAGAAATACAACAGAACTGACATGACATTTTCATCTTTGCTCACAGTACTGACTTAAGTACTGAATCGCCTTCCACTGTTCTGTTTGCAGTCTGTATTTTTAGACTTCCAAGGATGGTATTTTCCTTTGTTATTGTACAAGATGTGCTAGGACTGAACAATATCATAATATAAGCAAAGAAAGCAAAAGAGCTTTCATTCAATTATGCAATACAGACACCCAGTATTTGAAGCTCTGAAATGTTTATTTAGGAGTAAAACATGTAAATAAGATCTTCAGAGTGCATTTAAGGAAGTAACAAGCTTTGTCTTAACAACTAGTATACTGAAATAACCCTAGGAATTATCTTGGCAGAAATTAGGAAAATTTCAGGTATAAATCACTGAGAGTAACTAGCAGTCCAACTGTAATTAGATGCTATTTAATTATTTTTCCTGACAGCCAGTAATAGCTTCAGAAGTTTTTCCTTTTAAATTATCCACTATTTTATCTAGAGACGATGACCTTGGAAGCACTTAAGCTGGCCAGCAGAAATTCTCAGACTACACTGAGGAATAAACAGATAGAGAAGAATACTATTCCTTAGATAGAAAAATATGTGAACAGTTAGAAGGAGATACAGAAGAAGTTTTTAAAGTAAAAGAAGATTTGAGATATGAATTGGAACAATCAGAAATTGAGGGTAATTTCCTATTGAAAACTTTGATACTTGCAAAATAATTGCTGCAAAAATAATGAATAAGAACTTATTGAGAGAAAGCTGTTTGCTATTTATAGGCTAAATGCCTAGAAAAGTAACAAAAAATCTGCGAGGAACAGGACTGGAATCTTTTGACCAGCCACAATGACGCTTCTTCAACAACAGTTTTTCTTTTTATTGTTTAAGAAACAAAAAAACCAAAACTGCCCCAAAACAACCCCACAAAAACAAAAAACACATGAAGATACACAAAAGAGAGGAGAACCACAGTCAAGTCAAAGCCATCCTTCCGGGACTTTACTGATTTTCAATACAGGAAGTTAATTTCCTTTCAGAACAGTTTCTGTCACATCTTCTCAGCCACCCCTCCTTGAGCTTCAGAGAGCAACAGGAGGTCCTCTGACTCCCCGAGCTACTGAATGCTTCTACCTTTTCCTAACTCAGCTTAATTTTCTCTCTTAAAGAGCATCAGAGCTACTTTCTTCACAGCAACTGACTGTTACTGCTGCCAGGGGGAAGTTAGGACAGCTCGAAAAAGAAAATGTCAGACAATATTGCCGTCCAAAGAAGAGGAAGTGGCTGAAAGATACAGCCAGCGTAAAAGCAGCCCCTGTGAAACGCCTCCTGTGTGGGGGTACATCTGCAATCCAAACAAAGGGAGCTTCATGCAGCTGGGATTCTGCAGCAATAGCCTTCCAACAGCTGAGCTGTGTGACTGTCATTGCATGGATTTTTAATACTCGCATAGCTTCAGAATTAAAAAAAACACAGGTAGAGTTCCGTAACAATGGAGGGCCTTTACTATCTTCCAAAATCTGTTATTACTATAATGATAGTTTTCCAGTATCAGGAAGATTCTTACATTTTCCAGCTGGCCCAGAGGAAACAAAAACTCATGGGCTGCCAAACCTTAATGAGATTGAGTTTGGCCACACTCATGTAACACTGAGCTTCATGCAGAGAAAATTTTGGGTTAAACAAACAGAAATGTGTTGTGTTAGTATTAAAGTATCAATGCAATATAGTAACTAAATCTATTCAAAAGAAAACAACCAACAATTCAAATGTTAATTTTTATGAATTACGTTGATTTCAGTGAAAGCAATAATAGTTTGCGTGGTATTTTAAAGAAAACAAATGGAAAAAGTTAGTAATCACAAGAACACATTATGTGATCACATTAATCTGTCTGCTTCTCACATGTCTGCTTCTCACTACTTCCCAGCAAAGTAGACTCTGATGGCATCAAACATTATAGGACAAACAGAGAGAATAGAAGTTCATATGCAGGACTTAAAAAGGGTTTGATCTTTTTAGTCCCCACTTCTTGGAAAGAACAAAAAGTTGGACATTCAGTTCATTAAAACTTAATTATTAAATTTTTCTAATTGTCAGTAGTTTGCCATCATTTAAACAATTAAAGTAAGCACAATTATGCAAAGCAGACAGATGTACTTGTGTGCCAGGATGCAGAGCTGGACATAGGTCATAAAAATACAACTGTGATGAGTATTACAACTCTTCCCAGAGTAATACAAAAAAAGAAAATGCTTCTCAAATTATAATTCTCAAGTGACTAAAATACAAACTTCTGTTCCATCCTTCTGGGTGCTTTAAACAACGATTTTCATGCCTCTTCTTTATTTACTGGTCACCTCCCTACCTAACAAACTTAGGAATGTTAATTGCTTATCAAGCTGCAATCTAACAGTGAAAGATGATTTGAACATTTAGACTTCCACAGACCACAGTGGTATGACAATCTGTTGGTAAGACATTCACATCCTCAGGGAACAAGTTATTAGCGTTCAGTGAAACACTATCCTAAAATAAAAAGCAAAAAGCAATCTAAATGTCCAGCCCCAAACTGGAGTCACTGAAGCAATCTCTTTGATGTTTGGAGCCTGTAGCCAAATCATCACCTTCAGATCCCTTGCCCAGGTGAAAGACTACAACAGGAGAGGTCAGAAACCTTAAGGTTTGGTAGGAAAATATCTCAAGAATTCAAAGACTAAGAAGGCTCCTAAGACTGAAACCTTACTCCACAAAAGTCTGCAAAAAGGCTTCATCAGTTATATCTTCAGTATGTGCAATATGGGTTGCTTACGTCTGTAGCAAAGTAATATAAACACATTGTGACAGTAACATGTGATCCAAAATACACACTCGAAAGCAACGTGAATTCCCTGGAGCAGGATGCAAAAGACATTCCAATCAAATTAAAAAAACTATATGTAGGTAAGATGGTAACACTTTAAGAATAGAGAACAATGAGAAAGAATCAGGTAAGAGCCACAGAGTAGTGGAAAGATTAATACTGACTTCAGTAATTTTGAGGTTCAGTTTGAAGAAAGAATAAAAACAAAGCAAACGGTCTTTGTAGGATAGCTTGCATGCACAGCAGGAAAACTGTAAAGTGGTTCCTAGCAACATTCCAGCAAAGCTATGTTAGAGGACATTACAAGTTGTAAAGACAAGCTCTCACAAGGTGAGAAATGCTAAGATGAAAGTAGCCTACACTTAATTCAATCCCCGGTGCACATATGTTGCAATGGGTCAATTAAAGTCACAGACAATTTTTACATGCAAATTTACTGTACAGAGGAGATGGTTGTTCAGAAATGCTCTGTTTTCAACAAACTACTTTCCTCATTGTTCAAAAAGAGATCTTGCAACACAGCAAGTGTTCTTCAAACCTTGCTGTGGTAACACATGTTCTTTATTTGCTCTGTAATGCTGATCTATTATGACAAAATGTAACATTACACATCTGTCTCAAAGGAGAGATTTGATTTCCAGCTGAAACACAACAGATGAATTTTCCCTATCTTTATGAAATGGAGAGGATAAATACACTTAAACTCTGTTCCCTGTCTTCCAATTAAGAGAGTTAAAAGACAAATCCTAGCTTGTGAATTTTGAGACACCTAGACCTGATTTCTCAGAGAAGAAGTTAGTTAGCACTTCTGATACAGCTGAGTGCTCACACTTCACCAACCACAAAGATTTCAAATCCAGCATTCAGAAATGAAGAAGACTAAATTAGTGACTACTTTTTAGAGCCTAGTTTAAGAGGCTTGCCTAAAACCACTGCTTGCAAGCAGGTAATACATAGATTCATACTCGAGTATAACACAGCCTTTGAAACTGAACAGCCTGAACACCGACACCACTTTCATCCTGCAATTAATGCCCCTCTTCATTCACTTGCAAATGTCTCAACAACTCATACCTACCTGCGCATCCCTCACCATACCACCCTGGCTCACTCCCAGCGCAGTCTCTCCCTGTGCCTTTCAGGAGGCTGTGCCCCTACAGCAGGGCACAACGTGTTACTGAAGTCCATAGCACAGCGCATGAGCGCAGCAAGGTTAGACTGACACTGCCTATACAATCCACAGCTTTCGAAGCTTTCGATTTGCAACTTTCTAATGCATTGTTTTGCTGTAAGCAAATCTTGATTTTCATTAAATAAGTGCTATCTGAGATGTATCAATGCCTTCCACTCTTCCTGACCAATCTGCAGACACTGCAGCACCCCACAAGCTTGGCTCCACACAAGTGCTCAACTTCGGACTATTCGTACAGCCCTAATTCTTAGTGCTTCACTTCCCTTCTTTGTTCTCCATTTCTCCTTACACTTAACCCCAGGCTATGTGCCCAAATAGCATGACTAACCTTTCATCCCCCGATCAGGATCTTATTTCATTCCCATCTGAACTAGAATCTCGCTCCTTTCCATAAGCTCTTTGCCTGAGAGAGGTCTAGTTTCTTCAATCACAGTTCTGGTAAATGGACTCTGTTCACCCAAACTAGAAAGAAAATTCACCCTCAGAAGTAGCTGACTGCAACTTTACAAAATTTTTAACATTGTTAGTTGTTGAAAGGGGTCACTGTATGTTTTCAATGGTCACCAGAACTTATTTTTC
Organism: Pipra filicauda; assembly: GCF_003945595.2. NCBI lineage: Eukaryota > Metazoa > Chordata > Aves > Passeriformes > Pipridae > Pipra > Pipra filicauda. Next base: position 3,227,317 of record NW_024105031.1, on the reverse strand, counting down.
TTCTTGATAGGGAAAACCAGCACCTTTTCAGATTTTAAAACCCTTCACCTTTTCAAAAGTGATCTTTTCTGGACAAATTGTTACTATAAAGTATTTCCATAACATAGATATATAAATACAAATAATGTGATATTAATTAATTATCTGTATAGATAATTATATTAAGACAGTACAAGTAATATATATAACAAAAATATTAAAACTTGCCTAAATTATAACAAATTAAATTATGCCTGGCAATTTCAACTGAAAGTCTGGAAGAGAACTCCTGCAATTTTAAGTGACACTTCCTTAAACCCAAATTTTTTATTAAAGGTTGATAGGGGGTGTGTGGAAATAGCCAGCTTTGCACAGGTAAGGCACACAATTAGGCAGACTGAAGATTAAAGTAGTTCTATGGGACTGCTACAAGTTTTAATCTTTCTATGTAAGCTTGAAGCTCCATATCAAGAATTCTGCCTCAAGCTACCTAACAGGTAGGTTTGTCCAAGATCAAAGAATCAATTCAGTACTTCAGTCACGAAGTTCCGCTTCAGGTTTTTAGTTTAGTTGTATACTGTTTTACAGGACTTGCAGTTTGTCTTAGTACAAGTAAATAGGAAAAAAAAAGATGAGATTTTAACATTTGCAGCTGATTCTAATTATATTCTGTGCATTTAAGCCAAAAGGCAAAGATACTTAAAATGATACAACCAACTCTAGATGCCATCTTCTATGTTCAAATTTAATTGTCTTCGTGAAGGCCATTTCAGAACCAAAAGCAATGATGCTAACACCTACCTATAACATATACACTATAAATTCTTTAAACTAGAGTTAAACTATTGAAAGCTGATCAAGCTACAAATAAAAATAGCTATAACTGAGAAAGCTTTCTACAAAGAAATATTTTAAAGCAGAACTACACAGTATTATAAACACTCATAAGTCTGGAATCCAAAATTTCAGTACATACATCTTTAATTTCTAGTACATTAAATATCTCAATAAAAGCTACACAGACTAAGATGTACATAAATACTCCTTTGGATGTGCATAGAGTTATTTTTTTTTCCATTAACAGGAACAGAACATACCAGATAAAATAAGTAGTTCAATAATTTCTGCATCTCCCAGATAGGCAGCAGCATGTAAAGGGGTCCTTTTCTCATTATCCTGTGGTAAGAGGGGGGAAAAAAGGTTTTATTTAAAATAAAAAAATATGTTTCAGCATTTTGTATGTTATGAAAAAACACTGCATAAAAGTGCATCTTCCAAATATTGTACATTTCATATTTTAAAAAACATAATTACTCTAAAGAGACTAGTCACATTTACTAAGACAAGCATGCTTCTCCCAGGGGAGCTCTTAACACCTTCATAGTCAACTGCTGTTTTTCTGATACACACAGATTGGCAGATGCTCATCACATCTTCAGATTAACCCATCAGTTATAAATCACCATTCACTTGTCTCCAGAGACAGGAACTTGAGTCTCTCCTACACTGGTAAAATGGTGTGTCATGTCATATGCAACAATTAGTGAGAAACATTTTCTTTGCAAAGTTTAAAGATAGTTTCGAAAGTTATTATTTTAATAGAAAATAGAAAAAAGGCTGGAGTGCATAGGGGCAAAAATATTGAAACCTGATTTCAACTGTTTTGTTTACTGTAAACAAGCAAAGAAAAGGTAGAGATGCAATTTATTTTGCAAAAAACACCCTGGAGGATGCAAGTAACACCCAGCACTTTTAATTAGTTCAGGCTGATCTAACATCCTTTGGAAGGTACAAGGATCTTACTCAGGCATACACAATAAATACTGATGAAGATTCTCTTTTGAAAGATTAGTACAAAATATTCCTCAACTCTTTCAGGATCAGTGCCATTTCCCCTGCATCAGTTTATAGCTTAATCAGAAAAATAAGATCACATCACAGTGAGTGATAAAAATGAACAAGAACCAACCAGTTTGCTCTCTGAGGGAAGGCTGCTGAGAAATCAGAAAAGAGACAGATAATCAGTCAGCATTTGGGTTCTAGCCTAAGCTCTACTTAGATGTCTAGATCTTTTCTGTAGAGTTTCAAGGGGCAAGGGATCAAGATTATATGCAGCAAGAAACTTTAAGTCACACGACACTGATATTAATTCAACTACTGTGTCCAGACCATCACAAAATTAATACACATTTTTTATTGACATTTTATTTTGAAAAGCATTCCTCTCCCTTACTAAAATAACTTTATTCAGTGAATCCTTACTTGACAGTTAGCATCACACAAGAATAAAATTAAAGTACATGGCAGGAGAGACCCAAGAAGTTCTTCTAAAACACGAAAGACAACTTCAAAACTTAGAACATTCAACCCACCCCCCTCCAAGAAAACATCATCACACACACAACCCCATGCCCCAAAACAACCTAGTGCTCCTGTTAGTCCCTGCTCAGAAAAAGTCAAAGCTACACAGTTCACCATCTTATCCATGTTTCCTAACAGAATTTTTTGAATTACACACAAGTCATTCCAAACTGAGCAGTGCAAACCTGACACTGATGCACCCTAAGGAATCAATACTACCCGCTTACCACTAGCACCACATAATGCCTCACCAATTTTTTGCCAGTATGTCTCAACTGCAGATTACACATGTAGGACAAAAAGAGGTAGCCTCCTGGCACCAAGGACTTGCTATCTATGCAAAAAAAAAGAAAAAGAAAAAAACCCTGGAAGCACAAGGGAAAAAAGAAAACCAATACATATACTAAACTTGCTTTCTCAGCTCCAAGACGAGTCAGTAATTAAAATCAATTTTCATTCCTCCAGTATGCAGAAGCAGAGATACTATAGGCAGCTAATATTGAAACCTTTTAGATAATGTTAAACATCCTGTAAACTACAGATTAAGGAACACAGAAAAATGAGTATGACAGTATACTGTCTGCAATTTCATCACAGCATTAGAGAAAGATGAGCCATGAGTACATTCTTCTGTAGACACAGCATTTACACAAGAACATGAACAAAAACTACACTCTCCCTCTAAAGGGCAAAACATTATGATTAAAATTTTCATCACACTTGTGTTGTTGCTTTCTTTGTTTTGGGTTTTTTCAGTTTTCAACATCTCAGTGACAGAAGTAATACAAGTAACTAATGAGATAGAATGAATTGGAAATCTTCCGATAAAACACTGGACAGAAGGGAGTTGTTTGTCTAGAAATACATTAATCACTAAGCCTGAAATATATTTTCCTGAAACATTCAGGGTCCAAATTTCAGATAAATTTCAGACACGCTTCTCCAAAAAATCCAACCTCTATTAACAAAAACCATTGAGCATCCTGAAATCACCAAGATGCAAACAAGAAAGCAGCTTAAACACAAGCAACATTTCCACTCCAACACTTCTGTTTCCAAGCTGTGAGTTTCTAGTCATGCAAATATTTCAGTTCTGCTGCTCTTAAGATGACAACTTGAAAAGACTCAAAGCCCAACTCCCAGTTCTGCAGCAGGGAGTACAAACTGGAAGCTTACGTATGCAGGAAGTTGGTGGAGATGCCCCTACTCTCTGCAGTGCTGGGATGCTCAGGGCTTGTCATCTTCTGGGTCACCTCCAGAGTTTGGTATTTCAACAATCTCAAGCCCCAGGGTATCTAACGACCACAAATATTCCACATGCTGAGGGTGCTTTGACAGAAGCCCTGACCTTTCTTTTCCCTCTAGTTTCACAGCTCACATTTTTTGGATGCTTCTAAACAATTTTTTTTTAATTTAACTTCTCTGTGTGAAAGTTTTAGGTTTAGTATTTAAAAACCTGGTTTTCAGAACTTGTTACAAAACCAGAAATGCTGCATTCAGCAACCTCTCATTCTCATTTTGTTCCATCTGAAGTCTTACACTTTGTTAGTGAATTTTAATAAATGAAATCTGACTAAACTGAAAGAGAATTATGTATTTTAAATGCTACTAAAGTACTATATAGACAAATTACTTTTTATTAAGAAACAGTAATCATTTGATGACCAATTTTCATCGACAAATACAAACTAATGCATATGAAGGATTACACTAAATAACACTGAGAAAGCTTTCAGCTTCAACAACAAACCTTAGAAGCAGACATCTTGCAGCACTGACACATCATACTAATATAAAGCACTGAGATATCATACTAATATAAATTCTGACCCTAGTATTCTTCCCTTAGTTTCATAAATTTAAATGACATTAAAAGAAAAATTTCAATAGAGAAGGGGTTTTGTACATAAAAGTCACTGTTACACAAAATGTAAAATCTAACACTCTTGGTACTATTTAATCCCAAATATCACAGTGTTGTGGCAGTATTTGACAACTCAGAAAAGCAAGTGTTGTGCCATCTTCATTTTCCAATTCAAAAATCTGCAAGGCAAATAGGACTATTACAACCCTAAATCAGCTGTAATGGTAAGTAAGGAAACAGATCAAGTTGCATTAGGCAGGTTTTACATAGTTGAAAGAGAACTTTCAGCTTTTTCAAACTTGTTGTTTCCAGTAGAAACAACAAAGAACTTCATATTCCCAATAAGAAACTCCTAAGTTTAATTCCAGATATTGCTCAATGCTGTCAACAAACCAAAAAGTAATAAAAGGGCTCAGTCCTTAAGGAATCAATTTTCAGAATGATAGTTCTGTGTCACAAAAAGCCCAACATCAGATTTATATTTGCCTTTGGATTGCATTACATGAAAAATATATAATCCTTCCATTTGCAGTACGCTCATTTATTAAGTTTTCCAAACATTTCCTCTACGCAGGAGTTTGTATAAGGATTACAACTTGAGAAATTCATAGAAGAAGAATGGGGCCTTATGACCCCATTAAACCCAAACCTGGAATAAGGTGACATGGATAGTGGTACTTAATAAACTCTCCTAACCTAGAACCACAGTAAGGCCACCTTTGTTTCATTTTACCTAAACTGGAAGCTTTAATTGCTTCACTGGTTATTTTATGGATCAAAACTTGTACAGTGGACAAACCTGTGCTAATTTAAACACACAGGTTTCAAACCTACCTCTTTTCAAAGAAGTAAGTGTCCTCTGAGACACAACAATTTATTCCTGATTTGTTTTGGGGTTTTTTTGTTTGTTTGTTTGTTTTTTTATTCCTGGTTTGCTATCTCAGCAATTGACTTAGAGTAACTACTTAAAAGTACAGAGAGATTTTTAAGCAGCTAGATGCTTTAAAGGCTGATTTCTTATCCCACACATATCCAGCAAGATTGCAGTGACCAGTCCATGGCTTCCCCAAGAGCAAAATTCATTTTCCCCTTCAAATAGTTCAACATCTATCGATCCAAAATCTTTCAATTAAAATACTTTTTGGAAAACCCCTTCATAAAAACTCCTCTTTAGCCTACCTGCTCTTCAAAACTAAATTCTGCAATAACACTTCAAAATACTCTCATTATTTCATGACTGCACTTACAAAATATCATTTAGTAGGTGTTTTGTGCTGTATGACTTGTCAGCTGTCTGCTTCCAGTGCCATCTGTTCCTGGCAGAAATCAACCCTAAATACACAATCATAAATCTTGAACGAGTTTCAATTCCAACATACCCTGTAGTAGCTTTAATAAACACTCCTTTTAAGTGCAACGATTTTTAAATATAACACTTAGTGCATTTTTCAGTTAAGTTAAAAACCATGACTTTTCAAGCAGCAGGATGGGTAACTCCTGGGTTCACAGATAATGTCTAAGAATATGATTACAAAGTATTTCTAATTCTCTCATAGGGTCCACTACCACAGAGGTCTCTCCCTGTGTGAAGCCCCAGTGCTACACTTGGGAGTCACCAGAACACGAACCATAGTTGCAGATTTTGCTACAGTTTTTAGAATTATCATCTGGTAGAATAACTGTATACTCTAACTGAATTTCTTTGTTCCTCCATACAAAAAAGAACACATTTAAATATTTAGCTTTTACATTTCAACTTTAAACTTCTCAAAAGTTTACTTTAGGTACTTAATTCTCTAAACCGGGTCACTAACTCTTTGGAAGTATGTTCAATCACAGTAGTGTCTTAAAAATACATAACTAGAATCTGAAAATTAATGAACTTAAATAAGAAGAAAAAGATTAAGTACTAGGCTTGTAATTCTGTGACAAATTAATTTTGTATCCCTACGCTACCTTGAGTGTAATTCATCTGCTATTTCTTTGGATTTTCCCCCAATATTTCTTAAGTCAATTCACAGAACTTTGCATTGTCAAAATTTAACACATTTCTAACTAATTTTATTTAACATATTTTTTGGAAGCAGACCTCTATTTTCCCACCATATTTCAGATTTAAGATGTATACCCAATATAGAGAGCAAGCTAACAAATTACACTAATGGTCTTCTGCATGCTTAAAAAGGGGAAGAAAGCATGCCAGTAAAACCAGCAATAACAGGTACTACATAGCTAACCACGATGTATCCTTTGAAGGCAAATAATAGATACATCATAGTTGAAAGGATTAGATTTGTCATGCTGACTTCATTAATTTCTTGAACTAATGCTCATGTGACTATTTGTATGAACACTTGTACTGCATTTGAAAGAAACTTTTTTTGAAAGCCCAGTATTAAACTTTCACTAGTAAGACTATCATTACACATCACATTTCAATGCATATCTTCTACAGGCCATCTCTTGGGGCAGAGCAAATCTAGACCTCCAAAAAAACTGGGGAGGAACCTTTGCCCTCTTGCTCATTAAGACAGCAGTGACCAATGACTCAATGGCCTTTCTTGTAAAGAACAAGAAAACAAAGTGGCTTCAGCAACAGGGGTCACATCAGCTGTAATCTGCCAAACCCCAGTGTTGTTTCTAGGTAAGACCTTCAGTACCAATTTAATAGTGCATGCTCTTTGACTTGATTCTACATAATAATAACAACAACAAAATTAAAAAACATCACACCGTGGACTAAACCACTAAATTTCATGAGTGCCACTTGTGACACTGTGAGCTTGTGGAGACCTTAAAAAAAGTGGATGGCAGAGGTAGGTATACAGTAGAAAATAAAATGTAAGTCAGAAGAGAACTACAAAGCACCTAGAAAAAGGACATAAAAGAACTGCTTTGGGAAAGACCAAAAGTTTACCTGAACGTAAGTCATTCTAAGCACGCATGTTTCTGAAGAGCACAAACTCACAACTTTCTAAATTGCCACAAGGAACAAAAATAAAAAAATAAAATCTCATAACAAGATCATTTTTAGTGGATCTACAGTGACACATAAAGCAACCAGAAAGCACTGTACTTCTAGCATGTTAGAAGAAAAGACTATTAGCCGTATAATTGCAAAGGAGACACTAACTCTCCTCTCCAAAATCTGATTTTCTAAGTATCAAAAATCAAACACTCAGCAACTGCAAATGGACAGATTTTGCATATGGGCACATTTCAGAAACTGGATAGTTTCTGAATAGAAGTTTAACTTGTCTGGATGAATGGGCAGAAGAGGGAAGCTCATGTTGAGTGGCATTAAAAAATACAGAAATTAAAAAATCTGATCTATTCTGATTTAATTACTTATGGTGGTGATAAAAGGTTAAGAAATTTGGCTATAAAAACTATTGAGCCATATTCACATTTCCACCATGAGAACTGAACAAATAAGAACAACAAAATGGACCTTGGTCAGTAAACCTCCTTCCCTGGGACAATAGGGTAGCTGCCATGGTGAAAGTCTTAGGGGAAAAAAATAAGTATCACCGACTGGAGTTTTAGAGTCTATAACAACAGTGACCAATTATAAGGCAGTTCATAACTGAACAACTGTTCTTTCCTTTTCTGACTGCTGGAACATTCCAGGAAATTGTATTTCTTCCCTAACAAAACTGAGGGAGTATTTAAGGTTTTACAGAAAAAAGGCAGGTCAAACATTTGAGTTTTACCTTTATCTAGAGGAGAGCAGAACAACACTATCTGTACAGCATTCCACACTACATGCCCACAAATGAGAATCTCCACCAAGGAGGAGGCAAGAAAGAATGGCCATTGCATGGTTTTGCTGTCTGGACATCCTTTGCAATTCCTCTTATATGCTGATGCCTCTAGGCATTTTTAAAATGGAATTTCTGTGACTGAATTTAAAGCTCAAGTTCACAGAACGGCACTAAAATCCATGGAAAATAACTTACTTCCCATTCAGCCAATGGTTATTTGTTTCTATTCAAATAATAACACTAAAACTGATAAAACCTCTATCTTTACCAAACCATTACATACAATTCGTACACAATGTAAAAACTTATAAATAAAAAGCATATTGGAAGTTTGGTTCATTTCTAAAATGCCTGAACACTAAAAGCAATCTGGTGGGAATCATTTAAAATTAAGCTTTTGCAGAAAAAATATCATTCATATATATATGATAGTGACATATTATACTGGAATATTAACCTACATTCAACCACTTATTAAAAATTCCTTTTTAGAAACAGGATCTTTCTAGTATTTATAACTAACACTTGAAAACACCTTTTATAAAAATTGCATAAAGAATATCAAAAGTCCAAGTTACACGAGCAAACATCAGACATCAAACTGCCCTTGTCCAAAAGACAATCTAGTCTTTAATATTGGCATTCAGCAGAACAACTTGAGAGGAAGAGGACAGGAGAAAGTTTGCTGTTCTAACTGTTATTGAATCCCAAACTTTCATGTCCATAGCAACTCAGGGAAGTGCAATTTTAAATATAATTTGACACTACACTCCAAAAAAAGATTGGTAAAAAAGGAACCAGAACTTAAGAACCATTCATGTTGTTAAATAACACTATTCCAGACATCTTTTAATAGAAGAGTTAACTTCAAATGCTAGCTGTCTTACATCACGAGAATTAGGCACAAAACATCATTCAGGTGTAACTATTTGAAGCTCTGTCCTCTTAAAACAGTGGCCCCAAAGAAAAAACACACAAAAATGAAGAAAAGTGAGTCACATCTAGAGCAAGGAACAGCTATTGAGCTTCAAACTCCACCTAAGATTATGACTGCTAGGCCTCACAGCCAGCTAAACTCTTAATCAGAAAATGAGAGTAAAAATTTCTCATTTAAACATGTACACTTAAAAAAAATACAAGTTATTTTGAGATGTTTTGGTAGACATTTTATCCTTATTTCTCACAACTAGAAAGATACACAGCAAGATTTTTTGACTTGTAGTCAAGTATTTCAAGAAGCAGACTTTGAAACAACTAAACATCTCTGTATTTTTCCACTTCCAAGTAATTCACCTCAAAAACATCTATCTTCAATTTTTCTTTTTTTTGAAAATACTAAGTCAGGGTGCTTTTTGGAAATAGATGTCTTCACATACCCTTTAACCTTTATGTTCCCTGCAGGTTTTGTAATGTTGCCATTAAAATTCTGCTGGTCAGGTTTTTGAACCCTTACACTGAACAAGCACAGCCTGTAAGAAAAGCTGGACCTAGGTGCTTGTTCTATAAAGATATCTACATAAGAGTTTTACATGCTATGTAGATGTTTTTACATAACATATAAATGTTTTTGGCTAAATTATAAAGGCTAGGATTCCTTGTGGGTGAATTCAAGCATTCATTTGGGTATTGGATAAGGATCTGAATAACTGAGCAGGTTTTGTGAGCTGCTCCTTTTCACTGAAAGTTCCAACATCAAGAATTTGGTCCCATTTATCACTACTAAAGGTTACTGAATTCTTGCCCAATACACAGAATGAATAAAGAGCTATTCTGTACTCTTTGGTAAGAGCAACTTGATCTCACAGTGCAGCTGAAACATTTTGGATGTATTTTCCTTACTTTAACTCAGGAACAAAAATAGAGCAATCTTTAGGACCAAGACTATTCATTGATATATTAGATCACTGTGAGGAAGAGAACAAAAAAAATTAATTGAAATAAAAAAATACCCACCCATAAACCTCTACAATGTTCAGAACTCAGCTGTATATAAAAACCCTCAACAAAAAAACCCCACAAAAAATAAATCCAAAACCATAAAAACACCCCCAAAAAACCAAACCAATAATATATCCAATAACCAATTAAAAATACTTTACCTTGGCTTTACCCTTCCCAAATGCCAAGTATATAATTTGTAAACATTTACCTGGTATATATAGCAGAAGAAAACCCCAGCTTTAAATCAGAATGCAGTTGCTGGGAAGAAAAACTATTAACTGTGAAACTATTTCTGAAAAAACAATGAAAAAACAATGGATTTTCCATAATGAGAGCACAGTGATGTGGAGCACATTACATAACCCAGCCTGTGCTTGCAGAGTGGGCTGCATGAGGGACACTGACTGCCTCATCTTACAGTGTCATCTATCTGTAATGTTTGAGGACACAAATAAGAAAATATGCCAAGAGAGAAAACAGTACAATACAGGCTCTGTTTATGCTCCAGTGAAAGATCACACACCACACTAGGTAAGGTATGCACATCTCCAACACAGTTTAAATCCAGCACATTATGTTCAGGCCACTGACACTTTTGTTCAGAAAAGCTGGGGGTTCTGCCCTTTTCATTGCAAAGGCAAGTGCTTGAATGACATCGTCCCATGTAAAACAGATAATTGTCTCACTAACTGCATTGTCTTGTTGACAGGAAAAGATGGGGTTTTCAGGTCTATAGTCTTGGCACCTCTTCTTGGAGCAAGCAAAAACATTTTCTTGGTGTGTGTTACGTTAAACAGCTTCATAAAGTAAGGTCATCTAGTTGCCATACGCAAAGTCCTTCTGTTAAGGAAGGAACTCAAAATAGCATATAACACAATCTGTGCTAATACAGAGGCAAGAAAAATCCTGCAGAATACATCTATTCTGAAGAAGGAGAGTAAAATGAGAGTAAGAAAAACTTCCACCCAATAAGGGTCTACAACAGAAAATGAAAAGTCCCCACACTGATCACAAAAGAAACCCAACAGAAAGCCTCTGCTAGTGAGGATCAAAACTCCTCTAAAACTGCCGGTTACCTTCGGATCATAGTATCTTACCTGGACTATTTCTTAGGCTAAGTGGACACAGGATAAGCTTAGAAGATCACTGTCATATAGGAAGAGCTTGCAGCGACTAAGGCAGGACATTTGCACTCCTTTGAGATAAGAAGTCAGCATCATATAATTTATAAGTTACCATAATTACGTATACACACATGTATATAACTCGTATTTCATGCAAATAAAAACTGAAATTAAATTAATGATCAAAAAGGATAATAATAAAGTAGGATTTTAAAAGATTGAAAAGAGAACAGAATATCACAGGTTTTGGAGACAGAAAGGCACAGGCTGATATCACAGGCCTAAGAAAATGCCCCCTCAAACTTCATAATCCAAACAGGTATTGTATCTGAACTTTTGGGGTATACTCTTCAGCAAGATCTCATTGCAGTGACCTTCCAGTTCATTTCACCTGACACCAGTACGAGCCTTTTCAGGTCCTACCAACAGCAAACAAGAGTCCTCCTCCTTGGGCATTTATGGGATAGCCCTCCCTACATCACATAGAAACAAATGAGAAACACTTTCTTTTCACCATTTTTGATATACATCCATCCTTTATTGAAGTAGATGTAAGGAACTTAAAATGCCTATCTACCTCCTGTAGAGCCATGAAGGGCCAAACTGGACAAAGGAAATTATGTTTACTGATAGCATATTAGATACTCCACAGCAGATATGTAAGATAGATTCAACTGTTTGCAAAGTGGAGAAAATTGTCTTCTTCAAAGGTATGTTGCATACACATAAAGAGTTTTCTCCCAGAAAATTACTACAAATAATCAGTAAATTCAAATCCTATCTTGCTTTTACCAGTAAGGCATTCTTTAATGACCGTGTCCATGTTGGAAGCTAATGCACATTAAGTCTATTGAACTTTTTTTCTTTTCTCTGCTCTTTCTTTGGGTATGTTCTGTTCTCAAATACCAATCCTTTGCATGTCAGGCACAGCAACTGGCAGGAGTAACTCCAGTAAGCTCGTAACTATTCAAGACCTTGCCTCTAGCTTGTTTTGTAAAAGCAGCAGGAAATGTAGAACTTTTATTATGCTTTGAAGGTTACAATCTTAAGCAGTAATCACTAAAAGTAAAATGGCAAATTAGACATGATCTACAAAATCATTATCACTAATAATCATACTGGAGACTCAAACACAAAATTCTTGAAACACTTTTAAATTTTAACTAATTATTCATGGTGCTCTACATCAATGACAATTTTTCAATGTTGAAGAAATAACAGCGACTGAAACAAAACCTGTCTCTCAAATCTCCAATTACTGTAAAAGAAATTCAGTCTTCAGCCAATACAGTAAAACATTGCCATGCAGACATCCAAGCTCTTTTGCCCAGTTTAGCAAACAGTAAAACCACATTAGCATAGAACTAGGCAAGCTTACTAGACCTGATGAGAAGGATATGTTAGCCTGAGTAGCACACCACCCTAATATTAATTCATACTGAAGTCTCTAAAGAATAATTCTCATTACCTGCACAAGGCGGCACCATGACATGTGTAAGCACAATATTCTTTTCAGAGAGTCCTACCCTTTGCAATGGTAACTTTTTGAGAGCTACTGTCCACAAAACCCGCTGTACTGAGTAGCAATTTGCTGATGTCAGTCAGATTATCCCATAGCTCTGTTGAAGGCTTGTTTGTATCACTCTAATAGGAGTGATAACTCAATACATCTGAAAATCTCATTTGCAGAGGCTAATTAGAGTGTTATTGACATGAAGCAAGGAATTATTCCTCTTGGAACTGGAAGGTTTCTCTCATTAAGCATTTCAATTCTGAAGAAAAATGCCTAATTATACATTTGTATTTAAAACATCTTGAATCTATTTCTACACCAGAAGAAGAACTCAACACCATTTGGATGCACTTAATATTGAGGCTGAAAAAGATGATTCAGTATAAACCACTAAAAAGAAAGTAAGATATCTGATTAATCGTTACAGATGACAGGCTTGAAAAACATTCCACACTAATGAACAGGAAATCCACAACTTTAAAGTTAAGTTACAGTAAATAACTTCTATATTATGAATTTAAATCTGCTTTGAGTAGCTGGTGGATACTGTTTACAATATACAAGTGGCAGCAAGTTCCCACTACACTTGGAAGAATTAGCCTCCTAAGTTCTCATTTCTGAAATCAGTCAGGTTTCAGATCAATGGATCAAACAGACTAATATCCAATCCTTTAGAAGCAGAAGCAGCTTTCCTGTAGAAAAAGCTTCCCTACATTCCCTGCAGCAAAGTTTCTTCTTATCTCTTCAGATACATAACACGAATATTCATGTTATTAAGAACTCAATTCTTTAACAAAATAAACCCTGGACACTCCCATATGGTAGTCCAGAACTCCACCTCCCACTTTAAAAATACCTCATTAAAACTTGAGTATGTTTAGTGGCAAGGTGTTTTACAAGCTTTGTGTCTTCTTAATAGAGCACCACACACATTGGCCTGTGCTATTCACAAAATGCCCTTCTAAAACCAATTCCTAGACTTTCTTAAGTCTAAAACCAATTCCTTAGACTTCCTAGACTCAATGTGGAGTTCAGCTCCACATTAAAACCTGATGCATGGCTGCAAGTTCTGAGCAGCCACAACCTGCTCCTGTCTGCACAAGGCCACAAACACTCTCTCTAAAACCAGAATTCTTCACAGAATCTTCCTTCTGTTTTTCAGATACAAAGAAATTTCAATTAAGTGGACATGTTATAAAGCAGGAGAGTCTCATATGACTCATCATTTCGTCAGGCTGATCACATAGGAAATGGGGGTTCCTGATTGTGGTGGAAACATTTAGAAAGTTTAGTACAGAGACTGTCTAGAAGCAGGAAGCATTGACATGCACGTTGGAAAAAAGTCCAAGCAAAAGTTTAAGGAGAAAGAAATATCTTGCTTTTGCTCTAGAGCTTTATTTTATTAGAAGTCTGTGGGCAAGCAGGATAGAGAAGATGAGCACCACCATTAGTCTCTGAGATTATATACTGTTTTCTTCTCTCCCATACATTTGCAAAATATATTTACATTTACCTCACCCAAAATGAAAACATATCAAATTAAATAAAGCCATCAACTATTTTAAATGCCTCTATCTAATTACAGATGCTCTCTCAGTTCTTAATAGAGATCTATTCCAAGTAAGAGATAGGTATAATTATTGTTATTTACATAATAATAAAAATCCTTCAGTAAGAAGTTAGCAGAAGGGTATGAAGGTACACAGAGCTTAGTTTGTGATTTATGCCCATCGTGAGTTCACCTGCTCTTTCTGAGGTCTCACAGGCCTCCCTTTGCCCAATATGAGAATTCTTGGCCTCTGCTCCAGCATCTGAAGCTGGGTTCCAGGCAGAGGCTGCCAGGCAGCAGCTGCTGCCCTGAGTAAAGGTCTGTGTTTCTCAGCAGTCTATTTTACTGGAGGAATTCTCTGTATTAGTGTTTGTTTATACAGGAATGTTTTATTTCCTCTCTGACCTCCTGCAGTTACTTCAAAGGACTGTTCTCTCTGTCCTTTCTTTATATGCCTTCTGTTGTTGACACCAGATAAGCAACCATACTTTATAAGCTCACATTTTTTATATAACTGGTATGCACTTATATATAGGCATACACACGTATATATGTGTTCTTTCAATATACAGTTCTTATTTGCAAGTATATATGTCTTCTTTCAATACAGAGTTCTTATTTGTAGGAAAACTTACAGAGAATCCCTGTGTTTAATAATCCAAGGGATGAAACTGAATTAAAATAACTAGTACCAAACTCTGTTATAACACATCCTATGTTCTCACCATGTTAAAAAGTCTTTCCAACTCACAAGTACCTGTAATTTTATCCCCTAAATTCTGCTACACTCCAAATTAAAAATAAAAACAGATTACAAATTATATTCATCCAAGCAGAAACCTTTCTAGAGGAAAAAGAAACAGCTTCAACGTAGAACAGAATTTCAAATACATAAATAATATAGAAAATTAGCAAGCTGTCTAAAAATAATTTTTCTTCTAGATTTGATTGCCGAAACATGAAGAGATAAATATTAAGAACCACATGAGCTATAACAAACACTCTATAAAAGATGGGAAACTAAATTTGCCTTTATTCTAATTATCTCTGAGGAAAAAAAAGTCTTCTCAATATAGAAGAAAACTTACAAATATTTCTATGCACTTTATTAACACCTCAAAACTCACCATTTTTCCCTAAATACTTCTTTGCTATGATTAGAGACTCAGCCTATTACAACACTTTTGGAAAGAAGACCTTAAATTTAAAATTCATTTTAATAGGTCTAAATTGTGCACTCCTCCAAAATTTTACTGCAGCTACATTTTCACAGTGTCAGTCTAGATAGTTCAAGTTACAATAACTATAGCGTCTCTTTATTAAATGATTGCCTGCAACTAATTAAATCAGCAAAAGACTCAATTAAAAAAAGTAACCAATAGTTTTAGAAAAAAAAAACACGCTAGATCGAAACTCTAGCAATGGTCACAGTTAAGAAAAGTTCATAACCTGATCTATTAATATAGGAACTAAAAAAAATAAAAAAAAAATGGGCTTGTCAGAATATTTTACTATTTTCTGTGTGTCTTTTTAATTCTTCCCTCACATTCAAATCAGCAAACCAAACAGTATGTCTGTCCTGCCAGGAAATACAATAAGATGCTGCTCCACGGTAACAAATATGTTAGTGCGAGCTCTTGTTGCCAACTTCAGTTGCCAATGACAAAGTCCTTCATGTAAATAGTCTACTTTGCCTGCAGGAACCCGACAAAATAGTTACCAACACTGGATGTGAGGCATGTCTGGGACAAACAGACTGATTAGCAAACCCATAATCTCACCTCTTCAGAAACACAGCCTGAAGAGCTAAAAACTGTGCACAGTTCCTGCTTAGCCTCTGCTACATTACACTAGTTTTTAACTACTATTTATTCTCACCAGTTTAGGTACAAAAACCAGAGGGTGGCTTTGCTCTGACTGCCAGAAGCTTTATCGAGTAACAAGAGGTATGAATTGGCCTGGAAAATTATTTCCCTGCAAACACACTCTGAGAGGACCAAATCTCAAACCATTATGAATAAACCCTTCTCTGATCAATGGTCACAGCATTCCTGAAGTGGAAAGGAGTACCATTCAGACATGCCTGTCTTCCCATTGCCTTTAGCTGGTCCATGCAGATCTCTGAGCAAAACTGTCATTTTGCTCCCCTGTTCTCCAAACTATTTTCACTCCTTGTTTAAAACACCCTCTCTGAACCTCTCCCTCATCAAAAGCACAGAAACAAGGTACTGCAGATCAACTACCACTATTTGAAAAGCATCCTGTATTAACCTGCTTTGAGGGACTTCTTCCAGTTGCCCCAACCAGCAAATTCTTACACTTAACAACAAGGCACTGAAAACAAAAGGCATAGCTCAAACACTTTACACATGGCAATTAATGCAGAAAGAGGTTTTTAGAAGCATAGTTAAGTCAAACGGAAGTGAATTTGTAGTTGTATGCATGTACCCTTTTTATAAAAACAAACAAACAAAAAATCCACACTATTAATTGGTAAAATAACTGGTTACAGAAAGATAATGAACACAAAAGTAAGAAAATACCTAATGATTATTTTTACCTCGCTATGCATTATGGTTTTCATTTTATCTGTTTTCAAGCGAGTTCATGATATTTATTTACATAAGGTTCTTTACACTGAGAGATATTTCAATATAATTGCTGAATTAGAGAGCAATTACAGTTTTCCACAGAAAAACATATAAGAAAATTCTTTTAATGTATCAAATAGGTATAGGATTCATTTGTATGACCAGAACATTTAACTGTATTAAATTCTGTAGTATGTTCCATATTGTAGCCAGGTAATTCAGGCTTTCCTGTTCTACGCTGCTCTCTCAAGTATGCAGAAAAACACCTGTTACTCCAGTACTTCAACTGATAAGGTTAAGTATAAAGATGAAAGCCAGGTGACCATACATTTATTACCTATTTTTTCAGTTTAACCTCTTTTAGGACTTTGGTGACCAATACTATCATCACAAAGAATCTTTACTGCTTTTTAAACTTTAATTTTCATTATTCATTTTTAAATTACTAGTATATTTGACACCCTTAATAATCTAATTCTCCTGGTACCCAGATCTGATGCTGTATGAGGAGTCCTAGACTTGTCACTAGACTTAACAAACCAATTTTCTTACTCTTTCAGTATATGCAATGACCTGCAGAGTAAGATAAACAAAAAAGAAAAAAAAAAGGAAATCAAATAAGATGCACATTTTACCCTAGAACAACATCCAGCAGCATTGTCCTACTACGCAAATAACACAAAGAAATTCTGCAAACCCACATTTGGCAGGACTGGGAATGGAGCCCACATCTCAACCGCAACAGTCATCCATGCAGCAACCCTACTGCTCAAAATACCAGTCAGACACATAAACTTAGCTCTCCTGTTTGTACCTAGCACTTTGGTGCTACAGGATCATCCACCTTGTCAATCCCACCAACAAAACACGGGCTTTATGGGCAACACTTCATTGCTGTCTAATACAGGTGGGGGTTATGGAGGGCACACAGAAGATAATTTCATTCTATCGTGGTTTTTTCCCTCTTCTTCACAAAATAGTAACACAGGTGAATTTTTATTTACTTTGTGGTTACTTACTACAGGAAAGAGACATTAAATTAAGAGCTGTGCTGGATGGCCAATAGTTCAGAATAGAAATCATACAGATAACCCTGATGGCTCCAGAGTACCAATGGCTGTAACGGTACAATATGAGGAATTTCACTTTCCATTATTACATTTTATGTTGGAAAAAACACACCAACTCACATATAAAGCAGCTTATTAGAATGTGTCATAGTTTAAATCTATTTTAGTCTCACAAAGCACAATATAAAGTTAGATATAGGTACTTCATGTTTAAATCACTTGTCACATATGTCCGTATTACTATTTTAAATAGGAACAGTGAGCACTTTTGAACAGAGAGAGATTGGTGTGATTTTGGGATTCCTTCAAAAAAAGTGCTTGTTTGGCTTTAGCATGAGAAGAGCAAGGGACACACTGACAGCAGTCCCGGAGAGGATCAGATGTTTATCCCCTCAGCTAAGATCAAGTGCAACGGGGTTTTAAAAACTGCATATTGGATTACCCAAACTATCAATTTTCCTAGCAAAAAATAGTATCCTAATAGGTCTTAGGTCTAAGATAAGGAAAAATTGTTCTGATTTTGAACAATCACTTCAATAGTCAGATTTGCAACCTTTAAATCAGTTTTTGACAATGCACTGGTCTTCCCTCCACAGAATTATATTCTTAAATAATAGCTGAGAAGAAATATTCCATTTTCACGATCTTTTAAACTGAACATACATCGTAGGAGCTTTGACTACAAACAGAAATGGCACAGTTTACAACAGTAACAGGTCTCCAAAACTTTAAAAAAAAAAAGCTCAAACGAACACTGATTTATAAAATGCAATGCTGAAATAATTTAGTTAGCTAAAACTAACTGCTGAGAAGTACATAAAATTCAAACCAGCCCCACTAATCTAATCAGCAAGAGCAGGAAACGTTGAGGATCCCCATTAACTAATAGAAATATTAAATGTGTCCATTATAATGTAAGATTTTCCTTTCTGTCAAGTCTCAAAAGCTCAGGATGGTACCAAGAAATAATAACATTTTTTTAAACATACATATATACACACACATATACATACAGAGCATAGCAAAAGCCATGCATATAAAAGAAACTAACCAGTCTGACATATGGGATGTGTGTGATTTAAGCCTGATTCATGAAACAAGCAGCTACAGTTACTCAAGCTTTCTTGGGGAAAGAGGAGGGAGAAGCAATCCCTTCCCTTCTGTTTTTTCCATTAATTAGACCCTCAGGAGAGTTCACCTTCCAAACAATCCATTTGAACAAAGTTCCTATAAATCAGTTTTATCTATAAAAAGCTGCACGTTTCCATCTTGCAGAGAGGGTAAGGCTTTTTGAACCACAGTTTAAGCAGACAGGGATACACTCAATTTGCTCTTTCTTCACGAAAGATTACAACAGCAGACAGAATACAATACATAGTTTCTAAAACTAAACTGAGCCTGTGACT
The DNA here is from genome assembly GCF_003945595.2 of Pipra filicauda. Classification (NCBI taxonomy): domain Eukaryota; kingdom Metazoa; phylum Chordata; class Aves; order Passeriformes; family Pipridae; genus Pipra; species Pipra filicauda. Next base: position 3,208,155 of record NW_024105031.1, on the reverse strand, counting down.
CAAGAGGCTGGTGTGGCATCAACAGAGAACAATCTTCTTCCTGAAATAGTCCATTTGCCATCTGTACAACTTACAGTTACACACAGCAACTCATGCTATGAGAGACCACCCATTTCAGAATGTCTCTAAATATAACACTATGGTAGAAGACATCATCTGTTTTAAGAGTAATGCTCTAATATAGTCCAAACTGGATGCAATATTTAGATACTACCATAACATCAAGCAGTTACCACAGCCTAGCTTTGGGAAGCCAAATACACAGATTCAATTCACTTAGCTTTAAAAGTGAATTAAGCCAATTGTGATTAATGTTAAAGATAAAATATCATAAAAGCAAGGAGGTAAATTAAGTTGGATGATAATAGAAAGGAAAAAATTACCCACATTTCATCACTAACAACTTTCCTAGATGCATGTCACTGTCACAACAAAAATGTACAACAGCTCTATCTTCAGTTCACTTCTGGGCAAAATTAATTCACAGAACACTGCTAGGTCTCCAGTTACAGAGTCCAGCCCATGCACAGGGGAAGGGAGGATGGAAGGAATCTCAACTATTAGAATACAAACTGCAAAATAATTAGTTGCTCTTGAGAGGGGGAAATGACTCTTCAGAGAGAGTCATTCAATTCTGGAATTCAAACAACTGTACTGAAGCACTTGGATAGCAAAGTGGAAAAAAATCCAACATATACACTGGTCTAATACAATCCATAATGGTCAAAACAGTATATCATAATCTTTCTCTTTTTTAGTAAATATAAATAACTAGGAATAACTTCATTTTCTTCACTTTTCCCTCCTTCTGTCTACAACAATTTGTAACACATAACTATGGGAAAAACTTTGGATCTAGACTATGCAGAGATATATTATCTCCAGCCAAGTACATACAGCCAATGAAAAACCCAGGAAAAGAACAAAATACACACACAGACAGACACAAAGAAAAATCCACCAGGCAGTCTACTTCATTTCTATCAGACAATGGGAAAATTCATATGCTTGCTTAGTTCCAACAAACAGCATTTAAGGGATAAATGTAAACATAATATTAAATACTGTAGTAGACTAGGATTGCCATGGTGTGAACCAGTGCTCATGCATGATAAGCATCTGCCAATGCTGAAGAAGGTGGCTGTGAAAAAATTACATATTTGTCATGCATGGATTATAACTACACCTTGGGTGTTCCTAAGCTACAGTGCATGTATTTTGTTAAAGGAAGGTGTATAAACAGAATGGAATTAATAAAAAATAAGTATAACATAAAACCCTCCAGATTTTGACTATTCCACCTACAATATAACTACATGGCAGCACGAAGTAACTCTCTTCAAAGGCAGCAAGCAATTACAAGCTTTCCTATTTAAGCACATCTGCTGACTTTCTATTTATTTGCAACTGTTCGACAAAATTTGAGAAAGAACAAAACCCAAAACCACTACCACATACATACTGAAATCCAGCAGAGGTTTTTGTAATAGATAATTAAAAAAAAACACAGAAAGATAATAAACTTAACTTTGTTTACAAGCTCCATAGCTATGAATGCTAAACCTGACTTCAACACATGGATAATATAAAGAAACAATACTGACTAACCACCTTTTAAAAATAAAAGTGGCAGTGTGAGCAGAGCATACACATGTAGAAGGATACACAGCTAATGCTCTCATAACTAAAGAGAACATTAAGTATTTTCGTATTATATAATTCATCGTACAATCTTGCTTAAGGACATACAAAAATATTGAAAGAGAAAAAAAAGTCTAACCTTATCAAACAAAACTTTAGATTGGACAGTAAGTTTGCTTGCATAGGGTCCTACTCAAGCTCTTCAAGACTCCCTTATACTGGGATTTTTCAGCTGGCATTTCTCAGCTACAAATTCTGCAGAATGCTTTTACATGTCAAAATAGAGATACCAAACTAAATATCGGGTTTTGGTTTACATCTCTCCAGAAGAAAGTGTAAACAATTATCACAGTCTTAAATGGGCCACTAGGTAGCATCTAGATGTTAGCCTTTGTCTTCAAACATCACTCTTGTTCTGGTGCATTTGGAAGAGAAACACAGGGGTCATTCGGAGTACATATATTCCTGTGGCATTAAGCCCTAAATGGTTTGTGTCAGTCTGCTATAATAATCAAAGCAATTTCTAATCCATGTGAAGAGTTTATGCTATATTATCTGGCATAGCGTCAAACATTAGAACTAGAATTTTAATAGCAATACAGTAACTGTATGCTGTTCAAATCTTGAATTTCACCCAATAGAACAAACTCAGTTTCATTTCAGTACAATTTTGACACCTGCAGTGCTTGAGTTTGCAGCACCACTAATAGGACATATAAATCCAATTTCTCATTTATACTAATATAATCATTAGGCTTCCCTTTTTAAAATCCATTATCAAACCAACCTACTGAAACCACAAGTTTACTATTTTCTTATAATTGTCTAATGTATACTATATGCTGTATTCAATTTAAAGAGAAGTCTACATAGCATCACACTTAACCAGTCTAACTTTCTGTAAGTTAGGCTGATGCAACTGTATAAACAAACTTTTCAGTTACCTAAGCACTGCAGAACTAACATTTACTAATATTTGAAAAGAATACAGAATTAGGTCTTTACTATCAACACAAACCCACAAAGCTATACTCCTGCTTCCAGTATTAAGTGTATGCATAGGCTTTACTCAGTACATAAATTTACAGCTCAAGAATTAGCAGTTTAAAAGTGATTAGTACAGCTAAAAGCTATACCGAAACAAAATTAAAACATATTCAAAGATAATGATTTTTTGTTTTACCTGAAAATTAACATCTTCTTTCTTGAATATTAGTGCTCGAACTTCATCAGGATCTCCATTAAATATAGCTTGAACCAATGGTGGCTGAAACAAAGCAAAAACACAGAATAAACCCCCATTTTAGGTTTTAGTGATACACATACAGTTTTTTGATACATAACAGAAACACAAGATAATGATAAAACAACATCCCAGGCAGTGAAATAAAGAAACCAGCAAGAGTATTCAAAATCAAAAAAAATTCCAAGTTCTAAAAACCTCAAACACACAGACATAATCTAAGCCATAAAAGACAGAAAAAAGAGTCCAGAGGACAAGCTTATAAGAGCTGAAAAAGCTGAAAAGGGAACACCTCATAATAACATTAGGGTTGTTCTTACGTGCTGCAAATTCTATATAGCATAAACAAACAGTGCCCTTTTGCATTAGCAAGTGACTGAAGTTACTGCAAGTCTTTCACCTGTTCAGACAGAGTGGGAAAGCAAAGTGCATCAGATAAGCATGGTAACAAATTCACACAGGCATATCTATTACTAAATATAGCAGGATTTCTTAGTAAGTAAGAAAAGCTGCTGAGGTATACTAGCAAGATTTAAGCCAGTCAGTTGAAAAAATAAAATAATTTGAAGCAATAAAAGCATAACCCCCAGTGTTGATAATTTCTAGAAAGTGGTACCTTGAATCTAACAGTTATATCAAGATTGTGACTTATGTTAATTTTTATTTTAGCTTAGAATTTCTCTTGCTTAACTATATACTCTATCAGTTCTCAAAATAAACACAGTATATTATTACAATACAGTGATCACATCTGTTCCTAAAGTGGTACTGCATAAATGTACCATTGAATTGAGGAGTGGAGCAGGGAAAATCCATTTCTTTCAAATTCATTTCTCCAAGCCTTCTAAAAACCCTTTGCTATTACACAAGAGTTGAGACCTTTTATTGCTGCACCACAGATAAAGTTGTAAGAAAAAGAACAGACCCCTTTCAAATATAAAGTCTACCACTAAGTTTCAGCTTTTTCCATTCTTAGTAAGGCAGATTTTACCACCTTGCCTTGTTTCAACATTGTATGTATTCATCCTAATCTTAGGAAAATAACTATTGGTATTTGCGACAGCATCATAAGCAGGAAATATGCCAACAAACAACATGCCTTACCAGCACATTTCCAGAGGGCGATGGACGTAAAGATAAATTTTCCTGAGGCAAATTGGAAATAAATGTGGGAGAATCATCTTCCTCCTCCTCCAAAACAACAATACAGACTCGACTCATTCGAACCGTTTGAGTAAGCAAAAGCAAACAAAAAAATGCTAGGAGCGGTATTTTTGGAACCAGACGGCAGGTATAGCAGCAGGGACCATAGAGGAAATACCTTCACCTGTTTCACATGCCCTCACAAACTTGCGAGTGCTACCGCTGTTGTATTTGCATTTAAAAAGGGACATTCCAATCCCCCCTCACATTTCATTTTTCAGATTTAAGCACCCTGAGACGTTCAAGACACTGCTGAAAAAAAGTTGTTCTTTTAAAAATAAAAATTCCCTAGGCATCGAAACCACAATAACGAAACTGTGGAACAGCTGATAAAAATATCCCAAGATCCAATTCCATTCGAACAGCACTCACTGTCGCACACAGCTGTCCTTTCACGAGCAATTCTGTCTTTGTTAATGTCACAACTTCCACAGCGTCCTTCTACCCCCACAGTGAAATCATTGTTGCAGAAGACACGACTCGGTCCTACCGAGGACAGAACAAGGAACAATTGCCCCGAAAGAGGCGGCCGCAGCTATTCCCCACTCCCGCAAGGTCAGTTTTAAAACAACCGTCGCAGCCCTTCTGGTGACTGAAAATAAACGCGCCCCCTGATCATCCTGTCGTTCTACAGCTTCCTCTCTCAATGCCACAAACAGCCCGGCCAGAAAAACGCATCTCGGTTCCAGCAGCTATTCAGGACCTGCTTAGAGGAAAATAATTCTTTCCCATGCAAGAAAAAGAGCTGCAACGTGCAGCACGGCTGCAGCACATTTACATGCGATGAGTCAGAGCACAGGGACAATGAACTCCTTGAATAATGTTGCCGGTGGAATCCAGCCTCCCCAAACGATAGCGACGCAGCCGGTGTTACTCCATCAGGGACACAAGCAATGCGGAGCGTTCATTTTTCCTTTACCGGGCAGTAGCTGTGGCTTCTCCATCGGGGAATTCGCAAGGCAGAAATACTGTTGAGGAGGAATGCTTCAACAAAACAAGCTAGCTACCGCACACAAAAGCTCAAATTACTGCCTTAGACGACTTCTGCAAAAGCAGTTCATCACTCAAGTGTTTCTTTTGATCACCATGTGAATGCAGTTCCCATGATAGTCTTCATTCAGATTGAGGGGGAGGAAAAAAAAAGAAAAAAAAATCAGACCCCTTACGTCTTCTCTGAGCCAACTTCTTTATTCGAACATCTGTCACTGCGCCAACCTGATTCTCCTCTTCAGCAGGAGCTTCTGCTTATCAGGTTTTTTTCCTTGACAAACTGAATTACACAATCAGCAGATAGCCTTGCAAAGCTCAAAAAATAACCTGGTTGTCCGAGTCCGTAGGAGCAGAGCAGAAGCCACTGGCACGGCAGCGTTCCCCCTGAGCAGCAGCCTGGAGAGCAGCGACTGCAGCCTGGCAGGGTGAAATGCCTAGTAATGCTCACATGTCACACTTACCAGAGAACCCAGTCACCGCTCCCAGTGCAACTTCCTCTGGCACGAAAAAAAAAAAAAAAAAGCGCCTTTTTCTTTTTTTGGGGGCAGTCTTTGCAGTTATGGCTGTGCCAGTTTGGTGACTAATGCAGCTGAAAACGTAAAAATCCTATAACTGAAGAAAGAGCGACTGTTTTAATATTTTCCACTGAAAGCCGCAAAGAAATGTGGTGTACTGGCTCTGCTGACTAACTACCGTTTAGGCAGTAAACAATTCCAGCACTTAACTGCTTTCATATGGAACCGGTCAGAGCAGCAAAACAGTCCCCACTTAACTCATTGAAGACAAAAATCTCCCCGCATAAATCCTCTGAAAATTAAATGAAAAGTAAAATCTTAAAGCAATAGGTTGACTATTAAAAAGACAGATATTAATGACCAAACCCATGTTTTTTTGCAACTAGGACAAATATACCCTTGAAAAAAATTACATCAATTATCATTTGAATATAATAACCTTATTAAAATATACCATAAAAATAAAGTAAAATATAAACCCCTACAACTTGCTGAATAAATACTTCAGCTTGTATCTGCCTAAATGGTGCTGGCTTGTGGGTGTATTATGTAAATGGCTTCTGTCAAAAGTTGCTGGATAAGCTTCAGTGTTACAGGAACAGAGGGAGGGTTTTTGCTCCTGCTGTGCAGCATAAAGGCAATTCTGATGTCCTTCAGTGGCTGCTAGGATCAGAATTTGTCAATGGAGAGCAAGTTTATAGCTCTTCAATAAAGTATTTGCACTCAGGTTTCACATATGAAGCCAGGCAGAGAGAAAGACAGGTTTAAATGGTGTGTTAAATGGTTTGGATATAAATAGACATATTGAATTCCCACCTTTGGGGGTCACAGGCAGGAAAAGCTTACATTAGCTGTCTTCTGCAATAATGTTTTCAACAGCTTCACTGCAACATAATATATTGCTTAAATGCCCGCCTGGTCTCCCCAATACTTCATGCAGGTGAAGGTTTTTTAAGTGCAAAAGAGCACTTTGGCTAAGGGCTCCCTGAGCTCGAGACTCCTGACCTGGCAGAATATAGCACCAGTTTCTGATTCACCATGAAATTTCATATTAAAATTTCCCAAGTCTCACAAACATCTTCATAAAGATATTCTGTTCATTACATAGAGTCCAGTTGTTTTGAAATTTCATACTTCTGGTCTTCATTACAAAAAACCAATTATTTGTACTCTACACTGCTTTGTTCTAGCATTCCAACCATTTATTAAAAAGAAATAACACAGATTCACATGAATACATATGACATGTTCTTCTTGGCCACAGCAGACCAGTTTTAATAAAAACATGGACATCCTCAAGGCTCAGCTACTGCAACACCCTAATGTCTGCTACACAACACAGCAACCCAAACATAGAAGACAGTTTGCTTTCTCTTTGTGACAAATATCCTATGGAACAGACATGGTAGCTTATTTCCATAACTTAAAGCTTCATTTTTAAAAAAAAATTTAAAATCAGATTTTAAGGCTACAAGCAAAATACTGACAAAACCCATACTTGAGTTTCATACAATACACACATACTGGCTAGATAATGGTTTTCCAGCTAAGCCCGTATGTTTAGTGTAAATGAAGAGTCAGTACATTTATACAGTAAGCAAAGACTAAGCGTCCCATATCCTTTTGTTGGAATTACCAACTGGACATATTGCTAGGTAGAGATAATGCCCAATTTAGTTCAAATTAACTGAACATTGTCCATTTTTGAGCTTTGCAATTAATGGTCCAAAGTCACCTAGAAATTCTGAGAAAGACTGAAAGTCTTCACACTCAGTTAATTGCAAAAACCCAGGATATTTTAATCCACTCTGATACATATTCTAGAGATCTTAAATATTATTAAAATAAAATTAATATAAACTATTTCCAAAAGCAAGTTAACATATTATATCTTGCCTAACATAATACATTTTTGAATGGTGACATTAGTACAGTCAAAGAGTTAAAAGCCAATACGTCACAGTTTGCATTAGAAAGCGAACCAACACAACTGAGTCAATACTATATTGATGTCTACAGTAATTTAAACCATGTAAATAAGCAGACAAAAAAAACCCTTCTCACGCTAGGGCTGTATGTGTGCAATTACTTCCATAACCAAAGAAAAACCCAGTTCTAGAAACATTTAGTTTTTGCTCACTATGAACTTGCATTTCTCCCTCCCATTCCCTTCGACCAAAAGTTGTGCCTTCACCTCAATGCAAACACCTTCCCTAATCATCTCTTCTTTCAACTTCAAAAAACATCCAAGGTATCCTCTGGTGTGCAAAGTACAGTTTCTAATGCTACCTAACAGGTATTCTGAAAACTGAAAGCTGTTCACAATTCTACTGAAAGAAACTAAACCAAGGTTTCAATTTTTCAGCAGATTATATAGACAAACAACTTTTAGTGTGGGAGAAAAGGTAATAGTAACACAGAACAAAAGCAGAGTAGATTAAAGAGGATTAATTTAAGTCTCCTCTCCTCAAACTAATTTAGGAATCATAACAGATCTCTCCAAGTTATGAAAAATATTGCATCTGAAAAAAACCCTCTTCAGTTTATATTAATAAAACTTAAAATAACTGAAGACAGCAGGTCATCACCATCCATCTTCTCCAAATGTTATATATTTCCAATAAGAAAGCTTATTAAATTAGTAGTAGTAGGAAAGAATACCCAAAAATGGCCTAACTTAAAAAAAGAATGCCATGTCTACTGGGGCTTGAGTGGTGATCTACCTGATAGCCTCCACAATATCTGTTTGCAAAGTAAGATCTCCATACTTAACTCTCAAATTTCAAAGAGTGCATAGGGATATGCATTTTTGAAAAAAAAAAATAAAAAAGAAAAAAAAGCTTTTGTGTTGACATGATAGCTGTATGCAAATAAAAAATAAAAGTGTTGCAATTTTCAAACTACACTTGCCCTTAAGTAAATCAAGTTCCAACTGTCTTTCATGGGTGCATATGAGAATGCAACCTACAGGTTAAAACACAGATGTCAGCCATGCCTACATCAGACAGAAAAAACATGAATTCTGAATCAGCTAAAAATAGCAACCTTTTCTATAGATCTGTCCTCTTCTCTAGAAATGGATGAGCAGAAACTGTAGCAGCACTGCTGATGACACTGAAAACCTCGCTGAAGCATATTCAATATTAAAAACCTACCCAAATAAAGATTTCTCCCTTGCCAATCAGCATTTATCAAGTTTTTTCTGGGCTGAGATTAATCCAACTGGTTTCATTTAATATTTTTTATAATTAAGGATCTAGGAAAGGAAGGAAATTGTTCTGTCAGGTTCTAGTAAAAATGAAAAAATTCAGAATCAAGTGAGTCTTAAGTATCAGCTCTGCAAGGCAAATACCTAATCTGTGGATTTTTTCAGATGACAAAGATAGCTACAGCTCTAAATAAATAGCCATGTCCCAGTACTAGCAGATTTTTATCACACATAGACAGAGATGAGTGTTTAGCATCACCATGAATCTAAGTTACAATACTTCTAGAATACTTCTGATGAGTCACTCCCCTGAACTTCTCTGCTGTTTCCTTCCCACTCCTGAGGGAATGAGGTGGAGTCAGGAAAGAGAACAGTCTAAAGCAAGAAATTACTACCTTTCTTCCCAATTTTGCTATGTTTATTCCAGAGTTTATGCACAGCTGGGATGCAGGAAAAGGAGAATGGTTTTAACCTTTGGACTCCACATTTCTGCTTCCAAGGACAAGCAAAATAGCTCTGCTTGCACCTCCAGATACCACAGGCAGTTCCTATTTCTTTTTCTCATGCAAGTATATAGCCTCTGTTAATCTAGAGAACTATTTTATGTAGTCATATATTATCTTTGAATTAAGACTTTGCAATTAATAAAATCCAGTATCTGAACAGCCATCTCAGCAAAAACTGAGACACAAATACAACAAAGAAGAAAAATAATCCAGCATTCATTCTAACTTTTCTCAATTGGAGCAGCATAAGAAAAATTAATAATGTAAAATGTCTGTGATTCAGACAAACTTAATTTGTATACTTAAGCAAACTGTAACTTTTGAAAAATACTTCAGAAATATTATCTGATCAAAAAGCCATAAAATATCTTAAAAGTGATAGAAGTCTGTAAGTAATTTTCTGTTTAAGGCTTCTTGTGCATTTTATATATCTGAACAATATACCTGCAGAGAAACTCTTGGCTGAAGAACCTTACAGCCACCATAGTACAAGATAAATTAATACCTTTAAAACAATTTATCTCTGATATCCAAAATATGAAGTCTATCAATCTGAAAAAAACCCGAGAGCTCTGCACAAACCAAAAACCAGAAAAGCAAATACAAGTCCTATTTCTCTTTAAAGAAGGTGAAAATATGATGGTATTGAATCTTCGTCACTATTTTCTAGCTAGGATGTCATCCACAACACTTCCCTTTAAGGCCAGATTTAAATTCGCTGGCAGGAGGGGTTTTTTGTGCACTTTTAGTGTACAATCCTGTAATCAAAATCATCAGTGCGTTCTTACATTAACAAACAGCACATAAAAGATGTCCTCCAGTCTGTCTGACTTCAGAGTCTCAAGGTATTTTGTAGAAAAAGCGCATGTGCTCTGGCTGGGGGCTCCTATTAATCAGATTATCAGCTGCATACAACAGGAGCCACCTCCCTGTCTTCTGACGGAAACAGAAGGCAGCTATTACACCCAATAGCTTTTCTAAATAACAACCATAGAAGTCTGACATTGGTATTGTCAGTCTTGTAAAACTGACTAGAAGTCAAAACAATTCCTGTTTCAGGGAAGAGAGACCACAAAAAGATGTGCCTATCCAAATATATTGATTATAAATAGTTAAGGTAAGTTTGCATCCATGAAGACAGACAAATAGATGTTGACAAACAAGGTAGTATGGTGTGGATTTTGGACAGGAGACAGGTTGTTTTTTAAAGCAATTTCTCTTTTTGGGAGAAGGTAAGTGACAGAAGATTACTTCTGTTGGAAAATGGAGAAGATAGCTTAAAATATCAGTTCAGTCAAAGAGAGAAGCAGGCAAAACACTTCAGCATTTGTTAAACCCACACAAACACACAATTACTAGCTGTACACTTAAGGCTTTTTGCAAGTATGACAGCTTTTAAAAAACGTGTTCATAATACAAAAAGCAAGGCCCACAGATTGGTTACAAGTATTTCCACCTGTTGGCAGAGCAAACGCAGGAAAGGCACAGATTAGGAGCATTACTTCTGTCCTCCTTAGCACCTTCCAGCTCAGACCATGTCACCAGCCAGTTTTGTTTTCTGGCACTGAAAATGGCATCAGTTACAACAATAATCACAATATCCTTCCCGGAATAATTACTGAGGGCAGCAATTTCAGCTGTGCACACCAGCTCTAAAAGCAGAGTTGATGAAAACAAACAAAACAAAAATCAAAGGCTCAGTCTCAGCACTCCGTTTGCTCTTTCGCATGTCAAGCGTCCTCTCCCAGCACACCCAGCCAGTTGCTGGGAGGTGAGACCGGACAGGAACGCAACAATAGCAGAGCAAAAATAACAACCCAGACACACTGGAAGACATTAACCCACTGTCACAGCTGGCACTGACAGCCTGATGTTTCAGGAAGCAATGCTATTACATTTTCCCAAGGAGAAGAAACAGGTAGCTCAGCTGGAGTAAATGAATGACTGCAGAATTCCTAATCATAGTTTTATATCATCTATCACATTGCCTTTAAAGTGTTTATACCAATAGTGTATGCATTCTTATAAATTAACCAAAACATGATCCTACTAAATTATATTAGGGCAGCTGGTAAAACAACTCAGAGAATTCCCTTTGGGCATGTGGGCACACGCATATACTGAGAAGAATTAGTACATCTCCTTTGATCTACTTTTCTACTGATCTATAGTCACGCTCTGAAGATGAACAGAGGAAGTGCTGATTTTACATATTTCCTCTTTGAAAATTTCTTCCTGCAATACTGCTTCTGCAGAGAAAAAGAAAGGAATCAAACTCATAATTTATTACAAAAAAACCTAGCCCACATCACAAAAGGTCAGCATAACATTGTCTTATTTTTCACTATACAATAGGCTTGCTTTTCCCTCTTCAGTAGGAATTAAGGGGCTTGCAAATGGTGCATGGTCTAGGCTTCAAGGACAGACACTATAATGCATGAGATCACCACAGGCCTCTCAGAAACTGCATTCTGGAATGCCAGAAACTCCTTGGGGTTTTCTAATGTATGGCATAGCAGGCTTAACATCTTCTTGCTCTGATGCACTGAAATCAATTCCCTATGTCTGCATCCCAAGGAAGAGAAGCAATTCTCACCTGCCAGCTGCTTACTCAAATAAAACCCCGAGTGTGATCTTTCAGTTACATGGGAAAAGAACAAGTCCCAACTTCCCTGGATTCAGATGCTTTTCTGGTTTGCTTTTTAACAAATTGCTGTTTATCCAGCAGATGATTAGGAACACATCACATTCGGTCTGTAGGACCAGTCAGCTTCCCCACTGAGGCTCATTTAGCTGTATGGGCTAAATAACCTTTATCCTCACTTTGGTTCTTTAGCTGAAGGCTGGAAACCCCTCTAAAGTAAAGGCAGCACAATGCAACACACCCAGATTCAGCACTGGACAGTGCTGGTGTTGAAATTGAAAATGAGGAAGTTCTAGCTGGAGTCAAGAAACCTGGCATAAAGTTTATCATTTTCTCATTAAAACTCTGCTGGATTGCCATACTGCTGAGCTTCTGAGGAAGAAAATGTTAGGCAGATTTCTAGAAATGAGAATTGCTCTGCTGCCTATGGTGAATGACCACTGATTCAATCCCAACCTCCACTCTAACTGACGACATACAAAAGCTATCATTGCAGCACATTGGATGAGCTTGGGCTGACAAACAAATCAGTTAGTCCTCTCCAGGTCACATCAAGGTTATTCTTCCTAATACTGTTCTATAACCCAGATGAGCCCATTCTTTTCCTTTTCCCCTTCTCTTTCCCCAGTAAAATTCATTAGCTAACTCATTTTTTTTTTCAGCACCATTTCAGTTACAATGGAGTATGCATCACTTTTGAGTTACGGTCCAAGTTACATAGAAAGAACAAGGAAACCTGAATTTGACTAAGAGGATATGAAACTACAGAGGAGATGTGGGTTCATAAAAGACATCTTCATTTTAGCAGATAAGGACAGTAGCAGGCAGCCACGTAAAAATGTAACACAAATTCTAGTGTTCTACAAGACATTCTACACACTTAAAAAGTGATTCTCATGACTGAATTTTTATCCTGTACCACTTCACACAATTTAGGCAGAAAAGTCAAGTCCCTTATGCCAGTCACTAGAGGGCTTTCCCAGTTTTATGTCACCAACCACATCAATCCTCATGGGTAAGTTGCCATGGTTACAAAATGTTTGCTTTTATACATTTGTCTGAAACTGCTATGGAATTCCCACATGATCAAAACCAGCAGTGGTTGGGAGTGCTCCACCAACATTTAGCAACTTGAGTCAGACACATATACCGCTTCTGCTCAGACTGTTATCTGGGAAACACTAAAAAAATTATTCATACCATTTTGAGCCATGGAAGGGAGGAAACAAACATCACATTCAACTATTTAAAACTTTCAGTGATGACTCACATCAGTTTAGGACATTTCCAGAATCAGCTGCTTTTCTCAAGTAACAAATTACAGTTGCCTATATAAAAAAATCAACAAGATCGACTCGCTTTCAACAGAACCATTCAGCTATTAAAGAACAAATAAAAAAAGGAATTTTTTTTTGCCTCCCCTCTCCCCCCCACTTCCCCAAACAAAGCACGAAACCCAAGAAGCTCTGTTAGCCAAGGTCAGAAAACACTGACTCCCAACCGATAATTATGCCTATTTCAGTTTGATTTTAGCTCTAGTTGCAAAAATGAGCTTGGAAATCTTGCTACAGCAAACAGTCTGTTACCTGTCTTATTTCAGTCACATTAGCAGCCTTTCATCTTAGCCCATGTTTTGCTTGGACTCGCAGCTGTGTTATTTCAGCAGCAAATACTAACAAAACGTTAATCCAGTCACAGGAGCAAGAACATATAACCAAATAAGAGTGAGGAATAATGAACAGCCTGTGAAAAGCTGAGAATAGAGCAGGGCAATGCATTCAAAGAAGTGTTATGCAGCACTCATTGGCCTCCAGTGATAAAATAACTATGTAGGGAAGTAACACAGGTTGGACTGAGGAAGGAAAATAAAGCGAAGTAGGAGCAACTATATAGTGCAGACTGCTTTTCCCCTACTAGAAGGGCACTGGAAAGAGAACACATCCCAAATCTGTCCACCTTAGGAAAGGAAAGTTAACTTAGCTTTGAATATCTGTCTGCTATTCGCTCAGAACCATAGCAGTCTAATAAATAAAAGAGCTAAAATGCATTATCAAGAGGAAACTCTACTCAGAATGACAGAGATTGTAGCATGTATTCTCTCAGAGGACCACACAATTTCTACTATTCAAAACAAAGCTCTGATTTTGTCAAAAAGAACAGAACAACAAAATCTACTCCTTAAAAACACCTATTCTACATTTTGGTCATTAGTGAAATTCTCATAGTAGAAAGTTTTGGAAGTCAGTAATACTGGGGTGAGGAAGTGGCTGAAATATTTCATAGCTCCAAAATTCTCAACCAGAAGAAAGAAAACAACAAAAAAATGTGGCCTTTAAAAGTTTCTGTTCAGATTTTCCTTCCCATTAGTCATGTGACAGTACAATCTGTCTACAACCCGGTCTCCCCCTCCCTGTCCCACCCAGGAATGAGTGTTGCTGCAGGGAAAGAGGAGGGAAAAGCAGGGGAGTTCTGTGGTGAGGGTTTTTGTTCCAGAATGGGGTTTGGGAGGTGAGGGTCCTGAGCACGTTGATTTTCCTTAAAAGATATAGAAGTTTTCTTTTAAACAATTTTGAAATCAGTTTCTCTCTGAGAAGAGTTGAAACAAAATGATAAATATTTAACAACTATAATACTAAAAATGCATGTAACATTCCTACTAGTGCAATACTTTTAATTCAGTTTTGGGTAGATATGAATAGACTGCGACCACAGAAGCCACAGTTCAGCTGGCTTGCTCACATGAGGGACTTTTGTTTCCATACATACCAGGGATTCAAAATACTGTATGCAAGTAAACAAAATTAATCTAGTTGCTATGGATACCACCACATTTTTCTTTTCTTTCTTCAGTATGTAAACAGTCAGTGTCACTGTATATGAATTATTCTAATTCTCTTTAAAATAGTGTGGTTCAATAGCTGCCTTATATGTCAGGATTTGCTGCTTGGGGAAAACTAAATTTCCTAGAAGTTTTTAGGAACCCCTTGCATCTCCCTCTTGTCCAAGAAAAGCTCCTTTCTGGTAACTGGAAACAGTGTAGAAAACACAGCTGAATAAAATCCTCACAGTCATACACACACACACACAACTACTGGACGAGAGAGCTCATCTGAAACTTCCACAGCTGCCAAAATGGATGTGGCTTTTCCCAAAACTGAGAAAGGAGAAACACAGCTGCAGATAAGAATCTTACCTGCCTGCTTCAAACCTTCCAAGGAGCCCTCCCCTCAGTTGCTACCAGGGAAGCAGCTCTCAGGAGCTCTTACCCATTGCTACAGGTTAGGAGCAAGTACACAACATTCACTCGTAAGTTATTTTTCCTATCACTTTTTTCAATTCTGTATTTAGAAGATTAAAAAGCACTTTGCTTAAAAAGCTGAGCAGTCCATTACCAAATGAAATTTCATAAAATATAACAGAGTATTACTTTAGAATGCTAATTAAATTTTTACCAGCCTAGAAATTTGTTTGTTTGTCTTTTGTTTGTGGGTTGCTTCTTTTTTTTAAAGTGACAGCTGAGAAAGTGGATGAGTCTGATTTTGATTATTAGTCACCAGACAGACTCTTCCTCCCTTCCCCACATGATCCTTGCACATTCACATCCCTTTCCTGAGCCAGCATAGCCAACTTGTGTGATCCACTTGCCTCTATTCTTTTTTTTTTTGCTGGTGAATTGTTTGAGCCAGCTCACTATGTGCCAGCAGCCGACACAGAAGCAGTGGGAGCATTCGAACTGCTCACTGCAACAGACAGTAATGCAATGGCTTTGCAAATCCACACCCATCATCTGAGCTCCCTTCATCAACCATATATCTACTACTCCATTCTTGGTATTTTCCTTGAAATATCTCAAAACAGCTTTCATGACACCTGAACTATTCCAAACTTGGACACTATTACAAACAAGTATATCACTCCTTAAACTCTTCCCAATTACACAAAACCTTACTTACGCAAAGAATTCAAGTTTCTCCTCCCATAATTCAATATATAAATAACTCCTAGTAAGTTTCCTCAAAAAAAAGAAAATATTTTGCAACATAGAAATTTCACAGGTTATGTTAACCAAACTGTCCCTACAGTACTAACAGTATTTATAAAGCATATGACAATAAGAAAACACTAGAGAATTATAGGGTCTGGACACTAAAAAAAAAAAAAAACACAAAAAAACCAGACAAAACCAATTATGTATCCAGAATCCACACATGAGCAATTTATGTACTAAATACAACCACAATAAGGAAGTTACAACTTTACACAATTATCCACACAAGATTTAAAAGTTAAAATGTGTGGGTTTGGGGTTTCTGTGGGGTTTTTTTCTATTAGGTTTATTTTGGGCTTTATTTCTTCAAAAATGTTTCTAACACTGACTTCAATCAGTGATTTATTCAATTAAGACGACACCTAGAGGAGAACTTGAAAAGTAAATTTTGGTATTCCTAAAAGCCAACAAAATGCTTTATAAAGGAATACTTATGGAATCAGAAAAATGGTATCAAAACAGAATACATAGAGCACAATACATAAGCTGCATATTACTTACTTAAAACATTAATAATATTAAGTTCCATACACCCTTACCTCTAAAAATCCATAGAATTAGGTATCTAAGAATTTACAAATTAACCAAATCCCATTCAGGAAACAAGTGGTTATGAAAAGGGAAAGTATTTGGTCAAGCTTTTGCAGAAATAAGCTCATGGGACATCTTGTATCCAATTGTCTTCTACCACTTCTTGGCAAGGCAACTTTTAATTTATAAAATCATTATGAAAAACAAAAAACAGGTTTCTAAAAAATATAATTATTTATTAATAGATAATTTTTATTTTTATTATTACTACTACTAATAATACTAACAATAATGAAGAATATGTTAGGAGCACTTTAACATTTGGTAACAGAAAGTCAGTAATATGGTTTAGAATAGTCCTATTTGTTTATGCCTTACATACCAAGCTGTGGAGTGTCTTCCCCAGAAAACACCTCATGCAACCAGCCTACTCATAATGTACAGCAATGAAGAGAACAAACAAACAACTTAACTCATGAACTGGTTTGCAAACTAAACCAGAATCTAGAAATACATCAATAAACTTACCAATCGTGTTTAAAAAGAACCACAAAACTATGAAAATGGAACTTTTAAGTCACGTAGATATAAATTTTTGGAGTCTTGACTCAGCTGTTGTAACCTTTTCTACAGGAAATTATTTCAGGCTCTAGAAAATAAAGGCAACCAACTATTTTTTCAGAAGGAAGTGTTGATCTCCCAAGTTTCTTCTTGGATGTACACTGACACCTCATGGCGATTTAAAAAAAATTAAGGTCTACTCTCTCTTAGTTCTGTGTTTCTTCTCTTCTTCAAAACCTCCAATTACTTGTTTTTTTCTTTTAATGAATTGTTGTCCTCTTTAGAAATGTACAGGACATTATTTTGTCTATTGCTCATTTTCCATTAATAAGAAACTACTTAGCATTAATTTTTTATGAGCAGTGGGGGTCTCTGCCTCCCACAAACACTGACTCGTGGAGCACAGAAAGTACCTCTTCTCTCCAGTACCTCCAAAATGCAGAAAAGCAACCACAGACACTGTAACTCCTCATAGAGCAGAAACCAAGAAGATAAATAGGACTACTGTTATATGAAGAATGAAACTGGAAATGTTCTTCCCCAAACATCAGAAACTAGTTCTGGATAATTTTCTGGTGCTACACAAAAGCCCATTACTCTTGAAGTCCATGAAAAACTTCTTAGATACACAAGATTACCTGAGAACATTAACAGAATTCACCACTTTCAGTTCAATTTACGGCAGAGTAGCAACAAGTTTTATCTAGTAATGTTGTACCACAGAAAACAAATGCAAAAGGCAAGGCTCCTTCCAGATTCTCATTCTAGAGAAGTGTGTTACATTTCAGTTTTCCCAACAGGCTGTCTAACATGTATGAAAAACCTCAAACCTCTGCCATTCTTCTTTCTTGATTGAGGCAGAAAACAAAAAAAAACAACACCACAGACCAAGGAAAAACTCTGTAGTGTATCTATATTAATAGTGAAGTCACACACTGCACATCTCTGCATTGATAAGCTGACAAACTACGCCTTGCTAAATAAAATTATAAAGTCCTCAACAGTGAAAAATATAAGAGTAATATACATGTAATAGGCCTGTAATGTTATTTGCTAGGGGTATTACCAGGCTCTTCTAAAATACCATAGAGCTAATTTGATTATCATTATCCAAGAAATATTAATACCTAGAGAAAAAATACTCATTTTTTGGAAATATTTGTCTTTACCTACATATCCAAGACAAAGCCATTTAGAGGCTATTGTTAGTTCTTAAAAATGAAAAGCAGCTCCATTATACCATTTCTTTAGAAAAATTTCTTGATCTTCTAAAAAACAACACTTGAATTTTGTTCTCTAAAGTATTTATAACATTCATGAATCCAATATTTAAACATTATGGCAAAGTCTGTGAAGCTTTCCATTTTAAAAAATAAAATTATTAAAAACAAATGTAAAAATAAACCTTTATCTCTTTCCCATGCCTAAGGGAAGAGAAGATTCTCAAGCATTTACTCAATACAAGTTTTGTTTTATAACTTTTGAAGTGGCATTCCTGTAACATTAAAACCTAATCGAGAAGCACAAAAAGATTTACTTTCCATCCCAGAGAAACATCCAATCAACTTTTTGTCCCACAGAACTCCTGGCTTTAACAGAGATGGAACAAGCAAACTGCCAGTCAGCATATTTTTACAACACATTCCTTTCCACCTGTGCCAAAAAGCAGCAGCTGATAAATTCCATTCATCACAGAAAAGAGCTTATTTTTCAGTCATTACTACCACCTATCACTTTCTGGTCAACAGCAAGGGAAATATCATACCTATTCACATTTATAGAAGATTAAAATCAGGTCATCTTGAAGTACACACTGGAGAAAGAATCTGAGGTAACACACTTAAAAATAAAACTTATTCCGCTCCACATATTTGTACTAAAAAGCTACTAGCACCATTTGCACAAATGGTAGACCATACATACTAACTGCCACAGCTTTTTAACTCAGCCAAACTTCAAACTCATCTTTTCTGTATCAGGTGCCAGAATCAGTTAAAAAATACAGTGAAAAAATAAAATAAATAAGTGGGAAAAAAAGCAAACCAAAAACCAAACCAAAATTCCACCCACCCAGTACTACTAAGATCAGGAGAAAAACAATTTTTAGCTTTCTTAGTTTAATCCACATTTATAGCAATTTAAATTATAACACCAGAACATTTTGTAGCTGCTACCTGAAATTTTAAAAGGTCAAAGAAAGCCACACACACCATTCTGGTACCCATTACACAAAGCAGTAGGGTGTGCAGCAAGTTCACAACCCTGGACATCAGGAGAGCAGACTGGTCTCTTCAAGGATCTTGTTGGCAGAGTACCATGGGATAGAGCCCTGGAGGGAGCAGAGTCTCAAGAGAGCTGCATGATATTCAAGAATTGTCTCCTCCAGGCTCAAGTGCAATGCATCCCAGGAAATAAGGGAAAAATGCCAAGAGGCCTGCATGGATGAACAAGGAGCTCCTGAACAAACAAATATGAACAGGTACATTACAGAGGGTGGAAGCAAGGACACATAGCCTGGGAGGAATATAGACAAATTGTCCAAACAGCCAGGGATCTAGCTAGGAAAGCTAATGCACTGGTAGAGGTAAATCTGGCCAAGGACAACAAGGTAAAAAATAAAAGCTTCTTCAGGGGCATCAGCAATGTAAGAAAGACTAGGGAAAATGTCAGTCCTATCAGGAAGGATACAGGAGAGCTGGTTACTCAAGACATGGAGAAGATGGAGGTACTCAATGACTTTTTTCTCTTGGTCTTCACCAGCAAGTGCTGCAGCCACACTGCCCAAGTTGCAGAAGGTGAAAGCATGAACCGGGAGAACAAAGAACCTCCCATTGTAGGAGAAGACTGGGTTTGAGACCATCTAAGGAACCTGAAGGGGCACAAGTCCATGGAACCTGTTGAGATACATCCATGGGTCCTGGGGCAACTGCACAAGGAAGTGGCTAAGCTAATCCATCATATTTGAGAAATCATGGCTGTCTAGTAAAGTTCTTACTGATTGGAAAAGGGGAAACATAACCCCCATTTTCAAAAAGGGAAATAAGGAAGATCCAAGTAACTGCAAGCCAGTCAGTCTCACCTCAGTGCCCGCCAAGAGGATGGAGCAGACCCTTTTGTAAATTACACTAAAGCACATGGAAAATAAGGAGGTGATTAGTGACAGCCAACATGGCTTCACCAAAGGCAAATCATGCCTGGCAAATCTGCTGGCCTTCTCTGAGGATAGAGTGGTGGATGGGGGAAGGGCAACAGACATCATCTATCTGGACTCGTGCAAAGCATTTGACACTGTCCTGCATGACATCTCCAACCTGGAGAGACACGGATTTGATGAATGGACCACTCAGTGGGTAAAAAATTAGCTGATGGTTGCCCGTAAAGAGTTGTGGTTGGTGGCTCAATGTCCAGGTGGAGACCAGTGACAAGTGGCATCCCTCGGCAGTTGGTATTGGGACTGGCCCTTTTTACCATCTTTGTCAGTGACATGGACAGTGGGATGGAGTGCACCCTCAGCAAGTTTGCCAACAACACCACGTGTGGTGTGGTTGACACACTGGAAGAAAGAAATGCCATCCAGAGGGATCTTCACAGGCTTGAGAGGTGGGTCCATGTGAACCTCATGAAGTTGAACAAGGCCAAGTGCAAAGTCCTGCATGAGGGTTAGGGCAATCCCAAACACAAGTACAGACTGGTCTGAGAATGGATTGAGAGTGGCCCTGGTGAGAAGGACTTGGGGGTATAGGTGGACAATAAGCTCAACGTGACCCAGCAATGTGCTTTGCAGCCCAGAAGGTCAACTGCATCCTGGGCTGCATTAAAAGAGGCACGACCAGAGGTCAAGGGAGGTGATTCTCCCCCTCTACTCAGCTCTAGTGAGATCCCACCTGGAGTGCTGCATCCAGCTTTGGGGCCTGAGGAGAGCCATTAAGTTGATCACAGTGCAGAAACACCTCTCCTATGAAGACAGGCTCAGAGAGTTGAGGTTGTTCAGCCTGGAGAAGGCTTCAGGAAGACTTTAGAGCACCTTCCAGTACCTAAAGGGGGTCTGCAAGAAAGCTGGAGAGGAATTTTTTACAAAGGCACGGAGTGATAGAACAAAGAGGAACGGCCTTAAACTAAAGGAGGGTAGGTTTAGACTAGATATTAGGAAAAAATCCATTACGATAAGGGTGGTGAGGCACTGGAACATGTTTCCCAGAGAGGTTGTGGACTCCCCATCCTTGGAGGTTCAAAATCTGGCTGGCTGGGGCTCTGAGCAACCTGGTCTAGTGGGAGGTTTCCTGCCCATGGCAGTGGGGTTGGAACTAGATGATCTTGAAGGTCCCTTCCAACCTAAACCATTCTATACATGGAAAGAGACGAGTGGAACTCCTTGGGGAAAATGAGACAAAGTCAGGGTCTCTGAAGCACTGCAACAATGCTATGAACAGTTTTACTACTGGAAAACAGTGAAAATATATCTACCTTTCTCCCTGCAAGGACTAACTTAAAGCACACCCCTCAGAAAGGTACAGAATGTCACAGGCCCCTACTGGGCTTCACCACACAGTACCGAATCAGGATGCAAAGGTTGACTGCACAGACTGATGGGAGCGGGCAGAGGTTCTGCAAACCTCAGCAAGTTCCCTACTAAGGGACACCTATTTTTAATCTAATTACACTCCCATATCAATAAACTGAAGCATCTTTGGGTTTTGGAGTTTTTGTTGGTTCTGGGGGGGTTTTGTGTGGTTTTTTTTATTGGTTGGTTGTTTTTTTTTTTAAGGTAAGTACCAGTTGTGGGTTTTTATTAAGTACCAACAAAATGGTTCAGATTCGAAAAGAAAAAAAAACCCAAATTAATCAAGCTAACTGCAGAAACTTCACCTGTATTCAAGTATATATCAGTTGTAGCAGTTGCAGAGCTGCTCAGTGAAAATTAAGGGATATGGGGGCAAGGCTGGGGGGAGGGCAGACAACAACAAAAAACAAAAAACCCCAAAACAACCAAACCCAGCACCAATGCAAATCCTTATGCTTCCTAATCATTAGGCTACTCAATGCAATTTTATATCAAAAGTTAGCAACTTTCTGGAGCAAGAAGATGCAAAAAGATACAGCTTCTTGTGTGTAGTGGTTTGAACCTTGTTTTCCCCAGAGGCTAAGAGAAGTGGTAGACCCCAAGGGGTGGAAACCCCTGGAAGTTTTGAAGTTCTGCCCAATGGGCGCTCCTGCAGAAATGTAAACATACCACAACCAGACCGGAAAAGAAGAGTTGTAGTTTGGTTGTTGTAGGAGAGGTGGCCATGTTGTAGAGCCACGAGGTAGGGGCTCTGAGCCCCTTGGGCCCTCTGGGGCCTCCCAGCCTCTGGCTGGGGGCTGCAGGGACCTGGAACAGCATAAAGCTGGGCTAGGTGCCTGTAGTTATGCTGGGAGATGTTTTCTCCATGGGCGCAGAGCAGCAGCCGACACTGACCAGAGAAACGGTGGCAGAGAGCCAGAGATAAGACCTGAACTGGAGGAGCAGCAGAAGCAACATGCAGCACCAGAGGAGACTCCTGGAAGGAGAGCCGAGGAAAGGAGAGCCAGCAGCTGAGAGCTACAGAGTTCTTGGGGGTAAGACTGATATCAGCCCCCCAAAACTCCCTTGAGACCCCTCTTGGAGAAGAGGGACATGGACTCCTATTTTGGAGAGCAGTTTTGGACATGCAGCACCGGAGAGAGAGGAGCTGAGAAGCTCAGAGCGTCCCGGAGCTGGACCGGGACGGCCAGATGGAATGCGGGGGGAGATGACCTTGGCTTCCCCCCCTCGCACTGCTGCCACGGTGGCAGCCTGAGAGGCAGGGCACAGAGGCCCTGCAAGAGATACCAGACCGTCACGAAGACCCCCCTGTGTCTTCGTGATATGACGTGGTGAAACGACCTTGTCTGGGGTTACGAAGCCCACAGAAGACCCCACGGTTGTGAGGCGATGGGGCCGAGAGAGAGGCTTGGATACCTCCCTCGTGGATGCTGGCAGAAATCCAGCTATCAGCTGCTGCATGCATGAGAAGAAGAAAACCTGCTGCCTCAGAAGATGCTGCTGTTTAAGGATTGGAAGGGATCTGTCCTTCTTTCCCTCCTGGACTTTTATTTGGAGGGGAGAAGAGATCTGATCCATTGTAAATACATATGTCATGGTAGAGATAGTTTGTGATCATGTGTATAATGTGATGTTATATTTATTTGTATAGTCATTGTAATATATTTCCCTTTCCCCCACTTTGAGTCTGGTGTGTTTTGTCTGGAAAAACCCATCTCACATTAGGTTGAGATGTGGGAGGGGGCTTAGACTAGGGGATTGGATTTTGGGACTATCTCAAACCATGACATTGTGGTAGCAGAGAAAGTTATAACAAAAAATTCCTTGAAGAGGAGGCTTTTGAAAATATAAGTCACAGCCCGTAACAAATAGGTACACAAACTGCACAGTTTGGGGAGGCTTTTCAAATCAAGATCTGAAAGAGTTCTGTCTGCTATTTCTCTCCTGTTGCTGACCATGAGTTTGGCTATCTATTCAGATGAAATTCTAAACAAATTAACCTTGAAACCCTGGAAAGACATAATTACCCTAACCATAAGGTAACTATCAGAAACGGAACACCTCTGTGCAAATCATAGCAACTACAGAAACACTCAGACAAAACAAAAGGAGTATAGAGGAACTATCTAAAATCCCTACTAATCTCAATAGGAATACCTGTCTTGAAAAGAAGTGTCTAATCAAATACTACCAGTTTTAACAATTTTGCTGCAAATGCTGCAAGTATATAGTCAGGAATGGCCACAAGCAACACTTACCACACAAAGACACTGTTAAGCTCTGTGACTGAGGGTCTTGCTGAACACCACTCACCATGAAGATGGCTTCCAATGCACCCCAGCTGGGGACCCCCCAGCAGCCAAACCCAGGCCCTGTCCATGGTCCTGCACTACAAGTATCACAGATGCTAGAGGCATGGGCGGCCGGGCTGTCCAAAGTCCCAACAGGGTGAGATCAACTCTGGATGGGCTGTGAAAAACAAATGACTACAGCTTGCTTCAATTTTATAAACAGACTTGCTCATATGGAGTTCCAAGCTTTTGTTTTTGATTTTGAAAGTCATGTGTTTAGGGGGTGGAAATGCATGGAGAAAGACGGATTACAGTACAAGCATGAAAGGTCTTAATGAACCAAGGTTCACATCCCACACCATTGAAGCAAAGATTTCTAGCAACTGAAACTACCAGTTCATGACAATCTTCCTCATCCAGTAAGAGGAAGTTTTTGACTGGAAAGAGACTATCATGAAATTTTAGAATGCAAAAGTTCTACCAAAATTGTCCTATATCATTGTTACTGCTCCCAGAACCTGGTGGTTATATATATAATTCTGGTTATATTATTTCAAACATAAATAATATAAACAATGTATCTTTTTATTATTGGCAAGAAGTATTACTGCTCTTTGCTTCTATGTCACAGACTGCATTATGAAGGTATGAGGAACAGGGTGAGACCATGCTGAGTGAGAACAGACTCCAATTTTCTAACCTGGTGGTAGCAACACAAAAAAACCCCCATGCAGGTGCTACTTCTTTTAAAGTAGAAGTCTACTTCAGTATGGAAACCGCACAATTAAGTATAAAAATAAGTAATTACAACTATGGACATGCAGCCTGTTGATTAGAAAAGGCCTTTTCAGCTTTTATTCAACAGTAATAGTTAAGAGCCTGAAGTGATGCACACTAGCTTCTCAGGCAAACTTACTCTTGAAGTCAAGCATCAGAAACTTCAACACTTTTCTAAAAATCAAGAATAGTATACATATAACCAGTTCTTCCTCAAAAAGTAGACATGGAAAAGATGAAATTTTTCCTCTAAGCTCTTATGATTTTTTTCACTCTGCCAGGTTTACATATCTTTCCCTTTACAAGGGTTTCAGCTTACTGAGAGGAAAAAAGCAAAAAAGAGCATAACAGCTTAAAAGTGTTTTGCTCTCCTTAACAGCAAAGCAACTAGCTCTTTGACTGAGGCCTATACTAAAAAGTTTCCAGAAAAACTGTGCAAGTTGGGAAGGACAGTGGCTTTATATCACTAAAGTAGTTATGTAAGCAAATAAAGGAGACTTTTGTCAAGAGGGACTACTTTGTTCAGAGAATCCATAGATACCACACTAGCAATAGTAGCATGGGGTAATCTGCCCTAGGGAAGGGCTTTACACTAATGCTCTTTTTGTAATCTTAGAACTACTTTCAAGTGCAAACAGTCTCAATCTATTTTCCCATGCTAGAAGGAAGAAAGGAAGTTGCAATTGTTTACTGAGGCAAACAAAACTATACTGTGAGTAATTATTAATTTTTTCATTTGCAAAATAAGAATCTCAACTGGCATATTAATAGGCCAGTACCTCCTGGGACAGAACTGGCAGTGTACTGAGCAACATGTGAGACATCCCGTGCCAGAAAGGAGATCTCTGGAAGTTTCAATGTATTTATATAAACAGTTGCAGTCTTTACTGCTAGTGGGTTTTACTGACAGATTTCTTCTTTGTGGACCAAAAACAGCTGTGGTAAGCAGGTACAGAATCATCAAAAATAACTGCATGATTACAACATTGTTTAGATGAGTCTTAACTATAAATCAATCAATCAGGTCAAAAAACAATTCTCAGTCACCTTTTCAAGCTGAGCAGAGTAGCACATGGTGTATTCAGCCCCAGCATAGCCAAGGACAAAGAGGGACTACTGTTGTAGTTACATGTCCCCTGTGTTTTCTTTGTGCTGCCACTGCAGTTACCTTACTGTCCCATATGCTGACCTACAGAGACCAACTGTCAGAAAGCTAAAACTGTTTTTTGCTAATTTAGCCCCTAAATTGGCCTACTATAAGATCAGCTGAACCAGTGCAAGAGAACAGCGAGGAAACTCCCAAGGGAGGGATATGAAGGGAGACTACCTTTTCTAACAAGGGCTTGAAGCTACTCTCTTTTTAAACAGCACTTAAAGTAGTTTTGATAATCTGTGCAGATGCACCTTGGCTACTGGTGTCATCTACAAATCAGACCTTTAATCATATTTCCAAACAATGCAGTAACTAAAGTCTTAACTTCCTTAATCTTCTTAAAAGAAAGCATAATCACAGCTCAGCCACTTTTATAGATCTTAAGTGTATAAGAACCAGATGATAAATAGTGTAAACATAATCAGTGGCAATGCATCATCTTTTCTCTAACTTCTGCACACAACCCCCATCATTCCTGTCCACACACACACAGTGTGCAGCAGAAGGTCAGGTAGACAGCACCCCTCAGATGTGTGAGCTGCACAGATGTGAGGTCACCCTCAGCATCCCATGACTACCCCACTCCACCTGCAACATTCTCCCCTTGGACAATCAATATCCTTCATCTCACCATACAATTTTTGCATAGATTAGCACAACAAGGTATTTTGAACACTTTGAATATTGTTCATTGGTTTCATATATAATTTTTATAAGAGCGTTCATCAAAAGATACCCTGAAATGTCTAAGTGTAGGATTCAAACACTGCTTCTAAATACATTCTTATCTGCCAAATATTGTTTTTTGACCTCAGCATTTTTATACTTGATCTTAATGTTCAGATTTGTGCCTACATTATTATTGTTTTGGATTGAAGATTATTTCCAGTCACAGAAGGGGTGAGGTTGGAAGGGACCACAGTGGGTCATCTGGTCCAAACTGCTCAAGCAGGGTCATCCTAGAGCACAGTGCACAGCATTGCATCCAGACAGTTCTTGAATGTCTCCAGTGAGGCAGACTCCACAATAACTTAGAGAAATCCAGAATATCTAAACTGAACAGCAGAATGATGAAAAAAACCTTAATTTTGATGATTTTTCTATCCTAGAAATTTTCAGTCAGACTTTCCAAGAAGTCATGTTACTCCAAATAATAATTTGGAATATTATATGTGAATGTACCAGCAGTGCAAAGTTATAGTCTAATTCAGTTTGAAAGAAGGAAAAGAAAGAATGATTATTGGAAATCACTCTAAAAAAAATAAAAAAGGAGCAGCAATATCAAGTTCTGTCACTTGGTGGCAGCACACCAAAGAAAACCAAAACACTTGAGCAAGACCACAAAATTTCTTCCTAGCTCATATTCCTCTACATCTCTCCTAAAAGTGCCAGAATTCCTGGAAGGCTGTAGTTACTTCACAAATTTAAGATAGGCACCCAAATTTTTAAGACTACTGATTTCACATTCAAGGAGACATTAAAGGCTTAAAACTAAAAGAGCCTTCAGCCTTTCCAACATATTTACAGGTTCACCTACTTCCACTAAAACTGCCAAATGCATACTAAATAGGATTCTCAAGCAGGTGCAAGGGTGAGCAAGCAAACAGAAACAATATTTGAAAGCCTGACGTCCCAACAGCACTAACTGTTCCTACAAACGGAACTAAATAGGAGACTGATTCAGATGAACCATGAATTTGGTGTCGTCAGAAAATGCCTGCCAACACACCAGAAAACTCATTAAAATATTTTAAACTTCTACCAGCATCTCTTCTGCCACCTGAAACTCTTGCCAGCATTACATATGACAGGCAGCACCGCAGGCAGTAAGTACTTGACAGTGCTATTGTAGTCAGTGGCAATGAACCAGAACCGATAGTCTTCACCCATTTAAATAATTGATGTTAAGTAAAGACTAGATTTAATTAAATTAGTAATATTTAATAATAATTAAATAATTTAACAAACGCATGCAGGAAATGTTTGAAACTACTACTACTGAAGCAGAAAGGAGATGCAATAAGAACAAAAAGATCTGCCGGTTTCCTTCTCCTCTGAGCAATGCTGTAGCAAAGGCTCATTTATCACATGGGGTAACAGGATCACTGTCTTTTCTCTCAAGCTGATATTTTACACACAGACATACAAACTATATAATGTCTTATTTCTGTAACCACATGATAAACAGCTTTTTTTTGCACTGTTTGTAATCTACATGTCAAACTTATCAATGACTAATAAAAGATTACTATATGCTATCACATTATTAACACACAAGTTGCAATGACAGTTCTTTTATATCTGTTTTCTATGTATTAGATCTTTACTAGTATAATTTCTTAATAATGATCCCACACAAAAGCAACTTATAAAGTCTTCATAGTACTTTTTTTTTTGTTTGTACCAAACACAAGCTGATATTATCCAAATACTTGAATTCTGGGACAAAGAATTTGAGTTTAAAAGAGAAAAGTACTTTTATTCAAGATTTAGGGAGATTGAGTCATCAGTTTAAACCAAGCATTAGGAAATATGTATCACTTGTATCACACAGGAATGACTGTGATAGGTAAAAATGTTAAATAAATTCAAGTAGAGAAGATAAACTCCCCCTTTCCCCTATCTAACAAAAAAGCTTATTATTGTCTACTATATATGCAGTCTGGTAGGGCCCTTCAATTTTTATCAGCTTTATTAAAACTATGCTTTCAGTGGGACACACACACACATGAAATGACTTAGCCTAATCCAGCATGGCAGCAAAAAGATAAAATGGAGACCAAGGGAGAGAGATGAAAGCAAACATAGAAAGCAAGAGGAGCGCAGCAGTTTGCCATTAGAGGGAGTACGAGCCTTAAACAAGAGTGCTCAGCTTCCAGGTGGGAACAGACTTGCAGCTCCGGAGCAGATTATAAACACCTACACAGGTTTAAGGGAAGGCTGGTCCTCCAAATTTTTGTTGAGAAACAGCATATATGGGAAACAGCTGCAAGAAAACAAAGTAAGTTTCTGTTGAAAAACAGAGCTACTACACTATTTTTATATGTAGACAGACATAGCCATGGTACAATGAAAAACAACTTTCAAGTTTTGCCCGTTTAAATTACCAATATTAAATAAAAGTTCGGAAAAAGGTGCTCCTGATCATTTTTCTCAGTAAACTTACTGCCTCAAAAAGGAAAAAAGGATTTTATATTGCAATATGGAGCTTGATTTGGGGTCTGACAAGTGAAAAGGGACAAGCTTAACAAGTAAGGCACTTGACTATACATCAGCCTTCTCTCAGTTTCACTGGTGCCGTTCAGTGCCAAGTGTGCCTTCAGCACACTGCATGCTCCTCAAAATTACCTGTAACAGCAGATCCTCAGCTGAGGCATGGATAAAATAGGGGAGAATTATCCTATTAGAAAAGAAAATAACGTTATACGCCCACCAAACACACAAATTCCTAAGTCTTCTTTTCTATCCCTTCTCCTAAAGAGGGAGGAGAAACCATTTTTCAGCACATCCAAGACCTACCAGATGAGGTCTATTAGACGCAGGCTGTTTCAGGAAGAAAAATGTTTGCCCATTTACTCGTGTTGCAGAACACACTAACTTCCTACTACACTTAGAAAAAACAGTTATCTCTATTCCAAAGGTACTGAAGAAGTAGCAGAGTGGTCTATAGTACCTCAGGGTATTTTCTACATCCAAATGATGGAGCCATTTCCTTAGGTTATCTTCATTTTTCCTATTTAAAAGTGGCTTCAGCAAAATCAGCAGAAGTCTGGCATCTTTTAAAAATAAAGTCAATTGCATTTCTGTCAGGGGTTACAGGAAAAAAAAAAGGAGATTGCTCGCCCAATTTTAAAAGGAAGGTGAACTAAAATCTGATTGAATCATAGCAAAAGAATTCTAGTTGGGATGGGGAGAGGAAAACACTCTTTTTCACAGGAATCAAAAGCTGGAGACACATACTTGGTGTTAAGTACCTCGCCTGCTTAGGACAAGTGTAAATGAGTCATACCATCTGTACTCACATTCAGAGGATAGTCTGGCAAGATCGCAGGAGAACACAAAGCAAATATGATGTTCTGCTCTTATTGTTATGGAAGCAGTTAAGCTGAGAATAGAGGAAGATTTAGCAGTTAAAATAAGAACTACCTACAGCAACAGACACTGAACACCTTATTCTCTGAATTTATAATTATTTGTAGAATTCTACACAGAAAGCTGTAGTACTTAAAGATACGTAGAGACACATACAACAGTACTGCAGAGTACTGTTATTAATGCTGTATTTCACATGAATATTTCTCTCTCACAGAATAATGCACAGATGCTCAGAGTAGAAAGTAAATAGATTGGAGAATGAAGTCATCGTGGAACATCAATAATTCAGAGAGAAGCTATTTAAGATAACCATTTGTTACAGAGACAAGACAAAATGCATTGACTAAGAAAAAAAAACACAACAGAATAACACAGGCAAGCAGCCTTCTGAACCAAGTTGTGTTGAGAAGAGTAAAAGCAATAACCACATTGGAAGAAACAACAAGTATCTCACAAAGACACAGTGTGAGACTAATCCCAGCAAAAGTGGGAGAAGTTCCATCCAAAAAGATGACTCCTGGCAGTATCTGAGCAAGGGCAAAGCCATCACCAGCATCTGAAGGAACATGCCACAGAAAGCTGCTATTCTCAACACAGCTGTGTGGGTGGGGCACCCAAATTCAGGGAAGTCAGAACCAAGGTGTAAAGGCTTATCATGAAACAAATTACTAATTGTAATTGAAAAATGTGCCAGTTCAGTTTTCTTCAGTTCTCTTTTAAAAGGTCCTAGACAGTCAAACTATGTGGAAGGCTGAGCTTACCAACATTATTTTAGTTGTAATAAAAGTAATATATTTTAAAATACAAAACTAAGCTTACTTTGGATCCCAGGATATGTTAACATATGCAACACCTAACGCTACATCTTTTACATCAGATGAGAGGTGGTAGTAGCACATCATGCTACAGACCGTTTCAATGTAACACAAACACACAGCTTATTTATGATAGTTACATTTAAACTAGAGTACTATCAGGAAGGACAACAAGTTCTTCCAAAGATATTCCTGGGTATCTCAAGGGCTGGAAGGGGGAGAATAGACATCCATCTGCTGTTCCAAAATCCTTGTGATGATTTGTTTATATTTTATACCAAGCTTCAAGGAGCATCAAATGTACAGTTAATTTAAAATGGTATCTCACTTTCTCCTAGCTTTCATGCCTTCATCTTTTAGTTATGTGAGAAAACTGTTTATGATCTTAAAATAAAAAGAAACTTGATGTACTTGTGTTCATTTACATGATCCTTAAACTTTTTGGTTGGTTAAGATCAGGTATATTATTTCAGAGCATTCTAAAGGTTATAGTAACAGCATTTACAATTCCCAGTAAGTTTAGCAGCAGCAGATATTCTCAAGGATGTCTGCGCCAAATAATCACAGTTCACAAGTAGGTACACTAACATAAAATCAATATTATTAACATGTATGTCCAGCTGTGAGCCGAGCTGATTTGAGGGGAGGAGAGGACATAAAGGGGTAGGAAGATGCTATGCTATGCTATTTCCTCAGTGACTACTATTTATCGGGGCAACCACTCAGAGAAGCTTCACAGGCAAATGAAGCAGTAACTCAAGCCGTTTCATTATGAATCAGCAGAACTGTCAGAGATCATGTCAAAAGTATTAGACCATTTCTAAATAAAAGTAAATTCAAAAATAGATTGAAGAGCACTCCTGCTGTTGAATCCTACTTATTGATTTGCTATTCAGAAAAAGTCTTTGAGCTTGAACAGTTCCCCGGCTAAAACAAGAGGTAAAATAATGAACTGACAAGCCTGGAGAATAGAGAACCTATGAAGCATCCTAAATGATATAACTGAAAACATGTGTTGATCCTCTGATGTTCATACCACTATTAAAAATGAAAAACGACCAAGGCAGAAGAGGAGAAAGATCCTATAGTGATTCCAGAAACCTCTACCTACATGTTATTTCAGTGTGTCCACACATGTAACTTCAAATAATAACTACATATACAAAAAGCCATATCAACACTGAAAATTCTTAAGGTATACCTGAGAATGACACACTTAAAAAAACCCCCACAAACTACTGCAGCTCAGATTCCACTTCCACAGTCTTCAGTTTTTACAATCCTTTTCATTAGCTACCTCAGAGGTAATTTCCATTTAAAAATTTGGGAAGAAAGCAAAGCAAGCAAAAGATGAATACTGATGGGACATAACATCAAAAGAACAGACAAAATGCTACACAATAGCATTGCACCTTAAGCTGAGGGAACAAATCTTTAAATGCTATTTCACACATCTTTTAGCAAGGTAATTATCTGGATAAAAATACAGTAGCATGCTGTGCTATGAGTCATAGACATTCATATCTAAATCAACCCATCAAGACCAGGATAGTTTTTTAGAACTTACAGCTACTTTTCGAAAACACTGTACTTTAACAAAGCCAGAAAAGAGTAATGCTTTCAATCTGAACAGATGCTTGTCATGTTCAAAGAACAGACTACAAGAAGTGGTGTTCATACACATTAAAATCAAAGAAGAAAACACAAGTTCAGAGCTATTTGAGTCTATTTTGTCCATAGCAGGTTACCTCTCAAAGGCTACAGTTTGGCTTCACAGAAACTTCAGTGCTTGAAAAACACAAGAGGACTGAAGAGTTAAAACCCCTCAGATTATTACTGTGGAACAGAGACTTTCTGGTACACAGCTGTGACATATTTCAGAACATCTACAGGAAGACAACTGTTAAAAATGGATATTGGGTAGATGGAGGAAAGCATTGCATGCTTTATGTATCTGCCAAGGCACAGAGATTAGACTTAATCAATAGAATTTGTAGGATAGCAGGGTGGCTGTTTGTGAGGTAATCTTTTACCAGCACATCACTTTTAAGAAATTGTTTCTTAATTCATGAGTTTTAATCATCAAATTTAATTTTCATGTGTCTGAATTTTAACATTTCCAGTCTACCTAATATGAGGGTAGAAAAAAATAGGAAGAAGGGTTTAGGAGCATTTTAGAAAATAGTGAAAAACTACACATCCATCAAAGAGAATGGTAAAACAAATACTGTTTCAAACAAAAAAGTGTGCATTTGTGAAATAAAGTGATAGACATAAAAAAGAATGTCTACTGGAAACATTCAGCTCATGCACCAACGGGAACAAATCATCACAGGTAAGAACTTCCTTGGAGTTGTTTCTCCCTCCCCGAAAGGAAAGCAATACCTTTTAGAAGAATGTCTTTAGAGTAATTTTTGAAAGCAAAAACAGAAGTACATCAAAATGGCCTGACTGGATCTTTAAAGAGGAAGTGCCATAATTCATAGGGACCAACAATGCATGCAGTCATTTCTCTATTCCCAGGGCCAGCAATGCAATCAGCAGTTGTCTTCTTAATCCTATTGACTATGTGTTTCAAAAAAAAAACTGGAATACACAGCAAAAGATATGGAATAAGCAGCTCTTTGAATAGATTTAAGAGCCTGCGATTTCACATAAACATTTCCAGCACTGCTAATGCACATGGGTTTTTGTTGTCTTACCAGCCTTGAAGCTATTGGTAGAGGACAAAAACATAGCTTTAAGATGGGACATGAGAAGAGTCAGAATTCACTTGGAACAGAGATGTTCCACATAGGTGTGTCCACATAAGCTCAGTGACATAGAGCTTTTATTTCCCCAAAATGCAAACTCTAAAAGAGAACTGGCCAGCAGACTTAGAGACACATTTTCAGCATATGGATGTAGCAGCACTTCACCTTACAAGAGGCCCAAATCAAACAATGACAGGTCAAATATTTAAGTCAAAACATGATTTTTCATTTTTTCCAGTTCCATGGGAAACACAGAGGATACTACCACACACTTCATGACTTACTTTCTCCAGGGAAGAACTCAGTTGCTTGGACAGGATACCTCCTTTATCTGCACTCTGCCAATTGCTTAAAGTTTAAATCATGACTGCCACTTTCACAGAAACATATGAGGAAAACTGGCATTCCTACCGGCCATGCACAAGTGCCATAGCAGACTCCATTACATCAATACAGCCTGCAAAGGGAAGAAAATAGGATTCCTCTGACTGCCAGAAGTCAGTCACCTTCTCTATCTCATCTGAGGACTGCTGTGCATAAAAGCACAATCTTTAAGTTCAGCAGGATGTGGTCATTAATGGGAAAAAAAGGAGTAAAAAATTTTTTAAAAAACTATTATTACATTTCACAGACAGTGGAACATTTAAAGGGATGAGAAAAAGACAGATTAACTGCTACAGCTAAGTCCATTTGCATAGTGGACACAGACATTCCCAGAAAAATTAATCCCAAGAAAGTAATGCTATCAATCTGAAGTAGATCACTTAAACCAAACTAAGGCCTTACTCATTTACAGTTAAAGTACCACTACACTGACTACACAGAATTCACTTCCAAAGTACATTTGGCTACCTCCAAGTATCTAGGTGCAATGCTCTTAAAAACAAATAAAACAAGTCAGATTTTTTTCTTGACAGACAGGGACCCAAGAAGAGTTGTGCCACAGGAAAATTTAAAGTTTTTCACTTCTTCAGGGGTAAGATGGGGGGGGCAGACGGGAAAAGACTGGGAGAAGACATCTCTTCTTATGAGGAAAGACTGTGGGAGCTGGGCCTGTTTAGTCTAGAGAAGAGAAGACTAAGAGGGGATCTCATTAATGCATACAAATATCTCAAAGGCAGGGGCCCAGAGGATGTTGTCAAACTCTTTTCAGTGGTGCCCCGTGACAGGACGAGGAGCGGTGGCCATAAATTGAACTAAAAGAAGCTCCATCTCAACATGAGGAAGAACTTTACATTGAGAGTGGCAGAGCACTGGAACAGGCTGCCCAGGGAGCTCAGGGAGTCTCCCTCTCTGGAGGCACTCAAAACCCACCTGGACGTGTTCCCGTGTAACCCGCCCTAGGTGACTCTGCCTTGGCAGGGGGGTTGGACTAGAAGATCTCCAGAGGTCTCTTCCAATCCTAATGATGTGAAGACAACCTTTCAAACACAGAGCAGCAAAGGGACATGTACTAAACTGGGTGTGATCCAGCACAACCAAATCCAGAGACGAAAGAACTGCCCTAAAAACCGAATATTCCATCATCTCTCCACAACAGTAAAGCAGTGTTGCAGCAATTTCTCCTCCTCAGTCCTAGACTGCTTAAGTCTCTCCACAGGGAGACAACAAACAAGCTACCACTAAATAAGCCTCACAGAAGAGACAGCTGATTGCTTTACTAACACTTTTTAAACTAATTTCTACCTGTGTTTAGAAGAAGGGCACACCCAGTAAATCAAAGTGAACTATCTTGGTTTCTGTTTTTGCTTTTTGGATGCATTTAAATAGCACATGACAACTTTTACAGTGCGTTAATTACTTCACTTTTGTTACTTTAATGTGTTAATTACTTTGCTTTTATTACTTTTGCTGCATTTTTAATTTATGATTTTATCCGAGCATTTAATAAAACCAGAAAATAAAAAAATATTAAGGTGTTTTAATTACGTGCCACTAATTAAAATCTTCCCAAAATGTCTCAAGTTAAGCAGTCCATAGTATTTCCTTCATACAACACTTAATAAGCTGAATCAATGACTTGGAGGATTAGTCACTTCATAAGAGAAGCTTTTCTTTTCCCCCCTGAACAGACCAACTAAGAGGAGTAATTTTAAAGAAAATACCATTTGTTCCAGAAGAGGCTACTGTCGTCTAATGCCGCTTTCAAACAGTGAACTTTCACAAACTCGTTCCAAGTGCTTAGCTCATGACTTCCGTCCATGAAGCAGCTTGAATTCAATCCTCTGGCAAAGATATACACTACTTAAGTGTTACTTTTTTATAATTCTTGGAATGAAAGAATGTAAGTAGATGGTATACTTAAATCTTAAAAAGTTAATATTCATATCTTTCCCTAATGTAATTTTTAAATTAAAAATTTCCCTGCCCTATTCTCTATGTACTCAAGCTTGAACATTCCCTCAAAGTTCCCACAATCCATGCCAATAAACCACACTGAAAATAGATTAACCTTTTGTCTAGTCTTATCACTGAGAACCTTTGTACAACATAATACACAAAGCACAACAAAAAGTACTCCGTATCTGCTATAAGACAAGGAACATTAAGTACAGAATAGCAAGAATATCACCATAAATGTAATTTAATTTGCAACACTGACCCTGATTTTTAAACACTAACAGCTGCATAATACAGGTATTCTCAAAACTTTGCATACTTTTAATAACTTCAATTATTTCAGCATAACAAAGAAGATTCTGCTCTCCTCTCATATTCTCTCATGTTACAAAGCAAATCTAAAATCTCATATTGAGGTAAGCTTTCTTAAATATCAACTACTTTCTTATTAACACTGTGCACTTTATTTAATGTTTGTCGTTCTTGTTCCAACCCCCCTTCCCACATTCCAGTGTTCATTTGTTTATGTTTTACATTTTTATGTCACCCACGTGGGTTTTGACACCTACTAGAAGCAGCACTAATATCATCCTCTAGCCACAGCAGACAGCTGACCTACTCATAAAGCAGCCCCTGAATGACTGCCCCAGGTTTTTAGGCTAAAATGAAAAAAAAAATAAATTAAATGGTGATGAGCATTTTCAAGAACAACCATGAAATAGAGGCTGTAACCTGACCTTCACTGGGTCCTCACAAACATACGGGTGATATGTA
This sequence comes from Pipra filicauda, assembly GCF_003945595.2. Classification (NCBI taxonomy): domain Eukaryota; kingdom Metazoa; phylum Chordata; class Aves; order Passeriformes; family Pipridae; genus Pipra; species Pipra filicauda. The sequence continues at coordinate 3,171,506 of NW_024105031.1, read as the reverse complement.
GGTGATATGTATTTGTGTGGAGACTGTTAAGTGCAATTTTATTATACCCTTATTTGCCAAGGTAATTATTCCCAGTGCTTTCTTACAGTCAAAAGACATGCCCAGTTCTGTTTGGTTTCTTTTTTTAAACCAAGCTTTGCAATTTTATCATTGCTTATTCCAGAAAATAAAACCAGCAGATGCATGCATAACCTCATCCATAACCCACTGAATTAAACAGCTTTGCAGCACGATCAAACTGAGAAACAGAACAAAGTAAGGAACAGTCCACCTTGATAAGGCTTTCACTGAGGGCGATTCAAAACGGTCTTCTTTAGCTGATGATAAAAATATTTGCACAACCAATGTGCTTATATTGTGGTATCCATACAACGATACTACATGATATGTGCAATAGAAAACAGGAAGTTTAAGTACGATTTTTTATTTCCATTTCCTATAGAGTTGAGATGAAAAAAATTCTTCTATTACAGAAGACCGCAGTTTATTCTTAGACTGACATGCTTCGTTAATTACTATTTGTAGAGCTTATTTCACTCAGGCATTTTTCTACGACCATATTTTCTTACTAGATATTTCCCTACCCCAAGCATATATCTGTGCAGGGAGATAGAGGGATCACTAGTCACAACAGGCATGACTCCAAGCCGTTACTGGATGGTGTCCAAGAATTAAAACTGCACACACAAGAAGCATAAGAAGTTGAAGGGCCTTCTGTCCATACATAATTCTATGAGGAAAAAGGCTGCAGCAAATTCAAACTACTTTTGGCACATAGTTTTCAGGTAACTGGACTACCTGAACATGGTCTTATACCTTCACTGTAACCTCTCGAGAAGAGATGGAAGGCGAGACAAAGTCTTTTGGATGTCATTTGCAGAGCTCCAGTTGTAAAACTGAGTAGTAGAGCATGTGATCAGCCTAAGAGGGGAAAAAAACAACTTTAAAATGCTGCAAGAAAACTGACATGTTACTGACATGTTGTATCGGAGACAGGGAAAAAGCTGAGTCCTGAAAGGCAGCACATGTGGTAAATAAGTATGTCACAGAGGAACTTTTCTTCTTTCAGTGTTTTTGTAGTCAATATAAGTCAACAGGGTGTGTTATAAATAGAAGCAGACTCCTTAAGACCCTAGGTTCTCTCACAATTAAAGAGCAATTCACAACCACACTCAAGCCCCAAAACAATCAGGAATCAGACAAGAAAATTAGGCCTGTTGCTGAGTTTCAAAACACATTGTAAGAACTTGCAGGTCCAACAGCAATAAAGTTACTTTCTTAGAGAGAGAGGTCCAAGGTAGACCACACTCAAGTTTCTCCATTCACCAGCCCCCAAACCAAAGCACACTCACACAAGACACATCATCTTTGATTACAGGATTTCTGACACAAAGCAAGAGATTAGAGTAGGTTTATCTGAGCCAAAACACTCCTTTCTAATTCCTACTAAGGAAAACTTTCAAGGAACAACTTCACAGTCATATGCTAACCTAAATAATTTGCCTCTCCCCCTCCCGTTTCACCACTTTGCAGAAGAACAAAATGAAAGACTGCTTAAGCTCAGCTACAACCTAATATCAAACCATGGCCTTTGCAGGAGATCAGAAGCCACTGAGTTTCAATCATTACTGTTAGAAACCTTGCAAATGAAAAAAAAACAACTCAAGGAGAAGCACATCATCAAACTCCATCCTGAAATTATTGAACTCCTACCCTTTCATGACAATTTACTTACTCTTCTGACTTTAAAGACCAGGGTTTATTCAAGCAATGTACTCTATTCTTACATGCACAGTCCTACCCTACACCAGAAATATATTTGCATTCAGTAGTTCATGTATCTGTATTTCCTTCTCCTACCTGTCAGCTGAAAATGCTGGCCTTCACTGTGGTAGATAATTTCCAAGTCATATAATTAGCATAGCTTTGGCTGTTAATTAATCTCTTAAAGGAAAAACAGAGTAACTAGAAAAACATATCCTACTGTTCCTGCCTGTATTTAACCTTGCTTGTTACAGGTCATTTTCATTGTTTCTTATCTAGTGAAAAAAAATCAAGACAGTGCAAATACACCAAAGCTGCTGCCACCTCACTTCTGCAGCCATGCCATACAGCATGAAAAGTAAGAACTTGGCATTCTGAACAGGCATCCTGTGACAACGCATCACAGCCAGGCTACATGTCCCCAAACTCCACACAAGAGCAGGTCATGAAACCATCAGGTCAAATGGCATCATTCCAACACTTCCTCCTTTTTTCTTCAATTATCCTTCCTACTTTTTACAGGTTACTTTTTCTGAAAACAAGGGCTGTCAGGCAACATTAAGGAAGCACTAATGGGCACTACAGTCATGAAATAATAAATAAGTAAAAAAAAAGCTTTTGAGGACACATGTAATGTATGCCAGTAGAGGTAATAAGAGCTTCTGTAACGTGGAAGGCTGAGCTCCAGCAGACGCATTCATTCTCTTCTGCAGGCACATTCATTCTGTCTTTGGATTCAGTTAACTGTGGCTGACTGCTGCCACCAGACTGAGCTTCAGGTCTACAAGGTTTATTTCTGCTTGTGGTCATTCAGAGCCAATTTTCTAAAGAACTCACTCCAGAATGACAGTTCCAAAACAACTTTGCAACATCTCCAATCAACATGGAAGAGAGCCCTGCTAATACCGGTATGGCAAGCTTCCAGGGAACGGGAGCTGGACTTCTCCTCTGATAGTCTCCACAGACACCCCTGGCATTGCTATTCCTCCTGCCATTCAAACAGATACTATTTCTTTGGCTTATGTAAGTTCCAGTAGGGAGCTTTGTAGAAGGAAACACATCGTGCTTCCCCATGTAAGGGATTGGAAGTTGAGACAGGAAATCAGTGTGATACCCTAAATGCATAGGGTGTTTTCTATAGTCACTGCAAGAGCAAGAGAGAACCTTCCAGGTGACAATTAGGTTGAAAGACAAAGATGTAATCAGCAGCTTTTTAACAGTCATGCTAATTTTTCTGTGAAATTCTTCTACTACTTTTGGGCCTAGAGTCATGAACCACAGTACTTCTAGCATTTGTTGTAGACTTATGCATGCAATAAGTTTAATACTTTAATGATTACTAAAGCAGTTTCAACATATATGCAGAGCATTACAGAAATTTTATCAACTTTCAGATGTGAAAACCTCACAACTAACTTGTTCAAATGCAAACTATGAAAAACATCACATCTTTTAAACAGTTATGGCCTGTTAAATGTTGAGAGTTAAAAAAACCCCAGGAAATCAATTCACAATGTGCAAAGCCCTTTCAAAAATAAAAAAATGTGGCTGCATGCAGCTATATTTGCCCTTCCAAGATGATAAATTTGATATACTTGATCAAAAAACATTTTTTACATCTTTGGGTGTAGAAAAACAGCAGGAGACATCCTCTTCTGTATATTATTCACAATGTTAGTTTTAGATTAGAGATGCTGGGAGAGTCCTTTTCCTGTGCTGTAGAAAGGTGCAGTAGGCAGAAAAAGAAATCAATGTCTTGAAGTCATTGTAAACAAAGATCCACAGGGTAGCTGGATACCTGTTGGTTTTTGGATGATCCTTGACTACAAAACCCTGAACAGCATCGCTGTTCACTGACACTGACAATCTGTGATATCCTAACCATTTCTGTCCTTTTGGTTTTCACTCTAGTGTTTTACAAATCCTCTCTTCACTTTTCTTTTTTTACTCTCATTATGAAGACTTTCAAAGAACTCCTCTCTCGAGCTCTGTTTCTTATGGAGTAGATTAACTTGACTATTTACATCCCTGATTGCAGTAAGCATAATTTGCTAAACTTATGGTAAAAAGAATGGAGAAATGTTTATGGACAAGTCATAAAATGTTACTTATTCTTTACTTCAAAGGTTCTATTTTAATAGATTTCTCATTCTGTTATCTAAGTAGTGTTAGATAATAAACAAACGGCTGTGTGCTGGTGGATGGAAGGAAACAGCAAACATCATGAGGTAGGAGTGGAAGAAATAAATGATGAGCTGAATGATTACTACAGGATCGGTAATGATGCAGGTTAGTAATGGCATTTGCAATCTTGCAGGTGACAGAAACAAGAAGAGAAAGTGTTCTTCTACAAGTCCTCCCTAATACTGAAAGTTATCCCCTAGAATTAAAATACTGTTAAAAAAGAAAAAAGCAATAGATAGAGCAGAGCTATAAAGCAAAATACTGCTCCTGGAACTGAGACAGAAGCAAAGGAAATAAAGGCTATCAGGCAGTACCAATATAGGGCTCTAATTTAGCAGAGACAGCACAACAACACAGTATTAAGCATAAAACCTCTTTCTATCGATGCTCCTGTTTTACAAACGTAGCAAGAACTGAACAAAACTCTGCAGTTACAAAGTGATGGAGGAGAGGGGGAGGGAATTCCATTAATATGTTATTTTTGAAGCATCCTTGTACTACGACTTGGGACATTTCACTAATTCAAAACAATAACTAATAACATAACCAGAAAAATAATGTAAGCATTTTGGTTTTCTTCGTTTTCTGATTTCATGTCCTTCATTTTAATCTACCAACAATAGTTTGTGGGGAGACACTGGTGAGTGAATGAAGTGTTAGCAGACACTACATAGAGATCTGAGGCAGGAGAGAGACATCAAGTGCTCAGGATGGAAAGGACTTTGCATGGGACCTGCCCAGTCCCGTGAGCAACTGACAGAAGAAGCAGATGACTTGAAGATAGGACAGGGAAGAAGAGAATATCAATTACCCCAACACTGTAGGAAACGCAGTCTGCAGTAACAGATTTAAATGACTAGATTATGCATTAGTTATAGATTGTTAGTACATAAATGACTATAGAACTTCCTGAAAGTGTTTTTTTCTCCCTCCAGTTCGGGTGTCTATGACTCAAGTAGGTCCTCCAGCTATGAGCTAGGTAGATCCTTGGTCTCTTATGCTGCCTGCTGCTCGATGACCAGGTTCCTGATGGAAGGCTCAACTTCCTCCATGTCAGGGGGACCAGCATAGATGGAGCTATCAAAATAAAATCAAAAAGGAGGACAAACAGCAAAATCTTGAAAGAAAACATGAATTCTTCATGGCTTCTAGAAATTCTGTAAGCTCTAAATAGGCTCATTTTGGTCTCGGTGCTTTAACTACTGTAATTTTGTTCTTATTTTGCCATGCTGAAAGTCTTTGCTTGTGCTCCCTTCTCTTCCTTCTTCATTAAGGCACTGTACTATATTCACTTTGTCAAAGTAAAAAAAAAAAATAGCAAAAAATCCAGATGTATCCATGCTTTCTTCTCCACACCAGATGGAAACGAGTACAGGATTTCAGCACAAAGTGAGAGTGAACCTTAAGTATGATTGCATGACTGCAAAATGACCAAGAAGAACTTACAAGTCAACGCTCATCATCTGGAATTAGGAAGGCCATTAAGTGAAGTTCATTGTTTGAGAGTATGGAAACATTAAATACTTAGGATGACTACAACAGTTCAGGACACAGTTAGAATTAGCCTAACCCATGTAAACAGGCGAAGTTACGTATAAAACCTGGACATTCACTAAGTTCTAATATGAGTCAGTTACAATTACTCGGGGGCAGGAAAACTTTTTCACCCCCATTGCTGAAAATGTGGTTCTGAAGTTTAAGATAAGCTTAAGCAAAATGGCTTTGCTTTTTTCCTTTTATTTTCCCCCAAGCCCCCAGTGTTAGAATAGGCAGACCTTTGCTTTAAACATCTCAAATGTATATACAGTTTCAGTACTTACAGTGGGAAAAATACTTGTGCTCAGGCTGCCCTAAATAGGTAGATTTTAGTCATGTAAAAACTCTACTTACAGAGTACTGTTCACTCAGTTCACATACATAACATTACTGTAGAAATAAACAATGAAATTCTAAGATTATATTCAATTCACAGTGAAGAGCATCTCATTATTTTAGGACAGAAGTCATCAGGTGCTTCAGCTAACAAGTAGTTCCTCAGTCTTCAAGGACGCTACACATCAATTATTTTGTCGCTCTTTTATTTGCATATTACTGCTGGTGCTTCCTCTTTAACTCTATGCACCCACACAGCTGCCTACAAGTCTCATCTTCCCTTCTCTTCCAACTACTGAGTCCCACCACTCTTGCATTAGCTCTGTTTTTTGTGCTGAAATGGGTCAGTGCTGTATAATTCATCAACACCCGAATCACAACTGAATTAACATAGTTGAACTGGTATATTGCCACCCCTTGGGGAGAGTGCCAGTGTCACTCTCCTAAGCAGAGGAAGAATAACATTCCCTGATATTTCAGAGCTTAAATGTTAAGATTCTCTCCTCATTTGCACAAAGGATAACACCAAGACACCTTATTTCAGATTAATCTTCAAATACCAGACTAGAATTTGTCCTCCACTCCCAACAATGAAGGAAAACAAAACCCCCAAGAATCAGTACTGTAAGCATGCTCCCAGCATTGAGTGATGAATGGCTTTATTTTTTTATTGATGTGAAATGTTCTGTGATTGGTATTATGATACAGGTTACTTAAACACAAACATTATAAATAACTTTGAAACAGTTAGTCACTGTAACTAAGGCAACGAGTCTCCCACTCAATTTCCAGAAATAGGAGTAGAGGAATAGAGGTAAGAACAAAATAAAAAGTTGGCAGGAGCAAAAAAACCCAAATGATCAGATATTAGTTTGACCTCAGGAAGGCCCAGGTGAGTACAGAAAAATGCAGCACCTGAGAAACAAACCAGCTGATAAAAAAAGAAGTGGAGGACATGAAGTATATAATACCAAATACACCTAATTTCAATGATCTCATTCCACAACCCATTTCAGTGAATGGAAACAACCACAGAAATCTGGGAAAGTAATAATCTACATCAGATAGCACATTGCTAGTTCAGAGTCAACAGCTACTAGTTTCCTGCAGGAATCATCTTTGTGAGTGCTAAGGAAGTCACCTCTTCATAGACAAGTGTACATTGGCCTCATTTTTCCCCTGATATTTGCTCCAAGTAATGGTCAGAAACTTCGATGCTATCTACATGAATAGACCTTTATATCCTCACAGAAGGCTGCTGAGTTAACAGGATCTGCCATAAGGATCTGACTGCAGAATCAAGGCTTGCTTTGTTTCTCCCCCACCTTTTTTTTTTTTCCTTCTTCTTTTAAAAAGTGTATTTTCTTGACTGAGAAGAACTGCTTGTTCGCAAGTCAAAAGTTCCCGAGTTATCATCGGGCAATCTGATCCCCCCAAACGAACACGTGGTAGAACCAGGTTCTCTCAGCACATTCTAATGGAAAGGCTGGTAATTACTGCGTATAACAAGATAAATGGAGTTCAAGTTACTCCAAGTTGTCCATCAATTAAAGAAACTTATCTTTTCAATGCATGTAAGTTCTTAGCCTGGGAGCAGGAGAACTAACAGTAAGACTTCAGGTGTCTTGGTAAGTATTACAGCTTCTTAATTTAATTATCTTGTATACAGTTTAAAAAGATTAGGTGTAAATTTTAGGAAGAACATATGATGGAGAACAGAGCACAAAGAGTGGTTCTTAACTTCTACAAGATTCCCAAAAGAAATGTTTGGGTTTTGTAAAAGAACGGTAACTTTAAAGTAACTTCTACTAAAAAAAAAAAATAAAAATGAAAACACACATCTCATTAGGCTACATCTGAACAGAATTTGTAACTCACTCGTTTGTAACACATAACTCACCCATTTGTAACACATAACTCACTCATTTGTAACACATAACTCCATTCCCACCATATCCCTCCTTCACTGAACAGCAGCAGTTCCTTTTCATCACCACAGGAGACCATTCCTCCTCTTAGAGTAACAAGGAACTAGTTGGGACATTTATTCTTGGCATGAATTCTAAAAGAATGAAGTCTAACGCTGGCAGTAATGAAAATAGCAACCATAGAGGCATTCAGAGTGTTCACTATGACACTGCAAACATTTGTTTAACTGCCAATTGAACAAGATCCATCTTAGCTAAGAGAAAGATATAAATGGGCAATAAAGAAGTCAGTGCTCTCACTGTTCAAGGACTTTAAAGATAAGTGGTCACTCTAATATCTTCATGCAGTTGTTCCTACTCAGATCCTTACCACCCACATCTGACTTCTGGAAATAAATGCATTGCCTCAAGCACAGTCTAGTAGTCATACAGAAAAATCCACACAAAATCCTTTCAAATGCCCACCATTATTAGCCCCAAGATATCCTCCTATTACACATTTAAGATTCAGAAAAAAACAGAAAACGTATAACTAAAACTATAATGCACTGAAAGAAAAAAATAAAGCTTTACCAACTGTAACAATGCTGCATCCAACAAGTTTTGCCACAAGTACTTATACAGCTGCAAAACTGAAGAAAAAAAAAATCCTCCAGTTTAGACCAGTTTCATACATTTCAACAAAACTACGCTGAGATGCAGGCTTATGTGAGCCTAAAAGATGACCTGTAAGCACATACACAGGTAAGGCTTGTAACCGAAAAGCAACGAATCCCTGGGCTGTTAAACAATCCAAATTTCACCTGCACACTAAGAAAAACTAGGCCGTCAGTTACTCCTTAGGTGTACAAGAGACTACCTTGCAACCCTTTAAAGCAAGGATTTGCCTGTTCTAGGAAACAGTTAATGTACCTAGAAACTATGACTGAATAGCAAAAAAACCAAAGATGACACTTAGCCTTTCACAGTTAACTATGGAGAGTTGAGGGCTTTGATACATGAGACCAAGGCGTACCACTGTGGATGCCCACAAGCAAGTCACTCCTTTTTTCTTTCCCTACCCCACACCTCTCAGTTCCCTGCCCTCCCCTCCCAATAAATTCTGATAAGACATCAGTAACTCTTGACCTAAACTTGGTTTTCAGTGCCATTTCTTGGAGCAGTTTCAGGAAGAAACAAACTTTTATAGGCTTCCTCTCACTTGGCATCATAGTAGTTAAAGCAGCTTCTCATCTAGAAGAACCTGGTATACAAGCATCAATATATGAAGACAGCAGGAAGGCAAACTTAAGAACAAATACCTTAATCATAAGGTACGCTTACCATATTTTTCATTTCTACCTTGAATGGTTTAAGCCTCAGAAACTGCAGATTTGCTTCCTCTATTATTAAATACGTCTGTCCAACACTGCACAACAAACCAAGAGCAACGAGAACAATCTACAACTTCTGACTTGACACTTGAATGACTGCTTTTCTATACCTGAGTTAAAGTTTGCTATTGAGCATTACAGGTATCAACCTTGCTTAATATAGTTCGATTTAGCTTCAAATGTAATTTTTGCTAACATGCTTATGAGTTTTTTAGATACCTAATATACTTTGAAAGCAAACGCATAAGTCACTTCTGAAAGTGTATTGTACACCCTAAATTATGTCAAAACTTTGAAATATATTCCTACCTCATAGGTTGGCAAAGCAATAAAGCTCAAGTAGTAACACAAATTTATAGATAATGCACCTGCTGGCTGGTTGTTGAACCCAAGAAAAGGCCTACTCTTCTCAGTGCATGAAAAACCTTTATTCTGAAGGTTAAACGTGTCAAATCAGGTTCCACAGACAAAAACAAATATTTGAGCTTCACAAACATATTAAGCATCTGTAGGATCAAAGTTTTGTTTATCAGGTACTAAGTAAATTAAATCAAGCAAGTGGAACTGGGATTTCACCCTCTGAACTCAACTAAGAGCCTCGGAGCAGAATTTCTCACCTCACTGTAGTTTCCGAGCACTGCATTTACACTAGCTTGCAGTAACTTGACAAACTCAACCAAAACAAGTGTAAGAAAATACCGAGCTTCTTGTATGCAGCAAGTCTGCCTCTTCCCAGCATAATTCTGACATATAAGTAACACAAAGCCCTTCTACATTATCAAAGAGCAAAATCAATAGGTTTATTTAGAATTTGGAAAAATAATCTTAAGAATTAAAGTAATATTTTATTTAGTAGAATTTTTGTTTCAGAAAGTTATTAATCTGACTGTTGCAGAAGGAAACTAGCAAATCACTTCCCCCCCTTCATATTTGCTCAACAGTACAAAAACAGAGCAGCCTTTGCGCTCCCCTGTGAAGCACAGCCACCACTAAAGAAAGACAGACTCACTATAGGGACCACAAACATATGTGACAATTTACTGTATTCTAAATGAACACACCACTATGAAGCAAAGTATATGGTTCAAGCAAACAAGAAGCATGTTTCACGTAACACTGAAGAGAAACACCTCCACTTGCACATAGTATCACAGGCTGGTTTTTATAAAGAGCAGGTGGTGTTACAATATCAGCACAGCATCCTGTCCTCAAGTCAAGACTTCTTGCAGCATACTGCAGAAGAACACTGGCCTGGAGGAATTCTCTGTAGCTAGCAAAGCTGAGAGATTTCATGTTAATATGATTCCTCGTGACTTTTTGGCATTCTTAAAGAAAACAGTTTTTAACAGAATTTAGTTTGAAATAACTGATTTGTCAAGCAACTGACACTTAAGCAGCAGAAATGCAGCTGCTGCTAAAAATCACTCTCTCTACAAGAGACTTTTCAAAACCAGCACTCCTTCCTTCCCTCTTTCCTTTCCCTGCTCCTTTGAAGTGAAAGAATACTTCAGTTCCCAGTATATCAATTCACCTTTACAGATCTGTAAAACCTCTAAAAAAATCCACCTTATACTCCTGCTGGATTAAAACTTGCATCACAATAGAAGACGAAAACCTCACACGCATTACTCTGTCAAACCAATGGTCCCACACAGTCCAATATTTCACCTCAGCATCTGTCAATAACAGGATCCTTCCCAGAAGAAAAGTTCTGAAGTACACTACTTCCATGTTAACATATTGATAACGGGGCTTTTGAAAATTATTTCATAATGATTACTTGCAGAAGGGTTGTATTTCTTGGTTTTAACGGAAGGGCTTATTTAACAGAAAAGATGAACAAGTGCTGATTTCTGTGGAGAGCCTCCCATGGAAGAACAGTAATGAAGCCTAAAAGGCAACCTTACTCATGGGACACTAAATGCATTTTGGGTCTACAACTGTTGCTCATTCATAGACGAGCTTTTAAAAAACCATGAGACTTCACAAAGTTTACATACAATACAGCAGGACACAGCCTCATATCACCAAACATTTTTTAGAACAAAATCCCAAGGGACCATGGCAACCTAAGTGTGCAAACACAGATGTATAAGTACCTGATGAAAGGACTCGAAGGTAAGGATGGGCTGATACTGATCAGCATAACACACATAGCATACCAGCTACCTAACCACTACCAAGTTTCTAGGTGTTTTTTTTCTGTGGGGCTCTTCTTTTTGGGAGCGGGTGGTGTTACAGTCGGTTATCTTTAAGGAAGAGTAGTAAGGAGACCCACAGCAGGCTGTATGAGTTTTTACACGGAATTTGGCCTCACACACATGAAAACAAGAGAAAAAACCATTCCTAGGAAGCATCTTTTCACGGGCGGCAAATTGGCAGCGCAGACCCTCCCACCTTTGTATCCTGATACCACACAGGAGACAATAGGTAGGACAGGGGAGACACCAGGAAAGAACAGAGCAGCCAAGACAAGTATTTTTCACCAGCTAGAATGGAAACAGAAGAGCCTGGCAGACAAAGAAGGGTGTGATACGACGAGAGCAACAAACCACTAAAGGCATGAAGAACCTCCTTTGCCTTCGGGAGGGGAGCGCGGGCTCGGGGAAGGTTTGTCAAGACCGCGGGAGGAGAAAGGCACGGCGGCCGAACAAAAGATTGTAAAGGCCTGGAAGGGAAAGGTGGAGGGACGGGCAGGCGGCTCCCGGGCACGTGAAATTGCGCAGGGCCGGCTCCGGGGGAGCGGCGCCAGCTCCCGCTCCCGCTCCCGGGCACGTCGCCCCCCGACGGGTGTCTCCAGGTCAATCCGTTTACACCGCGCAGTCCCTGAGGCCCAGGTACCCCGGTCCAGAAACCCTTCCCTCCCCAAAACAGGCACGGGACAGGGCTGGCCCAAGGGCAGCGCCCAGACCCACCCCCATCACCTTTCCCGGGCTTCCCTTGCGCTCCCGGGGCGTGGGCTCGGAGGTGACCGGCCGGCGGGCAAGGGCTCCCGCGGCCACCTGTTCGGCGCGGTACCTGCCCGGGAGGGCGGGCCCGCCCGCAGCGGGAGCACATGGCGCCTCCCGCCCAGCCCGGTCCCCGGCGGCGGCACCGCAGCCATGCTGCCTCCCGCTGCCGCCCGCCCGCTGCCCGCCGCCTGTCACCCGCGCGCGCGCCAGCACACCGCGGCGGGGGAGGGCGCGCCCGGCGGCCCTGGGAGGGGAGGAGGAGGAGAAGGAGAAGGGAAGGTCGGGAATGCCCACCTGCTCGCGGAGTTTCAGGAACACCATGGCGAGCGCGCGCCACCGCCTCCGCCCGCCGCCAACGACTCCCGGCTCCGCGCGCCGCGCGGCCACGCCCCCCCGCCACCACGGCCCGCGCGCCGGCCACGCCCCTGGCCACGCCCCCTCGCCCGCCACCGCCCCGCGCAGGGACCGCGCTCGGCGCCCTCGGAGGCGGGGCCTGCTCACGCCCCGCCCCGCGCTCGCCCTCCCGAGAGGTTTCCTGAACGAGCCCGACCGCCCGCGCCACCAAGGGTGGTGCTGATTGGCCCGCGGGAGGCGGGGCAGAGTAAGGGTAGCGCTGATTGGCGGCGCGGGTCCGGCGCGGGCGGATAGCGCGGGACGGGCACGTGGGGGCAGTGGCGGCGAGAGACACCGGGAGACATCGGGAATCGGCACGGCTGGGGGGCCACCGCTCTTCCCTTAGGAATCGCCGTGGTTTCCCAGGTGTGGTTTCGGCCATCTGGCGCGATAAGCCCCGAGCCGGGGATTACAGGCACAGGCGGCTCGGCCCGAGGCGAGATTCCTCCGGCAAAGGTGACTCTCAGCCCCTGGTCGCCTGGGAAGGGTCCCGTCACCCGCCATCCAAGCGCTGGTGCGAGCCCCTGTCCTGTCCGGGAGAGAAGGCGTCGCCCCTCTCCCACCTGCTTTTGTCAGGAATGTGCACGACGTCCCACCCTGAAGGGGAAGGGAACACCGGGAATTTGTACATGCTCGTGGTCAAAAGGGAAGGCAAAAGTCCTCCAAAAAATCACTAAGGTTTATTAGTAAAATATGTACTTGGCATCAAAATTGGTATTAGTCCTTGACCTACTATATTTGAGCACAACAGTGGGTTTTGTGTAGAGAGGGAGGCAGGAAGCAAGATTGATCACCAGTCCTGGTTCCAGCACTGGTCCAGCCAAAGTGCTGCCCTGTGTCCCCATGGCTCCCACCTCCAGCCACATCTTGTTCTTTCCCACAGCCTGTTATTACAAACACTCCTCGGGGACTCTACAGTGTGTTCCAATCACGGTCTCCTCTGCTTGGAGCTCCACTAGTGGGGGGATGCCTCAAGCCCTGGGGCCACCCATGCCCGGCTTGGGTGCTGGTGCAGGTGTGGGGTTGCACCGAACCTCCCTCGTGTCTTGGGTGCCCATCTCAGACCCTCAAGAGCCCATTGCCATGGGAGGAAGGAGGAACAGCAGCTGAACAGTCATCACACTGGGTAGTGGCAACAGGCCAAATCAAGACACTAAGAAATGCTCTGACGAATTACCAGATGGAGCAGACATGTACAGATAAATAGTTAATTCAAAAAAAGAGAAAAAGAGAAAGATTGTTTTGCTATGTATTAAATGTTCATCATTTTTTGGCAGAGGATCAGTGGAGATGTTACCTGCATAACTCTCTTGCTGTATTTTGACACGTAATTTACAGGCTTATTTGTAGGACAGTGTGCATCAAACACAAATTACATCTTCATAGGTAGGATTTCAAAATCTTGTGAAAGGAACAACAAGTGGCATACTTAACACTGGCATTGGATTGTGTTGCTCTTCCACAAAATAATGCTGCGGCCAGCCAGCCCAGCATGGTAACTATGATTTGGAAGGGTTATTTTCTCCTGAATTTTGATTTCCCCTCCAAAAAAATAACAGGCTGAAGGGACTGAGGCTTTTTGGAGTTGCATACTGCTACAGACAATGCTGATATGAAGGTCACAAGTTTCTGGATTTTCTTGTACTTCGGAATAGACTGTGACTTCTTAACACTCCATGTACAGTTACATCTACTTAGACTTTAATAACTTAAGAAAAATGAAAGTTTAATAAATCAACTAAGTATATTTTGTGTGAAGACTTGTTTGTGTGTTGTTGCCCTTTGCTATTGCTTACTGTTTATTCCAGTAGGAGGCTGGGATGTGAACACATTCATTTGGTGACTTGGCAACATGAGAACAGAAGGGTTTTCTATAGGTGCTAGCTGAGACAGATCTTTCATTAGCTTGGAATACCAGTGGTCCAATGGGGTATACTTGTCTGTGTTATTTTATTTCGACTAGTTAAGATTGCAGTCCTATTTTATTAGGCAAAGGAAAAAAACCTCAACATTGTCACACTTTCTAAATCAATTTTGTTGACATCTAGATATGTCCAGAAATGCTGATTATGATGAGTAAACATTTTAATTAATTTCAAATAGCCCCCTAAATTATTATTTGTGTATCGTACCTGTTCTTTTTATTTGTTTGTGAATAGAAGTGTATTGTGTGAAAATACAAAACAGGTAGATTTTGACACTATGCAAACTGGTTCAGAACTGTGATAACAACGTGGTAAAGAGACCAATGGTTGTGGAAATTAGAGATAATTTTATCAATGCAGTCAGCGAAGGAGAAAATGACATCAGGAAACATTGCCTTTGTCTGTCTCCAAATTAGACTGCTCCTTTTCAAAGTGAAAAGAATGTCTGGGAGCTGATAAAGTTCTGCTTCCTCCTGTGAAGCTTATCAGTTTAAGGAGTTACTCAGAAAAACATCTACTTTCAGTTCACCCACTATTTAGAGTAATTTCTGTATGTAGAAAAGTCATCCCACATGAAAATTTAGCACCTGGAAGCATTAGTATCTCTTGCAGCTTGGGGCCAGGTACTGGTTCAGTGGGGGAAGGCACATCTTTATTTCATTCATTTCTCAATTTTTCCTTGCTCCAATACTCAGGCTATGGCTAGGGACAGGCCTGTAGGTTTTACTATATGCATTTAAATATGGCATCAACCAACTGAACTCTGACCACAGATATTCTTTTTTTTTTTTGGATTATAAGACAATATAGTGTGAAAAAGTTTAAGAGGCAAAGTATGGAAGTAACAATACAGATCCTGGAGACACCTGTCTGTTTCAATTTAGGCACAAGTGGCTTATATACCTGAAGGTGGATAACATGGAAGTAGGGAATTTTCTGAGCGTTGTTTCTCTGAAGCCAGTCAGTTGCATGCGGATATTTTTTTTGTCAAGTGACAGTATAAATTACTGTCCTATTCTTATGCTGCAACAAACAGTCCAAATGAATATTACAACTGGAACAAAAATATGAGAATATTGCCAATAATATTGTCTGATCTGCTAGTGTTCCACAAATACAGTATTTGACTGCAGAGCGATAGAAGTAGAACAGAAATGAAACCTCAAAAGTTAAATGTAACAGTGCTGCAAAGAAATGAGCACTTCTTTTTTGTTTATTAGCATATATTTGAGGGTAACTTCACATATGTTGATTTTAAATCAAACATAGGTATGTTAAACAATTAAATGTTGTGTTAAAGGGTAAGTAAGTGCCCAAGCATCCCTTAGGAACATTCACAAAATGTTTCACAGAAGTCTGAGTGTTGACATACAAACATACTTAAAGCCACAACATTTCTGATAATGTTCAGAATATACATCTGCAGAAGTTAGAAATTTCCACAACACTTTTTAGTTGGACAGTTTGTAAATTATTAGCGGCACAGCTCTCCTGAGGGCACACTTTCAGCAGAGAGCAACAGCCTTTAAATGCACGGCTCCCATTAATGTTAATTTAAAATCTTCACTCTGTAACTTATCCCACAGTGCGTAACACTACCCAGTGTTTTAAAGATAGGACCATATGTGCTGCACTGAAATACATAATGGGATCAAATTGAAGAAACTGTAGAAACCTCATACTGGAGATGTTTTTTGAACTCATCTGAAATGTCCTCATGATTTATTTATTTTGCCAAGAATGCCTGTATACTTAGCTCTTTCTAACCAAGGGTTTCAACCCTGACCAAGTAGGTATTTATTCCTTTTTCATTCTTCAGCATGGGTAAACAGGCACAGAGGTCAACAGGCTTACACAAGGTCATGGCATGAGTCACTGCTGTGGCTAGGAATAGAATCCAGGAGTCCTCATTGCCACTGCCCTCCTCCAAATGCTGTCCTGTACTCCTAAAGTAAAGCAGGGCTAATTTTATTTTTGCACAGAATACAAGGTGTCTGAAATCAATATAATGTTATAGTTTCCTACAGAGGGATGCATTTCTCTTTATGACCCTGAATCAGCATTACTGGGGAGCTACTTTTCCAATAGAAATCACACTCATTTTATAATGGTATGCTGGGAGCATCATCATAAAGATTTTTACACGTGCTGTGACACATTTTATCCATCAAAATCTTAAACAGTCAAGGTTTTTTAATTCTGTCCCAGAGATTACATTTTCAATTGTTGGCTGTTCACAGTTACTGATTGTAGTGGAAACATATTAAATATCATAATGGCATCATCAATCAAATATCATCGATTGGCATTTCTAAAGCACCATTATGCTTATGGATGCTCATCTGACCAATTTTGTCCCTGTCTGGTGCAGACAGGAGGAGAGAGAACTAGTGTGCCCTCCTTATTCAAAGAACAAGTTCAATATCTGGAGGAAGGTAGGGCAAATATAAATGTCCTTCGTACAATCAGCAAGAGACAGGGGCCAGCCAAGCAGCTCTAAGTTCCTGTCAGTCATATATTCTAAGGAAAATTCAAGTAAAAGTGCAAGAAAAAAAGAAAATTAAGAATATATAAAGTAAGGCAACAGTGGTAAGAAATTACATCACTTGCATTTTGATGAGAAAAATGTTGTGGGGAGTTTACAAGATGTTTGGTGTGTCCTTATGCTGCCTATTTGCCAGTATTACTGGTAAAAATATATATTAAACAATGGGCTTCTGTAAAGGTAGCAATTTTGTCTTGAATTGCATATTAAAAATCTTGTTCACGTTTCTTCTAGTTTGAATAACATGCAACTTTTTTCCCCCCTAAATTAAGTCTATCTTCTTCAGCAGGTTAGACTCTCAAAGAGGCCTAAGAAAAGTATAAAGGACCCTGGGATCTGGGCTGACACAGAGGAGAATTTTATCCAAAATCTTCTTGATTTCTTTTTTTAATCTCTCAAAACTGTCCAAGCACTGGTGAAACAAATTTGTATGCCTTTGGAAATACGATCATGAAAGACTATTAATTCTGAGTAGCTGTAAACTCCAATCTATTAAAAATTAAAGAAATAAATTGTAGATTTAAACTTACCTGAGATGAGGAAAGAGAAACAAAAGACTCAGTTAGCATATTTCCTGGTATTAGCACATCCCAACATGACTCCTTCTTAAAACACTGTGAGTATTCGCACCCTTATACATTCTCACATGAACTTACCTTGAATTAGTGTTTATAGATTAGACTGTTTTGTTACATATTTCTTTATATAAACAAACCGGAGTATTTTACTTTTATTTATTTAACAAAATACTCTGTTTTGTTTATATAAATAACCAAATGCCTCAAAATGTCTTTTTTTCCAAGCTCATTGTACCTCAGAATGGAGAGTATTGACTAACTGGAAACTCCAGTGGGATGTGATCTTGCAAATTATTTTTTCAGGCTTGACCAGTTCTTCAAAGAGTAACACCTAAAGTGAAGCACAGGAGGGAATGAGTTTTGGTCAGTCACCTTGTTGAGCCGAAAGCTTAATGCACCGTAAAAATCTTACTGGGAGGTTTTACTCAACCTGCTACACAGGGATATTTTGTTAAAATGCATTTCATCAGTGCTCTAGCAATGTATTAAGTGGAAGTAGTAAAAGTATTAAAGTGGAAATGCTGATCTTCACGTGAGAAGCAAAATAGAGGTTCTGACTTCTAAATCAGAAGTTTCTGAGCATCTGAAACCTACTTTCTGATGATGTATGATGTAATTGTAATATCCCAGCCAGGTGCTCTAGAGAAGAGGGTTTCTGCATACATAAATGTCCTTTTCTGATGAGCTAGAGACCCCTTATTGACTGTGTCCTCTGTTTTTTTCTTTCCCAATAGCTTCATTTCTATTGAGGGAAAGTATAAATTTTACATATTTGGTTATAAAGCACTGAAGTGGTCACTAGGGTGGGGAAATGAGGGAAAAGGCATTTTTTCAACTAGCCAAATTTCAGCTGAAATGAGACCTCTGAAAATTAGCTACGTGTGACACAATGTGAACTCAGAAAGGAGGACAAATTGGGATTCTGCTTTCACAAGTTCCCTTTTCACACTCAATACTGCAGGAGTAGGTGCCATTAAAATGGGGACAGTGTATAATATAAGGAAAAGTGAAGATCAAGGAAAGATTATTTTACCAATACCACAGTTGCTGCAGTAATGGCCAACTTTCTCAGGTCTTGTTCCCCTCAAGACTGCAATATAAACCAAAATGCAGTAGCTATACACATGTATTCTCACCTAGTAATAATGTGTCACCTGATGCCATTTTATATAAATATACACATCCAAATGTAGTAATGCAGCTGCACTGCCACACATTAAAAACCTCCGATTAAACTTTTAAATTTGTAAAATACACTTGCAGGCTCCTTAATTGCTACAACAGGGAGCATTTCACTGTCCAAACAGAGTTGGAGGAGATCACTGTGCCAGCCATTGTGGAATAAAGATTCCACCATAAAGAATATCTATCTTTAAACTTTTTTTTTCCTGGGAAGTATGTTTTTTTTAATACTTTGATGGCATACGTGAGCCTACAGCCACACAGATATGTATGTAAACTCTTCTCAGATAAATACTTTTATCATCTAAAGGAATAAAGTGCTTGAGGCAGAAGACAGGAATCTCTGGGAAATACACTACTGTGATGAATACATTTGTCAACCGAGTGCCACAGTGATGAATTTCAGGGAAGATGAAAAGGTTTTTCACGACAGCAAGAAATTTGTAACTCAAAGAAGAGAAAATGAAGCAAACAGTTTGCATTTATCTTTGCATCTTAATAGACAACTTTATTCCTGTTTTCATGATGTTGTCTTCATTCTCATGCTAAAGGATTTACATTTGTATAAAATATTTAGAAGAAATGGAGTCGTACAGGTACAGGTTAGTACTGTTGTCAGTCACAGCAGTTAGAGAAACTAATATATGGATATTTTAGTCTGAGGTTTTTCATTAGTACTGATTCTAAAGCTGCTTTGGACCTGACAGTTGACATGCACAGAGAAAATGCATTAAAATACCTACAACTTTATTATTAATTAGGATTTGATAACTTGCTCCCCCTGCCTCCCCTAGAACACATGCCACGACAAACGAAATCAAAAAGGCGTTTCAGTTCTTTAGTAGCTGG
Organism: Pipra filicauda; assembly: GCF_003945595.2. Lineage (NCBI taxonomy): Eukaryota > Metazoa > Chordata > Aves > Passeriformes > Pipridae > Pipra > Pipra filicauda. Next base: position 3,151,962 of record NW_024105031.1, on the reverse strand, counting down.
GCCTGCCACTACAGCACTGAAATCAGTGTTTGCTTTCCTTTAGTAGGTGCAAAGATTGAGCCCTGAACTCCAGCAAGCTGCAGACAGTGTGTTTTCTGCTCAGGATCTGTACTGATGAACATGCTCTCCCTTCTCACTCACCACAGCCTGAGTTTCTTAACTTGTAGGACATGCTGCGTCATCTGTATTTTCATTTTCTAAATAGCAAGGTATTATACTTTCTGTGGATAAGTGGAGAGAATAACCTCCAGATCAGCCAGCACTGGGATGAAGGTAATTAAAGCTCTTTTGCTGAAGACATTAACACCAAATATTCCCTAAAGTACTGACTGTAGAGTTCTACATTGCCATGAGGTGAATTTGCTAAATTTAAATTTACATACACTGGAATAGCATAATTTAGCAGAAATGCTGGAAAAGTTCCATATAACATATTTGGCAATGGTTCAGTACAGGCAACTGGTCTGTGCAACATAGTGTTGAATTAGGGAAAGACTTTGCATTTGCACACATGCCCATTAGTAAGTGAACCAGAATGTGAACCTGTATTGAAAATGCTGTACACACCGTAGATTTTTGTTTCTAAGCTGCACGTTTTCCAATTACATAAAATAATCAAAATTTATTTATTATGTTTCCAAGAATTATGTCCTGCAGTCATAGTGTGGGATTTAAAACACCTTGTGTTATCACAGTTAGTTTTAAGTTGAACACCCTCCAAAATACAAATCTTGGAAGAGAATCACCTTTAGACCTGCCATCGATCCAATGCTAAGTTGCACCCTTCTTGCATTTGAATTATGACTCAGACACACCCACCCACACATAACTATATGTTATACACATATAAATATATATATTTCCTTACTGCTGTCATTTACAGCAGACGTTTGGCTGTATGTGGAAGTTTTCATTTTATTGGTAGTATTATTTGCATTAGCATTCCAGCTAAGATTTCCTGCCATTTGTTTCTTTTGCAAATTCCAGTAAGCATCAAAGCAACGCCCTGTCAGCTGAAAAGAGTCCATTTCAGTAGAAGCCACTGTACCAGCACAGAAGAAAAAGGCTGTTTCTCTCCTGGAGATCATGCCCTGCAAGCCTAAGGCAGGCGGCAGCACTGCAGGATGTGGAGACAAGGCAGCAGTGGTTGCTGGTGTCAGCTAACAGGTAACCTGAGCAGCATCCAGCATTTACAGGCAGGATCGGTGTTGGATTAGCTTTCAGTGGACTTGTGCCACAGGCAAGGCTGCACAACTGCCAACACCTGCAGCACAGGGCAGCAGTGCCTGAATAGTGGCGGAGGAACCTTGTGAGGGACCCTCCTGCTGGGGGGTTGTATGGAAGAGGTTGCAGCTATGGCACTGCCCAGCCAAAGGTCAGAGCTGCTGACACATTTGTCTTGGGGACAAACCAGTGAGGTCGAGGTGCATGAATCTGGCCATGCTTTTAACATTGACAGAAAAATAATACGTCCATCATAGGACAAAAAAAAAAAAAAATCCACAGTTCCCTGGCAGTTTTTTGGTGAGGAAAAGAAGCCGGTTCACTGCATGGTGCCTCAGCCTGTGGTGCGACTTCCCCGGCCACCCAGAACAGCAAGTGCCAGTCTTGCACTTCATCTGGTCAGAGCAATGGATCAGCCCTACTGCTTGATCTTATCTGGTGTTAGAGACTGTTAATAGTTTCACTTGTGGAGACCAGCTAGAGTTGGGCTTCTCCTTCTGCCAAACAAATTGAAATAAAATGTAGCTCAAAAGTCATTTTGGTGGCTGATACCCTTGCTTCTTCCCCATGGAGAAATCCAACACAAACCCCTTCACCTCACATCGGGTAGACATTTACATCTTTGGGGCTGAGGACATTGCCCTCTCATCGTGGAAACCCAGCGATGCCCCCTGCACTGGCATGTCTGGATCCTGCATAAAAGGGGCTGTGGTTGCTTAGCCCATTGTTCATAGGTACATATAATTACTCATGAGGCAAAAGAAAAGTATTTGTGCAAGGCACAGTGATTTTGGCTGGGAACCACATATTCATCCACCTGAAATCAGTGTTTGTTTTCTTTTAGCAGGCTTTTTGACAGACCTGCATGAGGCTGAGTGCTGTGAGGACACACTGGGGAGGAGCGGATGGAAGAAAAAAGTTGGCACGTAAGTTATGGTAGTAAAAAACTACATATCTTAATGCAGGATATAGATCTGCATGTATATATTGGCAGGTCTGCATGTGCTGAGCTACAGATTCTCACCCGATGCAATAATTCCTGCGATTTCTCTTGGACCCTCAGCAATACTGTCTCCTGGCAGTGAATTTTCCAGCTCTGTCAAAACACTTCAACTGCATAATAAATAATGCATATGGGCATTCTCTGATCAACCATAAACCCAAGAGGAGATATACATAATCTGAAACTTTTATGGAAGGTTTTGATCTTCAGAGGATTTGCCAAATTAAATCAGCGAAGTGGGGGGAAAAAGTATTTCCTGAGGATGGCTGACTTGGCAGGCTCCAGAGCATGACATGATCCAAAATCCTGTGTGGGGCACATCAGCAGATCAGTGGCCTGGGAGCGAACCTGCCAGCGCTGGGTGCCTGCAGGGGCCTGCAACTCAGGGACCTCGCTGCTTGCCTGGGGCTGGCAGCAAGGAATCATGGCCAGCCCCAGGCAGCAGGTGCCCACAACTGCAGCCTGGAAAGGTCTCATCGAGTTATGATGCCCAGATTCAGTTTTCTGATACACAAGTGTCAGGTGTGCTAGGTAGATAAATAGCCACCAAAATAAGGCTGGGTATGTTTTCTGAACAGTATGAAAATCTCAGTTTATGGTTGTGTCAAAGAAAGAATATAGTCCCTGCATTTGAAAAGTGTAAGAAGGTGTACATTCAGTATTTTATGTACTCTAAAGTTTAAGACTGCAGCAAGAATTAAAAAGAATACCACCTTTCTTATTTTTAAAGACTTCATGGCTTCTGCTGGCCTGACTCAGGATTTCTGAATGCTTAGGGCTGGCCCTACCCTCAATTCCATTATCACACAGTCCCTTTTTCCAGCTCCCCTGAGCCAGCATTGTGCTCTTCCATGTAAAGAAACACCAGGGTGGATAAAGTGAGCTATCAGCTCTCCCCTCACTCTTTCCCATTCCTCAGCAGAGGAGTCTTGCAGTGAGGCATTTCACAGGAGCTGGAGCAAGCAGCCCCCACTGCTGCCACCCCTCACTGCTGGGGATGTGAGCATCCCCAGATGCACTGCCAAGCACCCACTTCTGCTACCTGGGCAGCCAGGATGAAAAATACCTTTTTTTTTTCTATTATTTTTACGAGTGATCTTTAACTAAGACTTGTCCACTGAGCCACCTCATTGCACAGCCACAGAAATAATCCTACCAGGCATGGTCAAGGACAGCATGGGCCTGGGAGGGAGGGATGGGAGCCATGGGAACTGCTTCCACTGGCTGCTGCCACATGTGCATCTGAAAGTACCTCCTGTTAGCAAGGCTGGGATGTCTCTGGACACTCACAGCTTGACCTAGAGCCCTTCGGTCCTTGTTAAATATGCTTTTTAATGACTACTGTAGACAGACACTAATTTTTTTCCCTACTGAAACCCTCTAAAGAAGCTGTGAGATAGGTGGTGACTGTTAGCTTCAAAACAGACATTTTGTGCAGGACACAACACATTCCCTTGAAATGTAGAAGAAAGTGATATTAATTACCTCATCAATTCTATGTGTATATGGTTCCTCATCTGTGATCTGCAGCTATCCTGCTTCTGTTTGACTCACTGATTCAAAACATCAGGCTTAAGAAAACTCTGGAGAACAAACAAGGAAATCCTCACTATCCCTTTTGTAATGTAAACCTAGATTTTCTTTCCTTTCTTCCAAAAAGAAAAAAGATTAAAAAAGTAAATACTTTTTCTTCTATCAGTTTATTTTAAAAATAACAGATATATTCTATTTTTATTCACACTGACATATTTAGTGCTGTCTTTAAAAATCTTTATTAAGTCTAATCATCCTTCCCAAAATAGATTTGCATTTAACAGTGTTTTACCGTACCCCACAGCTTACTCTCCATGATATATCAAAAGACGTATGTGATGCTTTCTTTGCTGTCTCCCACAGTGGTCTAATAAAGAAAATGGAGAAACCAATTTTCTCCTCTGATATGTGTCCCAAAGACAGTTTAAGAGACCCTGTGGTCTTTCCTGTGATTATATTGAATACGCTCAATGTTCTAGTCCCCTTTGGGTTAAGAAAAAACACAAAACCGTTAATTTGAAAACATGGATTATATTCAAATCATTTAATTGCATGGTCAAGGTATGGGAAGGGGTAAATTATCTTGGGATGGCAAGGGACAAAGGACTAGCTAAAAAACTACTAGCTCTCCATTACTATCATATCTCTTTCTTAATTTGTAGCACATGACAAATCTGGATGGGATACTGTAGCCACTAAGCTCTGTGACTTGGGGAGAGATCCCTGCAATGCTTGGCAGGGACCTGCTCTTGGACACCTTTCTCCAGGAGAATGTCATGGCTGCCCTCCAGAATGTGCACCTGGGTTTCTACCTATGGCAGCAAATGCCAGCACTGGATTAGCTTCCATCCTTGTAAAGTGCCAGCAGGTCATCAGTGTCCCTATGTGGGGCAGGGAACCTGGGCAGCCATCAGGTCTCACGGGTTGTGCACAACTGCATGTACACATATTGTAACATTAGCAAAACCATAGTGTTTCATAATTTCACTATTCCTTATTGCATAATACACAAACATTTATATGATGTTAAATCTGCATAGCACATATATAAATATATATAATGAATATAGATAAATTTATATAGATTAAAAAAAGTTATGTTTATCTAACAACTGAAATTGCTTCTAAAAAAATGGAAGTACAAGCCAGTTTTGCAACCCTCTACAGCATCCTTGCACTAGCCTTCCAGTGCAAAATTATCCTGAAGGAGTACACCAACTTTTTGATGCATATGTGGGAAAGAAAAAGAAAGTATGGAGTCCTGATGACTTTATATTGAAGTGCAAGCCTACTGGAGTAAGAGCTGCAAGAAAGCTTGAACATCTTTGAAACTTCATCAATATCCAAGTGCACGTTGGAGCTCTCAGTAGCTGTTGCCATTGTCAGAAACTATTTAACTGTTCTAGTCTATATCCTCAGATATGGGGACAAATAAGTGCATGACTTTGTAGACTGCTTGGTGGTTTTGCCATGCTGGCTGTACAGTTACATTTGGGCATTTGCTTCAAAAAGGAAGAGAAAAAATCTCCAAGCACTCTACTGTTAGCAGAACCATGTAGATCAGAGTGCTGCTATGCCTTATTTCCAAGATCTCAAACTGAGTACAATTTGCATGCAAGTAACAGAAAACACTGAAGTTCAGTTTCTAGGGAAAGAACAAATCTATTAGATGATCAAGGGAAGCTATAACAGAGAACTGATCAAGATAGATCTAAAAGAACAGTGTAAATCCTTTAAGCTGGTAATTGCCTGTGTGTGATAAACTTATTTTAGTTACTACACTTTTCTTGTAGTAATACTGACACAGCACTATATAATTTAGGGCTTTTTTAAATGTCTGCTCCATCCCAGTGGGATTTCCGCCTGAAATACTGCTCCAAGGAATACAGCACATAATCAGTCCCCTTGAAACTGCTTCAGTAATGCTGAAACCATATAAGTGCGGATGCCAATTATGCTAATGAAACTGCAATGGGCTCATGGTTCTTACCATCCTCTAACAGTGCTGTGAAACTATTGTCATGCTTGGCAACTGAATTTTTGTAGCATATGACCACACAGAGTACTGAAATTTGCTGCGTAGTGGAGGTGATGCCACATTGTTCCCCCAAAGTAATCCTGCTAAAAACATGAAGCAAGCAACAGAATGAACTGTAGAAAATCTGGGATTTCTTTTTTATATGTTCAGTTTACTACTTTCCTATATTCACATTTCCAGAAGATATAAGGCTAATGAAAAAAGTATTTGTATTGTCCTTCTTTCTTGCTCCTTGTTTCCCTCCAAGGCAATGCTCCTTCCTGAGGAGAAGGCACTGGGAAACCACAGTAGGCAAGCAAAAGTTCAAGATGTCCCTGAGAAAAACCAAGACTCATCCTTAACATCTTGTCTCCATTTCCTCTTTCGGGCTGATAAGATCTCATCCAGAAACACTCATTCATGTCTTGGCTAGGCATTTCTTTGGGCTCAGGCAGGACCGGTCACGTGTTGTTTCTCTTTTCCTCACTTGCCTTCTCTCACACAGCCCTGCTGCGGCACAGAGAACTCTTCTTTCCAGACAAAAAGTGGGACTTTCAGAGTCTACATGTCAAACTGTGTACCTCCCCTCCCCCACCCTTAAAATGCCTTTTGACTAGAAGCAGCACATACTTCAAAATAAATGCCTCAATCAGGAGGCCAAGACACTTAATCTGAACACTTAAATTTCAACTGAGGGTAGTGTCGCGTGGTCTCAGCGCATCACCTCTGGCTGTAATTTCAATACAGATTTGCATATTAAATGGACAGTATATGTTTTTGCATAAACTATGTGCACACCTGTGCATGCTCAGAGTTCAGAGTTTCTCCATCAACCCTACAGAAATGTCTTTAGATGGTGTATTCTGCAATACACGGTTCTTTCTGCGTTACCTTTTTTCCTCGAGGGTGATCCTGCGTGTGTTCTCGAAGGAGACAGCAGCGTTATAGATAGTGTGTCTCCAGGCCTCCCGATTTGAGGCCAGAGTAGACCAGTTATGGTGATCAATATGGCCAAGGCTGAGATGTTGTTTCAGGGAGTCCTTGTATCTTCTCTTCGGGGCTCCTCTCATGCGGCAGCCAGTGGCAAGTTCACCGTAAAGCAAGATCTTAGGGAGGCGGTGGTCCTTCACCCTCGAGACGTGCCCTGCCCAGCACAGCTGTGTTCTCATCAACATGGCCTCAATACTTGTGATAACTGCTTGCTCTAGAGCAAGAAACACAGCAGTAAGGCTAATATAAAATACTACGGAGGACACTGATAGGGTGTGGTGGGAGTAGTTAATATAGATCATGAGAAGACACAGACAGGAATATGGATTCATCAGGAATAATAGCTTTCATGCATGATTAGTCAGGAGAAAAGACAATGGCAATGCAAGGTTGACCGGTCTACATTATTGGGCTATTACTTCTAGCATCAGTGGAAAGTCCTGCCTTACTAGTTTTTTTCCACATTAAATCCTATCAGCACCCTTACAGTTCCAGGACTACTATATTTCGACAGTGCTTCATCCCTTCTTCATGCACACTTATTACAAATTCTACAGTCTCAGGGAAACAACTTTGAAATCACTGTTGCTGCAAGTGCATCTGCCTTGAATTCTGTCATCACTTTGTAGACTGTGACAATTGCAGTCCACAATTTGTTTTGTAAAATCAGTGAAAACCTACAAATGTTGACCTTCTTAGTTTATACAACAATAATGTGCTGTCATGTTTTCCCATCCTCTCAGCTGCTCTTGAAGGGACATCTCACTAATGATGCTAATTCCATGATAGGCAACGATGGATGCTTGGAAATACTGCTGTAGTTAATGGCTGGCAGCTTTTCTGGGGATTGACTTCATTCTTTGTCATGCCTGCAAATCTCTGCTAATGTTCCTCCCTTACTTCACAGGGCACTGGTTGAAGAACAAAGACAGCTTATGCTTGGGAGTTCCCATGTCACCTGTTCTGCCCACTTTCTACAGAATGCAGAGCAGTTCATGAAGCAGTTCCTAAACCCTTGCCATTTACAGCCTGTCATTTGAAAATGTATCTTCACAAGTTCCAAAATGAAATAGAAATACTAATCTTGTCAGTTTCCTGATGTTTACTGTGCCTTTTCTGGAGTCATAGCCCAGAGATGTGCTATCATATTTGATCATTAGACTGCTCAGATGTCCCAAACACAAAGTAATTTCCAAAATTAAATTTCCTGTCACTGACATTACCACAAAGTGCTGACAATGTTCAGAAAACTAATATTTAATTTTTTTTTTAAATTTTATGAAAATATTAAACATATTGATTATTTTCTTAGCTGGTTCTATATTATTATTTATTTCTGATGTACAGCTCTATTTTAACTTTAAAAAGGATTTGCTTAACAAAAAGAGCTGCCTTCTCTATCACAGGTAGCATTGCCTTTGTCCCCAGAGCAACGAGACAAAGAGCTGTGAGTACCCAAGGGAGTGCTTAGAAGGAAATGTCTCCATTTGAAGAAGAAGAGCAAGGACATGATATCCCAGCATAGCAAGGCAGATGCTTCCCTCTGCATTTCACTCTTGGCTTCAGTGTCGCATCCTCAGCCCAGAACTGGCATTAGACCTTACATGAGAGGTTGCTGCAGCCTGGGCTTGAGGAGCATGCCGAGCAGCAAACAGCTGAGAAGTGTTACATTCTCCTGTGTTTCTGGGGATCATATTGTTCTGATCTTTGGCCTGAACTGCTTGTTAGAAGCATTGAGATACACACAGTGGATAAATGCCATCAGGAAAACCTCATATTCAGACCTGGAGTTGCAAAGACACATAAAAAGAATGCAGAAATATACAGATGGGCACATGAAAAACTCAAAAGTCGTATAGAATTTGCCCATACCTTATACTATTTGAAGCTTGAGTATCGATTTCATCATTCTTTCCTTACTACTCACTGCTGCCACCATGTGTTACCACAATTTTGGTTTTTTTCTGAAATAGTAATGCCCCCCGAAATAGAAACGTGTGTTCTCCTGTGGGTGAGGAGGACCCCAAAGAAAAAATGAGAAATTGGCAAGCCATTCCTTGCAAGACTAGGCATTGCTCAAACTTCAGAAAAGCCCCATATAAGCAAAATCTTCAAATTCTGAACTGAGGATTCATGGTATTTATTACCACTAGAGTTTATGGTAATAAGAGTTTGTGTTAGCAAGTGCCAGGCTAGTCCAAGAAAGTGCAAGTACATACACTGGCAGTCTCTCTCCCTCCCACGCCTTCCTCTTGCACTTGAATCTTTTGTCATGCTTTTTGGGGATGACAAATGCATTAATAATGAACAAAAGGTGAATGCACTCAGGAAAGCAGAAATTTCTTCCTAATTCCCATGATCTGGTAGCATGCCTGTTCCCTCAGAAATGAAAGGCAGTCTTACAGTTTGGGCTTAATAAGAGTAATTGTGGATATTTTTACTGTCAGTACAAATGTCTAATTAAATCATTATTAACATTTGCTGTGTCTCCATGATCCAAAATGTAGCTAAGTTTTACCCATGTCATTACACATTGTATCAAAAACTGGCATGCCTCAGAGCTAGTAGGACAGCAAATTCCTACGAGCTGAACTTCCCCCAGTGTGTCTTAGTTCTCTGCTAAATTTATTTCATCTTAAATAACTCGCTAAGGATGACATTTAAGTGACAATCTGTTGATAGCTAATCACAAGCCTACAGCATATTATTTCAATGGAATGTCTTGATACGCAAGTTAAGGTTACTGTAACAATTTGCTGGTTTGTGGTCTTGTTGAGGGAAACAGGGAGCATATGCACGGCTTAGCTGTTCTCTCTTCCCTCTGTCTGGCAAGGTCTGAAAGCACATGTCTAGGTATAGATGCAGTGTTACCAGTTCTCACTGTGGTTAATGTGCTACCAGCACATTGCTCCCGGGCCAAGGAATGATTTCAGAATATCAGTTTGCATTTAAAACATAAATCCAAATTTAGTTTCCAACTTTTGTGACTGAGAGATAATGGATGGATAATCCTAGCTCCAAACCAAGAATGATGCTGAAGGTATGTATGAAATCATGTGTTGTAGCCACTCATGTTTCTGAGAGACTGCTTATGCATATGACACTACTGGAAGTTTATCTTAAGTCAGTGGTTCTTTACATGTCCTGGCTGCTGAACCTGTGTTTACGTACCTTGCTGGATCAGCACGCTGGGGAAGGATAGGGAGCTAATGCTCAGTCAGTACTTGATGAGAAGGAGAAGAAATAGAAAAGAGACATATATGAAGGTCTGATCTTGCTTTGGATGAATTGTAGGCTACTTAGGAATTACTTCTGCTTTTGCACATCATTTAATTCCAGTGCCTATAAGGAGGTTTTTGAGGAAACAGAACCAGGGTTTTCACAGAAATGCATGGCAAGGGCACATGAGAAAACAGATGTAGCTTGGAAGAGGAGATGCTCTGACTGTATATACAGAAACATCATGGGATAAATTGACCATGGGAAGGCATTGCCCAGAGAGGTTGTACAGTATGTATCTTTGGATTTTTTCAAGACCTGACTGTTTAAAGCTCTGAGGACTCTGGTCTCATAGTTGACCCTGCCTTGTGAGAAGATTGGACAGGAGCCTTCCAGAGGTCCCTTTTCACTTGGGTTACCGCATGGTGCTCTGATGCTATGGACTTAAGTGACAGCAAGAGCAGACTTCAGCAGTGTTGAAAAGTAACCACCATGCACTAAATATTAAAGCCTGTATTTTAATAAACAAGAGAGATTGAAGCAGTTAATCTGTGTTTTCAAGGATCAGTTTTCAAAGAGACATTAAAAAATTAGGGAATCCAATTTATCCTATGGGGCAGGAACACCTTTATTGATGGGAGAGAAAAGAAGAAAACTGAACTGATTTAGTGTCAGCATAATGCTGGTGTAGACAGCACCTCTGTGATCACCCTGTGTCTTACTGAGATGCTTTCAAAAATACAGAAAGTACAGGGTCACTTCTGTAACCTAGGTCCCTCGTATGGACTGAAGCTAATTATTTTGAGCCCCAGTGCTTTTTACTACCAACCCTCCTTGACTTAGCATAAATGCCCCAATTTTGGACCTGATGGCAGACACATAACAGTCTATTTCAAGCTGTCCATGATATTCTGAAATGAATATTCCATTTTCTTCTATTTTGTTCTGTTTCCACCTAGTCATGAAGTGCTTTTTTACAATATACTTTCCTATTGTTTAGTGAAGCCCTTAGTGAAGCAAGAAAAGAAGTGAATGCAAACACCAAGTGTCCCATCATTAAAAATGGGATTGTATCTGATTTCATTTTCTAGAACAGTGACAGTAAACCACTCCTTCCAACTAATGGAGCCATGACATATTCTACTTGAGACAGAGAAGACTTAGGTCCTCAGTTTTTACTATTGTCTCTGACTCCTGGTTAAGGTCACATCATTACAATGATGCTATGATGACATATATTCTTTTGTGTTTGGCAGAGAACTGTGGCTCCACTAATTTACTTCAAAGATGATGTGGCTGTCCTGAGTGCTCTATAATCTTGAAACAAACAGTGTTGCCTTGTTGGAGCTGTCACCACAGTATTTGACATAAAACAGAAAAGAAAAAGTGTGTGTTTTGAAGGACGTGAAGGGATTCGAATCAGTTTAGAAGGATAATGTTTCTTTAACAGAGTGATCCATATGAGACTTTCCTACCAAGTACAAAAGGATCTGCATCAGGCACCTCTAGGGCAAGTCTAAAAAATATTGCAAATGATTTAGGCAGTCATTAAATATGACCTTTGTTCTTGGCAGCAGCACAAGGAAAGCAAGAAATAATTAAGCAAGCAACTGTTGAAAGCACTACTGACCGATTTCAACACTGAATTTGTTTTCTGCTGTGAGATGGTTTTGCCTCTCGTTGTTTCATTTTCCCTTGATGAAAGACAAAGATGTCATTTTAGTGTCTACAAATCTAGTTATGTTGATTAGCATTATACATTTAGAATTGGCATAAATTATTTTCATACATACTACAGCATCTGGCATTACTGTTTATATTTTTATGTTTCTGGATGATGAATTTTTTAGCAATTCTCTGTAATCTGCCAAGTAAGGTACAGTGTATTGCTGAGTTCTGGAAAAAAGGCGGTACTGGGCCAAATGCTCCTTCAAGGCATAAGAAATGAATAAGAAAAATCTTTCAGTGCTTTGCCCTTTCATCTCACTGAGCAGAACCAAAACAGTGTAATTGCTCAAAGAATGGCATTGGACATCTGCCCTGACCACTGACAGGTGCTAAAAAGGCTTTCCAAAGTGCCTAAGTATTTAGCTACCAAACTCCCCTTGATTCTCATGAAATTAGGCAGCTCAGCACTTGGAAAAATCCCACTGGGGTCCAGATTCCTTAACATATCTAAGCAATTGTAAAAAGACTCAGATTCTTTTAACGTAAGAACCCAAACACATTTTATTTTTAGACATCTACTGAAAAAAATTGCCTGCTTTTCTCTTACCCTAAATGATAGCAATAAGATACAATACAGCAAAACCAACATAAATGATTGAGTCTGTGAGAATACACAGGGGGAATTCTTTGAAGCAAGTATATTACAGGCTAGTTTACTTTGAGTATTTTTTTTCTCATCTCAGTTTTTATGAATGAGACAGAATGTTTTTTGACATTAGAAGAATTATAAATTTGAATAGGTTTTGAATCTTCAGATCTTTTACAGCAGACCTTCACTGTGATATTACACTCAGAAGATGATGGCACCCTGTTAAGAGGACAGAAAACAAAAACTTACAAGCACAAGAAGCTCCAGGAAGTCAAGTATTGAAGTAACAACAAATTCTTATTGTTTAAATAGTAAAAACTGGACAGCAAGGGGTAAGTCCTACTAGAAATTCAACCAAAAACGGAAGTCTATTGTGTACAATCCTATTCCATTGTTTGCACATCATAATTTCATTCTAAACATTGCAATCCACTAATTAACATGCACCATTTCTAATTTAAATATCTCATTAATTGAATAAAAATCGACAATGTCATAAAGTTGTGGAAAGTCAAACTTACTCTTGAATAGTGCAAGGCCAGGCCAAGGAGAGTACAGATCTGGTGGGGAAAGCCGGGATGAGAGGAACATATAATGCTACGTTATCAGACACTGTGTTTTACATGCACAGGGTTAAAAGAACTGAAATTATCTTTTCAAGCAAGGAGAAGAACTAAAGGGGGAATGTGATACCTCTTAATTGATATGTATAAGTGGTTAGAAAAGTGGTATGAAATACTATTTATTGGAATATCCCCTGTGAGGAGGATTAGACCTGGAGGGCTACAAGTGCAGCAAGGAAGACTTAGGTTATATATTAGGAGGTAAAATGTTTAACTGTGAGGGCTAGTTGGAGACAGGACTAGGAGGCCTGGAGGAGCTGTGCACTTACCACCAGAGCATTGTATCTGCCAGATGCGGGAAAGGTCTGGCTGTCTCTGCCACAAGGCAAGAGGATGAACTAGATGAGCTCTTGGACTCCCTTCTGGCCCTCATTGCTGTGATTCTGAGATATATCATGCTGGAAAGCCTTTCTGTGATGATTTTGTCCAGCAACATGAGTTCCCCTATCGAAGCCATTTTATTCATGGGAGACATGAACACATGGGGATAGATGTTTTCTGAGGAGAGGAGCACTGCATCCACCATTTTATTATAATTTGTTTCTGAATTATAACACAGTGCTGTGGTCTAACAAGAACTTTAGGAGTTATCAAGAGCCCTGTTAGTAGAAAGCATCTGTTTTATTTCAATGTTTCAAAGTTTAGAGGCTAGATACTCAGCAGTAGTTTCATTTCTGTAACCCAAAGGGTCACAGAGAGGTTTGATTATGCAAAAAAAAAGGGTTTATTACATTAAGAGAGCTGGTTTTTTATAAATCTTTAAATAATGTATGAACTTTTCTCCATAATTTCACAATGTGTACTCTTAAATAACATGCCATTATGCTAGTCACATCATAAAATTAAACCAAGTAGAAACAAATTATGTACCTGATAGAGTTTAATTGTCCATGTAAGTAAAATACAAATGATAATCAAATAACTTTAATAGCAGTAAATAGGTCTAATACTGACATTGCATCATAATAAAGCTAATTTTTAGAAACACAAATGATGATTTGCTTAAAGAAAAGCAGTTTAACCTTGACAGTGAATACAGCTTTCAAGTCATCCAGAGGAGATAGGAGCATGAAGTTTTATTTCCAGATATCTATGTTATTTTGGAAAATGGTGCCTTCTGTGCAAAGGAACGTTTCCTCAGCATCAAAGCACAGATATAAACCAGTGGCATCCAAACGGGAATGTCTACACATGCACGTATTGATCTGGGGCTTTCTTTGGTCTCTCAGCTACAGGAAGACAAGAACCTGAGATGAAACCTTGTCCTAGGAAGAGCTGCTCTCCATGTTGCTGATATTCCCCTGAACTCCAAGAATAAGCTACTTTACTTGAGTTGTCATCTTCATGCGTTTTCCTTGAAGAGAAGTAGTCCACCACTCTCAATGGGAGTTCAGTTTCTCTGCCTCACCTCCATGAATAGATGCCAGTTTAAATAAGAATACTACTGTGTGCATTTCCATGTAACTGAAAATGAATATCTCTCATCTTTCATCCTACAGAGCACTTTAAATGCCACATCCCAGCCCATAATTTACTGACAGAAAGAAAGGCTGCTAACATAGTTTATCAACCTCCCTGCTGCTCCAGGGAAAGGCTGAAGATGCAACACAGCCAACTGAGCAGTCCCTTGCTGTTACTGCATACCATCCTGATAGAGAAACAGGCACTGGCAATGCTCAGACATCAGTGCACGAAGAGCCCTTCTCAATGTTCCCAAAAACTTCCCAGCCCCGTACTCCCATGCCTGGTGATACCTTCCTGGGTTGTCCTTCCCAAGAGGTCTGACCCTCTACTTTCATTCTGTCTCTTGGCATGAACTATATTTGGATACTGGTTGCCGCTCTCTTCTCCTATCTACCTGGGAGCTGGAATCATTATAGCCTGTCTTTCTGCATTTTTTTGATTCTGTGCCTTATCAACGCTCTTTTCTGTAAATGGTTGGTATTTGCAGATTGCTTTTCCCTCAGCATGTTGAAAGAGCTGATAGGCTGGTGGAAGAGACCAGCTCGGAACATAAGAACATCTGATAAAATGCATTATGAAGTCCATTAAACTTCCATCATGGGTTGTCCTCTATCATTAATAGAAATGTTACTGCATCCGTTGTTTGTCATCGAGCCCTTCTCTTGAAAGACCTGTCTGAAAGCATTTAAAGGTCTGAAAGCACCTCATCTCTGAGACTTTTTTTACCTTTTTTCACCAACTATTCATTTCTGTTATGCATTGTAGCACAACAAAAACGTCCCAATCAAAATCTCCCAAAGAATGAGGGTAAGAATCAAAGTTACATGTCAAAGTGCATTCACTAATAACTATTTAAGGGAGTAAGTAGGGTTTATTCAGCTACTAACCGGCATTTTCTGATTCTTGGGTTAATGACAAGTCCATCAGGTCCTGTTGCTCAGCAAAAGCTATAACCAGAAACAAAATCTGGATGAAGCAATTTTTATTATTCTATAGTGTGTGAGTTTAATGTCCTGCACTTTGAAATAACTCTCATTTCATTTCTATAGGACTTTAATAGGGTAAAAGATTATATGCACTCAATAGATTAGTAATTATGTTCTTACAGCTTAAAGAAGAATCATCCACTTCTCAGAAAAAAACAAAAACACCAAATCAAAGCTATGATAATGAATAAGAAAGGATAATTCAAGCTATGCTTTTTGTTTCTTACTACCCTGGTATCCCTTCTTCTACTCTTTTCTGTTCAGCTTAAGTGATTTGACTTCCTAAGCCAATTCTTTAGATAAACTAGTACTCTAATTTTAGGTTTATCCTGTGGCCTACAAGACATCTTCTTTGTGTGATTCAGCAGTGTCAGTTTCTGTACAGCATTGCTGTGTTGGAGTTAGAAGAAGGAAGAACATTTAGACTCTTTCCAATTAATCCTGTGTATATTTGCAAGGAATTTAGTTCCAAGAAAACTCTAAATATTAAAATGCATGGCCTCACAACATGCTGCAAAGTACTTATTATTTGGTATCCGAATATACTCTGACTGCTTTTGCAAACAGATGCTCCAAATACCGTTCTTAATTAAATATTAAGGGTTGGATTCAAATGTTGATCCATGCCAACAGAAGATAGCACAAATCCTAGCACTGGGCCCCAGTCCAACAACAGCATGATTGTGAATGCCTGAAACATTACAGGCTCCCCTCTCTTGTGGGCAGACATGCTAGACATCGAGATATGATGCAAAGAGACTGGATTTTGGGGTGTTTCTCAGGTGTCAGGATGGTAGTGCAGTCCAGATGGCTGCTTGACAGCATGACTTGTGTATGTGTTGGGCACAATGCTCTCCAGTCAGGCTGGAGGGAGCTGCTTAGTCATATTGTCAGCAACCACCACAACAAATTCCCTGAATCTTTTAATGAAGATACAGGAGCCAAAGTCACTGAAGAAAGAACTATGAGATGAGCTTTCACTTAAAACAACACCTCTCTTTTTCTTACCACCTTAAGGGATTTTTTTCTGTTTAGTAATGGATGTGCAGTAGTTCATAGATAATGATGGAGGTGGTAAAAGATTTGTTTTGGGAATGGCAAGTGTCTCTTCATACTCGGGTTTTTAGTGTTTGATTTTGACAAGGAGAGGAGATAAAACACTTAGAAGAGAGGCAAAGAAAAGGGAAGTGCAAGTAGCAAAAGGATCTTTTCTTTGAGCTGATGAATTCTGAACCACATTATGACTCACTGTTATCTCTTCCAACCTGACCCATTCCTTGATTCTGACATTGCACAGTGTAACCTGTCTAAAGAAGCTTTTGAGGGCACCCTAACTGTACAGCCTGACTGGTCTGCTACCAGAGATTTCAAATATTTCCAAAGACAGTATTTCAAGTTTTCAAAGATTTAGCATTTACCTGCAGTGAAATGCTCAAGAAAAGCAAAGACATAGCACCATCAGATGAACCGTTGCATAATATATACTAATCCAGATGAAGCAAAGATTTATATATTTTTTAGGTCATTTCTTCTCATGGGTTCACAGCTCTGTTGGAAAAAGATGTAATCTTGGATAGCAAGGCTAAACACTTCTATTAAGAAGCACATTCAAAACGAGGAGAACAGAAAAGGAGCAGGAAGCAAAAGTAAAAATGGATGAAGACGCAGAAACGTGATTTTTGCCAGCTGGGTTCCTTCTCGGTTCCCATCTCTAATAACTGGTCAAGTTATTTGTTTGGCTTAACTGGGTACCCTGGGCTCAAAGTCATGGGTATTCTGAGGCTGAGGAGCTAATAGGGCTCGAAAGCTTCCCAGGCTGCCTGTTCTCCCAGCTCTGTGTCAGGCTATTAACCTCTCCAGAGGTCTATTACCTACTTTCCAACAAAGAAATTTTAGTCAATTGATTAATATCCAATGTTCTTTCTTATTTAAAAGCCATAATGTTACCACCATCCTTTGTGTAGTACAAATTAAAGTTTTATTTATTTTTAACTTTGCTGTCTTTCATGCACAACTTCATAGAGCAAATTGATTGAAACTTTTATATGATTTATAGGTCTATAAACCCTCACCCAAAACTGAGGCGCTTCAGTCTACTATCTGCCTTTCCTCACCATGTATAGACACAATTTTTAGGCCAGAAAGGCCTGGGTTGTGTCTCTTCCCTCTTTACCATTGAGTCTCAAAAGAAAACTGCCAGAAGAAGCCAGCCTGAGACTCCAGCTGATGAGAAGAGCCAAAGCAAGGCTTTATGGATTCTTGGAAAATATTTTACTTTTGTATGACTCTTTCACTTCTGTGTGCTGCCTCTGTTGTGATTGCTTTACCTCTGTATCACTCATTCATTGATCTATTCTTTTCTCTTCTTTCACCTTTTCTATTCAGTCATCCTCATTTCACAATTTTCTTTTTCTTTATCTGATTTCCTTCTAATTCACAAAAGAGGGGAAGAACACCTGTGAAGCAAACATATTAATTTTTTGACGTAATTCCAATGAACCTCATTGCTTGTGCTTTATACCTCTTTCCCTACCCCATTTATGTCTGATCTACCTCTATTTCAAGCTGTGTGCACAGTACAGTTACTGCCTATGACCTTTTTTTTGTACAAGGATGCCTCATTCACACTTGGTTCCCTGCCAGCACTGGAATAACTTGTTAATGCTTAACACTGATACAAACTGAGCAGAACCAGCACTCTTGGATTTCATGACATCGTAAAGAAAAAGCACTTTTATTCTAAAACCAGTTTTACTTTATTAGATCCTTAGTTTCAGGTACTGGGGAAAATAAAATCTTCAGGGGCTGCATCTTACTGTCTAGTGTTTGCTTCCATGCTCAAGTGTAGTTTAAACTTACGACCCTCATGCCCTTTCTTGGTGGAGAACTGGATGCTTAGCACAGCAGAAGCAATAAAATTCAGCAACTGGGAATGCACACTCATGTATTCTTGTAAAATTTGCATCTTTCCTGTCTCCTTGAATAGGAATGGTCACAAAAATCTTGCGGGCAGTTTCTGCTTGGAGAAGATATCTCTGCCTTTTCTCCCACATCTCCACTGGCATTTTAAAGCATTGTCTCAGGCTTTTTACCAAGCCTGTTTGTTCTACTTTATGCCACTTCTCTGCAATATGAGAACTGGAGGGCTTCTACTGGGAGGCAAAGCAGAGTACAATTACCCTCTTACAATATCCTCACAATATCCTCCTCTGCATGTAGGTTACTGCTTGGCAACCTAGTGGGGTTTCACCCTGGGTGTGTATTCAGCAATCTTCAGGGCTAACACACTGCCCCATTAATAGCTCCTGCTCAGTAAACCACAACCATGATTAAGGAATGGAAGTGATCCATGCTTGGAAGGA
Source organism: Pipra filicauda (assembly GCF_003945595.2). Taxonomy (NCBI): domain Eukaryota; kingdom Metazoa; phylum Chordata; class Aves; order Passeriformes; family Pipridae; genus Pipra; species Pipra filicauda. The sequence goes on along the minus strand of NW_024105031.1, from coordinate 3,133,224 downwards.
TTTTGGCAGCAAAGATACAAACACGTGGGTAGACCTGGCAGGTGGAGGTAACAGCTACAAGGCAGGTGAGCGGCAGTGCTGCCAGTGCGTGGGGATGCCGCAGGTAGGCTTGGACCCCCTGACTGAGGGGGCCTCTGGAGTCTGAAAGAGTCCAGCAGCCAGTGCCATGTGTGTCTTCACCAGTGTGCAAATGCTGAGGAAAGCAATATGAAGAGGGGCAAAAAGTGTGAGCACACCGATTTATGAAAACTCCAACGTGTGATTATGCAAAATGCAAGGTGTGGCTGGATGTATTTTCTTTCTCATTAAGATGACTTTCGCATCATTACAAGCAACCAATGAGAGATAAATCTGTTGTCATGCAATCAATTTGTCATGTGCTCTCCTGATTTGGTTTATGTGTGTACCTACCTGCAGGAAAATCAGGTGACGAAAAGGGAATATATAAAAAAATTATCTATTAAAACTGACTGTATGGCCTCTAACAAAATTTCCCTTAAAAAAAAATAGATCGAGAATTTAATGTTGATATGCAGCTTTTTTCTACCACAGCCAGGTAAGAAATCACGTTCCTACCAAGTGTTACAAGACCTTCCCAGTCACTAAACTCTGTCCAGGTTTATGGTGTCTTATCAGGAATAAATTGCATTCCCAGTGGGTCAATAAAGGGTTTTCAACATGCCAGAATCACAAGTTCACTCACTGAATAAGCAAAACAAAGATATTCAGTGCAAGCTGCTTGGAAGAGTCAAGTATTTAGTGGGGAGTTTTAAAACTGTGAGGGGTTGCTGTACCCATCTCCACAAAGAGAAAGCTGTTACATTGTATGTCAGTTATTTCTGACCGTACTTTTCTCTTTCCACCCAATTGGTGTGCATGTCTGGCAGAGTATAACTAATTGCCTTTTTGAGTATAAGGAAGGTATTAAACATTTTCTTTCTCTCTATGCAGAAATGAAGGAAAATATTTATTATATCAATTTGGAGTTACAAGAACAAACAACAAAACTGGCAGAAAGTTTTAAAAGAATTGTGACTTTTATTTGGCACCAAAGAAGTAAAGCAATCACAGAAGCAAAGCATAGTGGAAGTGACCTAGCAACTTTAGAAAGACTCAGCCTTTTTGATTCATCCTTCCAGTGCATGTCCAGAAATGTTGAAACTCTGCTAAAAAGACTCCTGTTTATCTGAAAAAATATATTACATAAGTGATGGTGACAGTATCGAGACAGTATTGCAGAGTTATGCACTATTTTCTACAATTTTTTTTGTATAAGTGATTCATTTAGCGTGCCTCTTTCCCCAAATATATATAGTGCCATTCAGTTGATTTTTTACAGTGCAACATACAGAAGACCAAATCCCAGTGAGGCAATTTCAGGAATTTATTACTTATGGCAACATCCATGGTATATTGTGGCAATTAGCAGTGTGCAAGAATAGAATCTCTCTCCTTCAGACCACCATGGTCATGACAATGCATCAACTATATGAGAACACTACATACTTTTATAGGCACAATTAAAAGGATTGAATGAGTTTGCTGAGTATATTCTCCATATGGGGTAATTCTTAATAGTAATCTTTGTATATTGCATGAAGCATGCAAGTTATCTTGTGTGACCTGATTAGTCAGAAATAGTGTTTCCACTCTCTGGAATGAGATTGTTATCAGTTGCAATAAAAACAAGCAAGACTATACTTGATGTGAATTGTGTGCTGCTAGCGTTGTTGAATCTTTGAACTTGCATATAAAACATTTGATAGACTAACTCAGAGAAAATTAGTGGAGGTAGAGCAAACAGCTTCAGAACCTGATTATGACAGCAATGAAGGTGTGAGATAAGTCATTTTGGGAGAGCCACTAGCAAAACTACTTCTCAAAGAAACAAGAAGTCTTGATTTTATCTATATCCTAGAGGAGGCCAGTTTCAGCCTGATTTTTTTGTCCCCTGTCTAAACAGATCTCTGTAAGGTATACAGCAAGTTCTTCTATCAGGAATTTGCTAGACTCGTATGTGCTTGACCATATGACTGTTTGCCACACATAGATGTTCCCCTGCCAACCTCTGATCTCAGCTTATGTCTTATTTTAATTCATCTATACAGGGCAGTTGCCAGAAGCTGGAACCTACCTCCTACTTGAGTTGTGGTAGGCACTCTCCCCCAGCTCTCCCTGCCCCATACTCCCTCAACTCTCCCCCTCCTGCCTGGACCATGGTTCTTCCCATTTCCCCATTCTCTAATTCCTATTATCTAAGAGAAATGTATTTGGGGGGAAATGCATGTACTTCAAAGGTTGTTCCTTCCTCTTGCAGAGGAAGCTGGATGATAGCAACCACAACAGGGCACTTATTCTGACCCTTCACACCTGCCACTTTGCTTCTGCCTTTATCCTTGTTTGAGGATCTTCTGCCAAACATCCAAGGAAGCACCTCATAATGAATTTGGTTCCTCTAAGATGAAACCTCTTTCCCAAAGTTGGTGCCCATTATTTTGACGCTGTGTCTCTGATTCTTAAGTACAAACACTTTCATACCACAGCTGCCTTATCCCCTTCTTTCTTTCTCAGTCACTCCTGATCCATGCTGTTCAAGTACCTTCTCATCTCAAAGGCTTTATCTAACATTAGCTGTTTCACAGTTTCACAACTTTTTAGCCAGTACTGCTGGTTTTCCATCCAGCCTGTCCTCCTGCCACCTCCAAATATTTTTGGGTTTGTCTCCTCCAAACAGAGTAGCCCAAACACATACAGATATCCAGGACCTGTGTCATCGTAACCAAAACCTTTCTTGTTCTTTATGCAAGGCAGTCTTTTCAAACACATCAGTAAGTGCCTCCAGGCCACTTTACTTTGCTGCGACTTTATTCCTTGGTTTCTCCACCCCTGGAAAACCATACCGTTACCTCTGTTACTCTATCTGCAGGCTAGACAGACACCACCACAGCTTCTCTGCTCTATTTCCTCCTGCCATTTCTGTAATGCCACTTATGTCTTCATACATTTTCCTTCAGCAAGGCCAACTGCAATACCAGTATCTGGAGCTCTACATTGCAAGCAGCAGTGTATTATTCAAGTACAGTGGCCTCTGATAGTTCAATGTTTCAGTAAATCAACAGTTCAACAGTTCCAAGAAAGCAAATCCAATTCCACCACCACAAATTCATTTTATGCATCATCCCTTTTCTGCAGATTGCCAAATTTCTCACCGTGTCAGGTGAATGAGTCCCAAGATTTCACCTTGTGCCTACCTGTTTTTCCCACCTTTGTGTACCAAAGACTCAATATTCATTAAAAATCACTCCAGAAGTCTCTCAAGTTCTCCTTCTTGACTGGCTTTCAACTATTGCCTTACAACTTTTGACATGTGGTTGCTGTCAGGTGTCGATACACTAGTGCCTTCCTGAACCCCAAGTCCCATACTCACATACTTTTTTACTTGTATGTAACTCCTCATCACATGCTGCTTGGAGGCGGCACCACAGTCAGATGGCTACCTTTCAAGGATTCAGGTCTCCTATGCAGTCCTTTTTGGTCCTGCTGCCAGTGTTAATAAACTGGAAGAGTCCCCTTTAAAGATATAACTGAATAAAAAAATGGCTTTCACAGATATATGCCACAAACAAGACTAAATTCTCTGTCACATGACAATGAAACACTAACATTTGTTCAGTAAATACACAAGGAATTGAATGAATGCAGAAAATAGCCACGAAGAGCTAGTCTTTGCAAAGACACTGTCCGTCAGTCAAGAAATCCCTGTGCAGCACATTGCTGGTGCCTATGCAAGTATTTCAGGGAAGCATTGCTCTAGGGTTTGCAGTCAGAAACAAGACACTGAGCCAGCTGGATCTCCGCCTGATCACCTTATGGTATTTTAATTTTCTGTGTTATAAGGCTGTATTTACAAGCATTAAATACTTCCAGGAAGTTCTCAGATATGCCAAGAAAGCAAAGATGAAATTTCAAAGGTGTCTCTAACTTAAAAGCCTGTACAACAGAGCTGTTGATTACACATCAATGGCGACAAAAGAGAAAGGACCAGAGAAGATTTTAAAAGAAACACCTGTTAATTTTTGGTCATTTTAAGCTGGAAGGTCATTCAGGGTCATTCACTAGAAGTAGTTTCTCTGGTTTTCAGTTTCTGTTTTCTGATCTTGAGATCTGAAAATTTTGAGAGTTGCTTCTAGTTAAAAACCTGAGCTGATACAGAAATAAACCCAGACATACAGACTTGTTTGTATTACTTGTTTGTATTACTGAGACAAATTCAGGCAGGAATACTAGAAATCTGTTTACTGAACAAGCAAAACTGTGGAGTTGAGCCCATCCTGAGCGCAAAGGAGCACTTTGTTCATTGTTAACTGACTAAAGTCTGACAGTGTTGAGATGATCCCTTTGTTGGGAGGATCAGAAGACACAGTTTGTAAGAGCCTGACAGCCCAGCTTGCACATCTTTGCCAGCTTAATTAACACATTTCTTCCTCTGGGGAGGAGGGAGCCTCCACACCTATGGAAAGAGCCCCACACTGTTTCTAAAGCCACCCAAGTGCCACCAGTTCAGAGGCTTTCCCAGAGGGCTAGCTAGCAGGCAGCAGCTTTCCTTTTTTACTCCAGTGAGTACCTAGGAGGGGAAAGCAAATCTGTTTCCTGAGAGAGAATGACTCATGCAGGCTGCTTGGTTTCCCCTTGCTATGTTGGTGATAGGGCATTTGGCTGTGTTTTCCAGTGTACCTTTTGTATACAAAATACCTGATATACATATGTGATGTGCCTTTGCTCTGCACAGATGTGTGCAAGAGCAAACAGCAGGCTCAGGTGACTCATCGGGTGTTGCTAGAGCTAACTAAAAGAAGTAAGCTGGGCAATGATGTCTTCAGGTATCAAGTTCATGCCTAAGTTCTATTGAGGGAGAGCAGTTCAGGAGGAAAACTGGAACTCGACACTCACAGAACCTTGATCAGAGCAGTGGCAAGTGCCTGAGCTATAGCAGAGCTCTGAGCAGAGAGCCTGGCCAGTGCCCTCTGCACCCCTGGTCCACGTCAGCTCTCCTGCCAAGAGCCCTATGGTGCTTGGAAGAGAGCAAGCAACAGGTCTAGGACTGATCTACAAACTGGAGAAGGGACTGCTAATGCTGCTTTCTTCAGTACTGGCACAAGGTTTTGCTTTCCATCGGGATTGCTTGAATGAAAGGAATTTTAAAGAATTTGGGTCAGTTTGTTTTTCTGTCCAGAGGATGCAAGTGCTCAGTGCTTTACCTGGGGGTAATACAAAAAATACCTGTATCCCTCTGTGAGACAACTTGTTCTGAACAAACTTGCTTTATCGCTTCAGTGTGCTTGAGGCTGTTGTTTTGTTTTTAATTGTTCTTATTTCAGCATGACCTCAAAGACACTACCACAACCAGGGCATAGCAACACAGAATATAAAACAGTGCCTTCTCCAAACAGGTGGTGATCTCAGTATGTCTTGGAGGCTTAAAGGGAGGATGCAATAGAGCAAAGGTTTGATGCAGCGAGGCTCTTGCTCACAGGCATCCATCACTTTAATGGTCAAGTGGAGACTGGAGGCCGGGTTTTTTGCCACTGTGGCATGCACCCACTTTTCTAGGCACCCCAATCATCACATCCACACCTTTGGATTAATGTGGAATTTGTCCTCTTGCCCACAGCAAACCTATGTGTCTAGGCAGGCTGCCCAAGTACTGCTTTTCTAAACACATCACATCAGCCCTTCTTGCTGTCAGGATATCACCTCACAAACATTCATATAAGAGCTAGTCCAGAACAACCATCAAAGAGATGGAGCAACTTTAAGCCAGGTTTGGCTCCATAACCCTCCCCAGATAAAAAAGCCTTGATTTACAACCCCTACAAATCCCAGACTTAAGTGAACAAAACTAAAAAGAAGACTGCTATACGTTCAGAAGAATTTGGGATAACTCTGCAGTGAAAATTTCCTTCTACAGCAAAACCAGTGGGAGAGAAGAGGAAATGCGTGGTGCAGACAACTATCACTATCAATACTCTGCCACTCTCTTCCGCAAAGTTTCAACCTCAAAAGGGAGAAGTGACAGGTGCTCAGAAAATACTCCTTACATTGTTATTTTTAAAGGAGGTGCTCAAAATACCAGGGTGACATACAGCATTATAAGATACTCAAGGTTATATTAGGAAATTAACTGCTTTAAAATGAGGAACCACCATGTGAACTAGCAATGACATCTTAATCATCATGATGCTATTTATCTATCACCAGAAGCACACATGATGGTTAGCAGACAGAGGAAAAAATAAAAACCCTACAGCATGATTTTGCTGATCATAATTAGACATAATCAGATTGGAAGATACTTTGTCAACTATTTTTGTTGTGCTGTGTTATATTTTTTGCAGAAGGCCAATTTATTAAAAGGGAAAGATTTGCAGAGAAAGATTTACATAAATGAATTCCCTGTACAACTTTGTTGAAAGAAAACATTTGTACAAGGAAATGCTTTAGACATCTCAAAATGAAAACATCTGAATGCAAAATTAGTCTAAGCTTTGTGATAATTTCTCTTACTGTAAACTGTAAGGGTCTTTGTTTTTCACTCTGTTTTGGTGCACAGCATATTCTATAAACTGATTATTGCTAGAATTTTTTTGATCACGTGATGCAATGAAGTATGGAACTGTATCAAGAACGAGGGTCAGGATAGTGCTGGGCGGCAGAGGCTGACCGAAAAAGTCACATGAGTTTAGAAACACAGGCAGGTTACAGACTGCGTGGGCTGAGAGCAATCCAGGCAGAGCAGGAGAGTAAGAAACATCATAGATTTTCTCCTGGAAAGGGACCAAAGGAGTCTCAAGGGTGGCTGAATTGACAGGGCTTAGGGGAAGAGGGCCAGCAGGGGAGCACGGTATGATACAGAGCTATTGCTAAGGAATTGGCTGAGCCAGGAAAGGATGTGCTATAAGGAAATGTCAGCATGAATATTTCATATGTTGACCCTTTTTGTAGTTTCAATATCTTAAAAGACAGTGACTGTAATTGACGTTAGACATTGGTTAGAGAATGTAATTCTTGTCCCAGGAGATTGACATATATTAGCCCAAAAATGCAGCTCCAGGCTCTGTTCTGCAAGGTGACATGCGTTGTTACGTGTATTCACTGAAGGAGCATCATCATTATCTGCCTGAACCTTAATTTCCCGAGGAATATCACCCCTGTGCTTTTTTCTTTCTAGCTAATGTTGCAGTTTCATATATAAGGGCACTTCTGGAACAGAAAGGTATAATAAGACTCAGTGGATGCAGGTTGAAACCGACGAGTTCAGACTGTGAATTAGCTAAGGCATTTTTTCTTATTGGTGAAGGTAAGTAAACATTAACGAGGGCTGTAGTGGATTTTCCACAATTGGAAAGCTTAACATTATAAGCAGTTGTTTTTCCAGCACCAAACACAGCTAATGAGTTTTGCGTAGGAATTAAGAGAAGGGCATTCTTTGGTCTGTGTTATGTGCAAGACCAGACTAGTCCCTTCTGGCCTAAGTTGTTGATTACTCTAAAGCAAACTCTCCTGCCCTCAATAAGAAGAAATTTGTGAACTGAAAGCTAACTAGAAATGTCTCAGGTTCTAGCAAAACCCTTTTATATTGAAAGCTATTTCCATAGCTATAGTCTGTATAAAATAGCATCCTATGTATGGAATGTGCATTGGAGCCCTTTAAGTTGTATACCCTCTGCTAGCTGGTGCAGCATCTAATGGACACATCTAGTGTAGGAGTGAAAGCAATACAAGCTGTTTATGCACTGACGCTAGTAATGGCTAGCATAGCTTCTTTTCCATGTTTTAACATCAGAGTTCCTGCTCTCCTTACCCATGGAATCTTTCAAGCAGAGTTCCTGTCTGCTTGCACCCCAGACTCCATGAGGGTGCCAGGACCTCTCACTTTTGGAGTGCAGGACTGGGGCTTTTGCTTCTCTCTGAGCTATCTGAGCTGTTTCACTGTTGGAGAAGCCTTTCAGTCAGGTATTGTCACCAAGACCAGCCCTCTGCTCTATCCCAACAGAGCTCCACTACCAGATGTATTCCTTGTGCCACTCTCAGAGCATTCAAAAAGCACCTACAGGAATGAGCTGGCTGATTGACCTCATGGACACACATCCATCACATAAACCTGCATCGATTGCCACGTTTGTCCAAACAATCCAAGTCATGGAGTTCACATGCCAGAGGCTCTTAAACTGAGCTCTGCATGCACTGTGAATACAGAGCCCTCTTTGAAGGGCCTTGACAAAGAGCACCTTCTAGGTGACCTGAAAGAGGGGTTTGCCAGGCACTCTCTGCCATAAAGACTTGCCTTGTTGACCATGAGTGAGGTTATGTGCTCTTCTGATCCACCCAACCACCCTGGGAGATGTAAATGCAGCACAGGCACAGAGCACTAAAGGACCTGGAGACTATTCTTGGTGCAGAAAGTTAGGTACTTACTGAAGTGCTTAGCTGGATCAAAGCCCTTGGATGAGAGACTTCTTCACCAAATAGTACAGTGCCATTGTCTCATGTGGCACTTTACACCAACCTGTACAGTCAGTTTCTCATTAGGAAATGTAATGAGAAAGTCATATGTATCAAGTAGAAGATGGAAGAATAAACCCCAAAGTTGGTCTTTACCTTGCTTTTATTTCATCAAAACTTCTTTGTTGTCATCAAAGGGAAGTTGTTTGTTCCAAGTCAATTTAAATATTAATATAAGCTAAAATGCAGGATAAACCAAAACAAGGAAAAAATTTACTAATCTATAAACTAGACAGAGAAGGCTGCCAGCTGGGAATAATGCTAAATGGGCACTTTAAGCTACTCCCTGGAATGTGAGTTTGATCAATTCAGTCCAAGCCACATTAGTCTCATAAAAGCTGAGAGGAGCATTTTCTCCCAAGGGCTTCCTTTGAGGGATATTCCTCTCAGAGCACAGTATCACAGAGACAATTAAGGATGATAATATTTTTTGCATATACTAAGCAACTGATGAGTCAACATTGATCAAGACATACTTTCATAATTATTTTTTTAAATGCAGTTCCAAGTTCACAATATAGTTGTTGTCACTGAGCTGACAGAAGCAGTAACGACCAGTGAAAATTATTGTACCATGACCCTGTGAAATACTTTTGACAAACAAATACTTTCCAGGAAGCTGGTAGGGAAAAAAAAATGTTCTCATTAATACTCTGTGCTCTTATTCAGGTAGAAGGCAAGGTTGGGTATGTTATGAGACTTTCTACCGTCATTGGCACATTCTTACTCTTCCCTCCCAGATTAATGGGCATTAATGTTCCCAGGTCTCAGTGATGGTTGCAGGTTCATTACAGGTGCTGCTTTGCTTGTATATCATTGCTGTCCCACAAACATATAATTTATTGCTTAGAAAGGATTTTTGGATACTTTCCCAGATGAAAAGTAACAAAGGCTTATACTTAGTGCAACAACCCTATCTGCATACATTCTCTCTCTCACATACACATATACTTGGCTTTGAACTCTGACATTTATCTTATGTCATAAATTCATTCAATTAACCAACATAGTGCATTAGTATAATTGTTAGTCCTAGCCTGAATTCTCTTTTGGAATAGCTAAGTAGAATTGTAGTAAGGTTGTTGTAGTTCATATCACATATACAGTCTGCTAAAAGGCATTTAAGGAGTTGTTGGTGAAGCTCTTACTATAGTAATGCTCTCGCTTCAAGGTTGGTTATATAAAAAGCTATCTAGTCTTTGTAAAGAAAAACTCTGCATACCTCTGTGCTTCCTGCACAATAATATCATGCGTTACTTTTCCCTCTGAAGTTATCACCCTGCCTTCTCTATATAAATTTTCAGCCCATTAGGAAAATTCAGGCAGGCCTTAAAACAAATGAAAAGATTCATTCAAAGGTGCCCTTGAATATTCAGGGCCATGAAATGGGAACAGAAAAACCAGCATGATCAGAAGCAGTCCAGTTCTGGACTCATTTGCTTATTTCAGACTTTTCCATCCTTTGGAAGAGCAATGTGATCCAATGTTAAGTAAAGTTTGGGAAACCCATGGCATCACTCAGAAACACACAGTTCAGAGGAGAGTGAAACTCCCACCATGTTCCTAATTATCCAGTTCAACTTTGCAGAGAGAATTTTTTCCTTTGTGAAATATGAGGGGATATAGAAGGAGCTGGGAATGCTACCGAGCACCACTGGATCATCACAAGGAATTTCCGCCAATAACATTGCCTATCAGTTGGCCCTAAATGGTTTGCTTTAAGTTCTATGCTAACTCCCAGGGCCAAAGTGTCCATATAGCTCATGGTAGGGATAAAGTGTGTACCAATCTTGTTGCCTTTTGACAGTGAGCCAAGGAATCGTTTTTCACAGTTGATGGAGTGAGGAATTTTGGAGCAGCAGAATTCAAATGTCTCCTGTCCTAACACATTGCTAGAGGAGCCTAAGAGCTCTGCAGGACTACCCATCTTCATCGTATTAATCCCTGCTGCAGTGAGCACAACAGGGAAACACCTTTAATTAAATAATCAACCACTATCAATTCCATCAGTTATTGCTGAATCACAGCTTTTTGACCACTAAAATGATGTTTTGTCAGATGTTTTCAACTGTCTTTTCTAAAAGGTCCAGCATTGTTTTGCATGGAAGGAGCAGTGGACTTGCTTGTTTAGAGTGACTTATTACAGACATGGAGCATTCACACCCAGAGCAATAATTAACATACTTCCAAGATGGCATGGAAAGAGGAGGTGGGGGTGCTGTGAAACTTTCCATTGCTCTGGGATAATAGCCTTAGTCACACTTTACAGTACCATGCCATTTCCACAAATTTACCCATAGCGAATCATTTGTTTCTAGGGTGATTCATAGCCACGGCTGCTTCCCGTCTTCCTGGGGGCTTTCTGCAGCATGAGGCTTCTCACAGTCTCAGCAAGACCCACGCCTGAAGAGGGCTGTCACCAGCATCCAGCCTGGGCTTCTTTTCTGGAGAGAGCGGGTGATAAGGGCAGCAGACTGAACAATGGATGCTCCTCCACAAGCAGATTAGCCTGGCCCTGCAGAACATCATGTATCTTTTAAGGGATGCTGTCAAGAAGAAAACGGCAGGTCAAATCCTTGGTGAGAGCAAATTAGCCCAGCTGTGTCAGCTGCACTGCAGTTGGTGGAGCGGTGCCAGCTGATAGGAGCTGAGGATCTGACCCTGTCTGTCTAGGAAAAACAGTGTGTATCTGGGGTTTGAACAATGCTGGAGAAGGGATTACTGGAATCAAAAGAAGCGTAAGCTTTTTGCTCCCTTTTCACCAGTTGTGCTGTTTCCCATGCTGTCTGCTGGATGCTGATGCTGGGCAGGTCTGGCCTCTGTGAATGCGTTTTTGGCTCTTGTGGGATTGCAAAATCACCCCTGTAATGAACGTTTCTCACTAAGATTAGAAAAAGCTGTAAAAGGTTCTCAAGAATACTGAATTTCTATTACATGGAAGGCTGCATCCCAACCCTTCTCTCTTCAAGTGAAGGGAACCTGACACTGAGGAATAGCAGCAGCAGAATTTGCCCCCTGTGCCACCTCAGCCACTGGCACCTGCCAGGGACTCTTGAAGGATGTGAATCTGCTGCAGCTCTGCTGCAGGGGCATCACAGGGAGAAGGGGATGGACCCTCCCGTCCCCCTGCAAGGCACAAACATGATGTTCTCTGTGGGAATGTCAAGTGCATTTTGAGGACTGACAGAAATGTCATAGCGCATCACAAATGCTTTCATCCCCTCACCAGAAACAAAACACGTGTCAGGTCACAGAAGGCTGTTTTCACTCTTACCAACAGCGCCTGCTGTTGTCTGGCTGTGCAGGGTCTCCCAGCTCCTCCAAGGGCATTTTTATGCCAAGGGAACAGCATCAACCTAAATGACTGTATGATTTTATGAAAGTGCTTTCCTCTCTCCCCCTCTCAGTGGTTTGGTCTTTTTAGGTCGCTCAAGCCTGAAATAAAAAGTCCAGCTCACTGGAGCCTGTTGATCCAGATACAGCTTTATTTACTGGGGTTCTGATATCAATCAAACCAGGATTTTCTAGCTTTCATGGATTGTGGCTAAACTTTTTGCACAGTTTGTCCCTCAGAAGTTCCCAGATGTCTCAGTTGACACTTCCCTGGCATATATTTTAGGGGAAGAAAGCTGTAAAAAAACCCCTGTCACTCATCTGACTGGATTTTTTCCTTGCTGCAGTGCTATAATAGTGTTGATAAATACTGAGGAAAATTGGCATCAGCTCTACTTTTCTTTCTGTCTGCCAGAACATGTCCAGCTTTGGTTTGCTGGGTGATCTGCAAACTTTGTTGGCAGGTGGCCTGTATAGTATTGTCCACAGTTTTGGCCTGCTCTTTTCACACTCATTTTACATCCAGAATTTAGAGGGTTTCCCAGAAGTTATCTTTGATTCTCTGACGCTGTGCCGACAGCATACTAACAATCATGTTTAATGGTAGGTTTCCAGTTTATGCATCTTATTCAGTGATCCGGTTGCCAAAGGCTGTTTGTTTTATTAATTCTGTGGAAAATATGCCCTGATCATTTGCTTGGATCTATTCAGTACCTAAACTGTGAAATCAATTTAATAGGCCTTCAGGGATGTGTATGTAACCCATCATATATCCTCAAGTATGTCTGATTCCCAAATGAGACAAATCACGCCCATTGGTTTGTGGCTAATATTTTGCTTGATAAAGTAGGCATCATGCATCTGTGAAACAGAAAGTAAAGTGTCTTAAGTTTCTACAGGTTCAGTCAAGACATAAACTGTTAAGTTGAGCACTGAAACAGACCCATGCTTTTGTGAGATCAGCTGGAGGCATCTGTATCACGCTGTTGCAGGTTTCTATCAGCCTTTTGACTCCAGGTGCATTTGAACCTAGAGGTATTTGAAGTTTTCTGCAGGAGTGTTTCTGCCTACCATCTTTCCAGGACAAGCAAAGTGGTTTCTCTGAGTCGCCCCATTTAGAGGTGGTCAGGAGACGGCCCAGGGAACCAAGTACCTGATGCCTCTGAGCTCACTGAAGACCCTACAGAATTGTTTACAGATGTAGAGGCTTTTTCCATTGCGTTTGGCCAAACATTCTTCTCTCTGCTCTAAAGTATCCAAATACTGGGGCCTTTAGCTTGTGGAATTAGTGACCACCCTCTCCTCCACTTGCAACATTGCCCAGCACTTGCAACACTGCTCAGCACAACGAAGTCCAGGAAGTTTACATGCTGGTATTCAGATGCAATGCTCTTCACAGGGAAAGGGTTATATTTCCTTTCTGCCTGGCTGAGAAGCTGAAGCTTCCCTTTAAGATAATTCAGGTAGGTAAGAGGTGGTGACAAATTAAGATTGCACATATTACACAGCACAGCTGAGAGGGCTTAGTCAGAGGAAGGCACACAGCTGTAATGTAAACTATTTTCTTGTTAAAGCTGTAGTCTTTGTGTTTGCAGGCTCTCCTGGGTTCTACACAGGTACTGCAGTTCCTATATGTTTTCTTCTCACACATGGTCAGCAGTAACACATCTTTGTGTAACTGATACTCTGGTTACTGCAAGAAGGCAGGATGATGCGTGTAGGTTTTCTTTTATTAGTAGCTTTCGGAGCAATCAGTCACAGATTTCTAAAGACTGCCTCAAGTGAGCATCAGTCCCACTATTAGTAATGTGATTTCAAGGTGAGCTCATGGACATGGCAGGTCCCCAGCACAGTAATTACTTGGGGTGCTTAAGAGCAATGAGAGCTCCTGGAAAAATTGATAGAGTACTAATTATATCAGAAAGGTTTTTAATGATTACAAAAGTGGAGGAACAAAATAAGGCTTTTTTTTTTTTAAATATCCTTCATTCTCTTTCTGTGATATACAAAGGTCCATTTCAGTCTCCTTGTATAGTGTTCTCTCATTCATGCTGGTAAATTAGGTAGGAGTGTGGAAGATCAAGGTCAGAATGGTCTTCCTGCTCCAGATGGGCATTTGTCAAAGACTGTTTTAAAATATAATATTTAAAATAATAAAATTACCCCCTAATGACATATAACCCAGAACTTTTCTGGGGCCCTTTTCACATTTTAGAAGCTGCTGGATTTTACAAATTTTCAACAATTCAGTCCCTAAATGTGTAGGGACTTAACCAAATTCAGATTTTCTTAATTTAAATGGACCAGTGGATATCATAGCATAATGTTAGGAAATGAGCCAGTCCTTCCATTTTAATTTTGCATTGAAATAAATGTATTCCAATAATATTATTAAAGGTAAACTGCAGAGGTGCTGGGATGTGATGGATAATCCATGTACTTCTTATATAAAAATATGCTTCGTAATCTGTGAAGTTTAACACATTCTTGTATTATAAACATAAATTATTTTTAAATAATTCCACTTACATGTTTGACATTTCATAAAGTATAATTTCCAGAAAAACAAGCACTTTTGAGAAGATCTTCTCTTTGAGGAGTAGTGTAAATAGCCATATGCTGATATTACAAAACTGAGCCTTTCATTATAGTAGAATTATCTGGAATCCAAATGCAGTGGTCCTCAATTTGCTCTGCTATTCAAAAGGATAAGGAATCTATCCCTTGCACAGCAAATAATTCAAAGTCCAATTTCTAAGCCCCTTTTTATAGTTAATAGAGCTCTTCCCCAACCTAAGGACATTTGGTGATGAGTGACAATATAACTCTTCAGATCTTCATTCCAAAAAACCTCCTAACCCCCTCCTGACTTTGATGTACTGGTTATCTTTTCCATGGCATTTGGTAAACAGTAAGACTGGAGAGGCCCACGCTTGGTCTTTGGTAACCAGGCACCTCAGTCACTATGAGGTGCCTTGTCCACACAAAAGCTGAGCTCGTTCTCCTGCTGCCAAAGAAAACTGCAGCAGTTCCATTTACTTCAAGGGGAGCTGGAAATATGGAGGATCTTCTGCAAAATCAGGCTGCTCATATCCAAAGCATATATATAGACTTGGAAATTTTGGTCAGAGTGATTGACTTTGTTTTATTCACCTGCACCTGATCGCATGCAACCGGTAAGACTGTGACGTGAGGAAGGGGTGCAACTGCACAAGCAGGCACATATTTGTGCAAGACCAACCACAGGAGGAAACACCCGCATTCCACCACTCTCAGAGAGCCATCTTAATACCATCCGTGGGCTTTTTTAAACTACCAATGATCTGTCATATTTAAGAGGGTTCCTTCCTCTCAGACAACAGTGTTTGAAACACGGTCCATAACAGCACCTGCTTGTCCACTGCTGTAGTTCAATACACTGACATGTCCCTTGGTTCCTAGAGCAATTTCACATGTATGGACATTTCTACCCCGGAGTCTTTTAGCAAACTTATCCCTGGCAACTCTAGCACCCCTCCAAAAGTGAGAGAATTATGTGAGCTCCATGTCACCACCAGGTGAAGCCTGTTCACTGCAAAGTAGAGAGGTCTGGCACAGCAGGACAGAGCAGACATTGACAAGGAGCCAATTTGGAAACTGGGGAGGAACAGCCACCCACAAATAGGAGGTGGCCTCCTTAAGACCAGTAGAGTTGGGGCTATTCAAGTAGTTTTCTCAGGTAAAATATATTTCTTTTCCTTTTTTTAAGATAGTGTGACGTTCCTCAGTGCTTAAGCACTACATCTGTTGTCTCTTTTTTTTGCTCACATTTAATTATCCTGCCTAAAACCCACAGAGTTGAAGACCACTTCTTCTCAGTCTCTTTTTTGCCAATAAATAAAACTAACATCCATTTTAATACTTTAGATACATTCTTACCCAAAAAATTAACTAAGAAAAGTCTCCAACATCATCCTAGATGAAACCAATATCTTTAGCATGTTAGTCTCCATTATAAGCTTCAACAAATTCCCACAAAAATAAAATACTGGCTGTCATTTCTTACTGACTGTTTTTCCTGATTTAGGAACTAGATTATGTAGAACAGATGGGGCCAAATTTTGCTCACATTTGCATCAGCCTAAGTCAATTTATTTCAATGATAGCAGTTCCTAGCACAGTTATAAGAGACATCTCCTTCTGAAGCTCCTGGAACATCACAACTCAATAGCAAAAAAAGGCAAACAAACATTTTCAAATGTCTTTGGTTAAACAATAAGTAAAATGGAACTATTTAGGAAGTATATGGTGGTGTCATTCAAAACATGTTAGCACCAGCACACTGTGAAGATGGGATAATGTAAAAAAACCCAGGGAAATGCAGTAAATAAATCAGAGGGTAATGGTAGTGCACAGAAAAGCACCAGCAAAAAAGAAAGAAGCCACAGAGACCCACCAAAAAGAAGCAGAAATATCACAGAGTGCAGACAAGGAACACTTCTTGTTCAACTTGAATGTATGTTCTAGTTTTAATTAGCGAGCAGGTTCTTTTACCTTTTTCATATGAACACAGAATTTCTAGCAATGTGTGTGTGTGTATGTAGTTTATCTACATATGTGTGAAATTAGCATCACATCTTGAAAATGTAACTGAGGTTTTAACATAAATTTCGCTTCATGACTAAGTGTCTTGAAACAAATGCATTTGTTCTATCAATGTTTATGTGGCTGAACACATGACCTGCACACAGCTGGACAGACTTATTTTCTTGATGTTCATGTTCACTGTAGGCTGGTTAAGGCTTGTTGGTATCTAAGGACGGGGTGCCTGGGGGAAAGTGAAAGCATGGGGTCAGAGGAGGAACATAAAGGATTTTAGAGGCTTGGCAGAGAGAAACCAGGAAAATCTGCTTGACTGAGGATATCTACTGTTCTGGCCTGAAAAAACACACATTACCAAGCCTACATGTACATCACGAGGCTTCAGTGCAGCCCAGCTCTGCCAGACAGGACTTCCAGTGTGTGTGTAACACAGATGGATACTACCCAGAAGGATTTATCTGGGCACATAGGGTAGGTGGCTTCCTAGGGTGCAAAACAAAACCACCAAAAAAAAGCAACCAGTTGCAGTGAAAATACTGGAAACGTTCCATGATGTCCATAGGATCAGACTTCAACCGTACACTATGGAAAGCTCTCACATTTTGCAGGATGGCCAACACCGTGTCCTGGGCGCCTCATACTGGGAGCTTCAGCATGAAGGCTCACAGGATCACGCCAAGGCAGTGCTGGTGGGAACTGTGTGTCCCTGCAGCGCGGTGGGAAGAACTAACCATCCCGAACCGAAAAAGCGTTCTCCATTTTCAGTGGAATGGAACTACTGGGAGAAAATGCTTCTGGGGAGAATACACTTCTGCCCAGGAAATATTCAATGTGCACTGGATTTCACACACAATTTACTAGCCACAGGCAGGTATCTTAATTCTGTCCTGCCAACACTGTCAGCATCTGCCTCACCTCCAGCCAGAAAACCCTCAGTTCCCTGCACTCACATGTGCCCTTTGGGACCTGCCTCACCAGCACAGCACTTTCACTGGCATATCCCCCTCCACCCAGCCTTAGCTGAGATCAGATGACCTTGTCAGCGGGTGTGGGATGGGATTCAGCGGAAACAAGCTTCCCCCATTACTCTTGGTTCCCCTTTGCCAGCCACAGAGGTTTCGAGTTATTCCTGTCTATTGCCCCGGAGCACAGATTATTAGCGGATGTGTCAGCCTGTAATTTGTTTCACAATGTAAGCCCATATGCCTGAGTGGTTCTGTTCCCCTTTCGTTCAACAAAGCCAGTCCATCCTTTAATTCAATTACAGCCCTTTATAGCTGGCTTCCTCACAGATCCCCAGAAAACCATCCTCTTTACTTTGTGGATGATAAAGATACTAGCGCCCCGGATTCTTGAACTCTATCTTTATGCAAGCTACAAAGATAAGGGGTCAGTATTTTTTCAGTGAGCACATCCTGATCCTCTGAGGTGCTGAGCTCATGTTCTGCTCCAAAAACTCCCCTTTGCTTTAGAGGAAACAAATGCTTTTCAGCATGTGCTCAGCATTCGCAAGACCCCACAATTAAGTAATTTCCTGAAGGCCACTAAGTGAATCAGAAACAGTGCCAAGAACTTAATTTGGCTTCCTGAGTCCATCCCCTGCTAACCATGAGAACAAAACCATGTTCTGTTTACACAGAAGTTAAATGACACTGAAGTTTTACTATTGCATGATTGCATCCCATTTGTAATTAATTTTTCTCTCAACTCTCTTTTCCACACTTTCATCTGGAGCATTAACTGCCCTGTTGAACTGCATGTTTTCTAGAGGTCCCAATGGGAGAAATGCAGACAATGGCCAGATTTGGGCCTTGAAAGCCTCTCTGGGCCAGCATTCCCCTTTTCTCCAGAGGACATATCACTTTCTCCTGTTTCTTCTGTCTTTTTCCCAGATCCTGAACTGGATTTGTCCAGAGAGAGGAGACTGAAAAGGAAAGAGGACACCCTTCTCCTCATCTCTTTTTGAAATAAGGGTCTCCTGAAGACAGGATCCACAGCCAAGGGCTGCTCTTAGGCAAAGTCTTATCTCCTCTGTCAAAAAAAGGAAAGAGGGACATCCTTTAACCCAGTGTCTTCCCTTTGCAGAATCTGCTCCCTGGAGAAACGCTAAGATTCAGGGTTAGGGAGAGATTTAACATCCTGCAGTCCAGAAATTGAACAGGAGTGACCTCAGCTATAATGGTCTAGACCCAAGCAACACAAGGGAGTACTGCTGAGCTGCTGTTTATGTCATTTCCACCCTCATCTCTCTAGCATATGGTCTTTTTCTCTTCTATCTGCCATCAGAACTGATACAGGCTATATTCGACTCTCAGAGGGGCTTTCCCTACCACTATACCATTTGAGTTTTCCCCCATATAGTTGCTCATCCAGTACTATAAGATCCCTGCTTCTGCAACCACAATAGCTTGCATGCTCCCACCCAACTGAAAATGAATCCACATCCCAGCTGCTGGCATTTGCTCCACACACTGCTGTGCTTTTGTCACCCATGGCACTGCTATCACCCCCTTGACCTTGCCATCTCTTCCTAGGGACCACAAGCCATGGAAGTACTGGTCCCCAGATGCATGGTATTGGCTGGGGTGGGAGTTTGCACAGTCTGAGCAGCTCATGTTTTTTATATAGTCTGTCACAGAGTCACACCACTTTCTGCCTTGGGTCTGCTACCAGGCATGAGGTCTCAGAGAACTGGCTGTGGGCTTTACCACAGCTGGGTACGTTCCACTCAGGCTATGTTTTGATTGCCTTGTCAAGGATTTAGCCTTTACTGAGTGTTTTGCTCTACAAAATCAGCCTAGTCTTCTACCAGGAGTTCAGCATTTTCCCAAAATTACAATGTTGGCTTATTGGGCCAATCACTTACTTTTCTGTGCTTTCACCATCCATTTGGTTTGCCACCTAAAACCACATTGCTCACGTTTCACGTGCTGCCATTGCCACTCAAATGCCCATAATACAGTTTCACATTTAGCTGCATTTTCTTAAATTAAGTGGAAACTTTCACAATCTTCAAATGCTTTAGAAAAAACAATGGTCAGAAATTACACTAGTTTGACTTAACTATCTTTATTTTGGCACCCATTGCTTGCAGATACAGACTGAGTCATTCTTTAAATTCTCTCTGGTAGATCTCCATATTTCCAGAGGATTTCATCCCTGGAAGGCAGAAAGCTTTCATGCTTCCTTTCAGGGACTATTCTCACTTTCTTTCAATTCTTTTTCCCTGTATTGCTCAGCAATTACTCCAAACCATGAAGTCTGGGCTCCCAGACTGCTTCCCTCCCAATCCTGGTTATAATCAGACGCAGCCTCAAGCCTGACCCCAGGGGAATCTCTTCACAGTGTGGGCATCGGCTCTAACTGACTCTTGCATGGACCTCTCAGGAGTGCAGTCCCCTCAAAAAGGCAAGTCTACAAAAAAAAATCCTTGAAAATCAGAGATCAACACTGTTATCAGTCTCAAGGAAGGAACATGGGACCTTTCACACAGACTAAATACGTATCAGTGGGTAGAAACAAGTACATTCTGTACAAATAGTGATTTTCTGCTCTCCTGAGAGCGGAGGAAGAAGTAATTTCAAGGAGGTTATGTCAGTATTCACAATATAATGTCTATTTCAAAGAAATCTTCCTAGGTGTCAATAAATGCATTGATAAGATGAAATTTAAATGACAACCCCTAATCCATAGATAGTTCTCCCCTCCTCCCTTAGGAAAATAAAAAATAGTACACACTGTACATCAATCTGTTTCTTGGAAAACTGGCATATTGCAACACCCGGAGTTGGCTGAGATGCTTCCATAGCAGCCAGACTCTTGCAAGCTCAAGCACTGATTGCTGAGAATGGCACCAGGCTTTTCTCCATGGCAATGCAGACCACTTCTGCTCAGCCATCTGTCTTATCCATCACCTTTTAAATTTCACTGCTGTCCTTGTCCATGCAATTCTGACATTTCATATGCAAGTGTGCTGCATACAAATCCCCAGTGCAGGATTTCTCTGTAAAACTCCAGGTGCTGTTCAGAGATTTTATTTAAACGATCTAATACATGTATTATCATCACAGTGAAGATTATAAGAATTTGCAATTTTTTTTTTCCACCCACACTGACTAAGCCAGTTCAATTTTATTTAAGGTTACTTAAGAGATAAAAAATGACAGGCTTACTGAAATGTATTCTGGTTTTCTTATAGGCACCACTCAAACTGTTAATTCTGCTTCTGGATGCTAAGGAGTTACATAATGATGGTAATTACCTTGCATTTCTATAGTATTTTCATGTCATGAGTATGTTCTGTGAGCTGAACATGGAAATAAATGGAAATGCCACCATTTCTAGGGGCTTTACAGCTGCTGTCAGTAGTAGATAATAAGGAATGATAACCTATCTAAATTAAATCCTTTGGGCAGGCTTGTTTGGAATGCAGGCAGCTACAGAATTACCATTTTCACATTTTCATAAATGTTGGGATTTACTTAAAGCTTCTGCTTTTGAAATCATGGGAATATCTCTCTTTTTATCTGCAATTCAGAAAAGCTTGAACATAGGAAACTCAGAAGCTCGAAAACAAATGAAAGCAACCCCTGCTACATTCACTTTAAGGCAGTGCTATGATTTGAGAAGGAAGGGGAGGCTGCACCCCCCATTTTCACTACATGCAGTCAGCAGGCACGGTTTTTGACATTATGCTGACTGCAACTTGTCACAAAGACAAGATGCAGCCTACGTTAATTAACAGAGGTCTGGCAATCTCTATTCACACAGCTTCCAGCAATCTATATTTTCAAACAACAGATCTGAGTCTGATCTTTGCTCTGAGTAACGAATCATGGAATACCTGAAACCTGAGAGTATAAAATACATTACTCTGTTTCTTACAGCCTGTGGCCATATTGTTATTAATTCTCTGCTTTGCTGATTGTTCACATTAAACTTCTCTTCTACTAAATGTATTGGAAAGTCTTTCTGGGCCCTCAAGAAGCAAAATGTACCCTAGATCTGCAATAGGGTTTTTGGATGTCAGACTATATGGGAAAATCCACCCAAATCTATCAAAGAGGTGAAGCTGCAGACAATTCATTTATAGAATCATAGAATCTTTTAGGTTGAGAAAGATCATCAAGTCCAGTTGTTAACTCAGCACTGCCAAGTCTACCACAAAACCATGTCTCTAAGTGCCACATCTACACATAAATTTGGTTAAAGTTTAACCACATTAAACTCTCATAGGGATGCTCCTATCTGAAGTTAAACTAGTTCAACTTAACCAAGTTCACTTTCTTTTTGGAGGAGTTAAATAAAGTCATAGTGCAGCCACTTTAGTTTAGAATGGTAGTCTAATGCAGGGATTAGAGCAGGCTCAAATCAACCTCTTTCTCTCTGTGAAGCATGGCCTTCAGTGTGACAATCCACACAGAAATCCATGTCCTTCCACAGCTCTTTCCACAATCTCAGTGTACCTTTTTTCCCTCCATCCTGGAAAAATAGTAAATGGACCAAGTGGCCACAAAAGACATAGCACTTGAACACAAAAAATTAATTAACATCTCGTCTGCCTGCACATTGCTGTCTGACTCAGCAGCTGAAGAAGGAGACCTTTCATTTCACTGTATTTATTTGTTCAAGACTGGAATGTGCTGCTTTTCATGAGGGAATGTCAGACTGCCCAGGCCTTTTGTAACCCTCTCTGTCTTGGGTGTTTACAGGTGGGCAGAGTCCAAATGCCATCACACCATTTCCACCCCTCCTGAAGGGTGTTAATCCAGAGGATGCACCAACTTCTTACATCTGAGTCCCCTCGAGTTCATTGGCATCAGCACTGACAAAACAGGACAAAGTGAAAGGAGGACTGGAAGTAGCCTGGAATTGCAGAAATGTTGGCCCATTGTGAAGAACTTGCAAATGCCAGCTTTAGAAAAATGCAGTAAGTTATGGCTGATCCAGCAAAAAGAGGAAAAAAAAAGAAGATAGCAAGCAATGTCTGTCTTCTCTCCAAGCTGTGTGTTTTGTTTACTCACATGAGGACCACAGAGCAAAATGGGTGGAGATTTTGTTTGTTTCTTTCTTTTTTACGCATAAAGAATGCCTTGGCAGCAGGGTTTGATTTGAAGAAAGAAATGCAAGTCAATACAATCTAGATGATTAATTCTATTATAAGCAATGATTACTTAAACTGCCAGGCTTAAAAATTCTGAGGGTGTTATTTTGTCATTTCTATCTAATGTTGCAGTGCCTTTCCCTTGACTCTGCTTGCCATTTGAATTAAACTGGTATCCAGCATCTCAAAGCTAAATCATTTGAAAGGGATCTTTAGGAGGAGAGGGAAGAAGAGTTGCATCTGATTTTTTTTTTTTTATTTACAGTCCAATCAATATGACAAAGACTCCATTCAGAGATTCCCATTTAAAAGGAACTTACATCCTGAGAAAGCAAGACATGTTAATGTGTTAATATTTTAAATCTGAACTTGAACCACAGCCTTCATTTGACCTTGACTAAACATTTAAAGCTTCTTTGCCTCAGCCCATTGCCATACACTGCACATTTAGCCAGTATCTCTCCTGCCACAATTCTGGTTCTGTGTCTCATTTATTTTGCTTTTCCAGCAAAATATTTTTCTTCTTCCCTATCTACAAGAAAGGTCAGAAAGGAGAATTACAGTGTGTAGGAAATCAGCACTATTTCCTTTTGCATTTGCAGCCAGCTACCAGGCACAATAAACACATCCAGTGTCAGCTCGGCTCTCTTCCCCTCCCATGCCCCTCCCACACCTGGTCCAAGAAAGAGGAAAACCAGCTAAAGGGAAACTATTCTGGAGTCTGGGGGAGGATGCCCGGCTAGGAACGTGCTGTTTCCGCGCTGAACAGCAGAGGGGAGCAGCAGAACGGCGTCTGTCCGGCTGCACAAGGGCTGCCACGACCAGCACTGGAGACGGCCCCAGTACCACTGGCTTCCCAATATTGTGGAGACCCTAAATCTTCTCATGCACCGATATGTAGCATTAAATATATCTCCTAAATGGCTGTGAGATGAATGAACCTCTTTGGCTACAGAGCACACGTCTTCAAAAGGGGGCTATAGGTATTTCTCACTATTAACGCTGTATTACACCCCTTAATGGTCCAGATCAGCAGAGATGTCTAGTGCCTAACTCCTACAGGTTTGGAGTGGTCTCCACAGCCCTTTGAACGTGTATCAGCTGGTATTTCCCTATAAAATGCATGTGCAAATGACACAGCCAGATATATTAAGTCAAATCCAAGCTGGCATATGAGGGACCCTGGAAATAAGTTCAGATTGAGAAAAATATGTAGTACCATTACCTAAGCATTCACACTTTGCTGTTTCTATAGTATCTATCTATTTCATAGAGCTGGTGCCAGGAGATGTGGGAGCTGACTCACTAAAATAGAGCAGAAGCCATTGGAACTGGCTCATGTTGGGGTTGTGAGCTGTGCATGCAGGGCATTAGGAAGCACTAAGCCTGGAAAAAGTTCATGGCAAGGGCTTAAATTCATGGAAGAAAGGACGGGGAGGCCAAGAAGGTTGAAGACTGCAAATATTAGCTGCCTCCTAGGTTATAAGAAAAGCCTAGAAAAGAGGTTGCCTTGAAAGCCACCTGATCTTCACATGGACCAGCACATAGATCTTTTAGCTGCCTGAGAAGCAGCTTTGGCATGATACCAAGCTATGTATGATTTGTAAGCAGATAGTCTGGCAGCCTTGCAGGCTACCCCAGAAGTGGGGCACACTATGACCAATGCAGGGTTTGCCACGTGATCACATCCACTGTGCATCATGGTACACCCAGAATTACAGTACAGCCTGTAAGTTCAGGGAGTCATGGCCACAGCCATGGTGCCAGCACTATCCCAGAGCGTTGCTTCAAAGAAGTGGACTCCTCCAGACACAAGTATTGAGCAGGAATACAGGTGACACATGCCTAAAGAAAGCCATCCCTGCTCTGAATTTTGTGTGGGAAACTATTCAAAGACCCTGCAGATGTAAGAGCAGATATGCCTTTGCAGAAGACCCTAAATCAAAAGCCTAAATTTGAACAGACAGAGCTGAGTACAGCTGGTGAATGGCTTTTCCTGGAACAACAGGGAAATCCAGGATCTCAGAGTTGTCCTTCTGAAGTTAAACCGTGTTCCTGAAAGTAGAGCATATTTGGAAGTCTACGGAACTTTTCAGTAGCTGAAAAGGCTGTTTTGAGTCTCCCAGAAAGACATAACCCACTAGGTGAACTGGTGTCAGGGATAGGGAAAGAGATGTGAGGGGCAAGTCACAGGCATTGGATCACATATTCCAGACAACATCTGCACACGTGCATGTGTGTGTGTACATCTGCACACATGTGTAGGTATTTGTTTATCTAGCTCAACTAGAAGCTGAGATGATGACCTCAAAGTTTCTTTGGGTTATGAAACTGTAGAAGTTCTCATCTCTGCAGAGAGTCTGTGAATTCAAATGCAGACATTACAGGAAGGGTCATCTTACCCAAAATGACCGATCAATATTTCAGCTTCTTCAAACATGCCATTCTGGCAACAATGGCACAACATTTTATTAAAAAATAAGGCAGATAAAAATAAAAATCAAAAAACAAACACGCAAGTAATAGACAAATTGCACTGGTCTTCATTTTCTTACCAAACTGTGAGATGATTTGTATAACCGGTGTCTCTACACCAAAATTCCAGCCTGATTTCTTGTATTCAAGAGTTCCCACATTTCCTCTGCTGGCCTGACTTCCTGCACAATAACAATAATAATGTAGACTAAAAACTTTATATGCATGATTTCAAAATACACTTGTGAACTTTGGAAGAAACAAATTCTTCTTAAAACAGTGAAGTGTCAAGTCAGCAAATACTAAAAGCATCAGACCTGCTAGTAGTTGCTATGAAATAAGGGCAGTGCAAACTGCCAGAGCACTAAGGATGTTGCTTTTGTTGTGGAAAGGGAGAGCCAAAGCAGATTGCATCAACCAGACAAATTGAACAGAGCAAAGAAAAGATCCACTAAATTAATTGCTCTCTGCCTATTTTCCCCATAGTAACTATCTGTATTAATTTGTGTCAGAGGGATAAATGTATAGAAGCTGCCAGGGGACATGGTCAGAACTAGGAAGAGGGAAGAAAGAAGAGGAAACACTGATGGCCAAACTGTGGTGGGCACGAACACCAGGCAAAAAGATGTCCAAAAGCACTTACAATAGTTATGACTTCTACAGGGAGTGATTCTTGTACAGCTACTCCCCTACAGGGAGGGATTCAGTTGTGGAAATGGTTCTAAGACATCTGTCTCTGGTACCAGAGAAAGTAAGAAAATACAAAATCCCTGTGCCCTGTCCAGGACTCCAGTGGGGGTCCCTCAGCCCAGGGAAAGTCAGGCACAGACCTGCAAGACGTGTTTCAGCCTTCCTGCAGAAGGAGAGGGAAGATGGTCCGCGTCTGCAGCACCCAACACCTGCGTGAAGGTCTTGCAGGGGTGTGAGAAGACATCACTCAGCTCCTGAGGACAAGATCAGTTTGTCACAGCTGGATAAATCCAACTTATGCTCACAGAGAATTTACAGACTTGTAAGGCGGGGCACAGGTACTGAAGTGCCAGTCAACATGAAGGGATAAAAAACGGATCTGGAAGCAGACATAATACTGAAAGGGAGGCACCTAGCAAAAGCATGGTCCCAAAGCCCCTTTAAGAAGCTGGGCTGTAGATGCAAATGGGAGGAAAAGTTCTTCATATGTGCCTGTTGCTGGCCACTACATCTGCCTACAACAGAAGTACATTTGCTAGAGGGCTGCTAATGCAGACAAGGATGGCATAGCACTATTCTTTTAGCAGAAATATTTGATGTACTGGGTATTTTTCACCTGCCACTGCAATGTTGGCTTTCCTAAAGCCAAATGTAGCTTGTAACACTCTCATATTAGCCATATGCAATGATTTAAAATGAGATCCTGGAAAATAAGTATTGACATTTGATCAGGGTAGTGGGTCATGGTGAAAGATTTTTAAGAACCATAAATAGACACAGCCTCTGGTTTATAGCTTAGCTAAAAAATTCTTATGAAACCAAAGGGATTATAATTAACTTTATAACAACACCTAGCAATGCATGCGTGTTGCTCAGACTGCTCCCTGATCACTCCCAGCAGAGTGCCAGCTCTTTCAGTGAACAAAGCAAAATCACTTGCCTTCTTCCCAGATGGAAAATTAAATTAGCATGAAAGAGGTATAAAGATAAAAGGAAAAAGGAAAATTGCAAGGTTTAAGGAGAGAGGACAGACAGAAGGGGAGAGAAAAATGACTACTGAGGAATATTTGTCTCACTTTCTACTATTTTTGTGTGTTATGGCTCTATTTTGGGCTGCAATGTTACACAAGTTCCCTGGCCTTTTCCTACCGGCTATAACACTGACGGAGCCTGACGGATTTTGCCAAAAAGAGGGTCCCTGTTTTGACTTTTGCATTCAGCAGTGGTACACAGTTGTTTTTTCCCTTAGCAGATCTGCAGAACGGGTACATTTTGGCGTCACTGATTCCAGCAAAGAGAACATCCAAAATCCATAACCACACAATAACATCAGGGTGAGACTTAGCCAGCCACAGACTTGGGAACCGATTTCAGACACAGGCAGTAGGTTTTCTCTTACATATAACTTTTCTATTTATTTTCACACTTTCAATTCTCAGAAACAGTTCAGCAGAAAGTTGTATAAATACAGCACAGTAAGCCTACATGGAGCCCAGGACATACAGCAAAGGGGCTGACATTTGTTAGAATTTTTAATGTATGAAAAACATTTTCATTACTCATATACGGGAAGTGGCTGTTTCTCTCAGCTGGGGTGGGTGGGGGAGCTTAGCTGGGCTCCGCCTTGAGTGATACAGATGGAGCATTCACAGCAGCTTCCCTGCTGTGAGCATGAGTTTCTCAGGAGAACCAAGCAGCGTGTAGGACTTCAGCACAAGATGTAGAATATAACTCAATGCATATTCTCTACAGGCTAGCTTCATGCAAAGGCACTGCACACAACAGCCATGTTTGCTTGCAGTTACACAGCTCACAGCCCTTCAACACCTGAAACGACTCACCCAGCAGTGGGTATTTTGAAAGCAGGGCAGCTATTATGGCTCATAGCTTTTCTCTACACTGTCACTATAAAATACTGCCTGTACAGGTGGCAGTGGAGCACAAAACAATAATTTCTGTATTTCTGCAGTATAGTCAAGGCTGACTAGCTCAAAAAATTTTGTTATGATAGAGTGTCCCATGCAACCACTCCTCCAGGTGCCTCCTTTGGCAGCTGTCAGTGACGTGACTAAACAATCTCATGCCAGCCCTGCCTAATCAAGGTGCCATCCCACTGAGAAGTCACCAGTACCCTCCTGGCTTCCTCAGTGGACTGAACCTCTGGAAATGGGCTACAATCACTGGAAATGTCAGGCCGAGCTCAGGCATGCTATATGCAGGCAGAAATAGAGTTTTAGAGGGTGATGTTCACTTACACCAAGGCTGGTTCTGCCCTGTGGCCTGAAAACGTATTAAATGAAACGTTAAATGAAGCAATGTGTGACGGCAGATTGAACAGATACTGTGTATGTGTGAGGGCTAAAAGGAAGACATTTAGGGCTATCTAGTCTTTCCTTGGTAGCTGAACAAGTAAAGCTGAAAATTCAAACCAATTAAAAAAACCAGATCCTGTGATTAGAGGATTTTTGGAATGTCGTTTCACTCAATATTGCTCTCCACAAAATAAGTCTTGCTAGTAGGATGGATACCACCAGAGCAGTGTCAAAAAGATAAGAAACACCAGCCTTTCCTGGTGCCTTCCTACGTGGGTATGATACTGCAGGGATACTGCAATCACAGTGCGGCATGAGAACATGGAATGCAGGTTGCTTTGGGGAGATGGCAAATTCGACTGACACGAAGAACACAGGAGGGTTTGGGCAACTTCAGGTAAGCACTAGCTGTGGTGTATTGTAACCAAGAAATCTCCTTGTGTTGGAAAAGTATTTGATAGAATAATGTTTTTTGTTGAATCTGTCTTCTACTCCAGTATTGTTTGGGGATTTCCAGTACCAAGAAACACAGTATAGAGCTGCACCAGCCTCAAGGGGAAGTGCAGCCACCTAGTACTCTAATGAAAGTCCTTTGAACAGTTTGTTCACTGTGCCTTACCATGGGTGCAAAACGAACTCAGAATGGCTGTGTCCTGTGAATGCACAGGCAGCCACAGACAAATTCAGTGCAGAAACATGATGAGACGTATATCAAGACAGATGTATTTGTCTGTTGAGGCCTGTGAATTTTCAAGACACATTCCCGCAAGTCCTTTTTAAAAATCAAGTCAGAATTTGAAAATATTTCTCTTTTTTTCATTGGTTTCCAAGCAAAACCATCATGTCTTCCCCATGCTGCAAGTACTTAGGAAATCCACTCCACATCTGGACAATTAAACGGCCTGGAAATGCTCCAGCTCTGGGCTTTGAAGAAAACACTTTAAATGTTGAAAGAAAACATTGATAAGCCAAAAATAGGGAGTGGGTGGGTTCTATCAATAGGGAGTGGGTGGGTTCATAAAGCCAAGATCATGTACATATGTATTTAATTGCAGAAACAGTTTCTGTTCTGCTTTGAATTGCATTAATCTGAAACATTTCTATTGCTCTTCACATTTACACTTTGAGATTCTGCCCTGATGTGCTTTTTTTTTTTTTTTTAATTAATAGGATTTCAAATTGCTGAAATAATTTTCAAGTAAGATAATTGTTGGCCTGTGCCACTGCATACCATGTTCTATCAGTTTATCTTTGAAAGACCTTAATAAATAACATGACATTTCATATTCCCTTCCTGTACCCTTTTTAAATTGCTCTTTTGGCTTCTCGGATTTGCTGGAGGGTTTGTAGCCCAGTTGCGAGTGCTTGCTGTGGTGAGAACTGAGAATGTTTTTCCACTCTCTTTAGTGTGAAATTCCAGGTACAGTATTATGTCACATCAGATCTCTGTGAAAAAATGTATCTTGGGTCCAAAAGAAAAGATTAATGGAAAAATCATTCTCAACCTGCCAGGAAAATATTTTTTTCCCTTTCAACATGAAAACAAAATGTAGAGTCAGCTGAGAGATCTAAGGATTAAAGGGAAAGCAATGTTCCAAGCTTTTCTTATTCTCCATCTCCAAATTATCTAAAGGCTCTTGAAGGAAGTGGAACAAAATAAAGAGAACCAACTTTGCTTGTTTCTATATAACAAAGTGCCTTATTAGCAGTGTTTTACATTGGTATAAACATTAATGTTGCTTTTTCCAGCAGTGCTGTTTTCGGCAATTATTCCTAGCAAAAAGGTTTAAAAATAACTAGATACAGAGTTACGCCTTTGGCTCTGTAGCTGCTCTGTCCTTTATCTGTCTAGCAGCCACAGGAAGTTTCTAGTACAAAGTAAAAGCAATGAATTATAATATAGACAAGCCTGGATCTTTACTGTCATATTTTATTAAACTGACTACAATGGATTCAGAAAAGACAAATAAATGTGGAGGAAGAAAAGGGGGAAAAAAAGGACTGACATAGCAAATTTCACATTCTTGCACACGAGTAGCAAGAACTCGGCTGGAAAGGTGTACTCAGCTGAGGACATACAGAACAAATTTGAGTAACGCCTGCTCTATCCGTCAAACTCCTGATGGCCCTAAGGAGAGTCATGTTGTGCCCCAAGGTGAGCACTGCCCTGCAAGGCTATGAGCAATGACCGAGTGCCCCAATTTGTCATAGAAGGGATGCTGTGCCCTCATCCCATAGTCAAGCTCTGATCTGCTTAGTGGAGAGCATGGTGTTCAGCTAGCACAGGTTGTAGAGAAAATTTCATTAGCTTTCCCTGGTAATCTTGTTCACTGGGATCCTAAGGCAGCTGATCTCTCACAGCTGATCTCTCTTCTGGCCTGTTTGTGGCCAAGCTGCTGCTTCATATAAGCAAGCAAAAATTTCCTGGTGCCTCCAGCAATTTCTCACCAAAGAGCTCAGTGTCCCTTGTACCCCCCAGTCCTTTCTCTGCTACACAGCCAGACAGGCGGGGGAGCAAATGCCCCCTGTCACTGAGCAATGGTTTGGGTACATTTTTGAGCCCTTTCAGTGTCAAAGGAGCATGGGGAGGGAAGAGGAGAACAGGCACCGAGAGAGAGGTAGGCATCTTTGAAAAGCCTTCAGAGACTGAAAAGTGCAAGGATCCAGCCCAACCTGCCACCGTAAAACAAATGGGGTAGTAGAGCACAAAAATCTGCTCCAGTGCTTACTGAAATTAACAGGAACCTTAACACTGCTTTGAAGGGGAATTTGATAAATGCCCAATGGGAAGCTGACCAAGGAGAAATGAAGTGTGGCAGCCAGGTTTTTTTTTCAGAGGAAATGAATGCTGCAAAGTGTTATGCAGAAGCAGGAGACAATAAAGCCTCAGAAGGCTGAATACACCAATAGCTTACAAGACAGCTGCACCCTACTCTTCTCTTTTGGAAATGTCCTTACATTGAATGGCAGCAATCTAGGAACAAGTAGGGGTCACAAACGAGAAACGTTATCCCAAATCTAGCAAAGATTCCCATCTTAGCATGCCTTATAATCTTGATCAATCCAGCACACATAGACATGAAAATCTTGGCAAAAGACCCAGCATTTCGACTGGATAAATTACTTCCACATTTAATCAGCCAAGACTGAGCTGTATTTATTAGAGAATGCAAAACTTCTGGCATTTTAAGGCAGTTGCCTATGTCATTGTCTTCTCTAATGCTATTAAAACACTGCTACGTTATCACTATGGAGTCTGGCAAACATTTGTTGTGTGGAACAAGATTCAAAAGACATGAATTTTAACTAAATTTGGACATAAGGAGGGCATTTTTCATAATTTAATGTTTTCTGTGATCGGTGGGGCCGGTTCCACAAGTCAGCTTTGACCAAGGTCTCTTCTCAGAGGCCAGACTCCCAGAGGAGAGTAACACAAATAACAGACACTTGGAGCTGATATGTGAACCCTCAAGTCAAAGGTGTTGTTTTAGAGTAACCTGAAATGAAACACATGAAGTTTTGACACAGAAATGAATAGGAAAATGTTTTGTTGGTGGTCAAACCAACTGTTTTGGTCAGTGTGATACGATATGTTTAATTTGGGAGTGCAGGAAGTCGTAGGCTCTTCAAAATTTTCTTCAGGTATAAAAGCTAAATTTTGTTTCAAAGGAACAAATTGATTTTAGGAGAAAAATACTGACACTAGACATCTAGATTTCTTTTTCTGTCAGCTTAAAAAGTAGGTTCTATAAATTGGCAAATTCAAAGCTAATTTCCTTTGCCTTGAATCTGCATTTTTGGCCAGAAAATACAAACTCATCACCAACCTTGAGCAAGCTCCCCAAATACAATTTAAGTCAAAAGAATCCATCCACGGTGAGTGTGGAAAAAAAGAATCAGACTTCTTTCTCAATTCAGTAATTTGCTTCCATTTTATATGAACTAGTAACAGAGTACTTTAACAAATTTTCAAGCTAAATTAAATCTCAGTAATTCAGAAATTCTGCTGTGTAGTGAAGTGATGCTGTAATTGACAGATCAGTCTCCATTTAAATTAGATCTTGGGAGGATTAACTATGTGGGGATTAAATCTTTTCATATCTGACCCAAATTCCCCCCAAATTAGTATTAGCTCCCTAAATCAGCTGGTTAAAGACGTACTTTGATCACCTGGGAAACTTTTCTCTACTTCTTACTGATAGGATTGCTGTCTTAAAAACCAACCCATTGCTCTTCTGTTCAACCTGACCCTGAAAACACGACATGAGCCTTGTAACTCCACACAAACAGAGAGACTCTTGCTGCAAATCCATACATGATATTCCATATCATCCGCAAATAAATTCTTATAATCTTTCTTTTTTCTTAACTTATTTGGAAGCCAAAATACAGTATTCTTGTTAAAAAAATAAAAAGGCAGAAATTCCAGGGTGGTCCTAATCTTCTCATCTTGAATTTATATTTTTATATGTCAGGGATGGAACATGTGGGCAGAGTGGAATGTCAGACAGGCAGAGTATTAGGAACAGACAGAGTAGCGTAAAGTGATCAACCTTCACATAACTAATTTACTATGTGTTAAACTGGATCAAATTCCTACCAAAGTGATGTTATGTATGGCAGTATATTTTTATGGAACAAGATTAAGAAATGATGTAAATTTCCAAGCATGAAATTTTGGCTAATCAAAATCTTCTCGCCAGTTAGCTGCTTTCATTTTGAATGAACCCTCCATAGTACCACTTTGTCTCCAGAAAAGACTGTATCTTCATATAGATCACTTGAAAATGTAATGGATAATTGCTTTTTCTGGCTCAAAGAGTTTCCCTGCACCATCACCATACCCACTTATTTCAATATATTTTATTATGTACAAATCAAGTATTTTTTTTTGTAGGAACAGACCTTCTATGTGAAATACTAGTACTTAACCAAGTTTCCTTAACTTCTGACCTGTTAGCAGTAAAAACCTGTCAAAAAATCCTGTAGTAGAGGAACGTTTCTGCTTAAAGAAGAACACCAGCTCCTGACAAGATGTCCAGACCTGAGGGTAGAAGTAATACCAATGTATAGCAGATTATAGCAGTTTTCGAAGTTATAGAAGGAGACTACTTCATCATCTAAGTCTCTAATAATGTGTCTTCACATGACTTAACCCTCATCTGCAACACTGTGACTGGATTTATCCCTTTTGATCCCACCAGCTGAAATTCAGGATCTTGGCTATTCAAGGCAGAAGGAGAAATGGACTTGGACTGAGACTTCATCAGAGTAACCCCCTCTAACCCCCTCTATGTAAAAACATATTCACAACCTTATTTCTTACCCACAGGAAGCCCTGGACCAATCTACTCACAGATCTAAACATCTTTCAATCTGCTTTTGGACTTGTAGGCTCCAGATCCAAGTAAGCCAAGTCAGGAGGGACACCTCTGGCCCCATCTTTTGGTGAGATATTCCTCCTACCCAGCTATATAGAGCAGCATCCTTGGAGAAGTGCAAGGACAGCGCTGCTATCCTGCCCCACTCCCAGCTGCGCCAAAGGTTACGTAACCATCTGTGTGAGGCTGAGCCCAAGCACACCTATCCCACCTCTCAGGGTTTTCTGGGGGAAGGAGAAATTCTGGCTTTTAGAAAGAGGTGTTTATGTTCTGTTTTTCCACCTGTCCCTCCTTCTCTTACGTGCACAGTTCCACTTCTATTTTTTAATTCTGGCCCATCTTTCTCATTGATTACAGGAGTGGAGTCCCCCAAGGGCTTTAGGTAACTGATCTTAAACCCTTCATTTTTAAACAAATCTAATTTTAAGAAAAACATCAGCTGGGGAACCAACTCTGAACCACTGGGCCCATCTAAGATAATTAAGAGATATATTTCTCTGCTAGGATCTTCAGCAGTACTTTTGCCCTAAAAAAAATTATGTCAATTTTGTGTAGTGGGCAGAAAAAATCTTGATAATGTCCCTATCAAACACCGCTGAGATGGTAGGGTGGGCAAAGGAAGCAACTCAGAATGGGTACTACCACACTTGAAGCAAGATGCAAATAAAACCACTGGCTCTTTGAGGTACCCTGACCTGCTCTCACACATCTTCGGGGCCTTGCAAAACCTGCTGGCAGCAGCAAGTACAAGGAATAACTCAAATACAGGTCTTTGTACTGAAAAAAATTTCTGCTTGAAAGGTCTCACCAAGCTAGTCCATCTCTTGAGTTGAAATATGGGAATAGAGAGGCAGTGCTTCTTTCTAGAAGCTGGCAGTACTCCTGAAAAAAGCGTCATGAGCAAAATAACGAATGTTTCTTTGTTTTGAGTGAAGAGGAGGAGGAGTAGAGATAGTGGAAAGGAGGTGGCTCTAAGGAGAACCATATGAATGAGAAGGAAAAAACAATTTATTTTTCTTTACCATCTAATTAAAAAAGCATGCTGCAGAACATTTAGGCTATGAAAAGGGCCATGTCTCTGAGACTGTCTATTTTGACTTGCAGGATGCTCCTGAGTGTGAAGGATGTATTACAGACAAAAGACTCAGTGACTTAGTGTCACACTGATCATGTGACCTTCACTAAAATATCTGGGCACATAGGACACGCAGAAGCTTTGTCAATAGAGCCATATTGATGGGCAGAGACTGCCTGAAAGGGAGTTGCAGTGACAGCTCTCTCATATAAACCCATCAACTGGGAAAATAGAGGCGGGTGGATGTGCAGGGGAAAGCTTCTGTTGTGTAGCAGATGTTTTTAGCCTGCTTGAGTGGAGGCTTCTTCCAGCTTACAATCAGGGAGGCCAAGCTGAGGGGACACAGATCAGTTCAGGAGTTCACAGTCCTGTTGACTAATTTTTCTGTTGAGGAAATGTCAGGGTGTGTTTGCTTGCACTTCAGGATGTCTTAATTCCCTCCTCTGACGATGATTCCTGTCCTGTAAATGTTTTTACTGTTGCTGGTTAATGAATTCACTTAAGCTTGGCAACTTACCTACTAAGGCAGCTTGAGCAGCAGATAGTTGATATTTACCAGGCTTGAGTTAAAAATAATTCATGCATTACATTTGAATGTTGAATCTGAGGCAACCAGTCAACACAAGAACATAGTCTGTAAGTAAGAACAGATGCAAATTAATCAGATACATTTTTTCTGGTTCTTTCACTATGACTTTTCTATTTTTTTTTGTAAACTCTGACTCCTCCCATCTTTTCCCTGTTACAGGGAATGAAACCTGCATGCCAAGCTCACAAACAAAACTGCCTTCAACTGTCTTTCTGCTGATAAACACAGAAAAGCGTCCATCCATTCTTGCAATCCCAGGAGTCGCTGTAATGACAATGTTATGTGCGACCAAAGCACTGCCAGGAGGTGCAGACTTGAGTGTGACTGGAACAGAACGTTCCTGAGCAGACAGTGGTCAGGAAGCTGGAAGCACATTCCACAAGAAATGCTGCCACATGCCTCTCAGTATCTTTGCTTTGCTTGCAACAAAAGGACTTGCTTCTGACCTACCATGGCAGCTCCTACGGCTTGTTTGATGCTTTTATGTTTTCTTAATCACCTATTCACACAGCAATACTATCTGTCAAGGGGGAAAGCCTCAGAGATTTATATGAGCTGGACTGGATTAAGAATTTCTTCAAGCATGATGCTGCCCAAATGCTCATGGCTGTGCTGCATTGGGAATGCAGCATACAAAGCAACTAAAAATGGTCCCAGAAACCCCTCGTCCAAGTTCCCCAGCCTTGGTCATCTGGAGTGGCTGCTGACCAAGTGGCTCCAAGGACAGAGAGAAGAATCCTTATGGGCAGCATGGGTGAATAGGGTCCATCTTGCTCTCAAGAGGCTTCTCTTCCAAAAAGGCCACCAGACTTGACACCACACTCTGATTTCTGCTGACCACGGATATGAGAGAAGCTGGACTTTACAACTCAGAATCCGACAGCCTGTTGATGTTGTTCCTACACTCACTGCTTTTCTTGCCACATTGCCTCTGTTAACAAGGATTTAAAAGGTTTGAGGCTGAGGCTATTAGTAGGCTCTATTTTTTGCCCTGTAGGGATATTGTAAAGGCAAGGGAGAGACATGCATTGTGGCAAGTTGACTGTGCTTATGTCTGGTTCCATTAGCATTCTGGGAGCAGACCTGCCATTTTGACACCAGAAGACTAGGATTTCACAGTGGAAGGACACAAATTAACATTAGTTACCTTGGAGACTCTAAATGAACTGTAAAATACACAATGTGCTTGGCTACCAAAGACTACCAGCATGCCACATCCTTGCCACATAAATTTTAGCCAATTGAACATTGGTGGGCCATTACTAGTGGTTGTGGAGACAGAGAGCTTTGTAGGCCACCCTTAATTCTGGCAATCAGAAGCTGAGCTAGTGCCTGGGGCAGAAAACTGCAGTAGTGATAATGAGTGTCCATAACATCTGTGTAAATTGGTCTATTGGCCACCCTTGAGTAGGTACCAGTCACAGATTTCCTGGGAGGGCTCAGTGATCCCTTCAGCACGTTCCTTCAGTGACACCACTTGTCTTGCATAGCTGTGTCATCCCACTACCTCCTCTCTGTCTACTGCTGACACTGAGCAGTGGGACAAGTGAGGAAAACACACTCTTGGAGGCTAGCCTTTCCCTCTGGTATTTGCAAACACCAAGAGCAACACCTAGTACATGTCCAAGGTCCCACAGAGAGGCTGTGCTCTGAAACACCTCAGAGCAGACCCTGCAGGCTCATGGCTGTGCTGTGGTTGCTGCCACTCTTCTGTGGAACAGCTTCCTCAAGCTTCTCAGAGTTGCCAAACATTTACAGCATGCTTGTTGCTTTGCAGCTCAGTTCCTGCTCTGATGCGCTAGCTAGTTGTTTATTGAATATTGGATTTTTAAGAATTAGCTTAAAAGTTTCATCAATACAAAGGAAGGATGTAAGCAACAGAATTTATATGTTGTAATTCGGATTTTTAGAGGTTTTCCCCATAATTACAAACATCGCAACTCATCTCATTTGATTTCACAGCCCTGTCTCACTGCTTTTCCCGCTGTCCTCCCAGGAACCAAAAGCAGGGCAGCCCTGAGAAAGGTCTCTCTGAAAAAGATGCCATGGGGCAGGAAGCTGAGTCTCACTGAGGACTTGTACAGGCTGCATCTGAGGTTACCTTTCCTAACACCAGGCATGCTTTCTGATGACAACCCTGCAAACTTGGCCAGAACTGGGAGGGCCAAGCCAAGCACCTCCCGCCACGTGCATCGCTGCTGCAGTGGTTCTCAGGGAAAGTGTTGCCCCCTCTTACAGCTCATCAGCTCCAAGACAATTCACTTATCTCGGTGATATGTAGGGGCAAAAGAGGACATATTTCTTTTTTGCCCTATTTTCCCCCCTAATTAAAACACCTTCCTAGCTCAAAATTACAAAAATGGAGGGCAGCTACAAGAAGACTTCTTAAGTGTATTGCTGCAGGTGTTTGCTCGTCCTGGGGTTGCAAAGACTGCCATATCCTCATTCCTCACCAAAATGCAGGCTGATAGGAAAAGGGGAGCTAGCAGGGACCCAAGGGTGATATAAAAAGATGCAGCTGGGAAGGTTGTGGGAGCTGTCTGCATCAGAGCTGCCTTGACCCCAAATAGGACTACAGTGGTGTCTGTCACAGCAAGGACAGAGTAACTTTCTGGGGGGAAGCTTCTGTCTCCCTTGCTGTACTGTCACTGCACCTGCAGTGGCCTTAGAGAACAGTTTGGCCCATCCACCAGTTTTGTACTCAGCTCTCTGTCCTCAGCTAGGTTTCTGAAGTCCAGAAGAGTGGCTTGACCTGCTTTTTCTGTCTGGCAATCTGGGCATCCAAGAGAGGCATTAAGTATCTCAGCTGGCTGTCTTAAAGGGTGTCTCCTGTCATTAAGGAGAGGGTAGAGATGGTGGCTCCATAATGTCCACAGAGAGTTTCAGCAACTGCTTGAAGGAATGTTTCCCTCATTTTCTAGGACATGAATCTGAAAAACACTCACTGGATATTAAAAACAATAAACATTTGTTAGATAATAAATCCCAGACTGTGTTTTCTTGATAAACTGGATGATTTTATGAGGACTCCTCAGTGACTGAAGGCAGATTCTTTCCCAGTGTCGTAATTTGTTTTGAGCTTTGCTCTTTGTTACCTGGTTTTGCCTACACCCTTCTCTGTGAATGAGGAAAACACCTCCAATTGCCCTTTCTATAATCTTTAGGGAGAAATTCAAGTAACTGGTAAAGTAATAAATCCTTCCTACAGATCATCACTCATTTTTCTTATGAATATATATAAGACTTTTACCACTGGTTGGAGGGGTAGAAAGCAAAGGTTAGTGCAATTTCTCTCCTTTGTTACCACAACAGACTGCAAAAAAAAATAATAAATCCCTCCCTCTATCCAGCTATTGCACTAGTCTAAGCCCATGCAGTGGGACCATGAGTCATGTCACCAACAGCTCTGCAAGTACAGAGCTATTTCTACATCCTAACAAAAGCAATTCTGTAGCTCAGGATGACAAATTCATGAAACATCTGTGAAAGGTCAAGAAACAACATGCTACTTAAGGACAAACAGACTTTCTTCTGAGGTCCCACATTTCAGAGAAAATCTCTGCTTCTCAGCACATGCTGCCAAAATTTATATTAAAAATATCATACCATAAAGATAGAAAAAAAGTTAATATAGCGCAGAGCTGTTTTATTTAGGTATTGTAGCAAACTCAGAAGGGCAGTTGTAATATTTAAAAAAAACAGCAAGCCAGCAGCCAGGTACTAGCATTCTTCACGCTGTGCAGATTCTTCCTTGCATCCAAGCCAAATCTGATTTTTACCCATCTCTGCTGCTCCTTTCCCTTTCTGTATAACCTGTGCAGCTCAGGGGCCAAAGGCTGCGTAGTTTCCATCTCTCCCTTTCCATTCCAGAGACTGTTCCCAACAAACCATGACAGATACAATGGTACCTCCAAAGAAAACAGGCTAACTGGGAGTAGGGGCGAGGTAAGCGTTAAAAAAGATCCTTGGGGCAAGACTTAAAACAAGATAGCTAAGGCATCTGTATGCTCAATTGGAAGGCAAAATCTGTGCCCTTTGGAGAGCAGAAAAGGAGATTCTGCCTCAGGGATGAGTTGGTCTGGGAGAGGTCTGCAGATCACCCTGTAGCAATTTCCAAGTAGAAATCACCTCCTGTGGGAGGGGACAATCTAGCCCAGGTTTAAAAAAAATTCTTTTAAATCCCCTGGACTGTAGTTTTCCTCTCTGTTTTATCACTTAAAATCATAATTATAGGTGTTGCTACTGCTCCATCCATTGTTACCCCAGTCTAATATTTTCCATCATATCCACTGTTTCCAGTTGCTTGTAACTTTGTCAGACCTTTAACTTTCAAGGTCTAAAATCTTCCATGCCCTTTCTCTGACTGAAGGCAGCTAGGAAATATCCAAGTTCAGATGCTTTCCATAACAAAAACTAGTGACAAAGGCAGGTTTCCCCACCAACTCCTGAAAATCACTGTGAAGGTTTAGTAGAAAGCTGTGTGACACCATCTTGCTGATGGTTTTTTCTGTGATTTAATTGATGTGAACTTGATGAGCAAAGTACCAGTGCTGGCCCCTCCTTCATATACAATTGAGTTTGATCTGTTCTCAGTTACTTTGTGGCTAAAGCAGAGTGTAGCTGATTGAAGATCAAGCTCCTGCTAAACACATCCCCGACACTGGCAAGGCTGGTGCTGTTCAGAAAGGACTGCATGGGCTTCTTATGCCATATGGGAGAGAGAGAACATGGCATGCACTGTGCCGAAGTCTCTTTTAGTCATATCATGATCAGTGCTGAGTAGTGGAGCAGCTTTGTATTCCCAAGTATCCAGGCAGACACATGCCTGAACCACCTTACCAGTGTCATTGCCACAACCCCGTCCATAAAACTGGGGAGGAAGCACACCACAATAATCTTATCAACAGTTGCTATGGCCACAGCATGTTGGTATTTTAAACTGCATTTATCCCACCTTAGCCCTGGTCTTCCCTGCTGCACTGTGGGAAAACAGGCCTTTCACACAGTGAGAATATTTGTGACTAGCTCCTTCACACCTTTAGCATGACCTTCCAGGGCTGGCTCCCCTCCGCAGAAAGCATGTTGCCACTGACCAGGTGCACTTTGCAGAGCAAGTCATGCAGCAGCGGGTTTTCATGCTCATTCCTGAGCAGGGTTTTCATGCTCTCTTTTCCCAGCTGAACTTGGTTATTACCAGATGATCTATTAAGGGACTCAGCACCCCTATTTTCTAAATCGTAAGGCTAACTTTTCTTATAGAAGTCAAGGATGGGATATGCCCTTCATACTGATTCAGTGGAAGTAAATGGAAACCACAAGCAGGGCATCGCATAGTTTGGAAAAGAAACAGAAAGTGCCAGGCATGCCTCCTGCACAGACTTGTTCTTTGAGGAGGTCTCAGCAAAGAGAAGTTTCTTCTTCTTAGTTTCTTCAGAGCAGAAACTAAGTCTGCCTCTCAGTCCCTCTAAAATACTTCCTTAGTCACTTTGACCTGACAAAGGGCAAAGTATGCCAGCAAAGGTATCACCATCACACAACTGCTGCATTTCCACCACATTCCAGGAGATCTGTGGCTCCCAACATCTAATCTGCCTCGAGCCTAAGGTATGGACCCAAGATCTCTGCTGTGTTCAGGTTGTTTTGTGCCACTGATACATGGAGGAGGTAGCAAGGCATTAAAAAATGCTCAGATGAAAGATGGTCTTAATGTTGCTTCTTCATGTGTATTCATTTCCATACATAATTCATTTTTAAATAGCATTTAAACAAGCACAAATACAAATTCTCTTTGCAAATGTGAATGCTTCAAAGATCTAGGACTATGTGCTCCATTAACTTTCAAGGAAATAAAGGCTCATGAGTGCCAGTATTATTGCTGAAAACGAGATCTAAGTCACTTAGAAAGTCTTACGTACAGCTTTCAGTTACATACTTGAACTGTTAAAGCATGTACAAAATTAACATTATAAATGTGTATAAATATCTACTTAATGAACACACATGTTCACATGTATTTAATTTAATTGAATTTTATGGTGGCTTTTGAATACTGTCTGCTTCCTTTATTTCTGGCTAGGACTGAGCTAAAACGATGATGAGGAATTTCCTTGTCTTCAGCTTCTTGTAACTTTCTTCTTAGGATAAATTCTCCTGTTTGCTCACACCTCAAAATTATAAGAACACTTAATATAGATAGGAAAAACTATGCAGTGTCAGCTATTTTCTAACATTATCCAAACACTTTTAAAAAAACACTCTGATAAAATGTTATTCCAAAAGATTTGTTTTCAAAACTGGGATATTTTTTATCAGGAAGAGATCTGCTGAGAAAATTGTGCTGCTTAACACCCAGATATGCAGACCTTTACTTATGAATTGCACTGACTTCAAAGGAATTGCCTGGAGTGATAGGCTTATACACAAGGGCTGGGACATTCTGTCATATGTGATTTTCTTGCCTCTCAGCACTCACTACAGGTGCATTTCTGTTGTTTATTCACCACTTGCACTATACTTTATTAGACACCCTCTCCCCAGTAATTCATTATACTACTTTTAAAGAGACTAGATTTTAAAGTTTTTGAAGCAAGAAGGCTTCTTGGTCTATATTTGACCAGAACCAAAATCACTACAATCCAGCTCTAAGACTTGGCCTTTATGTTGTAGTTATGCTACAAATAAGCAAGAACATAAACCAAGATATGCCTGAGATGCAGGTATTTGAACAACAAAGAAAAATTTGATTTCTTTCAAGAAAGATTTGAATCTTTACACATTTTAAGCCTCCACTTGAATCAATATCTAATAGGCCACACCACTGACTTATGCTCAAAATATTACACCTGCTTGTATATTAGACAATTATCATGTCAAAGGAATTTTGCTTTGATTTTTACTCCTGGCCCTGTGCTTGTTTCTGCAGATTGCATTAATTCAAAAGCCAGAGACCTTGGCTGATTTGTGAAGGACAATTAACACTCAAGCAAAAGTGTTTTAAAATCCAGCTACTGCTAACTTGCCAAAAGAAAGGACAAAGTCATAAAATGCACATTAGGGATGAAAAAAAGAAAAGAAAAGAAAAAAGAAAAAAAGAAAATAGGAAAAAAAAAAAGAATTTACTTCAAAACTGAGAAAGGAGAAAAGAATACCAAGAGAAACTGAAGCAGGTATAAAATACACTGAATGCTTAAGCAGTGAATTGTTTTTTTGAATGCTTGGCAAAGTGGTGTGGTAATCTGGGAACCAAAGAATATAGGGAAACATAAAAGCTGTCTATTGTAGTTGCTTAAAAAATAAAAAAGGTCATGTACTCAACAAAAGAGATGTGACGAAATATGAAAAAAAATTACTATTTATTACTATGAACAATGTATTTAAAGTATTGGTGGCATAAGTGTTTTTTCACGGTTTAAGCTGCAGCAAAACAACAAATGGATCTTCAAATAAAAAAAGGGATCCCTCAAATCCACCTCTATTTCTTCTAGGACTTTACTAAGAGGAAGAATTATTCAACAGAACCATAGCCTAATCCCATCTTCCAACCACTTTCAGAAACCTAACTTTGAACTTTACAATCTTCACATTTGCTAACATTATTCTACACACTGGTTTTGCCTGAACTACTCTATTAGAACTTGTTA
The DNA here is from genome assembly GCF_003945595.2 of Pipra filicauda. NCBI lineage: Eukaryota > Metazoa > Chordata > Aves > Passeriformes > Pipridae > Pipra > Pipra filicauda. The sequence goes on along the minus strand of NW_024105031.1, from coordinate 3,090,483 downwards.
GTGAAATTGAGCTGCTTTACAAAGTACTTAATGCACTTGTATATCCTGTCCTTGACAGGGGTCTTACAGACCAACTCGGTGGTGAACTCAAGTTTCAGCAGGGAATGAGTCAGGGAGGAAAGGGACAACAGAAATTCTTTGTGGCAAAGGACCATAATTTGAATCATGACTTGGAAGATAGTCATTTCAAGCACCACTCTCACAAACATATCTTCTTGGATGACAAATTCATTCCATAAGTACATTATAACTAGTCAAAAGCACACCCACTTTGGGAGTATATAAATACTCTGAGACTGGTTAGAGCTACCCACATATTAACATCATATATTACAGTTGTTTCAAAAGCAGATTTTCAAATTACACCAGCAGGATCTTTTCTATAAGTAGCTGCAGTGTGCTGGAAGTAAACCTTGGAGAACAGACACTTCAGTGGAGAAGGTTGCTGTGAAGTGTGACCTCCCTTTACCTTTCTTTCTTCTTTTCATTTTTTCTTAATAAGCAGAACTATTTAAGACTATCACATTCCACAGTGCAAAGCAGAAAATCTGTTCATCCAGGGCTCTTCTTAGAGAAACCAATGTCTGTGGTTTTCAACATACCCCCAAAGGAAAATGGAGCCCAGCACTCCCATTTTGTAAGCAGTAAGAGGGCAGGGAAGAGAGTGGGGTGATTTCCCCAAAACCATGTGAAGTTTTGGTGACAGATGGAAGCAGAATCCATGTCTCTTTTCCATACTCTAATGCCTTTATCCTCACCTGAACAACTGGGCAAACAAAAATGCAATGGAGAGGCGCTTGCAGTGACCAGTACTCCTCATTATACTGTTCTCCCATAATCGTCCATTGAATTTGGTGCCCAGAAACTGCAGCAATGCGAAGGGTAAGAAATCAACAGCAGCTTAAGGGACTTGGTGTTAACAGAAAGAAAGTAGAAAAGATGAGGTAACCAATCTCACAGCTTCCCTGGGTGGAATTGCAATACAGTCTGGGACTTGGGCAAAAACCTCAGTCTCCAATGAATTGTCATGGACTACAACTTTGGAAAGCTGAGGAAAAAAGCTGCCAAAGGCTTTTTGACAAACTTCAAAACCACTGTTTGATCATGATGTTTGTAACCATGCTGAGTACCAAACATGGTCTGCATCAGTGTTTAAATTACACAGGTCTGAACAAGAAGAATGGGGGAACCACAGAATGAAACATTTTCAGAAAAAGAAAAAAGGTGAAAGAGCATGAGAAACCTCACATGTTTTGATCATGCTGAACATTTATCCCCTCTCTTTGTCCTCTTTGGCAGTCCAGTTGCACTGCTTGAAGTTGTTCTTTTGGCGCAGTTGGACTGCTACTTGGTTTTCTTCATAGCAAACCTGGGAATACCTGGATTTTGCAAGAGAAAAAAATAAACTTACAAACTGAGATTTTGTATAATCCTGGCATGGAAAAACTACTGGCAATTCTAACATTTTTTTCATTTAAACAGCTGGGCAAAGCACTTCCCAATTTGTAATTCGGCCTCATGGTAACAACTGCAGAAACAGTGACCAAAATCGAAACTATCCTTATTCCGAATCCTTTCTTATTGTTCAAACCTAACTTTGTCTTACCAAGAATACACTTGAACAATGTAGTTGCCTTCTCTTTCAGTGAGTTGGGGTATCACTCATAATTTCAATAATAAATATGAACCTAAAATTCTCTCTGAAGCTTTGAACTTTATCCATGGTTTTCTCTGGAAAATTTCTCTATTTCACTCTCCAGTGTTTGGCTTCCAAATAACTGAACAAGTTGCTAAAGTGTTTGCTCAAGCTAATAAACCAGTTGGCTGGCACAATTTAAGAACAAAGTCCTACATTCCTCTACAGTATCTTTAAAACAGTAACTTGCTTGCAAGTTCAAGAGCAATCACGACACAGCAACTTAGCCCAAAATAGGTATGCAAATGTTGGCTGTACTGGATCACTAAGCCACTTGCTAGAGGGTCATTTGCATCTACTTAAGCAGAACAGGGTCTACTGAGACACAGACTGATTTCTTAAATATCTATTAGGATCTAGGCAGGGCAATTTTCGTTTCCTAATGAAAAAGGTCAAATTCTGTAGTCTACACACTGACAAGAACTTTGAAGAGCTAAGAATGGCAGCATTAAGAACATCTGTATTCATGTAATCAAATGAGTCTCCAAAATAAATGCCAGGATCGCTTTAAAGGCAGATGAGTTATCTAATGTGCTTGTATGAGGGAATGCAGCTCTCCCTGCACTGACAAGTTTAACACCCAAGCACGCAGCAGTCAATCCAGGTGAACAAGCTTTCTACAGAACGCGAATCAGAAAGCTTTATCAAAGTAAACATTTCTTTCTTCCTGCAAAGACAATAGACGCCACCCTGAAGTGCCAAGCATGGCAGTTTCTATAATGCAACACATCTGCCTGCCTGTGATCACCACTCCAAGATCTGAAGTCTGTGTGCTGCCAACGAACAGCCCTACCACAGAAAATGCTTGATTGAAGTATTTTCACTATACAGGATTGTGTCTGGCCCTGATTCTTTTCCAATGCTGGCTCATGCCAGTATGGCACTAAAGCTGTTAAAAACAGTGGAGTTGCAGCAGCGTAAGACTATAGTCTCTCTACCTTTGGAGGCTTTGGTGTCTTTGCTGATCTCTACGGAGGCCAAGAGAAAGCTGTACCTGCCACTGAAAAGGAGCCAATGTCATTACTGCTGAACCTTCAATCAGAAAATTACAGGTGTGGCTAAGACAGCTACAGCAGAGACAGACCAGGTGTCAACAGCTTTGGAGCAAGTACCCCCTTACATAAAAGTTTTCCATAAAATTATCTTTCTTAAACTTTCTTTGTGGGCCTTGTGATGTGCCGTTCTGTAGAATGGTGGTGTCTGATGAGGTGGAAGGGGTGTGGTGGAAGAGGGAGATCCTGGGCACAACCAAAGCAACGTGAGACTTTGCTTTTCATTGTTGATTGAAAACTGACCATGAGAACGCTACTACAGAATTTAGCATTGGTGTAGTAAAAGTGTACCTAAATAACCAAAGTGCTATGAAAGTGTAAAGTAAATGCTAGTGTACATCAGTCTTAAACAGAGACATTTCAAAGAATGCTCATTAAGTGATTAAAGTATTTACATAGCCTGTTTACATATCAGTATGTTTTTGCTTCCCTAACAGTATTTTTTTCTGCAGCAAATATGTATCCGTATGAAATATATTCAGTATATAAAACCTAAAGGTGGAACGTGTGTATCTGATGAATAGCCTGTTACAAGCTGATTGTATTTCAGAATTGTTCCACTTCAGTTTGCAATTTTTTTATGTTCTTTTGAAACTGACTTGGTAAAACTGAGATCAAGTTAATACGCATTTAATTCAATTGTTTGCAGTAGGGTTAGACAAAATTATGAAGTACGGCAGACATTGAAGCGCTGGGCTGCCTACAGTATTTAGGACAACTAAAAATAAAGAATATCAAACTATGAATTCCACAAATTTCCTGATTTCCTGGCCCCAGTCACTCTGTCTCAGATTCATGTTAGACTGAAAGGTCTTTTATACAATTCAGTCTTTCCTTAGACAATATGATAGGTATATCGTTAAATTATTTCCATACAGCCACTGTGTTCAAACAATAAAATTCTCCGTCCAGCTCATTTTGTAAATATGCTATAGCTGTTCAAGGGCTCTCTGAGCTCATGTGATTGGAGTGATGGCTCTCAATGGTCAAAAGAAGGGAAAAATCTCTGCTGGGATTTTCCCATCTGGTTTACATTGCAATCCAAACTCTATGGATCAAAGAAAAAGCGTTTTCTCTTTCACTGTGTTATCTAACATGAGCCAAAGTATTTTTGGGTTTGTTCAGTGGAAAAGCAAGAGAGCACCACTTTATGGAAACTATCCCTATTTTTATTAGTTTCAAGTCACTTTTTAAAGTCATAATGTATAGTGATAGACATGGGCATCAGCCACGTGAGTGCTGGTACAGAGAGCTGAACAATGAAATCTTTGCTTCATTTCTATTTGGTTCTTAAGAAAAGCTGTGACAGCCATTCCTAGAAAGATAATCATCACATGGCTGCAAGTTTAGAGGCAAACGTAAGCCAGATTTTAGCTTTTTGCCTCCACAAATCAATAGCAGAACTACCAGGTTATTTTAGAAGTTGTAAGGCTATCCAGCCTAATTTAAAGCTTGGGCTGAAATGCAGCAGTCTAGAAGGACAAGTTTAGTTAGTCATACAGAGCTTTGACTTGGACCCTTCGAAGGCAGACATGCTCTGCTTTCTTTCCATTTCAGGTACTTTCTTCTAATGCTTCTTAGTTGTATCAACAACCCCTCTAAGTCGTAAGTTCTGGTGCTCACTTCTCGTTAGCTGGCACCTAACCTTGGGAACATAAACTCCTCTGTGTCCTGAACTTTCCAGAAATGTAAAAAATGAAATCATAGAAACATTTAGGTTGGAAAAGACCAAGCAATAGGACAAGAGGTAATAAGTAGAAACTGATGTTTCTGGAAGTTCCATCTGAATATCATGAAGAACTTCTTTACTGTGTGGGTGACCAAGCACTGGAATAGATTGCCCCGAGTTTCTGGAGTCTCCTTCACTAGAGATATTCAAGAACTGTCTGGATGCAATCCTGTGCCATGTGCTCTAGGATGACCCTGCTTGACCAGAGAGGTTGGACCAGATGACCACTGTGGCCCCTTCCAACTTAACCCATCCTGAGATTCTGTGATCGTTGAGTTCAACCATAAAGCCAACACTGCCAAGTCCACCCCAAGTGCCACATCTATACGTCTTTTAAATATCTCCAGGGATGGTGACTCCACTCGCTTCCCTGGGTAGTCCATTCCAAAACTTGACAACTTTTTCAGTGAAGAATTTTTCCCAATATCCAATCTAAACATCCCCTGGCACAACATGAGGCCATTTCCTCTTGTCTTATCCCTTATCCCTGAGAAAAGAAACCAAACCCTACCTTGCTACAGCCTCCTTTCATGTAGTTGTAGAGAGAGATAAGGGCCCCCCTGAGCCTCCTTTTCTTCATATGACTTCACCAGCTTTGTTGCCCTTCTCTGAACACACTCCAACACCTCAATGTCTTTTGTGTAGTGACATAGTCTTTTCACGACAAGGCACAGAGTTCCAAAAAAAAATCCACCCCAAAACAAAACACCCCAGAACCACACACCAAAAAAAGCATAAATTAGCATAGTTTTGTATTTTTTCTGTCTCTTAGGCATTAGAGAGACATTTAGTAGCTATAACTTTACAGAGAATCAAAGGATGTCAGTTGTGCAGTCAAACACTGTCCTCTGGATTGCTTACAAAGTCTTTTAGCCACATCACTGTTTTAACTGGGGGTCAGAAATCCAAAACTTTTTAAAAACTTGCTGGATTTAAACTTATAAGAAACATAGAGATTAATTAGATGTATACATTGTACCTATCAGATCCCATCAGATCTTGGTGGGAAGACCCTCAGACAGCAAGTAGCACAGGCAATTGAGTGTCCTTATTCTACAAAGTCTGTGAACAGCCCAACCTTGCAGGAGGTAAGGAGCACACATGGGAGCAATGCAGAGTGTCCAGCTGTTGGGAAAAACTTCTCTGTCTGCAGGAAAAGCAGAAATTTTTACATCAGTCCGTGAAAAGGAAAAGACTATACCCAAAACCAGTCCAAAGTATATATATTTCATAGAAAGGAAATTTCAGCTAAGGAAAGGAAAAAATATCAGAATTCAAGAGCTTAGATAGTTCCACTGATTGGAATATTATGTCAGATCTAGATGAGATGATTATTACAAACAGGACATAACTACATTGATTAATGTGACATCAGAATCTAAACCAAAGATTTTGCAGAGAAAGTTGACTCATGTGGAATACAGATGGGTAAAACTTCAGGCATGCTGCTTTTAAGGGGAAATAAAGTCTTGAGGAAAAAAAAAGTTTGCAATTGCCCATAGAAATGGAATATCTGTTCTTAGGTTGAAAACGTATTGGAGCATATATTCCATTTAAAGGCTTTATAGTGCAGAGGATGAGAAAACCTTGAAAATGGGAACCATTTCTATAGGAGGAAGAAAATAGAGCACAGCTGTGCATGAAAGTTGATGTGCTATAATGGTGGGCAGCCACCGAGGGGAGAAGGCCAGCTCCTTCCCCAACCTCCTTTAGGGCTGCAGCATCTGCTGTCCTCCCATACATCAGTCCAGCTCCATCAATCCAACTTGCTCATTTCCCACAGAGACAGTTGCTGTTGTGGGGACTTAGCCTGATGTTGGATCTGTGCACTGAACCAATTCCTGCCTTGACCAGACATTTAGCAGCTGTTTACCGTAACCAGGCTGCGCACAACAGGAACTGGAGGAGGAGCAGGACTGCTTCTTCTGGTGGCAGCCTGCAGTTAGACCAAGTTCTGTGTGATGCAAAACTCGGTGAGAGCAAGAGAACACCGAATTGTCAACAAGTAAAGAAATACCATAGACACTCCATTACTGTCTGCTTTTAATATTAGAAAACTTCCTTTAAAAAACCCATTGTTTAAAACTTTGTTTAAAAAAGAAAAAGCATAGTGAAAACAGTCTGAAATTACACACACCGGTATATGCAAACAAATAAGTTTTGCTTGGGAGTCTTTGTTGATGTTGACTATGGATAGGGTTTCTGCACTACTCCTGTCACTATCCAGATCTCTTTAAAGAATGATCTCATATGTAAACTCTGTATTTAATACCTACGACAAACCAGCAGAGCATAATGTCACACATTGGATCACAATTTGATTGTTAAGTTTGTGACAACTGTGATTTGAAAGATATTACTTCATAACCAGGGAATTACAATTAAACTGTTTTATGGAAAACAGCATCAATATTGTTTAAATAACATTTTAAAAAACTGATAAGTTTGCATAGGTAAGGAGTATCAACCTGCAGGACAACACATCTGGGATCATCACCTGATGAAATACTGTATACTAAAGTCTTAGAAATATGCCACTAATGCTAAGAATAAGAGTATTGTAAGTTCTTGAAAATACAATGAGAAAAAGTGACACAAAGAAAAGCATCACAGGCATAGGCCTATTCACATGTATAGTAACAAACACATAGTCCTCCTCCCAGAGGCATCTGTCTTTTGTGAAGCTGCTTCTGTGAGTTGACTGTTATGTTCCTGGCTACAACATGAGCCTTTGTTTTTTAGCTCCTTCATGGCACTGGATTTTAGCTTTCAAAAGTATTGTGGGAATTGGAGCAGCTTTTCAGAGCAAACTGAACAGTGACTTGAGCCACAGAGATGTTGCAGGAAAAAAACCCTCACCTAAACAAGATGAGATTGAAGTGAAAGTCAGTATGGCACTGGAGGTTGCATGAGAGTAAAAGACATATAGCCAGCACTCAAACTCCGTGCATCTGCGACAGGAGCAGAGAAACTTACAATGAGAGGCCTCAGGCTTTAGTGAGCCCCCAGGCATGCACATATTACCACATGGTAAAAAAATAGCAAACCATGAATCTAGAGAGAAAGAGCATTTCTCTGGCAACTGCAGCATGGGCTAATTTCTAAAGGAACTCCCCAGTCCCCAGTGGAGAGGTAGTGTGAGTCAAAGGAGGAGAAAAATTATATCTGAGAATGGCAGTGAATGTAGGTGGAATTAAGCAAATCTAGCATACTCTTTTAGTACTGCTTCCCAGCGGAGCACAGTCATGATCACTTGGGGTGTGGTGTTTTGTTCAGGTCTAGAAAGAGTGGGATATGGGACATAAAGGAAAATAGAGTTCTTCACTAACTCCAGGATTAGAGGATTTAGAATAATTCATAATGTATTCAAAGTTAGCTCCTCTGCTGCTTATGGAACTGCAGAGAAGAGTTTAATGTATTCATTTGTTTAATGAAACTGCAGATTAAAGTTTAATGTATTCATTTGTCATGCATACAATTAAACCAAAATTTTTTCACTGATTGTGAGTTATTTACAGAGACTAATAATTACCTGATATATCCATTTAAGACAGGCCAGCCACAGTCTGTCTGCTGGCTAGATATGTAAGAATAATCTACAGTCGGAAAGGATGTCTTAGGAAGTTTAATTCTCTTGGAGAAAGTTGGCAGTACGTGGGGAGGTAGAAGTTTAAAAAAGCATTAGACATTTCAGACATGTAAACTTTCCTTGTGAGGGCAGTTTACATTGCCTGATATGTCCTTTTATAAAATATTAGCTTTATTGGCCAGAAGCCCAATTCTCTGGTCACATTCACAGACAGCTCTCATGTGAGCATGGACTAAGACACAGAGAATGTGAAACAGTTCTCGAAGTCTGTATCTTGGACGATACGAAGAGGAGTAAAAAAAATCTTGTTCTATGAAATAAATATCATTGCCAGATTATTGCAAATACTTGTGGACAATATGCTCAGCAGATGTGAAAGTGTGTAGTGTTACTGACTCAGTAGCACAAACACAAATTACTCTGTGCAGAGCAAAGCCTTGAGCCTTCGTAGTTTGCAAGTTTTTCTTCTGTGGAGGTTTGCATGGGTAATGCTTAGATTGCTGAGCCATTTCCAGAAAGCAAAACATGGGGCTAAGCTAAATATTTTTAAAATAAATGAATGATTACCCTCCAAAAACAGACATCTTGCGCAGAGTACAAGTTTGTCTCTTTTTTCAGCTAACAGAAACACCTCACAATCTTCATACCACAAGCCCTCCACGAGGCTGATAGAGTTCTGTGTATCTGGATAAATATCTGGTCCACTGTAATAAGTTTCTGTTTTCTTCTGCTGAGGAATTTTATTTGGCATGTGAAGAGGCTGCTAGCAACCACATATGGCAAACCTACCCCATAGGAAGGGCTTTCTGCAGAGCTATGCTGTCCATCCTCAGATGGCCCCAAGCCTGCAATGATGTGGGCAAGTTGCCCTGGTAGTGGCTGTCATGTTATCAGGCAGATGGGCTCTGGGCAACCATGTGGACTCACTGCAGGTGAGCAAACCAAGGAGCAGCTGAGCCTGTGAGACTGTACTAAGGGGAGCCCAGAGGAGTGCTGAAGGGGTCCCTCCCTCTACCAGCCATGGAATCTGGCAGTGCAACCTGGCACCAACTATCAGGGATTTATGCCTTGTAAGAGGTAAAGTGCACTGAAGCAATTTCAAACATTCAGGGCGGGACACAAAGCCATTTTTGTGAATTGCTAAAAGCCTTATATGGGTTGAAGTTTGTAAGTTTTGATGGTACCTGGCTGCCAGCACAGTGAGGTAATACATCTCCTCGCTAGGTCAGGCACAATCCCACAAACCGTAGAGCAGTCCTGGCAGCAGCTCTGCTCCATGTCTACCTATGCAGGCCAGATGTTTGTGTTTTACAGCTTACAATAGCAAAGACATGAGGCCAGCTGACTGCAGGCAACAACACTCCAGCATCCCAGGCCAGATTTGGGGTTTGTCTTCAGTAGACATTCAAGGTGCTTGTGACCGTTTTCTGTTGGCTCTTCAAGACAAAAGCTTTTCCCCAAAGGCTCGGTTGATCAAACTGAAATACCTGTTTTGTACTTGATGCTTAAGGTGACCTTCATAGCTTGCTGAAGAAAAAGGGATTTTTTTTTTTATTTGGAAAATTCAACAGAGGTACTCAACCTCAGCCATGTGTATCTACATTACAAATATATTTTTACTACATTATTGAAGCCTGATGGATTAGAAAGTCAGCTGCATAAATTACACTTCACAATCCTTTGCCAGAAGCTCAGGGGGAGACTAATTTTAACAAATCATCATCCCATCTCCTTTTTATGGGCTGTACTATTTTTTAAGGGATAAATTCACAGTGCTCAGGGTTCTATTTTCTAGCTTTTTTTAAAAAACCCAAACAACTAACATATGTAATTACATAATGCAGAAACACTTCCAATGCATTACTCTACTGAAAAAGCAAATAAAAATCTAAAGTTTAATGTTCCCAGAGTTCTTGCTTTGGAAAATTGCTTGGTACAGGAGAAAGGGATGCAAGAAAAACCCCTTTGGACTTTAGAGCACGACTCAGAAGCCATGAGATATTGCTCCCTCTGCAAACTGACACGGGCTGCACCTTCCCTTTATGCCGTGGATGCAGGTAAGACTGGCAGCAGGTTCAGGATCACTCCAATGAACAGAGCTAACCATGGAAACCACAGCAAGGAGAGAGTCCATCAAAACCCCTGGGGTTAATGAACCATGTGGCAGCACCTTGAGACTTTAATTTCATTCCAGTGAATGGTTTTAATTGGGAATTAAAACCAACAGCAAAGGTAAAACCATGAAAGGAGGAAGAGATTTACACTCACCTGCATGAGGAGTTTTGGATCCCTCATTCCCTCAAGACATACTCACCCAGCAGGAACTGTGGTTTGTCAGGATGCTTTGGCCATACAGATTTTCCACATGAACACCCACTACATATAATTTCTACTCCATGAGTTGTATATGTTACCAGAGGTGAGATCTGCAGACAAAAAAAAAGCAAAGGTGAACCCATATTTAACTATTTTTTATTGACTTCTGCTTGTAACATCACCTTGGAGAGCATACTTAATTCTTTTTCCATATTATACATACTCATGCACAGTTGTGGGTTGGGGGGTTTTTGTTGGGTTTTTGTTGGTTTTTTTTTACTCTGAAGTGTGTTTTGTTATTTCTGTTTTAAGATCTATGAGAAAAATTTCAGGAAGCTGCTTCTTTTTGAAGTTCTTTCTCAGGTCACAAAAACAAAAACAGAGTCAGCTTCCTCTTTTTTTTTTTCTTTTATCTTTGAGAAAATGAAAAAAAAATCTAACAGGTAAGGTGACTTAAATCATACATCTCTGAGTTTTTGAATTAAAGTATTTGCTCTTTCTGCTTTTGGAGTCTTTGAGAGCTGCAGTTTGAAGCATTAGCTCCCATTTTACTCCAATGTATTTTACCAGAAACTGTTGTCAAATCAATGCTGCCTTTCATGGGAATTTTGATCATAGGTTAGCACAAGAAATGCAGGTCAGTCAGAGAGCAATGCTATACAGAATTGAAGCATGAGACTGTCAAACTGTAAATATCATGAGGCACTGAAATAAGAGAGGGGACAAAGGCTCATTTTACCCTGAGCTAGAAAGGAATAGTCCTACTCTATACAACATACTATACCAAAATATTTTCATCAGCACCATAAAAACAAATCTGAATTAATGCTTTTCTTCACTTGCCATTCTGTGAACTATAATTTCAGGCTTTTCATCCTACCTGGACATTTTGCTTTTGAAATAATCTTGGTTTTCCAACAGACAGCTAGTTCACTTCTCCATGACCTCTAAGAAGGCTAGCTTATCTCTCTTTCCTTGGCAGAGGTGGCAGGATGATGGACTCAGCTTTGCAGGTGGGAAGCTGCGCTCCAGAGCAGCTGGAGACCCCAGTGCATGTAATTTGAATAGGCAAATAATGAGCCTTTCTTAATATATGTCTTTCAGAAAAACATACCTATATTCCCCATGGTCATATCACACAGTGAACACTAGCAACATGTCATTTAAAAGCATATTTTAAGGAGCGATGTAAAAAAGAAGCACAGCCAAGAGGTATAGAAACCAGTAACTGTAAATCAGTTGCATCAGTAAAAGGTTGCATTCCCATGGCTGGGGGAAGGGGAGCTTCTACCAAAGCTAAAAACAAGTTCCTCGTGGCAGCAGCTGGGAAAAAGATGACACTGCAAGGAATCATGGTTCCCATGCCCTCAGGATGGCTGAGCAGCCACCTAAGCAATGCGGCATCATACACCTCATTCCACAAGGAAAAAGCCCACAGAGTGGAGTTGTACAATAACCACTGAAGGGCGGCTTGGGAAAGAGCTCTGTTAATGCTGCAGCAGCATGATTTTGGCAGTTGTTACATCCCCAGTTATTTAGGCCCTTATGAACCAGGAGACTGAGTTCGGTCTCAGATCTCTCATGGTAGCAGCACAGAAACCAGAGCACGAACAGGCCTGACTATCTCGATACTACTGGCCTGCAAAGGGAATTTCCCTGTCTCAAGTTTCAAATCAGCTGAATGTCGAGGATTGTTCAGATCAGGAAGATGTTTCTTCCTCTCCCTTACTTCAATTTCAATACAAAATAAATGCAGAAGCTTCCAGCCTGGAGACATTTTAAGTGTAGCACATTTAACTGTAGTACATTTAACATGTAGCAATCTGTCCAGGACAACAGAATAATCAAACACAGGGATAAGAAAACAGATGGGCAACCTGAGCAGCCACAAAAGTCAGAAAGGGGAGAAGGCATACTGAGAGAACATGAACAGGGACAACCCACAGAGATGTCTAGTTTGCTTTCTGATGAGCAGTAATAAAACCCCACAAACAAGTGTGATACAGCATTTCCTTATTAACTGAGAAGTTGAGGCAGAGGTGGATATTTATATGACCTAACTGCTGATACCTATGATAAATCTTTCAGGTTCTCTGTAGGTAATAGTGAGACAGATTCACCACTTTCGGGTCAGTCGGTTTATCTAAATTACATTCCTGCTATAAATCCCCTTCTCAATATAGGAAACATCTCTCTCTCCACTAGTAATGTTAAGGAGTATATTTCCTGACTTAGGAGAGTAATCAGTGCCAGAAGTTTGATGCTGTTAGTACTATCAGGTTGTCTTTTCTCTTTGTAGTGTCACAGCTGTAGAGCTGTTCTCTGATCTTTCCTAATAGTTTCTGTCTGCTTGCAAACAAAAGAAAAGCACAGGTTGCATCTAGTTTGTGATTAGATACCAACACAATGGTGCCAGATATGCACACAGCAAACAGTAGTTTTACAATGAAAGACAAGCTAAATATTAATAAGCATGACAAAGTCTTCTTCATGGGGGCCTACTGAAAGAAAATACAGGAGTATGCAAGCACGGGGCATCACTGTAAGTGGTCACTGATAATATCTCCTAGCTGGATAATGTGTAGCCACTAGGACACTAAAGAACTCAAAATAAAGATGACAGGTTATACGTGTATATATACATACACATAAAGCAAACAGAAACAACCCACCTTCTGTTGAAAGTTTATCACCAGGTTGTTTGGCTGGCTGGTAGCTCATCTTAAACAAGCAAGTTATCATAAGAAAAGGCAAGGTGTAATAGTTTTTATCAGATCAGTGTGTACATCTGATGCAGTTCTTGAGCTTTTTTTGGGTGCATGCCCCCTTCTCCAGTTCTGAAATAGAAACAGCAACTACCAGGCCAAATGTACACAGGAACAGCCAGTCTGAGTTGTGAGTATGTAACAAGTATACCTAGCTGTCTTACTGTTTGCATGATGCTCCCCAGGGAATGTGTTCAGCTGAGAACAAATAGTGAATTCAGGCCAGGGCGTTCCCCCACCGCCACTAGCAGAGGTGCTGCCTCTGCCCCTGCCTGGGCAGCTGTTTTTAGAGAGGGACAGTTTCTGTATTAGCAAAAACAGTAGAAAGCAGCAAGGCAGCAAGTAATTTTTAAGCTTAAAACAAAGATAAAACCAAAGTGGACGCATACTGCATAAAACTTTTGTCCTTTAAGCTGCCTTCCTCCTAAGGAGAAATGAATGTATTATCCTGACAAATGCAATAGTGAAAAGTACTGAAGTATTTTTATTGTTAAAGTTTCCTGTGTTAGCAAAACAATTATTTTTTTTCTCCTGGTTTTAGCCTACCTAACACAAAAATATTTAAATTTAGAGAAGAAAAAGGGGAAAGAAATGAAAAAGAAAGGACTTAAAAGTCTAGAAACATTTTTTCTGCAGTGAACTCAGAGTGACTGAAGTTTGTAATATAAGTTGAGCATGTAATATTTTCCACTGCTTACAGTTCCCTTCTGAACTTCCATTTTGTGGAAATACGCTTGGATCATTGCTGACCTGTCTTTGGAAAAGGCTCTCTGTGTATTTTGGCTTGGCTTCCTTCCATTTCTACTCCTCTAAGTCTGTTCCCCATTTCAACATCTCTTACTGCCACATTGCCAAACACGTTGCACAACCCCAAAGAAGCAATTTATGGGAATATTAGTAATTCAGCTGTGACAAAACAAGTACTTTTCCCTTTTAACAGATAATTCTCTCCTGGGAATCATAGTTATGTGGCTGTTTGCTCTCTTGTTTATAGCATTGCACTGAATGAGATATTTAAGCAGGCAAATGACCCAAAGCAGTATAAAACTGTGAAAGCCAGCGCTAGGCAGCAGCTTTCAAAGCAAAACCTGGGTGGAAATATTCTGTGAAGACTTTTCCAACAGAGCCTGGAAGAGTCTCATATGCGAGTGTGTAACCTTCCTATAGTCAACCAAATCATACCGAACGGGTGTAACAGAGAGATCCTCCTTTGATGACTGTAGCCTGAGACAGCACCATCCTGATGAGAGTCCTGAGCACTCTAGGAATGTAGCCCATCACAAGTACGGGGCAGTCTTACAATGCCAGCAGATAGAAGGATATGGGACTGCATAACTTATCACAGGAATGGAGTTACTGATAAATGACAAAGAGCAGTCTCACCAAAAGTACTGAAATTCACAACTGTTGCCTAATCTTGCAAGCCCTATTTCCCTGAACACTGGTTCCCATGGGACACTCCTGCAGGTCATCAGTTTGCTAGGTCAAAGACCTCAGATTTCAGTACTTCATTGGAAAATTATATCAAGTTAAATGTCAGCTTCTCTGGAAAAATATGAACCCCTTTATGTGAACTTAAAACCTGAGACACATCAAGACCTTTTCATCCACCTCTTTTGCAAAACAAAAGCTTCCAATTTATAACATAAAGTGTGTTTTGCTGACCTTCAGTTGTCCTTTTTCCCTATTTCAAATATTGCCATCCCTGCAGAAGAGCTTGCCAGATGGGAGTATCTACCTGCCAGAGTTTACAGTCCAACACGTTAACATGAAATAAAATTACTGACTTCAAATTTATGCACTGGTTACAAGCTGCAGCTCATGGTCACATTTATTTCTGCTTGGCACTGATAAAGACCTTTGGAAAAAGATTCGTGGCATGAATTAGGGGTGGTAATTGCTCAAGCCCTCTCCATGACTTCCACCTTCAAGTCAACCCAAAGGAAGTCCTGTAGCTTGACTTCCATCTTCAAGTCAACCCAAAAGGAAGTCCTGTAGCTATACTCTGCTCTACCATCCATTATGCAATTGGTATAACCTAATAACAAAGTTCAGTGGACAACTGTGGTCAAGAGTTACTCAGCCTCTCAGAGGGATGAGAATGAAGTCTAGCAAGACCCTCTGAGCCAGAGAGCAGAGACAGGGCACACGGCCAGGGGCAGAGCTGCCTGACACACACCTGGCAATAAGCAAGTCTCCTAAAAGCAACACACCCACCCTCAGCTGTGAGCACAGAAGGACACAGAAACAAAATTACATTTTTCTATGTAAGGCTACTCAAGCAATCCAACATAGTTTCAGTAACAAGCAGTTTTTATGTTTTCCTGCCACAAATTGGTGAGCTCCACAATTTGCCAAACACTGGCACCATATGTCACCACAGAGAGATCTTCATCAGAAAGACTTGCTCAGACAGAGGTAAAAATTAGTCTCTGTCACTGATGCCATACAGTAACCCACAATATCCTCAGCCTGAGAACATGCATACAGAATAACATTCACATACCTAGGCCCGAAGGGGCGGATATCATTCTCATCATACATTGCTTCCTTTTGAAATCTTAGAGATATCACTGATGTCTTTTCTGGCTTCAACTAGGGCCTTCCTGTAGGACACCACCACCACCATCATTGCATGGGTAGTGGGACATCTCAGTCATGACCATCTCAGACATGCAGTCAGTGACCACCCAACCAGCCTACCTGACCATTTCACCCATTACCTTCTCATCTGAGAGCATGTTGTACCTGGCTATGTGCAGTTACTACATGCATTTTGATCTGGGGTCAGCACGAACGTGTGTGTAGGGACAGGGTTTGGCACAATAGGCCCTGAGTAGCTTGAGGGATCTAGTCCAGTCTGGAGCAGAGAAATCAGTTTGCTATTGCACCACTTGAGCTTGTTTGGCCTGGGAGGTACAAGCTACTCTCTATCTGCCATCTCTTTCAAAAGTGAAGCATCAAGAAAAATTATTTTTTAGAAATCTTATTAGTAAAATTGAGGAGGGATGATGAAGCACAAGGCAGGGATGGGAGTGAAGGGCAGAGGGAAGTAGAAATGTCATAAGCTGCTCCCCGCAAAGCTCCTGAATTGTGTAATACACCCCCAGCTTCTAAATGTCAGCACTAACGAGTAGGTTTTCTCATGCCTCTGTGAGTTTTCCATCTTTCCAGGGCAGAACTGAAGGCTACGTAGGCAGTAACAACGGAATGAGTAGGCAAACCAAGTGACAGATATTTGTCAAAAAAAATGGACAGAAAATTCCCACATCCTCTTCAAGGACTTTAGTTGTTATAGAATCACAAAAATAGTAGTGGGCTATAAAGGCACTGTAAACCAACAACTTTCTCTGTCCAAACTGGTGCAGGTGTAAACAGAATAAAAACACAAGACTAAGGTCAGAACCGTAAGCTATTGGGAGCCTTTGGGACAGAAGGAAAATAGGTTTGAACCCTCCTGTGTGAACTTTCTGGGAAATAAAAAAGTTAATGAAAAACTGTCATGTCCAGACTCAATACAGAGATTTACTGAAATTATGAGAAACAGGAACGACTTTTGGTTTCATCTTTGGTGAGGGTTATGGCACAGCAAGGGTGTTTGCAGCATTTTGTTCTGCTCCAAGACACTTCCAGTGGCCCTCTTGCCACTGTGAAACTATTCAATATATACTTTCCTAGAGCAGGGAAGAATATCCTGAGCCTAAGGAAACCATGCAACCACAGCACTGAAGTAGCAAATAACATTTTGATTGTCCATGCTTATATTTTCCATCTTCAGCAGAGGAGATATTTTATTTCCATTAGATTTTCCAGTCACACTTCTTTCATCCTTGACAAGTATAAAAGGGGACAGTTAACTCATACATTTCCTGAGGCCACCTCACTGCAAAGCCTATTAACTATATTCTAAAGAAACTTTCGCTGTTACTCTGCAAAGTGAAGGAGAAAAAGCATCAACTGAGCAATTGTATTTAGTGTGCCATCTATGAATTTGTGATAACAATAATGCAATTCTGTCCCCAAATCCTCAGTTGTTCTTCTTGAGATGACTGACTTAAGAGTGAGTACTCCTACTTAATGGTTTCTTTTCTTCCAAATAAATTCGTACTTTTTAGGTAGGTTTGTCTTTCTCAAGAAGATTGCTGCTTTTCAAAGAAGCCAATCCTTAAGACTTCACCTCTCTTCTCCTTTAAGTGCACTAATAGGAATAAAAGAAAGCCAGAAAATCCCCCCAAAATGTATTGAAAATACAAACCCACAATAACAGGCTCTGGCCCTCATTGTCCCAGGAACTAAATGCATCTCTTTACTTCTGCAGGGCTTTGAACTCAGGTAAGTGAGGATCACTGAGTTCACTCTACCATTAAATCTCTGCTCTATCACCCTTTCACTGTCAACGCCTGAGAAAAATTTTGTAGAAATGTGGAAAAAGAAAGTATTTTAACTTGGATTTGTACTTACTTGTGGCCTATGTGACAACCCACTTTAATCTGGATTTTAACTTCCTCTGAGAAAACATTTTTAACTCATTAAAATTACCCACACTCAGAAAAACCCCAAACATCCCAACCTTGGAAAAAAATTTCCAAAAACCCCAACCCCCAAACTCCCAAAACAAAAAACAAACCAGGGAGGACAGTGTGGACTTGTTTTCATTTATGCCAATTGAAATTTGGTGGACATAGGGCCACTTCCTAACTGATTGCTTGGCATGTTTTCTGCATGCGGTAGAGAAAGGGAATCAGACAACACCAGTGAGTATTTTGTTATCAATTTTCCCCAAGAACTTCTCCTGTTGGCTAGTCCAAGAAACTATGAAAAATGTATATGAAAAAAAAATTAGTTTCTTGATAATATCTTATCTACAACTTAGCAGTTATATATGACTTCAGCATTTAGAGTCTACAATATGTCTGCTGTTTGAAAAAGAGTTGCCATACCAGCAACTCTTCCTAGGGTAAGCATAATTAGGAGCTGGCCAAAAAAAAGTTCTTTCCCATGACTTGTATCTAGTCCTTAAGCAGAACGTACTATGGTAGCAAACGGATTTTTTGGACAGCATTTGCACTGGAGCTGTACTGCTATTGCCACATCAGCAAAAGGCTCTCACTCCCCACTGACATTTCTATGCCAGCAAAACTTCTACAGTATAGGCTGGACCTATGTTTTAGTTCTTTCCCACGGCTGCCCAAAGGGCCGCAGCAACATCTCAGCTCTCTGTAGCTCTGTGGCTCTGCCCCCATTTTCAGTACTCTTTCTTCATCTTTCCCTTCACCTGTGCTTTCAAAGGAAACCAGCCCCAGCTGCTCAAATACCTGTCTGCCACTGTGCCCACACTGGGCATATGCCACCACTAAAGAGGGGAAAGGCAGTGAGGTATGGATCATATATCTGCATTTTCACTGGTGAGACAGAAGTAAAAGCTTCCCAGGGATGTTTAATTCATGAGTCATCCCCATCATTAAGAATTCAAATCTTCTTGTAAATTCAAAATGTGAGTAACTGTTTGAATTAATTAAACAATGTCTCCTTTTGTGTAGGAAAAAAAAATCATATGTGAGTACTATCATGTAAAGGTCTTTTAGAGGAATCATTGCTCTTGTCCATGAAAGAATCTACCTCCAGATGGAATTTACTCCTTTATAGAGATCTCATTTCTCTGAAACATCCGATGCAAAATGTCTCTGTTCTGTGCTTCTGAAAAGATTTATTCATAGCTACTCTTCTGGTAAGATACTTGAATCTTGTGGTAATATTTGGACAAGGTCAGCTTCTGGCTAAAACTAGTGTGTTGCTATACATTATTCCTATCCTTAGCCAGTATCATATCATATAAATGCATTAGGACATTTTCCTGGACTACAATGTCTTTATACATATTGGAACAACTACAGAATAAACAAATGGAAAGGCATTCCCTGCAGCTGACCCGTAATTTGGAGTTCTCTCTCAGTTCCTTGACCTTCATTTTCAGTGTATAAAAACAAACCCAAGCATCGAAACCATACGCCTGTCACTTCCTCTAACATTCTGCTTTCACGAAAGGAATAGAGTGTGTAATGTGCCTTCACAAATGCCTCGGTATCAATACCTTCATCTCTGTATTTCATAGCTATGTTGCGCAGATCTCCATCAGGTCTAACACTATTTTCAGCTTCCAGCCTTTGCTCCTTACCTTCCTCCTTCTTTACCTTCCCCAAAAGAAGGAAAATCTAAGATGAAAGTCAAGCTGTGCTGACTATTCAGTAGACTGCTGTGCCTCACCTCTGCCTGCAATATCCCTGTGCATAGGGATGAATTCTGGATACTGCACAGTAGATCACAACAGTGTGAGAGAGATAGTGGTACCAAAACACCACACCACTTAATGCAATAGCCTATTTTTCTCCTTCAGATACTGGAATTAGGGTTAATTCTGTGCTATGCAAAGTGGCAAGCAGCAGGGAGGTTTGGAAGATTAAAAGAGACCAGACCGAATTTTGACTACAAAGTGCAGAAGACTTCAGAGCCAGATTGATGAGGAGCTGCAAGTTTACAAGACCGTTTGTGTCTTACTCCACTCCTGCAGCACATTTTCAGGGGCACACACAGTCGCCAAGGGTGCATCCAGAGAGTAAGACATAGAGCAGGGGGCCAATGCCAAGTGAGTAGACAGCAGCTCTGTAGAGGGCTGTGCAGCTGCTTCCCAAGCACACAGAAGTGTGGGATGTGCTTGGGGCTGCTATGGTGAATCCAGATGCCCAACAGCAAAGCAGCTCACAAACTCTAATTTGGACAGGAGTATATGCTTCAGGTATTACCCACACAGGTGGTACAACTCTCATTTCCCCCTCAGGATTTCAGAAGTCTATAAGAGCATAATTTTCACCTTGGGAACACCGTAGAAATATTGGGCTATAGTAGCTGGAATAAGGCATTAGTTTAACAGCATCAAATCAGAGATATTAAGAGCGGATATGGTTGAGGGTATGTTATGGGAGGTTAAAAACCCCAAACAGCCATGATAAGTAAATATGTCTGGGGGAAGGGTTGAGGGCTGAGGATTGAGGTGGGAGATTCCAGCTAGGTGGATGCTTTAGCCTAAACATTAAGAGAAAACCTGCAGATGTTTCAGGGTCTATGTCAATATGCAGAGTTCAAGCTATGTGTCTATATAAGAGATGGCAGTTTCTGAGTCACTGAACATTATTATTTGGCAACAAACTTATGCTGTCTCAACCACTTCTCAAGGGATTCTTGCCACAAACTGCTGTGAAAGTGATATGTATTCTGTAACATTCAATTGCAGAGAGTTTGTAAACCATCAAGCAGAGCTCCATATAACTATAGACACAGATACATACTTAAATAGAAGATCTGAAGTAAACTTGCCATATATGAGCCTGAGTTAGAGAAACCAACACTGGAGTCCAGAGGCCTACCATTTTGTGTGTATTTCTGAATTATTTATACTTGCTCTTCACTACATCCTAACAGATCAAATCATTATTTTGGGGGGACGATTTTTAGGAAATTTTAGTAAATATAACAGGAGAATTAAATCTTAACACCAAAGTCTGGCACTGAAAGCAGCTTTCTCTTTAAGATATTTTCAAAAATAACAACCACACCATATTTATAGATTGATTCCAACACTGCTACTATGAGTTTTATATGTCCTATTCAACAAGTAGATAAAGGTTCAGAAGGCCAGATACAGAAAAGTATTCAGGTATCTAAATGCTTCCTGATTTCATTTAGTCCAAGTTTGGTGGGATTTAGGTACCAAAACACTTTACACGATCTGGTCCTTTGTATCTTTGCAAAGCCATTGGAGCTATTACTCTCACAGGCAGGATCAAAAAGTCCCAGCTCCAGTCTCATTCTCAGTTTATTAGTCTACAGCTTTTTCTCAATTGCCTCAAAAGAGTTAATAGAAATAGCACATGACCTTTCTATGATAAGGCTTTTTATCACAGTAGCCTCCTTGAGAGTTGGTGTCTACTTTGCAGAGCTAATAATAGATAGCATTCCTACAGGGACATAATTCATGGGGCTGCATGCACAAGGCATGCACCAAAACCTCACAAAGCAACGAATGAATCATGCTCTGAAACAAAACAAACAGGCTACACACCCTGCACACTGAAATGTTCAACACAAGCTATCTGCCTAACAGCTACATGCTGAAACCCTAAAGGGGAGAGAAATGGTAGAGGGTAGGCAATAGCCAAATGACTGTATATCACATCTTGGGCTATGAGGTTGCTATTTTTGCCTCTGGTAACATCCTTCTGCCTGTTATATATTTTGTTTCTATCCTGTAATGATTGTTGATTAGGAAGAGAAGGAAAATTATGAACGATAAGAGCAGAGACTATTCAGAAGACATCAGTATGTTGTACTTAAATCTATAAAGAGGAAATACAGAAAAGGGGAAAGGATGACTTCACTTAAAGCAAAACAAACCCTCAGAGTTAAAGCAACTTTCAGAAGGCACATCCTCTTTCCTCCCTCTCCTATACAATACCATGCAGTTTGTTGAGTGAAAGTCTGCTGGATGAAATGCTTCTTTCTCAGCAATATGACAGCGATATCTTGAGCTGCTCATAATAGAATGCAAACATTTTTTGTAAACAAAGTCATTGCTTATAGGCATGTATGTATCTAGAAGGTGATGGCTCCTTTCAGTACTGCCATTTAAGTTGCCAGTTTTGGCACAAACCTGCATTTTTGAAAAACAGAACCAAGGAATCCTGTTATATAGAAAAAAAGGCATTATGTTCCAAGCTGGAAAAACAGTCTCCCTTCCCCCCTGGTTTTGTCTATCAAAACAGGGCAACAAAGCTTTGCAACCTTGATATTGTACACCACTGGCAAGGTGACTCTTATTATATCCTGCTCACTGTCATAGGTATGGAAAGGGACCTATTCCATCAGTACAGAGGGTTGTAATAGTTTAGGAAAGGAAACAGTTAAAAAACATTGATCTAAACTACAGTCATAAATAAAGAGATGGTGATCCTTATGGATAATTAACATGTAGAAAACTTTTGGATTTTGTTTTTAAAGTTCATGCTTTTCCTTATTATTTGCTTTATGCATACAGCATTTTCATTTTGGTCTGGTGATAATTCATGGACAAAAAAAAATTCTGGCTGATTCAAAGAGCAACAAATCTATTTATATAGACAGCACCACAGCCTTTGCAAAAGTATATGGAGTGAAACCGTGTCCTTTCTGAAATGCACAGGAGTCTACCATTGAGTTCAATAGGGACAGGATTTTGGCCATCAGCTGAAGGTATTTCTAAACTGAAAGGTGAGGTAGCCAGCACAAAACCTTACAAAGTTAAACATCAAAGGGTGCTTAGACAAAAGAATTTTATGTTCATATAATTTTGCTGTTGGAGGGGCTTGCAAATACATTGGTGAAAATACATTAAATGCATTTCCAAAGTCCAGCTTTATGAGCACTCCTTCTTTAACCATGTATATGTGCACAATTAGATGTTATTAGAGCCAGCCCTTTGTGATCTTTTTTTCCTCCTGTAATGTTTATAATGTGTCCCTGGTTAGCAAAGTGTCCAACAACTCTAGAGTCATCAAATGTTTCCTGATTTGATTTCGTAGAGAGACAGACAGTAACAGTAATGAGATACTCCCTAAGGATTTTTTCTTCCCAAGCTTTCTCCTCTTCCACATTTTGCACTCAAGTAGTGATGTCCATTCATCTCTACTGGTATCTCACCTTGCCAAGCTGAGCTTTGGCTAGAAGGAGTATTAGCAATAGTTCTCCTTGTAGACACCCCACTTCTTACTTTTTTTTTTAACCCCAGTAATTACGAAGCAAAACAAAATATTGATGCACAGCCTAAAATAGATCACTGAACCTTTGAAAGGGATGGGCATTTTCCTCCCGTAAGGCAAACTATGTAATCTGTAGCACATTCTTTTGCCAAGTAACATGCTCCATCTCACTTTAAGAGAGAAGTAGTGTAAAACCACCTCACCCTTTTTCATCACTACACATTTTTACAGTTGTTCTGTTGCTGCTTCAGATATTGTAAAATGCACCAGTTCAGCCAAGTGCTGTTTCAGTCTGCATGAAAACAGGCATGAGAAATTCAATACCCTTCTAGGTTTTTTTTCCTTCCAAACTTCCATCAGCCATCATTTCACTTCTTCACAAACAGCATCCAGATGTTAATAAACATACTGTTTTTCAATGGCACAACCTCTTCCTATTCAGCTTTTTCTATCATTTATTTTGTCCACCCTGCAGCCTTTGTTCATTGCTCATATTTCCAGCTTACCACAAAATATGTTGCATGAGTGTCAACAGAAGAATTCCTCTAATATGAACCAAAACAACATTATTTACTTCAAATCCAGGGAAGTAGAACTTGCATTTATATTTATGCTCATTGGAACTTCCACTAATATTTTTCCGGATGGAAATTTAATGTGGAGTATCGCTGAGTGTTCCAGTTGGATTCCAAAAGTGAACATCTATTTTGAGAGTTCCAAACAACAAAGAGATTGAAGATCTTTTAAATATTTTTAAAATGTGCTTTATTTGTTAGAAAATAAGTCCCCAGGTCATGAACTATGGATTTTAAGATCAATACAGACCTGATAAGGTTGACAAGTAACCAAAGTAGAATGTGCTGCACCTTGCACAGGCTTTGCAGCATCACTGAACACATTAATGCTTCTACATTTTAAAAAATTTTCTGAGTTAAATTTATGGGCATGCTGATCTAAACTAGGTAAAGGGGTTTAATAGCTATATGGGAAATGTGAAAATATTTTGTCGCAATTCCCATAATTGTGTATATAGTGATAAACAGTTGTTTTCAACCTGAGTTCAGTGGACTCTGGAGGTTTGCAGGCTACTTCTAAGAGGACTGTATAAAGTAATGAATAGAAGCAAGGGCATCTTTTCTGGGTTTAATTCTGCTACATATTCACCCCCATCTCTACTGATCAAAAGTGCTTGAAATGACTGGTACAACCTAAAGGAGAATTAATTAGGTTATTTCCTCCATGGACCTGACAACAACAAAAATTGGCAAAAAATATTTCTAGAAAGTAGTGGCCTATTTCCAGAGTCCTGGAACTGAGGATGAAACAAGGAAGGGCTCCCCCAGTAATGTATTACCTTCTCAGGAAGGTTCCTGCAGGGAACCTTCTCCAGGTTCTTTAAAAATGCTGACAGCAAGTCTGAGGAACCACAGAGTTTCTCAGGGTATCTGAAAACTGCAGATACCAGAGATACTGCACCTCTGAAAACCAGCTCAGGAACTGAGATGTGGTGCAAGTCTGAGATGGACTTTTGCTAACTGAATCATGGCTCTCCTGCTGTGTATCCTCCTGTCCTGTAGAGATGAGGATAATTTTATTTACAGTTAAGCTCACTTATCTGGCTGCTCTTTGTGCCACAGGATTGAGGCTTGCTATGAAGGGTTAAACCCTTTTCTTCAATTAATATTGTTTGATAAAACTCTTGAGTATGCCAGGCTTGCCAGCCAAAGCTGAAGAGCTTAGAAGAGCCAAGGGCTTACCGTACTTCAAAGCCAGGACAAGGGCTGGGAGCATCAAGGTGATCAAAGAAACATGGAGCAGACAGATCATGGACAGTCAAGGCTCTCCTGGCACGTGGA
Source organism: Pipra filicauda (assembly GCF_003945595.2). NCBI lineage: Eukaryota > Metazoa > Chordata > Aves > Passeriformes > Pipridae > Pipra > Pipra filicauda. Next base: position 3,065,692 of record NW_024105031.1, on the reverse strand, counting down.
ACTATGACAAGAAACAAACTGTGTCCTCAGGCCTGATGTTCAGACCTTTCTTCAGAGGAATCTGTTGCCAGAGCATGTGCTATTTGCAAACACCCAGGATCAGAAAGCAGTCTCTATGTCTCCCTTGCAAAACTGCAAAATAGGTTTGAATCAGACTTAACCCTAATCAAAATACATTCGAACCAATGTTTCTAAGGTCTTTTTAAACTCATAACAGCTTTGCAATTTCTGCTAATCAGAAAGAGTAACAGCAAAGCTATCACCACTGTCTCCAGATAGGCACCTGCCAGGCACCAGGACTGTCTGCACCTGAGCAAGTCTGCAATGCTGTGTTATATCCTACACCTTTCTAGCCTATGTCCTCAGCATCCATAGAGCTCCCACGAGGTGCAACTCCAGCCTCTGTGCTCCCCACAGGGCTTGGTGCTGCTCAAGGTCCCGCCTGGCATCTGCTCCCTACAAGGATTCTCATGCTATGTGCTGTCAATGTCTGCTTTCCATTTTGAGATGGTCCATTTTCCAACTTAAATGGGTTTAAACTGGTTATGAGCCCACCAGCAGAACCAAAACAAATTCAGCCAAAGTCCAAAAAGAAAAAGTCATGGCTCAGCTTTCTGGTTTTATTTCTCTAAGGACTTTGCTAATGGAAGTGAGAAAAATTTAAAGAAAATGCAATTATTTAGATAATGAAAATTATCATTACAGCCAGCCTCTAGAGTTGCCTGTAAAGTCTCAGACCTGTGGGCTAGATTTTGCATCAACAGAGTCCTTGGGTCAAACAAGCTTCATTACAAATATGTAAGAGAGGAAGGGAAGAAAGAAAAACAGATGAAAGAAAGTTAAAGCAGAGTCGTGACAGTGCTGTCTTTGAGTACAAGCCCTGTGCTCTGCTGCAGAGCAGAAAGGTGGGAGAAGAAAAATCCACAGCAAATGTCTTGGTTACATTCCCCTGCTCATGCCACAGCTTCAGTGTTGCTGTTTGTCTACCTGTGAGAGCATCTCACTTTCCCCAGAAAATTATTCCCCCTGCCTCTCACACAATCAAGACAGCAAACCTATCAGGAACATGGAATTTGATTGCAACTCATATGCAGTAGATGTTCTGCTATGAAAGCCTAAATAAAAGTCAGTTGTGACACAAGTGTGATTACGGGAAAGGCCCCCGTTATTTTTGTTTGGTTTTAAACAATCTGTGCTCTGCAGCTGAATATTTTTTTAAGGACATAATGGGTATAAGGTGATCACTGACTGTATGTAGAAAAGGACCAGATGCTTTTGGGTTACACTTCTCTGGACAGGCAACACTAAAAGCTTGAACAATATTCCCCCAGTAAAAATGCAAAGAGTTAAAAAAACCTCCAGGCTGTAACAGTGAAGTCACTGCTTATATTCCTACCCCTATTTATGTAACAGTGTTTACTACTTTTTCTCCCCAGAAGTAAGATTTCAAATAATTGACTACTCTTCTCACTTTCAGTCTTAAAACTCTGTTCTTTTCAAGTCTTTATAGAAAGACTTCATAAAGTCTGATTCTGTTCAATTCCTTTCCAATTACAAGGTCTTCTGCAAAACGGTTCATTTATACCTAAGGAACAGCTCCAAAAGAACTGCTATGAGGAAAAGTGTTTAGTGATGATCAGCTATGTCTATAAAGATATTCAGAGGCAAACTCCAGGTTTAACTTCTGCTAAGAGGAGACATTGAGCTTTTGTTGTCAAATTAGATTCAGAAACATGGGGAACCAACAGACAAAACCAGCAACATTCACATAGAATCATGGCTACAAACAGGGAAATCTCAGGACTTCTCAGCAAGGTAGGCAAAATTGGATTTTGCCTCCTGGAAGAAGGGATTTGAACTGGAGGTTGAGCTGTTCCTACCACAGGAAGAACAAAAGAAAAAGTGGGCACAAGTGGGATGCAGAGACAAAGACCTGGGAACCTTTGGCTATCTGCTATCCTAAGAAGAGAAGAGGAAAGTTGTTGGTCCATATTACTGAGTCATACCTCAGGTAACCTATTGCACTTCCCTTAGCACAAACACCTTGGCTTTTGAGTGCTTCAAAGCAAATGAAATAGGATTATGGTACTTTTGTTTGCTTGCTTTAGCTTGCAGGTTTTTTTCCTACTCAGGGCAATTTGACATCTGAAGGAAAGGTTCTGGCTACTTACTGTAGTGGGTTTGTGTGGCAAGGTTTGGGTAGCAGGAGGGGCTACAGGTGTGGCTTCTGTATGAAGCTACTAGAAGCTTTCCCTATATCCAATGGAGTCAATGGCAGCTGGCTCCGGGATGGACCCAACACTGGCCAAGGCTGAGCCTGTCAGCGATGATGGTAGAGCCCATGGGATAACAAATATAAGAAGGGGAAAAAACCCTGCAACTGCAAGCAGAGAGAGGAGTGAGAACATGTGAGAGGAAGAACTTTAGAGGTGACACTTGCTATAGCCTCTTCAGCTGTGTTGCCTTTTTGGTGCTTGCTGGGCACTGGGTGAATCTTGTTTATTGCAGAAGCAGTATTCTACACCAGCAGAAAAAGTTGCTTTTCAATAAATCAATAATTGGCCTGCTGTGTTCTGCACATGAAATGGTTAAGCCAGTTCCTTCCCCATTCTGTATTATCTACTTTATATAAATGATTTGTGAGTGTTGATTTGTTGGTTGTTGGTTTGTTTTGGTTTTTTTTAAGAGTATGCAGTTATTCCACAAAGGATTATATAAAATATTCATGAGGTTCAGATAAAATACACCTGCTGTGTGGTTGCACTACCTACCAAGTCTTACCTCAGTTGGACTGATTTATATATTTTGGCTCTGTTTTCATAACATTTTACTCTTTTGAGCCAAATAACATCTTAATCAAGGAAGATAAGAAACTAAAGTCAATTAAGTCTGTTCAAAGTTTTCACTTTTACTGGTTTTACTCCTCATCACAAATCCTGATCTGAGCAGAGTGGCATGAGTATGCCTAATCCATTATACTACAGGTTTTGGAGGGGATTACTCAGACAGTAAAGAGTACATATCAAAGAAGAAAATAAGGAAGAAAAGTGGGTTTATTTGCTTGCACTGAAAGAAACAAACTAGCACTGAAAATGCACCAAAAATAACAATTAAACATCTTTTCTTTGTAAGAAGGCCAATGTTAAATAAACAAACTACGTCATGAGATGATGACATAAATGAATGAGTTTCGCCAGACCCAAGTTTCATCTTTGCCTATCACTGCTCCCAAAGGGGTCCAACTGTGCAATTATCATTCCATTACAGTGATGCATTGCTTTTGCTCCTTCTAGAAAGTGAAAAACTAGAAGTTTCGACAACTGAAAAGAGTTTTGTTCATAAAAAGATCATTTGGTTTGTGTACTTCATATTAGAATGAAGAATTTCCATTAGCCAAGTGCTTAGCAGTACTTCTTAATGAACTGACCTGTTAGGATGGATGTCTTCGGTATCCTTATCATCTAAAACAGTGAACAACTTTTAACTTCTGATACTTCATATAGAAAACCCTTAAATGCATCATTGCATTATGATGACCACTTAAGTGTCCTCAAAGCATGGTGTTAAGTGTGATTATTATCTTTTTCATCTAACACTTGGTGGTTTAGCTATTTTAAAAAATTACTATTCCATGGCTAACAAAATAATTACATAATGATGCTAAATAATACCAAATCAAAATAAATAAAAACATTCTAACAATGTTTTTGGAATAACACCTGAAAAGGCTGTTACAGTGACCTGCAGTTACGAGGATCATAACAGACTCACAATAGCTGGAAATGGAAGGATAAGAGAAACAAAAGGCAGCTTTGAACAATCAATGCATCACTACTGATGGCTGCACAGAACCACAAATACACCGATTCCACCGATAACAGGAGGAAGAAGATGGAAACACTGCTGAGCAAGTTGTATCCACCAACGCCCAGCCCTCTCCAGCCTGGCAGGCTATGTGGCTTATTCTTGTTGTGGGCAAGGCTGTACAGTGAAATCAGTCTTCAGATACACTGCACAGCCATTTCCCCCATACACACCAGTGAACCCAAAGCCACAAAGAAAGAGAGAATGACTTCATTCAGTTCACAGTTTACAATCTTCATGGACCATTCATAGACTATTTGATCTGAGTGGCCACCCTTTTTATGGATTATACATGAGTAAGATGAAAAAACAAAACCCTCTGTGCACTAGCTGCCTGCTTTTGAGTTTTAAACTAATAAGCAGACTTCAACTTATAAACACTCTCTACACAGTAATTAGGGGAAAGATTTTTGGAACACCAGTCTGCAGTTGGGGTAAAAATAGTACAGATGAGTCACACTTTTTATTGGTTACATAAACTTTCATTTTCATTAAACTGTTTTCTGAACATGCATTTCTTTTTTTTTTTCCCCTACTTGCTGATATTGATTGGGCATTGTTTTTGTTTACACCAGAATAACAGTGGTTGCTACTTTTGTGACAAGTTTTGTTCTCACAGTTTTGGTAATAACAACAACAAAAATACTATTTTCCCAGCACTAATCAGCCCCATTTATCATGACTTCAGAGCTGACAATTTGTGGCTTCTCTATGGGTACAGTAAAGCGTATGCTTTTCTTTAAGCATAATATTCATCCTGTCTCTCAGCTGGATTTCACTTACCATATACACCACCTAAATCCAGAACAGTTTATTGTAACCACAATCAGAATCTAGCCCAGACAGTTAATTTGGGAAAGGAGCATAAAAATACCACAATAGTATTCAATGTGTCAGGGACAACATTGTTATAATATGCTAAAATATGGTGGAAGAGAACCTGCAAGTAGGTAAAGACTTTCCACTGCTTTGATGGGGCTTGACATATACAAGTAGGGAGATATGGAACACAAAGGGTGTGGTTAGAAGTTCAGCCTCCATATGTGGCTAGACCCGTTCGATAAGATCGAATGCCCTCACAGAGACACAGCCTAGAACATACATGCAGGGACGGTGGCCGACAGTGCAGTTGTCCTAAAAGCTTCCTCCACATCCATTGCAGGCAGCAGCACATGGCTCACAGCAGCCCATACAGCTGAGGTGGGACAGAGGCCACAGGCTGACACGATCCAACCCTCCACTCACTCTTCCAAAGTGCCAAGATCTCTGTTCTACTTTCTGTAGTGGAACCTAACTTTATGTGATGTCCCAGCACCTGCATTTCCAGCTCTGGTACAAAGCATTTTAAAAGCTGCAGGTATTATCTGCTCATCACTGTGCCTTGAAAATATGATACTGCTCTCCATGTCTTCCCTTGCCTCACTGCACAGTCTGAGGTTCCTCTTGAAACTCTTGTCCTTTACTTCAGCCGGGAGGCCAGCTTATCTCAGTATCTTGTATCAGAAATGGGGGCCAAATACGATTGCGTACTTGGAAGCCAGTTTTAAACTTAGGAGGTAAATATTGAAATGCATTAAATCTGGGGATTTCAATTCCTTGCCTGCCTGACACTCTTGGACTACTCCTACAATATTCCAATATTGAGCCTTCAGGCCTCCACTAAGCTGGAAATCATGTGTGGTATTTTGACTACATTGTAGGTTTTCCAAAATAGCTGAAAATAAGAATTAAATGAATCCTAGAAAAAGGGTAATGAGACCAGACTCATAGACTACAAGATTTGGTAACAATTCTAGATGGAATTACCTCAGTTTGAATCAAAACAAAGTTTATTAATTCCCTCCATGCTCAATCACCTGAGGCCAACCTGATTACAGTGGGGGAATGGGTAGGGAAGGAAAACCAGAGCGCTCCCAGTGCTATCACAGGGCTGACCAAAAACGGAGCCAAATTTCTTTATTCCTCAACGTTAGCCATTACAGTCCATTCCCCTCTTCATTCTCTCTAACTGGTAATCAGCCATGTCTCACCACCCAAGAATGAAACTACCCTACAAATATGTTACACACCAATAAAGGAATTCATATTTTTTCCCATCATCTCTATCCTCCTATTTTAGGAAGTGGCTTGGCTTTTTCCCCCTGCCCTCCTTGCAAGCAATATTTGTCCTTTTCCCTACCCAATTCCTTGCCTCTTGCACACGCACCTCTTTCCACTTGTTCCTCTAACTGTAGTTTCTACTTTTTCCTAAAACAGGCTGTCATGGACTAAGTAACAAGCAGCATTGCCTTAAATGCAAGAACAAGGTTTAATGAAGTGGACAGGAGACAAAATTGCAGCTACAGAACCCACACTGAGGAATGTCTCCAAATACTCATGAATAAACAAGATGTAAGGGAAGCAAGGGTGATCAGTCATGAAGATGGATGAAGCAACAGTTTCTTCTTCTCAGCTGCTTGGCATTTCAATGAGATGGCAGAAAGCCTTGGCTTTAGTGCAACTTGAGACTGCAAGGATAACAGTTTACATCTCTGCCTTGTGGATGCCACAGTTATGCCTTGTCAGACAGTAGTGTGGGAATGTTTGCAGGGTTTTGCCTTCAGAATGAAGGAAGCAAATAATTGCATGCAATTGTCAGACATGTCCAAGGTTACACTACTAAAGTCACATAATGAAAGTACTTATCGTTATTCTTTCTCTAAATGGACACGAATTAGCCTTGGACTTTGCTGACAAAACCTTTCTGTTCTGTTCCAAACAGGATCTTTGAATCTTGTGTTCCATAACACAACTCCTCAATGTATTGTAATGTGCGTCATGTGAGTCACAGCAGCTGAGTAAGAGGTAAGGACCCAACACTGACATCTTGTCTTCTGTTACAGTTAGGCAGTTATGAAAGTGGACAAAGCAAAAGTTACAAAATTAGGCAATGAACTTGACACCTTGCCAGAATCCCAATGGATTCAATTAGCCCCTGCCCAATATGAATGGTGCATAATCTACATTTACATCAAGCTGCCCCATAAATCTTATGGCTTTATAGTCATCTGCCTGCCGGTACCTTAGCTGCCATTCTGACTGACTGCCAACATGTTTTGTCTACTTATGCAGTGAGAAACAAAGGGAGCTTTTTTTTCTCTCAGTTCCTATGTCCTTTAATTTTTGCTTTGGAAAGAAACTTTATTAATTTTCCCATCCTTATTCCCCTGCAGTTGCTATTAGAGGGAAGAAGAGGAAGGGGAGGAAGAATATGAGAAGAACAGCAGAAAGAGCCAAAAACTGTCAATGTCTCAAGCATGTTCTCATGTTTTTAAAATGCCAGGAAAGAAGGATAACTATTTCCATTTCACTTCCCTCCTCCAGTTTCAAGCACTCCATGGGAGAGGAGGTGATGACTAGCTGAAGGCATTAAGGAGTATATCATGAACAGCTGAAGCAGGAAACCTGAATGTCTGAAACGTCAGAAAGGTTTCCTCTCTCAGTAAGTTGGAAACTGTGATGTAAAGCCCAATCATTTCCTTCTTCCACTACACTGCTTACAGGGAGTGTTATTCCCCATTCACTCTGGGGGTAGTGTTTTTCTCCATTGATTCTCCAGAGGTGTCTACTCATTCTCTATCCATAGTGTCTGCTAGTGGTCCCTTGTAAGATCCTCTTCTCAAATCTGAACTCAGAAGATGGAGCCTGTCAGATAAAGCATAAATCACCCTGTTACATGGAGGCAGGAAGCCTCAACCAGCCTTTCACCAGGCAAGCAACTGAGCACTGCCATCAGTAGAGAGGCCACTACAGTGGCAATCAAACATCAGCTCATCCAGCCCACAGCTTGGCAAAACCACATCTCTGTCCCTTGCGTGCCACAGTGTATCTTCTGGTGTTCAAGGTTGCTTGCAAGGAGGCTTGATTCCACACTCTGGCAAAGTTGACTGTCAAAAAGAGATTATCTGGGCACTTAGCCTACATTTTTCATTTGTGTTTTTCATGTTCATACTAATTTATGCATATAAATAAGCTATATGTACACATTATCTTTTCTACATTTTAACAGCCAAGTATTTCTGAGTGAATATTAAAGAGATGTTAATAACATGGCAAAGCTAATTAAACATTGAACATGTTGCTATGTAGCTAGCATTTTAAAGAGAACTACAGCTGCTGTGATGGGATTTCATTTATGTGCAAGAAAACACCCTCTTAAAATAATCAGAAATACATTATTCAGAAAAAATACAATATCAAACTATTTTGGCTGGCAAAATAATAAAAAATCTGATGGGAGAAAATCACACCATTTAATAATCATGTAGGAAAGCTCAAATTTATACAAGGAGGTAAGGCTTTTTCATTATACCCTAGATGATTGTGGCTACAATAATGCTATCTATTTATGAAGGATCTGGATGCGGTAATCCAGTCTTAGATGTAACAAATAGAGATAAATATATATTAATAAAAGCACAGATAAAGAGCATCAGCAGATATGCCAAGTATCTCTCAGTTGTCAAATACAGAGATAGCAAATATCTTTGGAGTTCAGTAAATAGCTACTCTGAATGTTAACAAGCACAGGCAGGAAATTTAAACAAAGACTAAAGCAGCAGGCAAGCCATACTGCACTGCCTCAGCTGCCTCTCCTACTAAGCATTCTGTAACATCACGTGAAAGTGTTCTTTTCCTGTTCTTTATTTATATGGTATCAAAGCCTGAAATACAATTTTCCTTATGAAATGTGATTGCCAACTCTACTTTAACTCTGTCAATGTAGCACTGCAAAGTTCCACTTCTTATTGTCATTTCTATGTCAACCATTAACTCTAAGCCTTTCCTTTTTTCAGATTACAATCTCTGTAAACACCCCTTGAAATGTGAAAATAAACCTCACTTATTGTAGCTTGTAGCTCTTCTCAAGTATCACAACAGCTATACCGCGGCTGGCATCTCATATACTGTGCCTTCCGATAGCTGTGCAAACTTCAGTGGGTTTACACAACTTAAACATCTGCAACTTATGCAGCTCAGCAGATGAGATATATAGCCAGTTCAATGCCTCCAAGTAGCATCAATTCATCTAGGAAGAAATGGTTAGTAAAATTAAGTATGAAAACCAGATATGGCTGTATCCACAGACGAGTCAGATTTAAGAAACGGCATAGGAGCTACATTAAAATGCAGAAACCCATATCTAAAATCATATTGGTTCTGCATGAGAAGTTAAAACTTGCCTCTTTGGCTACAGCAACAACGTATAAAAGCATAGAAGCAGATCCCACAACCTCACAGTGTTATTGAGGCATTCTGAACTCTTCAATGATTTTTAAAATAATGGAATGTATTCAAGCAGGCTAAGGAACAGCACTCCCAACTTCTGCAAACATTGTCCTTGAAATAAGATGTTAGCACACTGCATTTGAGCAAAAGCAGAGTTTCATAGTGGGATGAAGCACTGAGCCATTTAGAACAGAAGCAACAAAGATTAGATGCAGCTCATAAAGTTGTCTTACATAAACAGAGTCAAGCAGGTTATATCCCAGCATTCAACAGTCTTCCCTCTTCCAGACAGTCTGTCACACCTATGATGTAATAGGGAAACCTCCAGATGGGAGAACTTTTTCCTGTGCTGATTTTCACTACAATCTAAAGATTCACTGCAGGGTTATTTTCACGGATTGCCTCCAACAGGTCAAACCCATCCAGTTAAGAGGTGCATCTAAAACAAGTATCACTGTCATGTTCCCCAAGGCAGAAAAACATAGGGAAGATGTTGCCAAGATTAAAAGCAAAAAAAAAAAAAATCCCCACTAAGACTGAATGTCAAAATGAAAAACTGGTTAAGTAGTAGCCCTGCATCCCAAGATTGTTCATGCTTCTAAACTTGGGCCTTTGGTTGCTAAGGGAAAGATTTTCTTCATGAATGTATTTAAGAAATAGACAATAAGTTGGCCAGAGATAATTGCTTGCATTCAAAGCACAGCACCTTTTGCTAGAGAAAGCTACAATCTTCCAGAAGGAATAGCTATACAAGAAGAGAGGGCAGCTGCTGGGATGACCCCTTGAGTGGACTGCAAGGATGGCATCTTCCATGGGAAAATGAGACAACAAATGAGGTCAGATGGATGTGATCTGCAGCCTCAAGGGATGATAGAAGATGGCTGCTCTAATGACAATTTTGTACAGAGTATTTGCCTTGAACATACAGAGAACATGACATAAAGACTTCAACCTGGACTATAGTTGCTCTTTCCAATCCTCCCTCACTCTAGACTTGGCAGTGGGTCTTCAAACTCTCTGACTTGAACCAGAAAACTCTAAGAGCTAGAAATCTCCTTTGCATGACACATGGGAGTGCAGAGCAGCCAGATTTGATTTTTCTCAGCTGCTTCCTGAAGCTTGAAGAAAAAGCAAGGCTAAGAACTCCATGCCCAAAGAGGAGCCTATCTCTTAAATGTGGTTGGGAATGAGGCAAATTTGTTGATCTGAAAGACTAGAAATAGCATGGATGTTCCTAAGCCTAGGTGAGTCACTAGCAAAGTAAGTGCAGAAGACCATACTGTTAAGAACCAGTTGATGCACTGTATCCACATTCTCATTACAAAGAGAGTTAATCAGACAGAACCCAGACCATGAGAGAAACAGACTACCTTTGGACTTAGAGAGACACAGAGGGAACCTATGGCAAGAATTCTTTCAAAAAACAAAGAGCAGCTCAGGTAAACAAACCCATCTTTGCTTCAAAAGCAACACGAGCAAACATTTTTTTATATTAGCAGGGAAAAAATATTATGTACTTGTCTTAGACCTTTGTGCAAAACATTAATGAAATGAGCACACTACAGCAGTGAGCCTAATAATAATTTTCATTAGGAATGGCACAACTGAGACCATGTATGACAGTAGGCTACAGCTTAACAAGTGTGGGTCTAAATCATTCGCAATAAAGTTTGAATTTAGAGATGTAACAAGCAATTCCCATTAGCCCCAATTAAGGCTTGGGGAAAACAGTGTCAAAATGAAACGCCTACTGTGAAAGCTATAGAATGAGACTGTGATCCATATTTAATACTCTTAAATTAAAAGACACCAGTGGAGAATGGATGGTTGTCTGATGCAACTTTGCTAGAAGGTTGAAAGCAAGAGTGTCTGCTCTGTTACAAACTCATGTTTTAGTTGCTGAGGATTTAGAGAGCCATAAACAGGCAAGATAAAACCCTGCATCTGATTAGGAACCCCAGGAGCTTTCAGTGTCCTGGGAATGATTCTGCGCATATGATTTGTAAGATTAAAATGTCTGTTTTTCCATAAGATATAAATACTCACACACACACACATACATATACATAAATAACATACAAAAAGCACCACTGCAACTGAACTTGGTGTGTGGAAGAAAATTCTTGTTCCAGAAAAGGTGTGAGATAATCAGGTTCAAGGCCACTCATTCTGCAAGATGGGCAATAAGGCAACAGGCCATGTCAGCCATCCACCCTGGCATGGCAGGGCACAAATGGACTGATTTTATCCAGCACCAACATGGCCCATGTTCCTTGGGAGACCAGAAGATCATATAATAAATATCAGAGCATTCCTCAGAGACTAACTGAGTATAAAAGGCCCTAGGTTGTTCTAACGCATCTGGAATTCAGCATCAGATCAATGTGGATATTACATCACTGTCATTTACATGTTTGTTTCGAGAAGCACCATACAAGTATATTTTCAGTTTTAAGAGGAAGACCCGACAGGAACAGATCTCTTGTTGGGCAGTGCTCATTAGCTGGGACCATGACACAGGGTCATTTTCAAGCTGCACAAGAGCCCCGAGTCTCCTCCGCTGGGGGAGAGCCCCACTGGGCAGCAAGTGATGGGAGACAAATATCCTTGTCCATTTCCACAGGGCAAAGTGCACAGGGATATTCTGCAGTATCAATTTCTGACAAATTCTGTACAACAGCAAATGGAGCAGAATATGCAGAGCTAGTTGCTTTGTCTAAAAGCAATTCAGAGACATGTCAATGGCATCCTGCTCTAGGAAAGGCAGGGGAGCAATACAGACATATTCCAGAAAACAAAAAAGCAAACAAAAAAAACCCCTCACTGTAAGACTTAGATGAACTTGGCAGAAGCAAAAGGAACGAAGGCGCGTTTTTCCTGGCATAAGGGCAGACAAGCTCATGGTGATGTACAGAATATGATTTGTCTGGAATCTTGGAGTTCCCAGTTAGAAACCTGATTTTGCATCCACTGAAAACAATGGTAAGACTTCCAGACACTAATCTAGGTGAGATGAGGACTGATCCTTAACCACACAAATGCAGAACAAGTTGGCTGATTGTTTTCAGGGAGTTTAGTATTTGTTTGAAACAGGCATTTTCAGGAAAAGTTCCCTAAGAGAAGGAATTCCTGTAACAGTAAAACATTTTTCTTCACCATCATAATTTTATTTTGACTTAATTTATGACTAGATTAATTTTAAAAGCACTTCAATACACTTCTATATATACATATATATATATATATACAGAATATATACCATGACATACATGTTTCTCTAGCTAGTTGCTCGTTGTTAGATGAGAGAAAGCTTCAAAATTGTTCTCCTCACCACCCTTTTGTCACTTTAAAATGAGTGACTTTACACAGGTGGCTTGTAGTCAGTACCATTTCAAACAATATTTGCCTGAACAAATCTGGACTTCTAATTAGGTTTAGATAGCTTAGATGCAGTTTAATTGTGTTTTGCTAAGTCCTTGCTGTTATTTCCAGAGATAGTGGCAACTCCTAGATTCGCTTTACAATCAAAAGCAGGAGAAGCTTGACATGCTTTTGTCAAGCAGGAAAACTTCAAAATACGTTTGACTAAACTGACCACATGAAATTAATATATTAACAACTTGGAAGAGATTAACTCCAACTCATACACAACTATGATATTTGTTGCAACATGGTCTGTTTGGGCAGAGAGATGTGAAAGGTTGTTACATGTACATCAAAAGAAGCTCTTGGCCCAAGACTCTCCATCAACGCTGATGACACACCACACCAAACACTGCTGCTCCCTACCACAACAAGCCACACCAATGACAGCACTAGGAGAGGTCAGCAGCTTCAACATCCCCTTTCCAGATTTGCCAAGCCAGGAAGAAGACAGCAACCTGGCTTTCCACAAGGCTGGAATGTTCAGCTGTGTAGGCAACACTCGACTCTTTAGCTTTCAGAATTCAACTCCATCCAGCCACAGCCCATCACAGAACAGGTAGGAATCATCTCAGTTGTCTAACTGATAAGTCAATGCCATTGGTATCTGTGTGCTGATGATGCACACCAGCTGCTGTCTAGTGCCACACTGCTGCCCAGACATCTGTATGGATGGAGCAACTGTGGATAACAAGGGGCAAATCACAGAGCCATGTGGATAGCTGAAAATTGCTGGCTGGAAACAAAGGGCAAATGGAGCAGTGCAGACCAGCATGCGATGACAAAGGCATAGATGAGCAGAAGGCAGTATAGATATAGAGCATCTCAAGGGGCTGAGGGTACTCACCGGGCATCAGGAGTGACAGTCCTCAACAGGATTCAACCAGTTTGACCCTCCCTTTGCACATTGTCCAATTCCAAAAGTAATCATGAATCTCCTTCTATGAGCCTAAAGAGTTGCCACCACAAAAATAAACCACATTTTCTGTTTACCACAGCTTTAGGCCTCAGACACGTGGCCTGGTACCCTGTCACTAGATACACCCCTCACATCAGCTGAGGCAACAGGTCCAAATAAATGTACTGTTGATTATTTCTTTGTTTACAACTTATTCTTCTGCCTCAGTCCACCCTTGGCATTAAGCAATTATTGAGCAATAGTGCATGTATCACATATTTCCACTGCCATGGATTCAACACAGAGCACAAATCACAGAGACAGATGTATCAGGGGTGCAAACCTCTGCAAGCCAGGGCTGCCATCCCTCAGTCTATGAACAGCTGCTTCGCTGACTAGCAGGCAGCCCCTGCATCAAGAAATACAAGATATCCAGCATTATTTATTACCCCTCATCAAGGTTCCCCTGTTTGGAGGCTGCCCTCTTAGCCATGTCAGATATTTTTTGCATGCAAAAAAATTGAGTATTGGAAGACAGTGGCAAGATCCTCACATACCACAGGTCCCTCATCACTCCACACCATGCCAGAAGTGTGGAGCAGATGAGGAGTTAAGGCAGCCTGGCAATCTGTGGATTTGCTTTCAGCTCAGTGGAACCAGAAGATAGCATGGACAGTTGATTTTAGCACACTCATACAAAATCTGTCAGGAAATAGGCAATGACAGTCTTGTGGTAGCCATTGTTATTTGTGGGAAAGAGGACCAAACTACACAGTCCTCTGATCACTTGCGGGAATAATGCCTGTGACAATATAGACCTAGGAATTTTTATTACAATCTTTGTATAAATTACATTATTTAATCTTACATTATCTAGTACTGTACTGCTAGAAGGATATTTTTTAAGCAACAGTATAGACCATTAGCAAGTCTGAAGGACACAGACTACTTGTGAATATCATTTTCATCCATATAATAGCTTAAAAAATACACTGAACAGCAAGGAAATAATTAAATATTGCAGGAGAACAAGTAATTTTTTGTAGATGTTAACATCCACACTGAGCTGTGAATAGCAACACATCATAAGCTCTTTTCACAGCACTCTGTAAGTTGTGGTTAGTGAGCCCACATTTAGAAGAACCAGTGGAGGATCAGTAGACAAATCTCTTATCCTACTATGTTGAGACATACTAACCATTTTGAGCCTCCTTGTAGAAAGGACATTCTGGCTGCAAATCTGTTCCACCAGTAAATTTTCTCTTGTGAAGAAGGATCTGTCATTCACAGCTACAGGAGTTCACACCAGTCAGTTCCATCTATATCTAGCTGTGAGGTTACTTTCTTTTACAGGTTTGCAAAAGGGCCTCATAATGGCTGTTAATACATCTGATGCTACAGTACTGTAACTGGGGACTCACTGTGTGATATCCTGATCCAAGCTACAAACAGCTTCCCCTGAGCTGAAGCACCCCCTCAATTCACTGTCCACTGTAACTCCAGCCTTGAAACAACTACCTTTAAAGTAAGGCCAGCACCACAGAGATGCTGCGAGAACGCTTGACATAACACAGGTCCTGTCTAGAGAACACGGAAATCTAAACAGACAGAAATGTAGGAAATGCATAAGTGAGTGATCCACCAGCAGAGGCTAAGATACGAGGAAGGGGGAAGAATCCACATCTCACATCCCCCCTTTGCGCAGCTTCCAGGGCACTGTCAGCAATCACTACATCTTTCTGAAGCAACTTTCAAGGAGTTCGCTAATTCCCTCTACCTTCCTCCATGCATAGAGTCCACCACAAGGCATATGCTTTGTGTTGTTACAGAGCAACAAGTAACAGAGTAGTCTGTGCAGCTTCCAAAGGAATTTCTGGGCGCTTACTCTGCGTTTATCATAATACCAATGTGTTTCCTGGTTACCGCTCTTTGTGATGTTTATATGCCAAGAACAGATGATCATTTCACAGAAACCAAAGAGCCTAAACGAGAGGAGAGACAAATTACCACAAAGCAAAAAATTTGGTGCAATGCACTACCAGAGTAGGTTAAATTCTCAGAGCGTTTCGAGTATTTAATATATACAAGCTGTTATTTATATGTAGGTGTTATAATTTTTTCCACATTAGACAATGCCCAGCCATTCATTTTTTAAATTAAACTCTGAAAAGGTAATTTGAAAAGCAAGACTGGAATCTGTCCTTACTGCAGGATTCTGTAATTAAAACAGACCTTTGCAAAATATTTGCAAGAAGTCCCACACTAACCAGCTACTTTTACATGGACAATAGCTGTTCCATCAAGAATTCATCCAAGTCAAATGAAACGAGACCAAAAGCTTGCTTAAAGAATCCCATCCACAAACTATTGAAATACTGGTAGTAATGATACAGTTTCACATCTACCTTGAAAGATTTTGGGTTTGCATATTGTATTCAAGCATCTAATGTTAAATTTATTCTTTGCTTTGCTAGTGTTCCTGTTTTTTTACCCTTCCCCCCTAAATAAAACATCAAAGGTGTAACACAGATTAGTCACATCTAAGACATTCCAGCACATTAGTTTGCCAGCCATTAGTAATCCAAATGGAGTTTTGTGTAAAGCTCACACTAAAGAAGCAAAATGCAGACAGATTTTGCCAAAGCTTGCTAAGATAAAGAGGGGATCCTCAAACTTCTTTGCAAGAGCCAAGCAAAATGCATTAGTTTACACTCCCAGTATGTAGAGCCAAGGAGAAAACAAACTAGCCCTATATGTTGGCCTTGTGCCCTTTCCACACCATAAAATGACTAAGGCAACATGGAAGAAATGTTCTCCATACCCTGCTGAAACATCAGCTTGCTTGTATCCTTGTTTCCAAAGGTCTTTGCTTTACTAACAGGCACAAATGCGTTGCTTCTTTTTGGGCGCCTGTATGATGTTCAGTGTTTTACTTACCTTAACTCAAAGTTTGACAGGTTCCATACTGTCAAGGAATGCACTGAAAGTGATGCTGTACAAGAGGGTGAGAGAGAGAATGAAGTGCAGTTTTGTGTGTAATATGATTTACAGAATTTCATACTGCACGCAGTAGTCATTAGTGAGATGAATTATAAATTTTACACTCCTGTAGTCAGTTACTCAGCTGATCTTTCCAGAATCTTGGCAAAAGAAGCGCAGCTATGCATATATATTATACTTAATGATGGCCATTAAGTCTGCAGTCACAAGATTCAGTTTGCCTTTTGCAGCTAAATTTGTACTGCAGCCTCCCAGACTTTGTAATAGTTACTGACATGGTACAAAATAATAGTCCTGTGGAATCATGACCCTGATTACTAAAGGGGTAACTGCACTCCCCTCTTCATCTTCACTGATCCCCATTGGTTTATACCAACAATAAGTGTGGTTCATTCTTTGAAGATGAAAGCTGCTATAAAGTTCACTTTATTAAAACCACTATAAAGACTTGTTATTTTTGCTCATATACCTGCCGAGTGATAGTTTCCAGAAGTCTAGTGGCACTCCCTGAACACACACACTCTGGTGTTCTGGTTTGGAGAACTCTTAAAATGTAGGACACTTTTCCAGCTTTTGGTGTACAGCTTCTTGTTTGCTTTAGGACTACAGGTCAGCCTTTCTATAACCCAGACAGCTGTTTGGAGATACGGGTTTACTGTAAGGTAGGAATGGTACAGTATTTTAACATATTGAGATGACCCAGCAGACCAGCTTCATAGCCTGATGCTGATCTTGACTAGGCCTTGGACTGGTGGGTTTGGGCTCAGATGCGGCAGTGCCAAATTCTCATCATCTTTGACCCCAGTCAGAAATCTCCTGTGATGATTCTAGCCGTGACCACCTTTTCCTGCATGTTGACTTTCTGTACATAGGAAAAGTCCTGAGAAGCCTGCAGCACCATTTTTTAGCTTCTATTGAAAATTTTGCTCCCTCTTCTTCCTCTTTGGTGCAGAATCTCTGAACCACTGTTTCCCAAAACAGTGTCCAAAAACTCGCATGGGCTTAGTCTTTTGAGGCTGATGACAAAAATCTTAGAGTAGCAAAAGAACAGCCCAGGTTTCTAGTACCTGCACCAAGACACAAACCTGCAGTCACTAGGGTCTTCAAAAATGATGATATCCCCAGGTACTCACCTTTAAAAGTAGTACTCTTCCTACCAAAATTGTCTGCTTCACATTTTCAAGCCAAGAGTACGATTTCTGAGAAGCACTCAAGAACCTTGAAATTACTAACTGTAATTAGCCTACCTCCTTTTCTACTCATTCAAAAACTTTATTATTTGTTTCAATTTCTGTGACCATTAACCACAAAACTGGCTTCTCAGACATCTGCTAACCACCTTCACAAACCAAGTACTCCATCTATGCCTAGAGAGACTTTTCCCTAAACAGAAAAAATAAAGTAAAATAATAATAACAACCAAAACAAAAAGCCAAAATTAAACAAAGAAAAAAGAAAACACAAATCAAGACTTCACTTGAAAAGGAGTCAGGGAAAAATCACAGTTGTGTAGTACCATATGCAGCAATTAAGTAAGAGAGGAGAAACAAACTTTCACCTCAATCACGAACACAGAAAAAACAAACTGGAATAATCAGTTACATATCTCGGTTTGTGTTCTTATGCAGCTCAAAGCATGTCCAGAATCCGATGAATGAGCAGTTTTCCTAGCATTTGACAGTCAAAAATCCCTGCCTCAATAACCTTTACAACACGGATGATATTTTTGCAGACCCATATCTTAACAGATTATTCAGTATCTATTAACAACCTGTTTGCTTGTGATCACAACAATAACACTGTTCATGACTGCTCCTATTGCCTCTTTGGCAGTCAGAAGTGACCACAGCCTGTACCTTCCACCACCTCTGCCCCTTTCCTAAGCTGCCAAGAAGTCAGGAGTTTGAGAGATCTAAACTGTTGTTATGACCATCCTAGTTCTTATAACTTGGTTTTCAAACTCCCAATTCTTGCCTAAGTTTTTGTTAAGAATAGAAGAAAGCTCAAAAAATCATGAAGAAAATTCCTGCAAACTACAGGCAGGAGGAGGCTTTTCTCACAGCACATGTCCCTTGTAGCTATTTGCTTCACCTCCTTCAAAGACTTTGTTTGGAAAGGACACTCCTTTCCTTTCTACCAGAGTGGTTCCTTTGGAAACACAGACTTGTATATGGAGCGTTTTAAATTAACACATTTTAGCTATCTTGCTGCTTCCTTCCACACCCTTAATCTTTTTAATGGCTTACCAATGTCCAGATATTTTCACAAAACAGTAAACAAAGGGGTTTCATGTCCCTTAGCAGACTTCCTTAACTGAGGATTGGGTCTTCTATTTTAAGACAGAGAAAATAGCTGATCCAAAACAAACCCAGATCTGCAGTGACAAAATGGAAGTAAGATTCTCCAAAATGGAAGTAAGGTCAGACATTACTGAGCAACTTCCCAGAGAGTCAGTGTTAGCCAAAAATGTATATAGATAGCAAAGTTTAAAGTATATTAACCTATTTAAGTCATATACTTAATTCATCTGTACAGAATTCAGTTCTCTAGTGCTAAAGGGATGAGAATAGGAGCTTTTCTATTCTCATCTCAATCTATTGCAGTTTAGAAAAAAAAAAGCAAGAAAGGAAGTATCTTCAGCATTTGGTTTACTCCTTTCTTTAGTAATCCTGGCACAAACCAAACAGAGTACCTAGGACAAGACAGTAGGATAATCCATGTGGAAATGGATGCGTGTGGTACAAGAGTAAACCAGGGGGGGTTTATTTTATATGTTTATATTGTCATATGTATATGCACATATACATAGTATATAAACAGACTGAAATTCTATACACATACAAACACATGTATTTCCGTTTTTCGACTGAAATCCAGTACTGCTCTTAAATATGTAGGCCACACACACAGCTCCTACAGATATCAGTGCACATCTCTGGGCTAAACCCATTTTATCTAGAACATCTTAGGCATGAAGCCCAGCTTCATTTTTAATACTGCTTCATATTTAACTTTTATTTATGCTATGCAAATATTGATGATCCTAAACAAATGTAAAGAAAAGCACAGAGTCTGTTTTGAATTCTTGAACAAACATTTTCAAGATCTACATTAGTATACTATGTTTCATATTTTACAGAATATCCATCCCATCATGAGCTGCACTTCAACAGGGCAGGGAGTGGGGGGAGAAGAAACCTAGTCCTTTATTCTGGAAAGTGAACTTTTACATACACGCAGCTGAACTGCATCATAACTTCAGTGTTAAGTCTTATGAACATAATGTATTTTCAAAATTGGTATTTTAGAAAGAAAAAAACTAACAAAGGCAACAAGCTTGCAAAAATGAGTATTTTCCACTTTCCTCTTACCAAATAGTTGAAGAATATAACTCGTTTGAGAGATACAGAGAGAAGTCATAGGTCCCACTCATGCACCTATGATATCAACACAGCTTACTTTCATTTGCTCTGTATTTCCTCATATTAAAAACAAAAGCACAGAAAAACAATACCTATTGTAGCCTCTTCTCACACCTCCATCCATTTACTTCAGTTCCTTCACCATAACAGCATTCCCAAGTATGTCCTCTATATTCTCAGTTTGTATGCACTTGCTACCCAACTGCAGATCATTAAGCTGCACACCTGCAGTGACTTAACTCAGGCTTTACTCAACTCTTAACCCACCCCAGCAACAGTGAAATCATTCGCTTTTCACACTATCATTCAATATTTTCTTCTCATCATGGTACTCTCTGCCAACTTCCTTGATGGATCCAATCCCTAATATTCAGCAGGTAACCGAAGAGCAACTATTTACTATACCAGCTACAGACAAATATGTAACTATTTAGGATTAAAAAAAAAGGTAATTTTCACCTTAGGTGATGTGGATGACCACTGCATTGAAATAGGAGCAATTGTTTATGTAACTGCATGTCACTTAGCACTTAAATGTGTTGAGAGATGCTAGAGCCATTTAAAGCTCTTTCTTTTTACTAAACTCCATTTTAACTAAAAATACTTATTATGGGGACAGCCTCTCCATATGAATATTGTGACTTTTAAATGCTCTCTGTATTTAGAGTTTCTGGGAAACATATGCTGTTTATGTACTGCCTGTATATGCAGAAAGAAATAGAGCAGATGTGAAGTTAGAGCTGCCCACCAGCAAAAGAGTACTTGGTGGGGAAAAAAGGCTTTGCTGTGATACCTTTAGTATCACTCAGATTTCTAGAGATTTCTGTTTGCAAATGGTTTCATGGCCTGTTCTGTGGAAGTTAAGTAAATTCCCAGCCACAGACGGAACTTTACAGGCAGAGATCCCCAGGGGGGACCCATTGCAGAGAATTCCTTCTTGTGACATTCCACTCATTGGGCTGAATTTATCCTTGAAGTAACTGTATTGATGTTGTTAGTATTACATGAGGGATCAATTTCCCTTACCTCATTTGTTTCATTTTTAAAGCCAAAGAGGCCAGACTAGCCATTCTGAAAGAATAAACTACCTTATTTCCATTTCCGCCTGCAAAGCTACAGCAATTAAGCCAGCAAAGAACCTGTCCCACTATCCCTAATACTGGGTTAGATCTTACACTCAATGCGGGGTAATTTTCTAGTGAAGGATGTTGACACCAAAATAGTCACAATCAGTTCAAAGCTGGATTCAGACTACCTTGGGTTGGGGCACTGGGTGTTGAAGGTATAGAAAATCCTCTCCAGCTCAAGGATATTAACAGTGGTTGAGTAAGAGAGGCCTGTACAAGTGATGGCCTGTGCATTGCCCACAGCACTTCAGATGCATCATTTCTAGGCAGGTTAATAACGATCAATAGTATCACTCCTCACAGATAGCAGGTAGCTCTTTAAGCCTGTGTTAGAGGCTAGGTTTGAGGCATGGAGTACATAATACTGCCCTGAAAGTCCTGAGAGCTATTATTTCTGAGTTAGCCAGGGACTGTGGTACAGCAAATCCAGAAGCTGTCCCTCCTGTGATATATATTCCCTCTCCTTTCCATCAAGTGCAGCCAACCTTCATGCCCACAGAACTGCTTTTGCAAAGCAGTGCAAAGGTCCACAGCTTCCATGCTTCATTTTACACTGGCCACATGATTTATAAGTAGAAATCTTATAAAAACAGAATTTCAGCTGCATTTCCTTCACTGACAATGTTTGGCAAACATGTTATAAATCATAATGCTAGTACCAAAACCCTGCCAAAATCAAAACAGATTTTATCAAGCTTTTATAGCCTCCAAAAGCAAGTCCGCAGAGCTTGTTCTAATTTATTATTGTCTATTAGAAAATGTCATTGAATGAACGGTATTTGCTACAACGTCAAGCACACAAAACATCTGCAACACTTGCAAATAAATTACATCTTCTGATGATCTAAAAATACATATCTCTTATTGTATCATGAGAAGAATGGGGAAAGTAACCTGATTACAAAACCACCACAAATCCAGTGCACCATGTAATTGGTCTCATTTTATGCATTGACTTTCTTCACATCTGTGCAAATAAAGCCATTGTTACAGTGCTGTGGCATATAATACATGCAGCTACAAAAACGTGAGTGCTGCTGTGTGTTGAGTCTTTGAATGGAAGTGGCACATCTGCTTTTGGCATAGGAGTGTAAATCAATCCAAGATGTTTATTAAAGAGTAAGTAATGACCTGTCCACACACTCTTTCCTCCATCCAGCCTTGGTTTTGTTCTTGCTTTGTTATATTCCTGGCAGTAAAACATGGGCTCTGCACATTGAAAATATCTGTTGTTTCTTCATGTATGGATAACATAACGTGTCACGTAATATTTAATGAGTATGTGATGGGGAATAGTTTGGGCAAAAATGCAAGTCAAAATGAGGTGGGGAAGAAAGAGTAAGTACAAACAGCTACAGCACACTGACTGAAAGGTTTATTACTCCGGATAAGGCAACTACGTTCCCTATGCTTTTTGAATTACGGATAAGACCTAGATTTGAATTCATGTTCTAGTTCTTGACAATTAATGAGCAAAATTTGCAATAGTAAAAGATGGTGGATATTTTTTTAAAGAATGGAGTAGTCAATAATGCTTGACTTTGCATTTACTGAAGGTATTTATACCTTCCACAACTGGGTGAAGGTATAAATGTTCCTACCTGAGCAGAACAGGTAGGAACATAAGCCTTTCAGTTCTTGCCTAGGTTGAGCAGCAGGAAAAGTCAACACAATATTGGCACTGGCCAACATCGGCACTGCAGGTTGGCCCTTTTTTTGGAGCAATTGCTGATATGTTTGGCACAACCTGTAATATGTTCCTTTCCCACTGACTGAGGAGCTCTAGAGTCTGCTGTGGAACAGCAGTCCAAGGACAACAATACCATTTGTGGGCAGCCTCTTCACGGGCTACTTGCATGAAGCAGCACTTAAATATCTGGACCTCTGGAAGAAGGCAGTGGCTCTAGGTCTGACAATAGAACCTGGGACACACAGTGCTCCTTCCTCTTCCATCAAAAGATGCACAAGAAAGGGTCCTAGAAGGAACCCCCCAGAAGTAGGCAGCAGGAGCAACCCATTCTGTTTCCCAGTGAAGGGCCCACTTTTGAGTAACCAGAGGTAAAAAGAAAATACCATGGATGATGTCTTCTTGGCTTCCAGATAGCGAGGTGATAAGAAAGTGATGCTATTCTTCAAATGCATTTCGGAAGCAAGATGTGTCCTCTCAGACACTTAAGGGCTTATCCATTGGAAAGACAATATCTCTTTTATATGATGACAACGGAAAACCACCATTTTAAGAGATGAGGTTGCAAAACATACTGGTTGAAGAGAGATGGTTCAGGCAGGCTCATTGTGCAGGAGAGGGAATAGAGGCTGCTGGAAGTGTGCCACCCAGTGTTTTATACTTGCACATTTAATTGACTCCACTGACCAAACATCTTCTGTAATTATCATCTTTTTTGTTAAAATGGTCAGGACATATTAAAAGGCTGGATTCCGTGTGCATATGTTTCATTGATAATGCTGCCTATCAGCTCTGTCCCAAAAGTGTCTAAGATTGCTGTAAATTTGTTAATTGGGTCTCTTTTCATTTGTAGCTGAAACTTAGCTGCATGAGTGACCTAGGTGAATTTAACAAGACAGCATTTTTACAGCAATTACTAGTGCAGGCTAGAATTATCTTGATCAGAGTTGTTACAGCATCTGGTTAAGATATTTTACCCAGGATAAAATATTAATTGAAGTAAATCAAAATACCTGGGTAGCCCAAAAAAATTAAAAAAGAAAAAAAAAGCCAATAATGCTTTCTCCCATTTATTCCACACAGTCTTCAGTTTCTCCTTTCAATTTAATTTTATTTTTATTTTATTCGGTATGCCTGATAATGGGACTCTGTGGAACTAAACCTTTAGCAAGTTGCTGGTGCCAGCTTTTCGCAGAGTGCCCTGGACAGGTCTCTTCATTTCCATTTCGTTTTGTCTTTCTGGCTGACACGTACTGTTATTTAAATGAATGCTTTTGAACTCAGATTTTTTTTAATGCAAATGTGTGCTGCTTCCCTATTGAATTGAAACCATCAATACTTATTTTTCTCTATGAAAAACAGGCTAAAGAGTAATATTCTCAGGGCTGAAGGTGGGTTGGGATGTTGCTTTTCCATGAATTAAAGCTAAAAAAAGGAGACACATAAAATGGTGAAGTATCAAAATATTGTTTCAATCTTCCTTCTACCCAAGATATGATTAAAGCAGTGTTGTATCTTTTAAAGAACAGCTGAGGAAGGGAAGGTGCCAAGACACAGCAGACTGGTCACACTACCTCAAGGCATTCTGTAGGGGAGTACACACAGAAGTGTGAGACACTACATCCCTTCAGCAATCTTAAGGTTATGAGTTTTGAAGGTTATGACTCATTTTAATTTGAAAATAGGTGTCCTCTCATTTTTAACTTTTTGGAAGCTGTCTACCAGGAACCATAGGCTAAACTTACAGAACATCTTAGAGGGAAGTAAGTAACAGGGAAGAAAGTAAAAAAGAACAGATCCTTGGTTGCCTTTAGAGTATACTGCATTCTTATCTTCAGATTTTTCTTTTGGCTATAATGTCTAGAAATGTACTTTTAAATAAACATGTGAATGTGAAAGTTCTCCAGTAATCACATGCCTCCTGAAGCTGGAGCTTTCTGCTCACCAAAACAAGATATGCAAAACACCACATGCCATGCTCCAGCATCAAAAGGGTGGGTAACACCTGAGTTACCTCCATCCCTAATCTCTGCCAGACCAAGAGATGTGTGATGCTGAAGCATGTGGACTTTTTCACCCCTTCTCCCATTGGACAAGCATCCATCTCACAGCAAAAAAAGCCACAGTCCATGCCCAGTAGCACCACTGCCAGCAATATTAGCAAACAGACCTCAGAGGCTGAGCTCCCCTTTCAATCACAGAAGTTGTTGCTTTCTCTCACTGTCAGTGGTTGTTGTTCCAGCCCAGGCTTTCTACACATTTCTGGACTAACGAAAACTTAAAGTGCTGCTTGCCCTGCAATACCAAATTTATGGATGAGGAGACAACTTCAGCCTGCCAGGTGATAATTTGGCACCCTTATGTCAGTTTTAAAATCCCTACAGCTGTAAATATTTATTGGATATGAAATATACTCTAGATAACACATTATCATATGAATAAATATAACCTTAAATAAAACATGTGCACTCCATCTTTTATTCAGTTTATAAAATTCTTGCTTCTCGCTCCAAGCATTCTCAGTCTAATACAGCTACTCAGAAGCACAGCAATCGATGGTGTGCCCTGATTTCTTTTCTAATACAATGTTTTTTTTCTTGTATTTCACCTCTTACGGCTTTTGCAAAGTTTTGATTTGATAGGACAAGCACAGCGAGGGCATTAGGACCAAGAGAAAGACACACACATTGCTCTGTATTATGTCTGGCAAAGTGCTTCCTGACTGAGTGCCGTAGTTATGTGTGAAACAAAGTCACGGACCGACTAGTTCTCATCTGTTGATCGCAGTTAAGTTAAAGCCTCTGAACGGAGGAGAGCTGTCAGATCTGCTTTCAGAGACACAGTGCTTCAATCCAGGCAGCAATTGGAAACTTTGAAGAAGCAGGATCTATCTGGAAGGAAACTATAAGAAACGGGATTTCTTTTGACTTAGAATTTTAAAAGGGAAAAAAATCAAAGCTTTAGTTACTCTTTTAATCAGCAAAATATGTGCTTTCCTAACTAAGCTGGGACTCTGTTCAATAAAGGATCTACTTTATTTCACTGGATCCATGCTACGTTTTACTACAGTAAGTAAAATATTAATAGGAATGTTATTTTTTTTCTGTAAATAGAGAGGAAAGCATGAAACAGCATCAGTGAAATGTGAGGGGAGCAAAAAAATCCTCTTGGCAGATAGTGAAAAACAGGGCTTTTGTGCAACCCGAGGACTGGAATCTGAGGAAGATCGAAGTGATATTTAACATGACCATCTGTATTGTTTTGTCACCAACAGCATGTTCTTGAGGAAGAAGTGCAGATATGGATCACGTAAGCTGCAGTTTTTCTTGTTGTTTCTGATGCTGGGTTTTTTGCTACTGATGGTTACAATGCTGAATCCACCACCCAGCAACCAGAGCAAGGAAGGGACTTTCCAGCCTGTGGAGTTCAACCCCCGGGAAGGGTATCAGATGGACTTTGCGGAGACCCAAGAGATGCTGGAGACCCAGGAGGAGAGCCAGCAGTATTACCCTTTGGATGGTCTATCGCCTTTCATCTCCCTGCGGGAGGATGAACTGATCGTGGCCGTCGTGTCGCCCACGGGCAAAAAGAACCACAGCAAGACCAGGAAGGGCTATCGCATGGTGAAGCAGCAGAGCAGGCGGGCAGAGGGGAAGGCGGAGGGGGACCCTGAGTCCCTGCCGCTGTCCCTACCCCTGCAGGCTGGGGAAGGGGCTGCTCCGGGGGAGCGGCCGCTCGGCCTGGAGACCCACGGCTTTAACGAAGCGCTCAGCGAGCGGATCGCGCTGCGCAGGGACCTGCCTGAGGTACGACACCCGTTGTAAGTAAAATACCCTATTCGCTTCTGGGGGAAAACCTATCTCGTTCCGCGCCGCCGCGCCCACCCCCCCCCCGCACCTCTCCGCCTCCAAACCCCGCGTTCTTTCCTATCAAACTCGCCGCTCCGGGTCGGGAGAGCGCTTTTCCCCGCGCTGTGTGGGGAGCACCCCCCGTTCCTCAGAGGCAGGGGCGCTCCCACCCTCGCTCCGGAGGTGGTTCAAGCCCTCAGGAACCGACGGGCGGCAAAGGTGGAGGGGGGCGCGGGGTTGGGGGGCACAGCTACGGCTTCCTGAGTCAGAAAGAAAACCACAGCCCAGCGTACCCACCCCAGCAGAGCCGACCGCTGCTGCCGTGTGCGCGGCTGCGCCGCCTCTCCCCGACCCGCCCCGGCCCGGCCCCGCGCCGCCCTGAGGGCGAGCGGGCGGCAGCGCCCCCTGCGGGCGGCGGAGGGAGAGGTCCGAGCGGATGTCTGTCCGTCCGTCTGTCCGTCCGTCTGTCCGTCTGCTGGGGCTGGAAAGGGAATCCGCGCCGGGATGTCGAGCGGGAAAGGCAGCTGCCCTCCTCGGCCAGGCCCCGGGCTCAGCCCACGTGCCGGGGCTGTGATGGGCTACGGGCTCGTAAAGCGATAAAGCAGTCGGGAGTTGGGGCTTTCAAGTCTTTTAGAATAAAAGTGACCCAATGGTCACATATCAAAATGGACCCGACCCTGAGCTGGTGCGGCCTCACTTTGAATACTGTGTGCAGTTTTGCGCACCACAACATAAAAAAGATATCGAGGTATTAGAGAGTGTCCAAAGGAGAGCAATGAAGATGGTGAAGGGTCTAGGGTAGAAGCTGTATGAGGAGCAGCTGAGGTCATTTGGTCTGTTCAGCCTGGAGAAGAGGAGACTGAGGGACCTCACTGCAGTAACAACTTCCTTGTGAGAGGAAGAGGAGGGACAGGCACTGATCTCTTCTTTTCTGTGGTGATCAGTGACAGGAGCCAAGGGAATAGCCTGAAGTTGAGTCAGGGTAAGTTTAGGTTGGATATTAGGAAAAGGTTCTTCACCCAGAGGGTGGTTGGGCACTGGAACAGGCTTCCCAGGGAAGTGGTCACAGAACAAAGCCAACAGAGTTCAAGAAGTGTTTGGATGATGCTCTCAGGCACATGATGTGACTCTTGGGGATGGTCCTGTGCAGGCCAGGAATTGGACTCAGTGATCCTTGTGGGTCCCCTCCAACTCAGAATATTCTGTGATTCTCTGACAAACACTGAAAGGAAACTCCTGGAAGGCAGGAAGGTGGAGATTGGTGTGTCTGACCAGAGCTGCCAGCACCACCATAAGTGGCTGTAAGGCCACTGCCTTACATTTGGAGCCTGGATACTTGAAAGTCAGTTGTCCCAGGAGCCCAGGAGGGGCAGCTGATCACACTTCTTAAAAAGGATCTGAGGTGTATCTACTATCAAGCTGCCCCAGGGGAGGTTCAGGATATTAGGAGGAATTTCTTCACAGAAAGGGTGATTAGACATTGGAATGAGCTGCTCAGGGAGGTGGTGGAGTCACTGTCCCTGGAGGTGTTTAAGACTGGACGTGTCACTCAGTGCCATGGTCTCACTGACAAGGTGGGTGATCAGTCAAAGCTTGGACTCAGTGGCCTAAGAGATCTTTTCCAACCTAATTGATTCTGTGATATGCTTCCCTGCCCAAGGAAGAGGGAAAGGATATGGGTGGGTATCTTTATTTCTTGCCTTCTGTAATGAAAACTATTGTAGCTTTCCTCCAGGACATAGTGGAAAGATGCAACAGAAAACATTTTAAGCAAGACACAGAATAATTTTGCTTTCTAGTGTTCATTTTCACATGTTTAAAGGTAGCTGGCAGCTACAATTTAGGGGACAGTCTCAAAGAAAGAGAAATGAAACAGTGTTTTCTGTACTTGGTGACTAGGTTCAGTGTTAATTTCGATGATTCCATTAAATAATGAGATGCTGATATTATTTCAGTTATTTTTTGGCATGCTTCACTGGCAACTCTTTGAACTATGTAATGTTCAAAGGAGGAATGACGACCCTGGTTTACTGCCTGTGATGTGAGCCAAAAAACAATTTTACTTTGGCAGCTGAAGGGCCATCCAACAAGAGACAGGTTTAGTTAATACTAATCTCGGTAAGATTTAAGCCATGGTCTCAGAGCTCTTGGATGGATTTTGCTGTCTGACTGGTTACAGCCTAAAGAGCTCTCAACACCACAGCTCACAGAGCCCTGACTGAAAATTCAGATCTCAACATCTGAAGCTGATCTAAATCCAGACCATAAACCTGCAGCAGAGGTATATCTCTATGCCAGTCCTGTCCTTTACAGCACAGCACACAAACCACAATGGTATTTTTTAGGTGTAGTTTAGTCTGGGGGCCTGGATCACAACTATGTCAGTCCAGTTTTACACCAGTGTTAAAACGAGAGTGAACCAGAATCAGACTGTGTATGTCTCTAATCCATTTGCATAGTGTTGTTCATAACAATGTCTGTTATTATTTAGTTAGAGGGAAGCCAACCAGTTAGAGATGTTTCAGTGAGTTAGTACCATGGACTAAGTCTCTCTCATTTTACTTGAAATTGGATGGGAAATTCTTCACACCAGAAGAGTACTCTGAGGTACTTCCATCCCTTCATACTTTTTGCTGCTATCAGCTGGTCCAGCTGCAATTGCCACCCTCCTGGGACACCACAATCAAGCCTGCCATTGTGACTTTTGTGATGGGTGTTCTAAGAAGGTCTCTTGGGCTTGAGTGTCAAATGTATCCAGGCAAAAGAAACTCACAATGTATCTACAAAGGTTTTAAGTTTCATTACAAAAGTATAGCTTCCACTGGAGTGCTGTTGGGAGCTGAATCTCAATGAGACATTTTCCTGAAGGTGAGTGGGAGTCTATGCCTTTGCCATGTCAGAATTGCTCTCTGTTCATTGCTGCATGTGACAATTCCTTGTTTTTCCCAAATTGGATTAAATCACTATGTCTCATATCAGTCACACTCCTGATTTTTTGAAATGCCAATTTTTGATGGACAGTCTATGAAACTGCTCCAAATTACAGGGAAGGTATTTCTGTATACCAGTACCCTTTTGAATTTTTCTGAAGATTAGATATCTATATTGCAAGTCTTTGCCAATCTCCATGGCAACTAGGCACTTGCCACCAACGGTATGTATTCAAGTGCAGTTATTTTCAATTCTTTTTCCAATTAAGATTTCACAACAGCCTTATTTTCTTGCTATAGCCACACTACTAGCAACAAGATGTTGTAGTGTTACAGTGCAAAATATAGGTGCTAATATCTGTAGAATGTTTCTGATTAGAAGCTGCTTGGTAGTAAAAGGACTGCATCAGCTCTTCACTTTTCTTAATTACCTCTAGATTCTTCTGCTTGAAAATATTCACTGTCAAGTCACGAGAGTATTCTGTTCTCCATCTGCTGAAAATAGAAACAATTATCCCACATGAAATTGTGAGGAAGCAGCATTATTGATTACAGAAAATTAGTAGACCAAGGGCGACATAGATTTATTACAGTGCACAAATCATCAAGAAAATTTGCCTGTCTATGAAAAAATATTAATATGAACTATTAAAAACTATAACAAATTATTACAATTGTGCTCATTTAAAATTTATATTTCCAAAAGTGTATCTATAATATTCATTTATGTGTACTTGTAATTAAATCATTCAGACTATGGATTCTCTTAAACGATTAGCAGCTTTGTGTCTGTATAGTGTCTAGCAACATAGGGCCTCAGTCCATGAATGGAAGTACTAAATAAAATGGTAATAAATGGAAGCACTAAGTAAAATGCTAATAAACATAGCAATATTAAAATTATATCCCTTACATGAGTTTCTCCTAAGTAGCTAATTGTTTAACAACCACTGTAAAACCTGTATAGTGATTTGCTTGGTAATACAAAAAAGCTGAAATAACAATGGGCCACACTCAACCAATTCTGTAATTCCTTGAAGTTCTTGCTGCTGGAGATTAAATGAGTTAGGGCACTGAATGACTGTTACTT
Source organism: Pipra filicauda (assembly GCF_003945595.2). Lineage (NCBI taxonomy): Eukaryota > Metazoa > Chordata > Aves > Passeriformes > Pipridae > Pipra > Pipra filicauda. Next base: position 3,035,135 of record NW_024105031.1, on the reverse strand, counting down.
GGGAAATGAAAATATTTTAAAATGTGTGTTCTATTGTAAGCAAAGCAGATATATAGACACAGCCTTTGCATTTCTGCAAGGGGCATTGGAAGGCATTTTCTGGAAAATGTACATCTTCGTGCCAGGATAGCGTGTCCTATGTCTCTGAATTAGGACTGGTACATCAGAAAACACTTTGTGTCATGAAGGCAATTTGTAGGTCCTTTGCTTACATTTATGAAACAGCCATTGTTTGGCGAGGGTTTATGGTTTTCACGTGCAGTTTCTGTGAGGATGAACGGAAAGTGTTTTTCATCTTTAAATGCTTGAGTTGTCAAAGTAGCATCTAATTCATGGTAATTTTGATGGAAGTTGTTTCAAAGTCATGGGTGAAATCTTGGCCCTGTGGAAAACTGAGGAGCCATGGGCTCCAGCTGCAGTCTGGATCATCTCTAGGAATGCCATACACTGACCCACATAGCCAGGTGTCTTGCAGTAGGTTGTGTTAGTACCTGGAGTTGTAAAGTAATAGCAGAAAATGGTATAGAGAGAATCTGCCCAGTTGTCAGCCTCATTCATCAGTGACTCATTTTCATTGGAAAAAGCAAAATTTGTAGTGAAAATACATTTACTTTCTTAAATATATCTGTCTTTGTATTCATGGTCCATGTAGGGATCCATTTCTTTCCTGTAGAGGACTGAGATGTTGCGTTTATTCACTAGGATCTTGGTCACATCTACTGCTCAGTTGTTAGTTTTAAAGGTACTGCATTTCAGTTTGCTCTTTTCTCTGTTACTTGAGAAAATGTGGAAATTGGTAGAGACTGACTGACTTGCTTTACCTCCCTCTCTGCTCTGTCTAATTGTCTTTATGGTTTTTCTTTGCTCTCTGGACCATTTCTATTTTGAGCTCTGTTTTTTGAGGTACCCAGAGCAGAAAACAAACTATCCCAGAACACAGGAAAACTTTTCTTTTTGTATTTTAATTTTTATGGTGTCATTCCCATGTTTTCACTTTGTATTCCAGTTTTGGACACATTAATACTTCCTTTTCTTAGAACTAAGCTGAGATCTTAAACTGCTTTCCGTTCCTGAAGGTTTAAGAGTTGCTAACAACTTTGCTCTGAGAAAAAAGTAGCCAGCTGTACCAGCATTTCCAGTGTCTTCCTCATTTGATCCCGCAGGTGCCTACAGCAAAAGTATGACTCCAGTCTGCCTACTGCAAGTGTCATCATCTGTTTCCATGATGAAGCCTGGTCTACTCTGCTGAGAACCGTGCACAGCATTATGGACACAGCCCCAAAGGCCTCCCTCAAGGATATCATCCTCGTTGACGATCTCAGCCAGCAAGGTAGCCCCTATTTCTCTGTGTGTAAAATTGCCCTCTTTTTTCCAAAGCTTCAGGGAAGAAGCTGTCCTCCTCCAAGAAGTGCATGAGGAGAGTAGAAGGCAACAAGGACTCTCAGAAAGAGAGCTAAGCAGAGCCCAGAGCTGGCTCCCAGATTTCACTCTTCCATCCTTAGAATTCAGCCTTTCAACTTCGAAATATGCTTCTTTTTCAACCCCCTTAATCTACAACCACTCTGAAATTTCTTACTTTAAAATAAGATCACAGTATGCAAATCTTAGCTTTCCCACTGGACCAGATCTACTGCCATAATTTCCAGACTTGGATTTTGGCTGAAACATAGAATGGAAAACTCCACAATGCTAAAGTAATCCAAAGTGCTTGGGAAAGCCAAACACCTGTAGTACGTCACTGTGATCTGTGTATTTTTTTGAGATGATGAGAACATCCACCTTTTGCTGAAAACAGGAGAGGAGGCTATTAAGCTTCCCACAGGAATAACTTCACACCTAGTGAATCTCATTTTCCATTAGTCTCTACTTCCCTTTGACATTATGCCACTGTGGAAATATTTGGAACGTGGCCTACTTGGCCATTTAAAACAAATGCCCCCAAAACATTATACCAGCAAGAAGTAGCATCTCCTACTTCCTGTTGCTTTTCTTTAACAAATCTTGACTCAAAGCTAAAACATTTCAGTGACTGTTCTGTTTCTGACAGGGCCCCTGAAGTCAGCTCTGAGTGAATACATCTCTAAGCTGGATGGTGTGAAGCTCATCCGGAGCAACAAGAGGCTTGGAGTCATCCGGGGTCGGATGCTAGGAGCTGCACGGGCAACCGGTGACGTGCTCATCTTCATGGATTCACACTGCGAGTGTCAGAAGGGCTGGCTGGAGCCCCTCCTGGCCAGGCTGTCCAGCAACCGGTAAATATCCCTGTGGCCTCTGAGCTCCCTGTACGTGCTCATTTCTGCTGAAAGAAATGTACTTGGAAAGTGTTGGGTAGCTTTTTTTTATCCTCCCTTGGTTACCTTCTTGCTTCTGGTCACATTACTTTCATTTTCTACCTTATCCCCACATGCATCACTCTGATGTGTGGGAAGCAGGACAGGTCACACAGCTGTTAACCCTCACTTCACACACTTCAGTGTCACTGAAATGTCAGCGTTTGTATCCAGTTAGAGCTATGAGAAGGCTTCCTGGTGCTCTGAATTAAAAAGGTTGCACTCTCAACTTCTTTGCAAATGGGCAAACATCCACCAGAGAAACTACTGTGTGACTCCATTATTTTTACTTTTTAGCTGTCTCAGTGATAAAGCCAAGAACAAAATTCTTTGTCCTTCTGTGCCAATTTGGCTATGTACAAATGTCACCCATGCCATTTCTCTTCTGCAGAAAAAAACCAGACTTCCTGGGCAGCCTAGACAGTTCCAGTTAATCACAGGTACTTTCACTGACACCAAATTGACAGAGTAAGGTAGAGATTCATATTTCTGAGTCTTTCATATTTAGGGTGGTGCTTGGGCCTGCTCTCTAGTGTACAGCTGAGCTCATTTATGCAGTCCACAAGTCCTTCAAAGAGATTAAAACTACTGCAAATGTTTCTAGAGTTACATGTCAGTAAATCCTTTATTAAAGGGACTTTTCTGAAAGAAAAATTTGTACATTAACTTGTCTATCATTACCCATAAACCACTTGGGAAAAGATTACCTGCTAGAGGGGGTAAAATAAAAAAAAAAAAGTCCTTAAAACTCTTACCAGACCATTAAATAGTCACACTAAAGACCTTCAAAGGCTGTTCCCAGGCACTGGAACAAGATGCTTTTATGGCTTATTATGTTTACTTATAAGAGAATTAATGTGAGTTTTTAGAAATTATTACATCATTTGAATGAAAACATTAAGAATACTGAAAGCAAGAGTAATGCTGCCCTAGGACATCAGGAATATTCTTTTTGAAAAGATTCCTCCTTGGAAAAGCAGATTATTTTTGTTTGCTGGCTAATTAGATGGTTTATTATGAATATACTTCATGATTCTTCTGCCTTGAGCTATAGTCTATTTTTGATGTTCATGCAAAACTCCTGTGTGTTGGTCAGTCCTTATTCAAGGGTGTATTGCTGAAATAAAGAGTTACAAAAAGTCTTCAGGAGAGCTATGGTGAAGGGAGAATTACAATGGCGAGAGAGAAGTTAGGACCCCACCACAAATGTCAAAAATTCACTGTCAAAAATTATCTTTGTTGAGGAAATGCAAGGCCACCAAATCTACTATCATTCCAAGATTCTGTAGCCCTGTCACCAGGGAGTGAGGAAGGAATTCTCTTCCTCTATAAGGCCCATATGCTCATTCACTCCTCCAGGAGAGCAGAATTTAACACTGAGTTAGCTAATGTCTAATTGGATTAATGAAGCAAAGGTGGAAGAGTGTTTGGATAATAGTATGGGCTACACCACCCCTTTCTTTATGCCTTATCAGTCATTGTGCCTGACCCTGGAAGCTTTGTCACTGCTAGTGGGGAGAACCTGTGACATTCTCCATTGCACAGGGAAGACAAGCTCTAAGGCATCTGGCAATCACTTTCTCATGCTGTCCCACTTTCTCCAGCTGAAGAATGGTGATAATAACACTGACCTGATAAGGAAGTTAATTCATGATTTCTTGTAAATTGTTTGTAATGCTTGCATGGGGATCACCATGGAAATGTAAAGCATAGTCAACTTGGCTTCATTTAGCAGCTGAGGAGCTGTTAAATTGAATCATGTTCACTCCCTGAGACTACCCAAATGAGGAAAGTACAGTGAAAAAAAGCTTACAGTGTCTGGTGAAATATCCATCTTTCCTCTTCTTAATGTACCAATCAAGCTGTAACTCATGCACTTTTGCTGGAGAGTCAGGATGGGAAATTACTTATGTAGAGTGAGTGAGTTGTTTGCTGGCAAGGAAAAATGCAGCCCTTCCAAAGCTCAAACCTTTGCGGGAGCTTAAAGGATCTGGATGGATGTTTTAACTTTGAAAATTGTGATTAAGCCTAATTTTCTAGACTGCAGATCTATAGCTATTACTGTGACCTGTCTTAGAATGATGCTGAGATCCTTGCCCGAACTGAGACCTCACTGTGAGTTGAACGCAGAACAAGAGAGTTACCCCCAGCATTTAGTAGCCTGTGGAAATGACAGATAGGACAAATACAGGAAAAATTATTCCAGTTTTACAGGTATGGAAATATTTGACAGATATTTGGCTTGCTCTGGGTGATGATATTTCATCTCTCTACATGATGGCTTTATTCACTAGCACAATCAAATATATTTTTCCACAAAAGTATTAAGTCTTTCTAAAATCATTGAACGTGCATTTATGGGCACCTTGACTGGGATTAGTTCTGTGAACCGTACCTAACAAATTGACTGGGAAGCTGTGCATCAGCCTAGTATATTGCCTAGAGAATGGTTCAACGGTTTGTAAAGCATTCCTTGACATTTTGATTATTCAAGGATGAATACTGTAGGTACCTGGGCAATATTAGAAAACTAGAGCAGATGCCCCACAGATAATTTCATTTGACAACTGTTTGTGTTCCAAGCTAATTCCAGGTGAGTAGTATGGTGCATAGCAATGCAGCTCTGCCATTATTACAGTCATCTTTTGAAAGGTTTGCCTTTTCCAGGAGACTGCGGAAGACAGCTGCTATTTTGTATTCCGTCCAAAGGCAGTGAAAGGCAAAGGGAGCATATAATGAACTGTACCATGAAGCCTTGAAAATGTTGTTCCCTTAATCTGAAACCAGTGGCCATAATGCTGAAGCAGGATGATTTAAAAAAAAAAAAAGATCCAAAGAATGTTTCCTGAGAATACTCATGAAAGCAAAATGAACCTTGGTTGTTTCCTTGATAGGGAATTCCACATCTAAAAAAGGTCTGGGCACCATAACTGTGGCAGAGGGGTGGCTTGCAAAGGGGTAGCTGGCCCTCAGGACCTTTCTCCCACTCCTCATTGTAAGGGTGTTTCACTCTCCCTGCCTATACCACAGAAGCCCGTAACATTATTTAAAAAGCTTATCTAATTTCTAAAATTCCATTTAGCACCATGATTCTAGGTCACTAATCTTTAATGAAAATGCTGATAAACAGAATTAGAAATTAGCATAGCAGTGAAAAGGTATTTCATCATCTGTCTGCTCCCATTCAGGAGTAAATGGGAGCCTCAGCTTGCAGATACAGGAATATAAAACAGAGCTCTGCTGTCCAGAAAATTTGTCTGGTTCTGATTTTGTGGCAATATACTAGAGAAAAGAGAAATATTTTGCACCAACGATGAACAGCTCCTTCATCTCTTTTCATATGACTCCCCACTTTTCAGTGGCCCATATCCCAGCTTTTTGAGTTACAAAATACATAAGCCATCTGTTTTCTAACTTCTCATAGGCAAGCATGATGTTATCCATTCAGATCCCATACAACCCCAGCATGTGAGCATGCAAGTCCATGCTACTCTCCTTGTTTTGAAAACCTTCCATATCCTTCACATTTAACAGCCTATTTCCTGGGATTTCTGTGTTTGCCTGATCCTTTTATATCCTCTATTTGTCAATAACCTTCATTTCAAATTCAGTAAATGTTCTGCATTTACATGGTATGTTATGGGAAGATGTGCTATCTCTTTACAATCTTTCACAGTTAATCAGGATCAAAAGGTGACCTATTTTAAAGAAGTTGAGGTAAAGAAACTGAGGATGAGAATCTAAAACCAAAAGCAGATATTACTGCTAAACACAGGAGCAATGAGGATTTAGGCACAATTCATGGCACAGCGCCCTGACTGTCCAGTGTAAAAACGTGTTGGTTACACCTACAGATTTTGTTACCCCACGTACAAATTTGAGCATTTTAGCAGAAAAGACAGCTTCAAAAATTGTTACTTTTTAATACAGCATTCCCTTTGCACTCTACCTAGCCGAGATTTGTTTAGTGCACAGCATATGAATAGTCCGTCCATTCAAGGAGACCCTTCGTATGCCCTGAGTTAGTCTGGAGCTGGTCCGTAGGGCAGTATTTAAGTAATTCTTTGCCATTCCTGATCACTGCATTTTATCTTTTTATTAACCTTATCTAATTTCAAATGTTTTGCATTGCTAAGACTTCAGTTAGCCAGGAAGGTGCTTTCAGTGAAAGTGCAGCATGCTGTGGAAACAGCTTGGGTCCTCAGTTACTCACTGAAGTTTAAACTATGGGCAGAGACAGAGAACTTGAACTGCCTGGATTTCCTAGATATCTAATTTTTGCAAGAGTAATCCCCTCTGAAACTGAGGAAAATACATGATCTTCCTGTTTAGTTTGGGTGGGTTTTCCCTCCTTATTAAAGGGGGGATTTCAACAGATTAAAATCTGTTTCCTTCCCAGATACACAAAATACAAAGTAAGTATAAGTCAATAAAAAACACTTTCAAAGAAAGTGTATCTAAAACTTCAAAACAGATATGTTAATTAAATCTTCCTCTCCTCATGTTACTTAATCTAAAACCAGAAAAGAACATAATGTCCATGGTGACTGTAAAGGGTCATGGGAAGACATTTCATTACCAATTGTATTTGGTTGAGAAATCCCAAACCAGGAAACTGTTCTTCTTTGGGTTTCTCTTTTTCATGGAATTGTGACCTTTTGTAGTTCATGTGCGTTCCAAGCATTTGAAATATTCACAAATTCATCAAATGGTTCAAAGCCTTGCTGCTAGTCGTATTTGAATTTCCTGTTTTTGCCTTTCCTTGGATTCCACAGAGTAAAATTAGCAGTAGTTTGCCAATGTTTCATTTCAAAGTGCTGAGAAGCTGCTGTCTGCCAGTTATGCAGTTAAAAACAAGAAGAATTCGTAAGAACATCTTCCAACTTTCAATTACCTTCTTCTGCAAATTTGCATTTAGAACCATCATCTCTGAATATGCAGAAAACAGATTTTTTTGTTTTTAAAGAAAATACCAACCAAAAAATAGGTAAACGGTGGTTGATTAAGATTAAAATTGGACATTAACCACTTTTCACACAAGATAAAATTTCTGGATTTCTCTATTTCAGATCAGAAAGATCCTCCCAATTTTTAGTTTTAAGAAGATGTGTTTCTATTAGTTTCAGCAGAGCAACACCAGTTTATATTAGGTGAAGATCTAGAATTACTCTTACAAACATACTCTTGAAAAATGTTAATCTTGGCATTCTGAAAGAGTTACTAGATTAGTAGCTCTAAAACACAGTTATCAGTTTGCACTCTACAACTGTAGATTTTATTTTGTTCTGGTTTACTGTTGAATTTAACCAGGGTAGAATGTAGAATGGGACCTATTCAAGTGAGTTATTTTCAGCTGTCTTAAACACTGTAGTTTTTCACATCATACTTTGCAGATAGTTTGGATATTTGCTCGGTTTCCAAACCGTTAGAATCTGTTATGTCATTACAGGTATTTTTCTTGAACAGCATTGAAGAATCAATGCCCAGTTACAAGAACTACTACTGTGGTACTTACTCTTGTGAGCAGTTGCACTGATACCAGAAGCATCATTGGAGTTTGGAGTTTTATAGTTGCAACAATTTAAGGTGGATCCAAAAAGAAAGACAGCTTTTAAACGGATGAAATAATATGAAAATGTAGGATAGTCTGAAATCATCTAATCCAGAATATCTATGAGCATATCTAAGTATCTGCACTGTTTCTGTCCAAACTATTCAAGATCAGTTCAGTTCATGTGGTCTAGTCTTCATGGTCAAGGTCTTTTGAATGGTTTAATCCACATTGCCTCTGGCTTCCACTCAAATACTCCCTCCTGGTATTTTCCTCTTGACTCTGAAATTGTAAAATAAACAACCCTGGGGTCATTAGTTCCTCAGTCCCGTCTGGATGAGAATGGATAAACCAGTAGCAATAGACAGTGTGGGTTTCAGCAAGTAGCAGCAAACCGAGGTGGGAAGTGTACAGCTGCAGCTCTCTTCTAACTAGACAGTGGTCAGAGATACTCAAACACTGGAGAACGCAGTAGGCTGTGGAAATTACTATTACAGTGACTTTTAATTTCTTAAGTTTAGTCACATAAAATCCATTTAACTTGTTAGGTGGATTTTTCCCAGCATATCAAAGGAAAAATACCTGCTTACGTGAGTCCATCAGGACACTACCTTTCAGTAACTTAGAAACAGTTTCCTTTCAGTGGTGTTAGTGAGTAAAACTTTCAGTAGAAAGGCTCCTGCTGGCTTGAGCACTAAGTGGTTTCTCCTGTCCTGGATGCAAAACTGTGTCACAGGGTTATCGTTAAGAGAATCAGGAGAGGATATCAGCTTTATTATTTTTAGTACAATTTCTTTCCATTTCTTGATTCCTGCAGAGGGATAACAGCAACTCACTGCCTTAATGTATATGCCTACAAATGCTGCATGTGACTATAAAAGTTTATCATCTATTTATAAAAACTAATGCTTGTTTCTAAGAGTGCCTATTATTGCATATTACAAAGGATGGTTTTACATGTGAGCAGAGAAATATAATCACTTTTCTATTTTAAATCTTCCTGCTTTTAGCTTATCATAGGACAGTCTGCTTTTATTAGGAAACAAAAAAATAACAGAGTCATTTTAAAGAAATCCCCTTCATAGTTTGTCTTTATACAATTCACTGACAATCAGTAGTCTCTGTTTCTCCATGGGCTTCTAAAATCTCTACAGGAAATGTCAACTTTGATAAAACTAAGTTTGGAGTTTCCCCCCACTCTGATACTGAAAAAACATTAATGATTGTAGAGGCAGAGAAGAAGATATGTCAAGATTATGTTAACATCGCCCAGAGCTACCCTCTTTCTCAGCTGGTTCTGGTCTTTGCTGTGGAAAAGTACAAATGCCTCACTGCGCTGGAGACTTCTGAGATGTCCTTTCTTCATTAATAGTATTGTGTTTTAAGCAAATTTGTCTCAAGCGATTTCTGACCAACATACAAATTTTTAAAAGAGGAGATAAAAAAATCTACATTTTGCCCCAAAGTTGACCATTTCATTTCTCTCTCTCCCTAAACAGAAGTTATTTTCTAGGAAAATAACTACTCAAGAATAATTTCCTATATGGACATTCCTACTCTAGAACAAGAGTAATTTTTTCCAACATACTTTAATATCTCTTAAATATTACTGATTTTTCTCCAGAGGAATTATAGCCAAGCCCTTACACTGAGACCAGAGGCTATCCTTTTTGCATAACAGAGAAGAAATAGATAATGTTGTTCTTCAACGCTTTTTCCTGAAGTCCCTAATACCATTGCCTTTATACTGTGACAATTTCCAAATATGATATGTCACTGACCTGGAAACAAGGAACACTGAAGGCTCTTCTGAAGTACCAGTTAATTCCAAGATGATATGCAAGCATGCTGCAAAATACTGACTTGTTTGCCATGGGGAAATGTCTAATGCCTCTTCTCAGACTAATCCAAATTTAACTCCAGTTAGAAAGGAATTGAAGGATTGCCACTTATGGTGTAATGGCTCTGTTCTGGCTCTTAAAAGTAGATTCTACACTGTGACAGTGCATTTGCAGGAGCATTTTAAGCTTGTGATAAAACACAAACAGAAACTGGTTTATGAACTCAATAATAGATGTTTTTGCAAAACAATCAGCAGAACAAACTAAGGATAAGTGCACTCTTCACTGGCCTGAAGTGACAAACTTCAGTTTATGTGTAGAGTGTTTGTGAAGTGTGTGGAACAGCTACAGAAAAATCAAAGGATGGTAAAGTGTGTGAGGCCCAAATCATCTTTTGTTATAAACTTTGCATCCATGCAGAGCCTGTAACATCAGAGGCTGGGGCCTCTGTGTGAAATAGCTTTATAAGAATTGTGATAGTTTATTCATAGCAAAATCCTGAATAGTTTTAAATGACAGTGCAAGGTACAGGGTATCAATAAATTATTGATCTTTAGATTCTGCACTGCATGCCTCATGCCCTGAGCACCTGAACTTCTATCAGCAGGGAAAATAAAAGCACTCAACATTTAGAGGAGTGCTTATGCTAGACAGTGTCAAAGTGGAGAACAAATGTTTGCTAACAGAGTAGTGAACTTAATTTATGCTTTGGTTTGGGAAATAAATGGTATTGTCTTTTTCAGAAACAGTGTCGTCTCCCCCGTCATAGATGTCATAGACTGGAAGACTTTTCAGTACTATCACTCTGTGGGCCTGCATCGAGGTGTTTTTGATTGGAAATTAGATTTTCATTGGGAACCAGTGCCAGAGCATGAAGAGAAGGTACGACAGTCTCCCATCAGCCCTATCAGGTAACAGTCCATCAGACAATGCGCCTCCACTCAGCTCAGCAGCAAACTGTACAGTTTGGGTCATCTTCCAGCTCACAGGAGAGATATGGTTACTTGCATATCCTGAGTTAATATTTTTGAAGGCATAGGTTTTTTGTTTACACTGTTTGTTTTGGCCCTTAGTAATTATTCTAACTAGATTGCAGTCATGCTTTCAACATGACCAATATTTTCCACACATTGACACAACTGGTGTACAGCCTGACCAGACAAGGTGTGGAGGTTTGTAGGGAAAGCAAGAACAAGTCATAAAGAGTTAAAAGAGATGTCTTAATCATGATCTGTTTGTTTCTTTTTTTGGATGTACACGTATTCCACATTTCCCATTGTTCTGAGCCTTATTTGATAATTCAGCTCTTGACTCCCTTCCCCAGGCAAATCCTAGAATTAGACTCCAGTTATTCTTTCTTTTGGTTAGATAATCAATTCATTCAAGCTTATAGGAGCAGTATTTAATCATTTTTAATGCTATCTCTATGGAAACGGTGGGATTTTCACACTTCACATAATTCCTTATCCAACACTCAAGGTGTTCACTTTCAAACTGCTTTCTACACAGGAGTCCTGTGGTAGCTGGTGCAGTGGTGGCCATGGATCGGCATTACTTCCAAAATACCGGAGCTTATGATTCTGACATGACCATGTGGGGAGCAGAAAATCTGGAGCTGTCTATAAGGGTGAGAACCTTAATTAAAACATCAAACTGTGGTAACTCTTGGGCTTTTAAGGAACTTAAATGAAAAGGCAAGAAGATATTTATAAAAGAAATTAAGTGCAAAACTTATCAGGGTATTCAGATTAAAACCTTCTTTGCAGAAATCTATCCCCACGCTCTGCAGTCTGTCAGGACAAAATCATGCAGCTGCTCTGATTTAGGAGCATTATGTCGGGAGAAGGAAGTTTTGTTGGCTATCAGTATCTGCCTGAGGACTGAGTCACTGCTTTTGGCACCCTCTGAAAGCTGCCTCTTCTATTTTGGCATGTAACATGCACCAAAGGGAGAGTACCTTTATTTCTTTGCCAACCTGTAGTTTTAATAACAAATTATTAATATTAAATCCTTTGCATTGATTTTTGCTGAATACAAAGAGTAACTAAGATTAAAAAGCAATGAAAATTGCAGGCATGAAGGGTATGGTCTCTTTAATGTCCCAGACAAGAGAAGGTGTGCTCCCAGGTCCTTCCACTACACTGCACTGTTTGTGCACAGAAAAACATAAAAGCATATAAATAGCCATGCTGGGTCAAATCAGAGGTCTGAATGCCCAGTATGTTCTCTGTGCCTCTGCATCTGTAGGGAACAGTGTATAAAGAAGAATATAATAAGGCTCTTGCTGTTTCCAGCAATGTGCAGCTTAGGATTTCCTGAGGCAGAGTCTAGAGTAAAGGAGCTTCTCCTTTTCAGATAAAGGTAATCTAAATAAGGTAATCTCCTTTTGTGCTTTCACCTGTGTTCCAGACCTGGCTCTGTGGTGGCTCTGTAGAAATTATTCCATGCTCCCGAGTTGGGCATGTCTATCGACATCTCGTTCCCGCTGCTTTTGCCTATGAAGAGGCCATTGTGAGGAACAAAATCCGGATAGCAGAGACCTGGCTGGGCCCATTTAAAGAGAACTTCTACAAGCACGACACAGTGGCTTTTTTAATCAGCAAGGTAAAGACATCTGTAGTCGTTTGTTTCTGAGGGAAGGCATGTGAGTTGAGGTAGGTGAAGAAGGTGGAATAGGGGTGGGGATGTCTGTGTTGAGTCAAACATTCAATGAGCATGGTGCTGGGGATGGACTTTTTATTAAACATTCCAGTGGAAGAGCTGTCAGATCAGGAAGGGAAGAAAGAATATCCTCTCCTACAAGGCAGTGGGCCAACTTGTGAGCAATTTTGAATGAAAGTGTCATTCACCTTCCTGTTCATTTAACAAAGCCATGCTTTTAAGGAGAAAAAGACTCCCTGAAAGCATTTAGGCAGAACACAGGTAGGTGCTGTGCAAAGTTTCCCATACAGTTTTGCTTCTGTATTTCATAGAATCACAGAATCATAGAATGGTTTGGGTTGAAAGGGACCTTAAGGATCATCTAGTTACAACTCCCCTGCCATGGGCAAGGATTCCACCCACTAGATCAGGTTGCTCAGGGCTCCATCCAGCCTGGCCTTGAACACTTTCAGGGATAGGGCATCCACAACTTCTCTGGGTAATCTGTTCCAGTGCCTCACCACCCTCACATTAAAGAATTTCTTCCTAACGTGTAAACTAAACCTACTCTCTTTCAATTTAAAACCATTGCTCCTTTTTATAAGACCTCTTTAGGTACTGGAAGCTGCTCTAAGGTCTCCTCAAAGCCTTCATTTGTATTCAGCTTCATCAAATGATCCCAAATCTGCTCTTTGCTTATAGTAGGAAGGACTTCACTCCCGCTCCCCACCCACTCAGAGGATCAGGGACTTAAAAGAAGTGGGAAGCCTGACTGCCTGCAAAGACTGAGGAAAAGAACTCACTGAGTACCTCAGCCTCCTCCATATCAGTCGCCACGAGTTCACCCTTCTTGCTTATCAGGGAGACACACTCTCCTCGGCCTTTCTTTCTGGTCTATGTACTTAGAGAATCAGTTCTTGTGATTCTTCATGTCCCTTGCCAAGTTTTGTTCCAGCTTTGCCTTGGCTTTCCTAACCCCATCCCTATACATTCAAACCATATCCCTGCACTGTCCCCTGGTCACCTGTCCCTGTGTAGCCGCTTCCACTGTCTGTGCATTTCTTTCTTCCTCTTCAGTTTGAGGAGCAGATCCTTGCTCAGCCATGCTGGTTTCAAGCCTGCCTCGCTCGATTTGGCATACACCGGGATAGAGAGCTCTTGTGCTCTAAGAAAAGTGGCCTTAAAGAGCTGCCAGCTCCAGTCAGCCCCTCTGTCCTTAAGGACAATTTCCCAGGGCATCTCTTTCACCAGCTCCTTAAACAGCTGGAAGTTTGCTCTTGCAAAGTTCAGGGTCTTGACTTTGCTCTTCACCAGGCTGACATTCCTTGAAATCACAAACTCAACAAGGCCATAGTCGCTACAGCCCAGGCTGCCACCAATCCCAGCAGCTCTAATGAGCTCATCCACACTGGTGAGCACCACCAGGTCCAGCAACACTTCACTTCTGTTTGGTTTGTCTAATACCCAGACAGTCCTGCACGCTCAGTCATTGCAGGGCTGGCCATCACCTAAGAAAGCCAGATCCAGCAGGGGCTGCATTACAGTGGGGAGAGGAACAGGGCTGTGTGCCAGCGTCACTTCTCTCTTGTCACCTAGTCTGACTTCCTTACACTCCATGGATAGATCTGCCTCTCCAGTTGGTCTGCTAATCCTACAGTCTGTGACTACTACATTTCCTTTTTTTACTCTATTTTCACATCTTTTTCAAAGCTTCTCTCTCCTTGTCCGTGTTGTAGGTTTGAAATCCACTAGCCACATGTTTGTCAGTTGACTCACAAGGGTTTCAGCCTTGTACCCGAAAGGAGCACACTAGGCCAATCTTTTTAAATGGGCAGTTAGGTCCTTAAATAATTTAAAAATTTCCTGAAGGCTTTTCTTGTCAGCTCAGAAGCAATTTTCTGTACTAAAAACTACAGTCACCAATGATACAGTTTACTAGCTGTAAGCAGCATGACCTTTTGCCTGAGTTTATTCTAGCCAGAATACTTTCAGTACTTCTAAGTATGATGCTCCCTCAAATGATCCATTTTATTATCTCTGTGCCCAACACACCATAACATAAACAGCTCTTTTTCTCTTTTTCTTTCTTTCATAGCCAATATTTTCAGCATGTCAGTGCAGCTGGATGTCATTCAAAAGGCACAAACAAGCAATGACACTATTGCTGCTCAGCTGCAAAGGGCCCTGTGGGGATTTATTGCACTGAGAGAGTGAGCAGAGCAACCTATGGGCCACCACAAAATTCTCTGTGAGCCTTGACTGCTAATACTGCCCACTGCAGAAAACAACCAGTGACCCCTGTTAGGTTCCTTTATAAGCCCTCTCAGTTTATGATCTGAATCACATCTTGCACAGGATATTCATGGTGTGAGCATTAAACAGATGAATAAGGCTCTTCCCAGCTCTCTGCTATTTCAGCCACCATCTCTTTTGCTCCTTTTCTTGTGTGGTTTGTTTATTTAATTTACAAGCACAGTTTCCTTTCAGATTGGTTTACAGGGATAATGATTTTCTTTGTGTTATTTACACCATTTATTCAGCATCAAATGCAGACGGTAACTAGTATGACAAAATGAGATTTACTGCCATTATCTTCTTCAGCCAAAGCAGTCTCATGAGAGACATCTCTTTTTAAGGGAAACATTTTACTTTTCTCCTTCCCTTTTCCAGGAAAACCTCTTAGGGGACAGGGTTGTGTGGTGCTGAATTGCTGAACTTTGTTCTTACGTTTATTGAATCTAAGACTGACACTAAACTATGAGGTTCTCTTTAACATATTGCAACTGTTGAGCATTGCCTGTGCAGTTTACAGGGGCTGGCAAACAGTGCCACATAGCATGACTGATCCCTGCCTTTAGAAGCCCATACTTTGCCCTTGATCTCCAAGGCCCTTAATTTGTCAGCGTTTTCCACATTGCAAAGTCCTTTTTATGGATGCAGAGAAATAGCTGGTCTGAGGAAAAAGTTATTTACAGGCAGTTCTTTGCTTATGTTACCAATCCTAATTTTTGATGTAGAAATCCAGACCAGTCTCCTGGAATCCCATCCCAATGGCATTTTTAAAAAGTAGAAGCATGAAGGGGGGAGATGTATTGCTGGAAAGAAAGAGGAGAAAGACTCTTAAGGCTTGTGAGATGTTTTTAATATTTGGGCACCGAGAGACTTAGAAAACTGTTTTGTGTGGTTTTGAAGCTGAAGGATTAGACACTTAACTACTTAGAGTTTTCAGAACCCTGTTAGCCATCCTCAGTGCTAAATACCCTCAAATATTCACACTGTCGGTTCTTTGCAGTGCAGATGCCTGTAACTGCACCAAGGATTGAAGGCATTTGTCCTTTTTCAGAACAGAGGAAGAGTTGATATTGTGTATGTTTATAATTCGAGAAAACACAGAAATCATAGGAAAGTTTTATGCATTTATAGCTGCAAAACAAATTTGTTTACTAGACTTAGTAACTGTCAGATAATATATTTTGGGCTAAATTCTGTCATCACTTATGCCCTCTGGTCATGAAGGACTGACAATAACTGCATAATCTGGGCTGTTAAAGGCCAGGAAATTGAGTTTTACTCAGAGGGACAAATTCTATACTGAATGACAATCCAATACAATACCACTGAATTTCAGTGCAGCAAGTGTCAAATTTGGTCTTGACTTTTTAATGTAAAAATATGACAAAGGCTGACTTATCTTGCAGTATAATAATCATTTTTAGAGGAAATACTTATTTTCACAATGTATGCTAATTCTGAAATATTTACTTCTCTCACAAAGCCAGACTGTGGCTGTTTTAGCACAAAGTTTGAGAAACGCTATAGCTGGACTTCCTCCTTTGCAAGAGATATTGATAAGAGACATATCAATATCTGTAACACATAGGCTAGAAAAGGTGGTAGAAACAATTCCTATTTTCACTCCTAGCATCTCTAACACAAATACACTAGTAACCTTGTTGCTCTTATGCTTTCTCCCTTTCTCCACAAAGGCAGAGAAGCCAGACTGCAGCGAGCGCCTCCAGCTACAGAAGAGATTGGGCTGTAGAAATTTCCAGTGGTTTGTATCAAATGTGTACCCTGAACTCTCCCAACCTGGAGACACGCCAAGATTCTCTGGCAAGGTAAGAGAAAACATCCTATAAAGAATGATCGGTGTTTTTCATTGTTCAAAGACTCCACTGTCATTTCCGTGTACTCAGGGAGCATAGAGTGAGTGAGAGGCTGTTCCTGCTTTGAAACCTTTATTGTCCAAACAGCCAATGCAAACAAGGGTGGGAGGAGAAAGAAAAGGACAGAGACAAAGGGCTAGCACACATCTCACATAGATGTCGAAACACAGCCAGGAACTGAACCCAGATTGTCTGACTCAGTTCAGTGTCACAGCTCAGAGGATCCTAGGTTTTTAAGCTGCTATTAGTAAAGGAAAAGAATTGTGTTGCCTCATGCAGATGGCAACAGCAACAGCAGCTGAGATATCTCTGTGCTGATCCATGTGCACAAAGAGAAAAAAGCATTTCTTCAGTTCTGCGCTTCTCCCAAGGACAGAAGTGGTAGCAATAGCAGTTCCTTGGCTGACTGTGTACAGGAGGCAATATTCTCAATGTTGTTTGTTGGGTTTTTTAAAAATAACTCATAGTTGATAATTATAATTCATTAAATGTTAATTTATTCCCAGCAGCCTTAACAGAAGGGAGTTTCCCCCAAAAAGGCAACAAGGTCTACTAATTAATTCACAGTCTACTACTATCTGGAGCTGGGTTTTACTGTGTCCTTTTTCTATTTTGTCTGCTCTTTATTTTCCAAGTTTGCTTGAGAAGAGTGCAAGAACTGAGTGTAGATGACAGAAATTGTCACATGTTTCTTTTCTTTTGGAACATCTCGGGTTTTTTCTAACTACAGTGTCCGATTGAAGTGCAATTTTCCATTAGCATAAAAAGTTTGAAAGATTTCTTTTCATTATCATAATAGTTAAAACCAGAAGTGGGTATCTCCAATTTAAACAAAACTCACTGGGTAGCACTGACCTTTGATGAAACTCTGTCTTTTATATCAGGTCAGTTTGCAAGATCAATATTCAAGATCTAGGCTGGAAAAAAGTAGTGCCTGAATTATGAACAAAAACGTATCATAAAGGGATACAATTACAAAAATGTTAGTTGAAGGATATTTTGGTTGTATCCAACTGTGAGTTATTTCAGTATAAATCTTTACTTGCAGCTTTACAATACTGGTGTTGGCTTCTGTGCAGATTACAGACCTGGAAAAGCCACTGCAGAAAGCTCTATCAAACTCTCACCTTGCAGTGACAGTCTCACCCAGGTAATGTATACTTTGAGTATACAGGCATTGTGTCAGATCTAGGGAACCATCCTGAAGACAGTCACTCCAACGTGTAAGTAGCTGGGTTGACGCTCGTGGAAATAACTGATGTGTTCAGAATTAGGCATATGTTAAGGTATTGACGCCCACACTTCTGAAGATGAGTAATTTGAAAAATGGCAGTGTTTCATGTGTCACTGATAGACACACTTTGCTCCAGCAGACATCATTAAGTGCCTATTTGTTTGGTATATTTGGTAGTGTCTGCGGAGCGGAAAGCCTGTGAGTAAAAAATACATAACAGTTCCAGAATAATGGGAATGGGTTTCCCCCATTAGTGACTAAAACTGAAGTTTAGTGTCTACATTGCAGTGTAAAGCAGGAGGAAAATTCATGTAGACTCCCAAACTGAAATTAGTCTAGAAAGTTCATGCTTTAAAAGAAGCCAAACCAATGTAGACTGACCGCAGATATTTATTCCAAGTCCCAGGCAAGTTTTCCTGCTCACACTGAGCTCAGGGCGAGCTGCAGGCACATTTCTAACTGCATTGTGTGAGGACACTGCCAGAAACACCCTTCTATTCAAATATTTATTAAACTAGAAAATTTTATTACAGGAGGGGTTTACTTTATACATAATTGCAGTTCACAAGGCCTTTTCTTAGGTAAATAGTTATGCCAGTATTAGCTAGCAGGGGAAATTGCTTTGAAGGGTCAAGGTTCTTGGGTCTCTGTCATTCATGTTTGGGTTGCACCTTAACAAACATGTACAGGAAATTGCTTTTTGGAATTAGCATTTAGAAATTAATTGGGATGTCTGTCCATCATTGTTCAAACAAACCCTCCCTCTTCCAGCACTTTGAATATAACAGCATGAAGGAAATCCGGCTTGGTTCTGCCCCGCTGTTTTGCTTTGATGTCAGACACGGGAAGGTTATCCCTCAAAACTGTACAAAGGAGACAGACAACAGCCACCAGCACTGGGATGTCCAGGAGGTCAGTAGTGTCTCTGCTGTGAGGGAAAGGCAGCTGATGGTGACTGTGGGATCACTGGGTGATTCATGTGGGGAAGGGATGAGGTGGATCACTGGCATTCATGTGGGGAAGGGATGAGGTATTTGAAGGGCAAGTTTCACTTCTGTACCATTTTCAGCCAGAAAACTTAGGATGCCTCTTGCCCATTTACACTATATGAAATACATTTCGTTTAGAAATACAAAGTACAGAGATCCTAACTTTATTCCTATGTCCTTGTTTTCACTGTTTGTCTTATAGGATAGAATCAGAATCAGTGGTTGTGAAAATAAGAGCAGGGCAAATCTTTGCTGACTTCTTTTGGATAGAGAAAGGGTCTGGGAGTCCTGAACCCTCCCAAATGAGAGCCCTTTGTGAGGAGCTCTTAGTGGGAAACATTAAATTTCCTCCTGTACGTAAGAGAAGAGCAATATCAGAGGAATTCAGTATTATTCAGTGGACTTCACCCAGCAGGAACTCCTCTACAGGACTGAATAACCTCATGCTCTGGGACAGCCGGAAAACAGAAGTTACTGTAGTTGTTGGGATGCAGAAAGCCTCTGGGACAGTTCCTGCTGTAATTTGGTTTGATTCCTAAGGGAAGCACTGTGAAATTTTGTGGCCGGTAGTAGTGAGGCTGATGCTGATGACAATCTGTAGCCACAGGAAACAAATAGTGGTGGAAAAGAATTCTGCACCTACCACTCCTGTCAGCTTCAAAAGGAACTATGAATATCTACCATGCTCTGAGCACAAA
Source organism: Pipra filicauda (assembly GCF_003945595.2). Classification (NCBI taxonomy): domain Eukaryota; kingdom Metazoa; phylum Chordata; class Aves; order Passeriformes; family Pipridae; genus Pipra; species Pipra filicauda. The sequence goes on along the minus strand of NW_024105031.1, from coordinate 3,015,686 downwards.
GTTAAACCTACTCATTGTGTTTGGAGTAATACTTAAAAATGTTTGAACAACAAGTCCTTACTGGTGATCTGCTGTATATAAAAATTTTCTAGCTTTTACTGGAAATCCTTTATTTTTATTTTGTTCTTTCTTTCCCTTCTTCTCTCACCTTGTAGAATGGAATGATTGTCCACGTCCTTTCTAGCAAATGCATGGAGGCAGCAAAGAGTGAAGATGAGATGGACTTGTTTTTGTCTGTGTGTAACAAGAACGCAAATCAGGTGTGGCAATTTGAACGTTCCCATGGGCTACATCAGAGATGACTGACAAGTCTCTGTGGAGGTCAAGTCTCCAAAATTTAACATTACTTCTGCTTGGGATTTAAGATGCATTTCCTGCATGGACAAGAAAGATGTTTGTGTTTGCTGTAGCATGCAGGGAAGTTAGGAAGGTCTCTTATCTAAAAGCCTGGCTCCTGATTTATTCAGCTCTAGCTAAAATTTCTATTTATTCTGAGAAGCGGGGAATAAAGAGACTGAGAACCAATAGATTCTCAACTCTGCTATTGCAGAAGACAGTTAAGTTTGCCCTTTGAAACAACATGGAAAACTGGCTTCCAGACAGCCTGTCTTCAGCATATTCTGTGACTTCGGAGGATACAGGAAAATTAATGTTTGTGAGACTTTTGAAACTGTAAGAGGAAGCCAGCCAAACCAGGATAAGAGTTTAGCCTTGTTTAACAGTGCACTCGACTCATATAAAAAAAAAGTAAGTTTTATATGTATAAAAGTAGTAGATGTTTCCACATGTAATAGCAAAAACTTTGTTTTCCAACTAGCCTGAGTCAAATTTCTACCCTCTATGAGATTACACAGAGCATAAAGTAGCACTTAATTAGGCACTAATTGACTTGGAATACTAACAGTCCTCAGCGTTTGGCACACCCTTCCTTAAATCCTTAGTCCACAATCTATTTTGGATGGGAGAATGAGACTGAAAAAACAACTTTTTGTTTTGTTTTAATGACATTTAGGAATAACTCCTGAGGAAACTTTTGTGGTAGAAAGAAGGGTAACAGCTTAGCTTCTCTGCTTATTTGCAGAGAATTATAAGCAGAATTGGTGGCATCCATTTGCTCTTGTAAAGCCATGGGCTGAGTTTATTATTATTATTATTACAGTAACAGAAGTGCTGGCTGAAAACAGCAAGTGAAGGGAAACAACAGTTTTCAACAGTGGCTGCCCAGGAAGAAAATACTGGTGCTTGCTTCCATTTGCTTGCAGCCTCAGTTAAGTCTTTCACTCTGTGAGTTTTAGCCAAGAACGAACTGTAGATTCTTGCTGTCATGGCTCTCCAGGCTGGTCCTCAAAAGACCAAATTTCCTAGAGAAACTTCTTCTGTAGAGCCTGCATTGCTGCTGACCTGCTGTCTTTCAAAGGGGTGAACGAGAGTTGAGGTTAGGTAGCAAGAATGGTCTCACACAGCATGCAGTAGCCAAGCAGACTTCTCCTTTAGTATTTTGTTAGGGTACTTTCAATTTTGGAGTTAAAATCAATAATGATGACACTTCCCAAGAGCCAGCTAAGACAGAAGAACAAAGATTTGGGAGTCTTCGCACATCAGCATCACACCCAATTTATAGTATAAATCAGTCATGATCCTATGGATTTATTAAAGGGGGGGCATCATTAAGGAAATTTAGTTAGGTTTTGAGATGTTTTTCAAGAGAAAAAATTGTGGGTTTTTTTTTTTTTTTTAATGTACAGCACATTGTTTAGAGAAAGGAAGGAATAACAGAATATTCTGCTCAGAGCCTTCCAGTCATCTGCTTTTGGTAAATCATAATAAACTGATATTGAGCATATAAAATTGGTCACAACAGAAGACACAAAAATCATGTTTGCAGTGTTGTCCAAAATTTTTCCCAGTGTCTAGTTCCCTGTCTACTTCAAGTGCTACAGATTCCATACTATATTCAGGCATCACTTCAATCATCCTGATTATTACTCCTGCTTTCTTTGATAGCATCAGAATCTAATACTATTTCTGCAGTGTTGCTTAAAATTTCCTGTGACATTCTTAAAATGCTTCAACTTTCATCTGAGAAGATGGTAGCAACCTCTTCCAGAGCACCAAGTGATCCCTGACCATTGCCCAAATTTAGGGTGAGAAAAGAGAATTTTTTAAATTGCATAAAAGCTGAGTAAAATGCTGTTTTATTGACACATGATTCCTTTATTTAAAATTATAAGTATTCCAGATTTTAAATTATGTATTATTTATTTTATTTTGGACACTACACTAGGAATATCATTCCTTCAGCATTTGGGTTAATATTAAAAAAATGTGTATATAAATATGGTAATTGAACAGAAGTGGGATGTATCGCAAAGAAGAATGAAAAGATTTTTGGTTTAGAAAGGAGATGTTTGGAATTAAATTTCAGAGACATGGACATCTTCATCTTATGTTACTTTTTAACATAATGATAAAAATGTAGAAAGTAAGGTTTGCTGTAGATATACATACAATAGAAAAATACATTACCTGATACCTCTTCCAACAATAAAATGAAAATATATGGTTCAGTACCATTTAGAAAATAATTGTTAAAATACTTCTTTTGTTTAGTAATAGAGTGAATGTGTGTTCGATTTCCAAGCAAACTGAACTCCAGAGCACAGGCCAGAAGGGAGCTACAAGGTGGTCTAAGAGGTCTCTGCACAGAGACATCCAGGGTACACAGATTGTGTACCATGTCATGGAGCACACTTCCCTCTAATATAAACACAGCTTATTATTACACACAAAAAAAGCCCCAAAGGGAAAGCATTTATCCCTGTTTTTCCTAGATTCCTTCCTGTATACCTTTTAAATGCATTGGTTGGTTGTACCAATACTATTTCCTTATTGTGGTCATTTACACCCTGCCCCTGTGGTTGGATCCATCTGCTGAAACCTTCTCCTCATGGGAGTGGGCTCAACAAAGAGTCTCTGCTAAGGGTGCTGGTGTGTTTTCCTCATTTTTGCCCATCTTTCATGCAATAGTGATGCCTTCAGCATCACAAAACATGCTTTCAGCTCTGTATTTAGACAGGGTCAACATTCCAGGTTCTGTTAATTCCCACTGACAGGAGAGAAACATAAGAACAGAATGTTTCATGCAAGAACGAAGCAGTTTAAACTTTGAAGGCCTCCAAAGTATAGCCTTGGGCAAGAACAAAGGAATTCCATCAAAACACAAATAAACATCTTATAGTCTAACTCCACCTGTTTCCTTGAATTTGGCAATCCAGGCATAATGAATGCTTTGAGCCAAACCCACCCGTGAAGCTGAGCTAAAGGGTCAGATTCAAGAACAGGTCACCTTTTGGTTGACAACACTTTAACTAAAACAGCCTGGTTTATTCCTCTCCCAGCTAATGACAAATGGAAGAAAATAAAGACTTGAAGTATTATTAAACGTACTTTTAAACCAAGACCCAGTCGATGCAGTCAGTGCTGGCTGATGGTTGGGGTTTGTCCTGGTAGGTGAGGTGGGTGCCATCACTGACACAGAGAAACACAATGGTAGCATTTCTCTCTCTATGTTAACCTGAAGTTTAAACGGGGAAGGAAGGTTAGAGCAACGTTCATGATAAATCCTGCAGCACAGAAATGTTCAGGGTATCTCTCAGTCCACATGTAAGTGCCTCCAGGTCCTCCCTTAGAGACGCTGGTTGAGCGTGATACTGTCTGCTGATTAAAACCCAATAGCTTCCATTACAGATTTCCTCAGGAAGGAATGGAGCTATGCTCAGGCACCTGAGACAAGAACAGTAACAGCCTAGGTTTCCATAACAGCTGGAAGGTGACACATGAGAGAGAGCTTTCAGATTCTGACTTTTTATCTCATTTTATCTCCATCAGTTTGATTCAAATTGCAAACGTATTGGAAGAGAGTAAAAAAAGGAGTGTTTTGCAAACATTGGTCACATGTTTTTAAGCTTGTGTTTTTAAGCTATGCAAACTGCACGTCGGCCCTGAATAAAGTATATCAGTGCACAGTTAAATGTATTTTAATTTTCTTCATTGTGTGATGATTTGTTAATGTCTCATTTTCTTCATGCTGTAGCACAGCTGGTCTGCATAGAACCCAGTCGGAAAGCCTCCAGTGGCAATATTCTCATTTAGCCATCACCTAACAGTCTTACAGAAATGTAGAGTAGGACTCTGCCTCCACTGACATCTTATAGGGGGCTTGATTTTGTAGACCTTTGCCATAATTTCTATTGGTTTCAGTGGAAAGGTCTGAATAGGGACTACAGAAGTAGAATTCCTGGAAAGGAGAGTCTCTGGAAAGCGTGATCTCTGGCACACACTTCAGGCAGCTCACAGCTGCTTATTGCTCCCACATTTATTAATCTCTCAGTCTTACAGACTGACAACAAATAATCTAATAATGTCATTTGTATTGTTACAGGCATAAATGAGCTTTAGAGGATTACATCCTTTAGTATTATATTTTTCACTGTATTTTTTCTTAACTTAATATGCTACTAGGTGAAAAATGGTGTTTTTTTACAGTCTCTTTTTCATCATTTAATGTAATAATTACATAAAAAATTTAATCTCAGCGCTGAAAGAAAATCAGCTGTTACTTTGACTATCAGGAGTTCATCTCTCAAGATTGAAAGCATCAGATATTTACACCTGAGTACAAGCCACTGGGAGGCTATTTCTGTCAATCCCTCTTTATACATACAGTTTGGGATCACTCTTTATACATACAGTTTGGGATTACTGAACGAACCAAAAGCGATCAAAAGCTGTAGTCAAACCAAAATGTTTAATGCAAACCAGTCCTACAGAGACAACAGGTCATTGCATTCTGTCATCTTCTCTTTCTTTCCCTCTTATTAGCACACACTTTGCCCGCTTAGAATTCAAGAGCCAAGCAGTGAACAGAGTTTCATAATCAGAGTATTTCAAGCAGGTAGATGCATAAAATTCATCATGTCAATTAAAAAATAAGCCTTGCAGTAAATTTCTCATCAGACAAGTTGTCCATCTAAACCCCTGCCTTTCTATTGTCTTATCTAGTTCGTGTATGTGTCATACCCATTGAAAACTCATCATCTGTGCTGCCAGGATCTGCCTTCACTTACCAATCAGTCACCAAACCATATAGCTTAAGTCTGATTGAGCATCCATGCTTCCTGAGCTCATGCAGTTCAGCTGATGGATCACCAGCTGCCCTAGCAAGCTCCCAGACAGAGGCAAGAGCAGCTTCTTCAGGGCAGTGTGCTGTTGATCCCTTTATTTGCAGAAGCAAAGGGAACGTTAATTTCCTAGAGTAACAAATTGTGGTCAGTCTGTGGTGTCTGCGTAAATATGCACACGTACAAGCCCAGGAACAGAGCCTAGTGCTGATGTTAAGGAAGTAACTTCTAGTTTTACATAAACAATGAACGGTTTCAGCTCCAGCTGCTGCTTCTGAGTGTAGCCCATGACAGAACTCTTAGGATTCTCTAGTGCCAAGAACAACTCTTAAATCAGCAATGAGAGGCAAGGGTGAAACAAAATAGGTCTTGACACTGGAAAATATCTTGATAAGCAAAATAAGAACCACAAGACTATAATTTGCTAATTACAAGAAGATGTCTGTCTTTTCTCAAAAATACACAATTTCGTACAGTTTCATTCAAGATGACGCATAACACGATGCTCAGGCTTGGCAGATAGTGGTGATTCCATTTTGTGGAATTACCAAGGTTTCCAAGTTTGGTTTCAGTGTGGAACAAGACCCACCATTTCCTTTGCTCTCTGAAATAGAGCTGGAATGTCACACAGGCAGTGATCAGAGAGGTTCCCAGGCCAGGCTGCTCACAACAAGGTGCTGGGCTCTGCTTCCTTGTGACCCATCATAAGAAAGAACCTTTTCCTCTGGGATGTCTTGCTTTCAACAAGCTGGAAAATTTCAATAAAAAGTTGTTTTGCTGGAATTTGCTTTGACAGCTCTAGCGAACGTGTTTATAACAATTACAAACTAGCAAAGACTGTTAACTGAGCAGAATGAGGAAAATCAATATTAGAGGGAAAGAATAAAGTGGCAAATGGGAAAGGCTGAATTTAATTTCAATTCCCAATTGCGTTTTACAGCACTGTAGAACAACCCAACAACCCAATAACAATAGCCTTAGTTTTATGCTGCAAGTACTGGTTCATAATGATATGCCAGGCAGGAAATGGTTTTCTCTAAATAATCATGCATTCGGGCCATTTGCTCTCTCTTTGCTCTACTTGGCACCTGGGGTGATTTTCATCTCTTCTGATCTACAAAAGCAATCTCTGGAGGGCAAAGGACAAAGCAGAAGGCTGGGGAAAAGGGCCCAGGACTGAGCCCTCGAAGATGTTTCGGCTGGAGGCAGCGGTCCTGCTGTTTAATATCTTGGCATTTGATTCACTCGGGGTGCCCCCCAGCATTTCACTGGTCAGGAAGATCCAGGCACCCTCAGAGGCTTCTTCCACACCTCAGCCCTCCCTGCCCTACCTTGGGTGGCCGGACAAATCACCTGAGCACGCCCAAGCGTAAGGGAAGCCTACCTCCCAGTCCTCCGGGAAGTGGCAGGAACACGTGAAAAACACTCTGGATGGGAAGCAGGGATCACCTTTTGGGTCGAACTCAGATGGTGTAGCTGGGACAAGTGGCCACGTCCTCCCCGCATTCCAGGTTCTCCTGCAAGAGCCCCGGGAAAGCGGCCACAGAAGGGCCGCTCCCGCCCCGCCTCCCGGCCCCGCCCGGCCGGGCCTCACCCGCCTGATGAGGATTCGGACCTCGCAGGGGCAGGGACAGCTGTAGGTCCCGGTCTCTTCCTCGTACGCGAAGTCCTCGATCTCCACCTCGTCGTGGAACACCGACAAAGAGGCGGGAAGCGGCGGGAGCCGGCACGGGGGGAAGGGCAGCGGCGGCTCCTGCCGGGACGCGGGGTGGGGAGGACGGAGCTCTCCTCCCGGGGCGCGGCGGGGCCGGTGGGGACTCGCGGGATGTGAGAGAGGGATCGGGGGGATTCAGATCGGGAGGATTCAGATCGGGATCAGGGTGAGGAAGGTCAGGGTAGGCGGTCAGAACGATCCATTGATTCCGAGTGAGGAGAGGAAGGAGCCACGGAAAAGTCAAAAAAGTAGCGCTCGTTTCTCTGTGTGGAGCAAAGGAAGGAAGCGGGTATTTGGAGTGGCTATTCTGTACCAGCTAGGGTAAGAAGGGAATAAAGGGAGAACATCCCACCTGACAGGAGCTTGGCAGACTGAAGCAGTGCACTCCATGGAGGGCAGGGAGTTGCCAAAGAGCTGGTTGGGTGGAGAAAGTCACAGGGGTGACAGATGGGGCAGAAGCTGTTCACATTGTGTAAAGGTGTGATTCACACCTGTCCGTGGTAGAGGAGAACCAGGGCTCATTAAAAGACATTTTGGAATTTATTAGTTCCAGAGTAAAAATGACAACTGACTTTATTCTCATCTTCGTGATTGGAAAGTGACTGATGACAATGTAAATGGAACAAGGATCTTGAACTACTGTTCAAGAGTCATTTCTTATTTATGATAGAGTCTCAGTCTTAAAGTAGTCTGTATGAATAGGATCTTTCAGCTGTGACTATAAAATTAGGCTGCCATTTATTTTGTTTTCAGTATTATGTGTTGATACTGAACTTTGGGTTGGTTGGTTTTTTACATTTTCATTTGTAGAACTGAGCATATTTGCTTCCTAAAGTGGTAACAGTGAAAAGGAGGAGCATGAGGATGGCTCATTTAAATGACTGTCCACCTCAGCAGCAGAATTAAACCAAGTATGTAAAATAAACAGTCCAGAATCCCTGACTGGAACTAAAAGTTGTGCCACTTCTTTGACCAGCAGGTGTTGCTGCATTTATTAGCAATTGCAGAAAGGGTTTTGAAAGTTGTGAGTTGATTAAAAAAAATCTTTATTCTCAGTCCTAGGCCTCTGAAGCAAAGTGTCAGACTTTATGTGGTTCATTTGGATGTTGTGGTGATTTAATTAAAGTCACAGCCATTGGCATAAACGGCTTACATAAGAGTGTCCACTTTTAAACATCCTTCATGTTTACATTGAATTAGTTAATGTGATAGAGTGAAAAGCATGAAAACATGAATCAAAAATCAAGAAGCCTTAAAAAAAAGATGTATATGGATATGCTGTCTGAAAGACTCCAAATCCTAAACTGACCTCATGAGTTTGAGAAACTCAATGTTTTTCAATCACTCTGGCTTTACATACAGCATGCCAAGGTAGAGGAATGTGACTTCTAATCTTTTGGGTCCAAATCTGATGCCGTTCCTCCAGTCTGTCTAGCACTAACCCATGTTGTCACCCAGCCCACTGGGGGTTCTGCTGACCTGACACTCAGGTCCACCTTGTGTGACTGTTCTAGTGCCAAATAAGTGGTTATGTTGTGTCTCTGTTTTTAGGAACTCTAGAAGCAGAAAAAAAAAAGAGATTTGTCGAGAAGGTCATCTTAGAAAGCTCTTAACAGGAAAGCAAGACATGAAATACCAGTATGGGCATGAACTCCAGCAAGTAAGGAATGAATGCCAAAATGCCATTTCTTTAATTAATATTCTGGATTTTCTCCAGGAAGAGTTATCTCATCTCCTTCCTCTTTACATACAGCATATTGCAAAAAGAATAAACTGAAATGGACCACTCAATATGTGGAGGGAATTATGCTGTTGTGCTAACCAAAGAGAATTATGGTACACTGATTTAAAAAATAAGCTCCACTTTTTTTCTTCCAGCACCTCAAAAAACATTCTGCTATTCTTCTGAACACAAGTTATCCAAATCTAGGACTGCTACTGCCTTAACTCAGTGAAAGACTATAGTCTGCCAGGAAAATACCCAAGACATAAAATGCATTTATAGCTACTGGTGATTGTTATTTTATGCCTGTCAGTAATCTTTTTAGCAAAAAGCTATCCTCAGTTATTGATATTTCATTATGGGGTTTCAAGGTGACTCTGTAGATGACAGGTATAGATAGCCCCTAATTTTCTGCTTCCCAGTAGGAATACCAATGAACATTGGAAATGTATTGCAGATCATGGAATGCTGTCCCTCTAGATAATTCCCATTTTGACCCTTGACAACAAAAAACTGTTGTTTTTTGTCTACACCCATCAGCCAGATCATTCCAGCTGTGCCAGTACCATTAAAACGCCCCACCCCTTGTGGATCTAGTTCTGCCAGGCTGGCAATTTCTCCCTCTGAACTGAGGGAATATTAAGCTGCAAAAAGGGCAAGAGTAATTTATACCTACTCCTTTACTAGGTCTCATCAGTGTAATTCTATTATTAAAAATGTTTAAAACATTCCTGCAAAATAAATAGTAAAGTGAATAAAACCCCTACACGAGGACAAAGTCTACATCCAGCAAGAATGTATCCTTTTTTTTTCTTGTTTTTGGCAATGGAAAGACAGTCCTAATGGAGAACACAGGAGAGCAAATAACAGCAGAATGGACAAGATGGAGGAAGTAATTTCTCAGACAGTGAGAATGTGCAGGTGGTCATTTGTTCTACTGAGACTAAGGTTACTCTTTTGTGGCTGGACATGTCAGAATTATGCACGAATCTATAACTGAGGTTTCATCGTTGCCCTATTTAAGAGGCTCATCTCAGTTTTCTGGTTGCTTTCTGCTGGACTGGTTATAATGAAAAAATGATGGAATTTCTAGGAGCAAAGTAACTGTATTTTGGAATTGTCATTTCTTGGCAGTCATAAGCAATGAATTACAATAAGCTACATCGGGGGCGAAATGCCGGAAAGAGTCTGCTCAGTAAAGATCTGGAAAGTGCAAAAATGAGCAAAAATAAACAGTATTTCACATTGATAAAACACATTTGACAGGCTTAAAATACAATGGTCAGCTCAGCAAGAAAGTTGAAATTAAAACTGAGTAGTTTCAGATTTTCTGAAAAGGATGTTTCTTAACAGTCTGTGTGTCTCCAGTCGTGGATGTAGCTCTTCAAATCTCACTAAGGCGTTTTGCTCCCAAGTTAGTGTTGAATTGCTGGTCAGGAGCACCATCTGTAACACAGTAGGGGTGTGTCCGGGTGCATCCAACCATGGGGACAACAACCTGACCTCATGCAGCAAGTTATGGGAACAGAGGCTGGTTCTAATCAGGTATCTTACCTCTGGAAGGTATTGTTATAGAGATTGTGCAGCTGCTGAATAAAGTAAGTGAATAGAAAGGATCCAACAGTAATGTTGGATAAATTTGACTCATTACTCACTGAATGAACATCCCCTGAAACATTAAGTTTTGGAGGAACCAAAACTACTCAGAAGTTGGTGTCAAGTGCCAGCCTGTGTGGTGGCATTGTGCAGGGTGAGAAATACTGTGAGACTTCATACTGACTTCTTCAGAGTGAAATGAATCATTCCATAAATGCCGAAATGCTTCAATTGACACTCTGGGACCAAACTGATTTTTATGAATTTAAAATTGCTTCCCCTATTTTTCAGTTCAGAAATAGATAAAAAATAAACAAAAGCCATATCTGACCAAGAGCAGTCACAGAATGTGTGTTGGGGCATTTCAGTTATGGCTCTGGAGAGGACAATGTCACACTCAGAAATCAGGGGTTTTTCCTGTGGGTCTGCCTCACCTTGAGCCTTAACAGCCTCAGATGTGAACGACACCAAAATGCACCTGCTCAGTTTGGTTTTTTGGCTGACATAGTGAAGCAGCAATCAGACTGAGGCTGAAACATTTATGAGAGAGAGTCATGAAGGGCAGAAAACCCAGATATGTATTATTTACTGGACATGTCCTTTATTCCCTGTTCATGGGTAATTCATTCAAATTCTGCCCTTCTGTTGGGTGAAGTAGATATGAAGTAACATCCTCGAAGCAACCTGTGTTACTCCAGATTTACGTGGTTGTGCTGGATGGCAGGTTCCGCCTTGGAGCATTTTATGTTAGCCATGTCTCACAGAGTGCTCTGTGCCTAGGGCTCAGAATATTCCCAGCCAGTTTAATCTTCACAAGCTGCCCTTGCAAGGCAAGCTGCAAATGTGTTTACAGATCTAGCACAATAATTTCTTACCCTCGAGTTGATTAACCTGTCAGAAATGACTCTTGTTTCTTCAGACCTCTGCTTTTGCAGGTGTTCCTGGTATAAAGTGCCTCAACAGTACAATAATGAACTAGACAAAATGTGCAGACGCTTTATTTGGCATGGAAAGAACCCAAGGACACAGCCCTACTACGGTTGCAAAAATAAAAAACGAGTGTGGGGAACTTGGCTTTCCTCAGTGGAAACTCAACATTTGGGTGGCCTCACTGCAGCCTGTGTGGGGCTGGCAGTCACTGTCTCTGAATGAAGAGGCTGACTTAACCTGGATCTCTATCAAATCCTCCCTCCGTGAGACCGTGCATTTGGCAGAGGTACTGACAGAAATTCTCCGGCTGAGAAAGCGCAATCAAATCCTGTTAGGCTTAATATCTTGAGAAGGGAGTCTATTAGTTTAAAATACTGGGAAAGTTTGACTGTGGTTGTTTGGCATTTTCTCTGGTTGCTGATTTATTTGAATTCTCCTTCAGTTATAAAAACCCCAGATCTGAAAAAAGGATCAAGGAAAACAAACGAAATAAAAGATTTGCAAGGATCAGAGTGTTTTGTAGGGGCCAGATTAAATTCTTCCAGTGTGTGCCTTCTGTACATCACCCCTCACTTGTGCATGCACAGGAGATAACCACGCAACCCTAACTGCTAGGCTACTTGCTACATTTACCGAGAGAGCAATAAATTCTGAGGTTAGTGCCTGAAAAAATAGTTGGAGTAGGAGGAAAATCCTTCCTCTCATAAGCAGGAGGAGGTGGGCCCTGAATCAGTGCATCCCCCCAGCTGCCCCACTACCATGGGTTCAGTGCGAAATCCACTACAGGAGAAATCCACATAGGAAAGGCTTAGGTACCAGCCCTCTCTGCTGCTCCCCCTTGCTTCCACAGCAAAATTCTGTCTCTAGATTGCTCAGCAGCTTGCGGCGGAGGTGTCGGGGCCACAGAAGCATATTCTGATGCCCAAGGCAGGCTGCCAGCTTGGTGTGTCATCACCAGCTCTCCCCAGGCCTTATGTCAAGGGATATTAAAAATACAACCTCGGTCCCAGTTCAAAGCAATGCTTGAACTTCATGACCTGTCCCTGGCAGGGAGCACGTTTCACTGCTTGCCACGTCCTTTTCATAGTCTTACAAGGGATAGGACTTCTAACTGCCCCACTGTGCACCATCCTGGGGTTTGGGAATTTTGATGTTTGTCTCATGAAGAAACACCTGACTCCACAGCTTTTACTTGCCCAAGGAAAGCTCATAGGCTCAGACCTCAAGCTGTTTGTGAAGCCTGTCAAAACCCATTTGTCTAGATTGCAGCAGCAAATATCACAGTTAAGGCTAAAAGGCACTTCTATGCCAAGCTCATTCTAGGTCACTAACTTCCTAAGGGTATTCTTCCAAGAAATAGCTTTATCTTGAGTAGTTCTGCAAGAGGAGAGAGACTGTGAGTTATAGTTAACCCCTTCTTCACAAGGAAAAGCAAGAATTCTTCAGTCTATCACATTTATCACTCATTATTTATTCAGGCTAAGACTTCCCCCCCAGGGCTAATATTAGAAAATAAATTTATAAGTAAATAGTAGATTTGCATGAAATAAAATATTCTTTGCTCTTTCAAAAAGGACACTATTGTATTTGTGCATCTTGGGCAGTATCCCTGCTTCTTTTAGAAAAGTAAATATAATTATTCTTAGAAAAGTAAATATATTGTATTCAAAATTAAAAGAAATCCCACATTGAAACAGTCCACCAACTCCAATAAAAGGCTTCACTGCCTGGAAAAGTCAGATACCTATCAGGAAAGCCACTGTAGCAAAGACAAGGAAATACAAGAGGCACACAGATGCGGCTTTGAAGAAAGAGATGAAGCCATGTAAAAAGTGCAATATGGCTAATTAAAACTAACATGGAAGGGAAGTAACAAATTACAAAACTAAACAAATAAAGCCAGCTAAATAATGAAAGGAGTGGAGATAAACCAGTCTGGGACAGTCCTACCAAAATGCATGGAGTTTGCACACCTTCATCAGCTGCTGTTAGAAGGCTGTGGTAGAACGACTACTGGGAGGGACTAGAAGAAAAACTACCTGAGCCAATGGTCACCTTGTCTTCTAAAAGCCATCTGGGTCATGAGCAAGAGACAGGAGGTGAAAGACATGGTTATTCCGAGGCTTAGATTCTAAAAAGTTATTCCCTTAATTAAACAAAAGTTTTAAGATAATGTCAGCCTAGTGCTCAGCAAGTGTCAGAAAAACACATCATGTTAAGAATTTTTGCAAAATGGAGAGCAGGATAGAGAACAAATATCTCTATGCCAATGTGTGCGATGCACCTGTGTCTAGAATTGTGCACAGTTCTTATCTCCCTCTCAAAAATGGTGTAGGAAAGCTGGGCAAGGTTCAGAGAGGGCAACAGTGACAATTGCAGGTATGGAACAGCTCCTGTGTGGAACGTGCCTGACTAGACAAGGACTTTTAGAGGCTGGAAGAGAAAAAAAGTAAGAAAAAAAAATCTTAACAGTCATCAGTAGGCTAGAGGTGAGAGCACAAAACTGTCTTTTCCTATATAAAAAGCGTCTTCAAAAGAACTACAGGGCAATGGGTCCAAAACAAACAAAAAGAGATATGTCTCTTCACAAAGCACGCTTAACTCAGGTAATTCCTTTCCAGGGGATGCAGTGGATTTTGAGATGTGGATTCAAAAAGTGATTAGACAAATTCATGGAAATATCTATTTATTTATGCTATTAAATACAAATGCATCAGTCTCAAGAAGTCCACAACTTTCAAATTGTGTGGGAGGGTGTACTAAGGAAGTGCCCCCAAATGCTTGGCCTGGTCATCATTAGACTTTTCATTAGCTTCTGGGCAGTGCTGGGGATGGGATGGGACCAAGGAGACCCTTGGTCTACCCTGGGACAGCCAGTTCTGCTCTGACGCACTTACCTGTTTTGCTGCCACAGTTCAGCTCGGCCTCCAGGACAGAAGCTTCTGCTACTGGCTCTGAAATGGTCCTCTGACAAGTGGTTTGTCTGTATCACTGCCTCTGGACTGTTTACATACCTAAATTCAAAGTCTGGTTCTACTTAAGGGATGTACGCCAGAATCCATCAGTGTGGGAACACCTGTGCAGTGCACTGGGGGTCACAGAAGCCTCTGCATAATATAGGAAGCCAAATATGTTCTACCAAAATGAGAGAAAAGGTAGGATAATGTAGGGTTCATATTTTATCTACTCTTTTCTGTATTTAATTAAAAGAAATATTAATCTTAAAATCTGTCACAAGCTATAACATCAGTTCTAGTCTCTGTTATAGAGTGATAAAAATGATAAATTTGTGCTGCAGTCTCACTATTGCCTAAAAATAAATACCTTAAGATGGTATTGCATTGCATAGGTACACAATTTTCATGGAAACAAACAGCAACAGGGCTATGATCGAACATGCAGAAATAAAAACTGTTAAGCAGGTATCTCTTTCAATGTATTTGAAAAAAAACAAACAAAAAACAAAACACAAGCCCTCCCTTGAAAAATGTAATTTTTTCCTATGGAGTGTGAAATAGTCATTCTTCCTAAGATTATACCAGAAATTCATCTTTTGTGTAAATACCACAGGACTACCTACAAAAACATCATGCTCAGAAACATTGCAGCTATTTAGTGTTCTGGTGGATGGGAATCTTTTACTTGAAGTAATGAATGTGTCAAAAAGTTGTCCTCCAACTTGTCCAGAAGGACAACTGAGACCAAGGTAAAACCATTTGCCATGGAGCACAAAGGTCCTGAAGAGGGCACTGAAGAAGTGACTTAAAGAATCAGCGTATTGCCAGCTCCTGTTGATTTTACCTTGAGTCTTGTGATAATTGGATCTTTCCCTAATGCAACAGCTTCAGCATTCAAACAACAAGATAAGGACCTTGGTTTTGACTTAAAAATAAAAGATGACGACCCCTGGACAGGGCAGCTCTGCTCTGACCTTCGTGCACCACCTTGCCTTTGGAGCAAGCTTCTCTTGGCTGGCTGTGCTCAGTGACAGGGTAAATGCCATGGCAATCATTTTCCACGTAACAGGAAGCCTGTGCTAGGCTGGTGAGCTGCCAAGAATTTTGGAGAGATGACATGGTATGCAAACAGATTGCAATGGTGACAGGAAGGGGTGGGAAGGAGTGATGACAGGTTGCTTAAGGTTTTACCCTTTTGGTTAGTTTCTTTTGACCCACTTCCTCCCTGACCACAGGTGACACTGGGACAACTGTTTTCCAGCTTGGCACAGCTTCTGTCAGTTGTTGCCTCTGTCACTCAACATGTTCGACCAGTTTCAGGGCTGATGACCCCAGCATCTTCACAGGATCCTATTTGTAAAAACATTTCAAGAAGTTTTCAGTGTAACAAACACCTATCCCTACAGTTAGCTTGATCTGAGCATTAGTTTGGAATAGAGGAGATGGAAATGGAATATGCAGAAACTGCTTGTCTTAGTGACAATACAGAGTTGTCAGATCACTTTCTTAACTGAAATTTTGCCTGTTTACTTGAAATTATTCAGTATGTGCTTCTTGGTAGATAGACTTGGTAATCTATGTAATGATCTTTAGTTAACTGATCTTCTGCAAGGAACGTCCTTTTTTTCTGACTAGTGCTGAGAATAAAAATTAAAAAACATGATGGAGGGAAGAAATGTCACAGTATTTACATAAGGGTCCTCTAGGGCATTATGATTTCCCCAACATATAGATGATGAAAAAAGTGCAACAGCAAAATTAGTGGCCTAATGACCCCAGCTCTTGAAGGTCCAGGCTCTGTGTCACAGACTTCTAGAACAGGTATTTAAAGCTAATCGTGTATGCCACTGATATACAGGCACAATCAGCCAAAAGTATGCGACCTTCTCAGTGAGTCTCTTTGAAATGCAAACAAGAATCTGACAGCTCAGAGAAGCTAAGCCTCTTTAGTTTAATGAAGAGCAAATTTTCTTCCGTTTCTTCCCATAAAACTGTGGCGACGGAGTGTATTGCTTGTTTTCAGTATTACACAGGAGTTTGGAGGTGTTTACAGTGTGAGCAATTTCAGAGCCTGAACATCTGAAACGGACCATAAGTTGTCCCACTGTCTGGTCTCTCGGAAGTATGAATTACTGCATTAACATTCACGTGATGCTGCTTGCACTGCACTGGACTCCTCTGTGCAGAGCCAAGGACCTAATCAAACACATAATCAATCAATCTGCTTGTCAGATACAAACAGCAAACAAAAGACTTTTGTGTCCTACACAATTGCCTTTTCAGAAGAAAAGTGAGCCACTGGTTTCAAAGATCATGTAATACACAAGTAATGCATGAGAGGCCGGAGCCCGTGGTGCCGTGAGGAAACCTTGTGACCGAATTCCTGACAAGGGACATTTCTGACGGGTTACTCACACTGCCCTGACTGGTGTTCTGGAATTATACACTATGAAAGGATATTTTAAAAGATGACTGCAATCACTGGAGTCAAAAGCTTCTTACAAGTTAACAAAAGACAGAAGTGGGCAGTTCTTTGGCTTTAGCATCACTGAGCTCTCATGAAGAATGAACTCATGCTACAGAACTCCTCTCTGCACAGCAGAAAGGAAAGCAACAAAACAGCTCAAGTTTTTAAACATCTCTTTCAGATTCAAAAAGGACAACAAAAAGAGAGATACATGACACCCATTCCTGTTTTGCCTCTTTTTGGGGGGGACAGCAACTACTGCCTTGAGACCTCTGAGACACTGTAATGAGACAGAGTTGAAAGCAATTTATGTGGGCAAATGTGGCCACATCCTTTTCTAACAGCCACACCACCTTACTGTTGTTATGCTGTAAAAAAACCTCCAGAAAAGCAACCATAATGCATACTTTGTTAAACCTTTGATATATACATTATGTCATCAAGTAATTTTACTGTGCCTATAAATTGCATTCTGCAACTTGGATCCTATTCACACCTGGTAAGAAACCTTAAGCACAAACTTAAACCAGTCCCAACTGATTTAATGAACTAATTAATTTTGCTAAAATTACTGTTAAAAAAGCCATTACCAGTATTTTAGACGAGTGGGAAATTCAATTGATAAGCACTTTTTACAACCGTGTAGGAATTTAACCCTATGGAGTACAAATAATTCTCTACAAAAGTTTCATAGGTCTTTTTAACAGGGCCTGACCTTCAACATAAAATGAAATCTAGTCAATGATTTCTGCAAAATCTACGCACCTTTAGAGAAGCTACACTTGGCCATTTATTTTGATACATTACATTCCCTGGTCTTGCATTTGAAAGTTGTTCTACTTCCTTTTAGACACAGAATCATAGAATGTGCTGAATTGGAAGGGACCCATCAGGATCATTGAGTCCACTCCTGGGCCTGCACAGGACACCCCAAGAATCACACCATGTGCCTGAGGGCATTGTCCAAACACTTTTTGAACTCAAGACAGTTCTATTTTATGTAAAATACTTGTGGAAAAATCCTGAAGATATTTATGCAGTAGAAATTTGAACAGGGGTTTAAGTAGGGTTTCTGTAAATTTGCTTTACAGCATCTACTGATAGACTGAAACAATTTTTATTAATTAATCTGAAGAAATCCCAGTGTCATTACCAGAGCAGCAGCAGCAACTCAAGACCTGTGGAAATCATCATGGCTGGTGCAGAAAAAGAATAAGCAATAGCCCATTATAACCACTGGTGGAGTCTTAAACATCTTTATTTAAATAGTCAAAATAAATATTTGATAAGATAGAGCTAACCAAAGTACCACATCTGTTTGGTTTTGTTTCTTTAAAGCACAGCTATCAAAGTAACATGAGTGCCACCTCCTGGTTTAGGCATGGAAACACTCTGGGTTGTGCTTATTGCATTCAAAACTTCCAACTGAAAGGTACAGTTTTTCTTTTTTTTCTTTTCTCCTTTTTTTTTAAAGTAATTAAAATGTTTATCTTCAACATTCACAGAATGTTGTAAGAACAAAAATAGCTAAATGCAAGGATCCAGTAACACCTGCTGATCTTTAGTGCCTAGAGCAAACTAACTATATAAATACTTCACAAGTATTTTTCCTCAAATTTAACTTCACAGACGTCAAATCCTACTAAAACACAGGAATGACCATAATTTTAAGTAAATATTTAAGTGCAGTGGCTTGTAATACAAGAAGTAGTCTTGGATTCCATGTGGAGTATGTTCTCCCAACACTTTTCTACCCTAAAAAATGCCTTCTTAAGTGAAATGTGTGCATCTCTTATCCAGGAGGTGACAGAACCTAACAGAAGAAGGCTGAGAAATTCAGCAAATGTACTACAAATGGCACAAAGAGCTGCAGCCCATTTAATATCTGCTGCAACAGTCAAATCACAAAGCTGTTGAGAAAACAGGAGTAAATTACTATCTTGCACATTACTAGCTGTGCAGGAGTAAAAGGTTTGACTCTTTTTGTTTGATTTCACACAACACCCACAAAAGGGCATCACTATTATGTCAGAGCCATTTGGTAACAGCTACCAAAGATGTTTCAAAGCAACTTTAGAAGTAATTTAAGAAACAGATCTGCCCAAATTCACGTGTTGCCCCCACTGCAGATATAAAGACAACTACACTTTCCTCATGCCTGCAGTAGTAAAGACAATTTACCAACACTGAGTAAACACTGGCTCTGGGTCTCTTATTTTCTCTCCATATTCAGTATGGGCTGGAAGTATACGAGCCCAAATCCTGGGAGATGCTGCACCATGTCAATTCTGTATGGCATCATGTCCTATGGACTCCTAAATTTTGTCCCCCAGCATTTCAGCTGGCATTTAAGCCATTTCACCCACACCAAGCCTGTTTATCTCCACAGGCTAAGAAGCCACTGCTAGACTAAATGTTACGATTTCACAAACTCTGTGCTCCTCTTCTGTATATTGACTTGCTGTAAATTAGGATCAGAACCCTCAAGTCTTCTGGAACACACACAGCAACTTATATATATTTTTTAAATGTATAACCCTTTGGAACAAAACCCATTCATGTGTTTGATGTCCCAGCAAATTCTTATTCACGCTAAGAAGACGGACACTTATTGCACTTGTATCCCACAGCAGCAAGCACTTCCAGGAGGAGGACCTCGTCTCTTTCCAAAGTCGCCATCCCCATACTTTCTCACTCTAAAGCAGCAACAGTCCATGACGGATTAATCAGCACTTAACCAACTCCTTGTTTGGCAAAGGTTCTGCAACGACTTCATCACGCATGAACTGCTCCTAAAGATAGCAAGTAGAGTTTTAGTTGATTTACATTATTTCTGGATCTCCTCTCTGGCAAAAAAACACCAGATACCCAGGCTGGAAAACCGAGTGATTTAAACTGGTATGAATCTGTCCCCCAAAACCTGAATGCCATAAGCTGCCAGGCTGCCGACAAGGCTGCTGGAGTCAGTCACAGGCAGCTCTTCACCTCACTGAGATCGTTCTGTCCCTGTCCCTCTCCACGCCCACCCAGCCACGTGCGTTTTAAAGCCCAAACACGGCAGCAGGAGACCAGAAAAATAAGAGCTGGTGTAGAAGATCTAGTCCTAGATCAGCGATTTTTAAACGCCGCTCCCGCGCTTCCCGTTCATGGCGACGAACCGGGACTCGGAGGGACCCGGCTGGAGCCGCGCCCTGCGGCCCTGCCCGCACCCACCTGGTCGTAAATGACGCGCAGGATCAGGGAGCAGCTGGGACAGGTGGCCACGTCCTCCCCGTTCTCCAGGTCCTCCTGCAAAAGCCCCGGGAAAGCGGTCACGGCCCCGCCGCCTGCCCGGCCGATGAGCAGTATGGCGCTGCCCTCCTCCCCGCCACTGCCCGGCCGCCCCTCACCCGAGTGATAAGGAACCGGTCCCCGCAGGGGCACGGGTAGCTGTAGGTCTCAGTCTCCTCGTCGTACTCGAAGTCCTCGATCTCCACCTCGTCGTGGAACACCGACATGGCGGCGGGAAGCGGTGGGAGCCGGGACGGGCCGGAAGGGAAGAGGCGGTGCCTGACGGGGCACGCGGGCGGAGCCTCCCGTCATGTGATGCGGCGCCGGTAGGGGCGGTGGGCAGCGGGGTCGGGGCGTCCTCGGGATCTGAGGGAGGGATCGGCTGGGGAGGGGATGGAGGGGCGAGGGAGAGCCGGGAGGCGGAGGCTCAGCGCACTCGAGTACCCCCGGCTGGCTCTCCGCTCTGGCGGGAGCCCCGCACGCCGGTCGGAAGCGGTGGCCGGGCCGCCCCCTGCGGCCAGTGGCGCTGCCGTCTCCAGCCCTGACCTCCTGCCTGGCGATCCCGAGCGGCTGCGGGGGGACGGACGAGGACTGCCGCGACCTTGTCCTTCTCCGTGTCCTTGTCCTTCCCCTGCCCCTTGTCCTGCTCTCTGCCTCTTGTCCTTGTCCTTCCCCCGCCCCTTGGCCGCCTCAGTGCCGCCCAGCCTCAGCCGGGCACGGGCTGCCCAGCGCCCCCTGCGCCCACCGTGCGCTCCTCAGTCCGGGGAAAAGGGGAAAAACATTACTTTCGCTGGTGACTTTTGCAGGAGATACTGTTTGTACCTCTTACCGAGAGATAGTTTCTGGTAAAAGATTTCCTTATCCTGCTTGCTTAAGTACCCTTGATGCCCCCTCAACACTCTCTTGCATTAACTTACACAGTAATTTACTCTTCAGTATGGTATGGGTAGAGCTGAAAGTAATTCTCCCTTCAGATAGTAATGTAGGATTGAAAGAAAGATGTGGTCATAGATCTCAAGCAATACTAACTAACCCAGGGCCAGTGGGTCAGAGGAGAAGGAGAATGAATGATTGATTATAAGTCAGGAGAAGAAGGAGTCATATAACAGTCATAAAAGTAGCACTTGTTTGTCTCCATGGAGCAAAGGAAGTGTAAAAATGCATATAAAATATCTAAAGAGGGGGTATCAAGAGGATGGAGCCAGGTTCCTTTCAGTGGTGCCAGCCACTAGGACATGAGGCAATGGGCAGAAGCTGATGCACAAGAAGTTCCACCTGAACATGAGGAAGAACTTCTGTACTGTGCAGGTGACTGAACACTGGAACAGGTTGCCCAGAGAGATTGTGGAGTCTCCCTCGTTGGAGATATTCAAGAACCATCTGGACACAATCCTGTGCCATGTGCTCTAGGATGACCCTGCTTGAGCAGGGAGGTTGGACCAGATGACCCGCTCTGGTCCCTTCCAACTTCACCCACTCAGTGATTTTGTGAAGTAAGGGGGTATTTGGAGTGGCTATTCTGTACCAGCTAGGGTAAGAAGGGAATAAAGGGAGAACATCCCACCTGACAGGAGCTTGGCAGACTGAAGCAGTGCACTCCATGGAGGGCAGGGAGTTGCCAAAGAGCTGGTTGGGTGGAGAAAGTCACAGGGGTGACAGATGGGGCAGAAGCTGTTCACATTGTGTAAAGGTGTGATTCACACCTGTCCGTGGTAGAGGAGAACCAGGGCTCATTAAAAGACATTTTGGAATTTATTAGTTCCAGAGTAAAAATGACAACTGACTTTATTCTCATCTTTGTGATTGGAAAGTGATTGATGACAGTGTAAATGGAACAAGGATCTTGAACTACTGTTCAAGAGTCATTTCTTATTTATGATAGAGTCTCAGTCTTAAAGTAGTCTGTATGAATAGGATCTTTCAGCTGTGACTATAAAATTAGGCTGCCATTTATTTTGTTTCCAGTATTATGTGTTGATACTGAACTTTGGGCTGGTTGGTTTTTTACATTTTCATTTGTAGAACTGAGCATATTTGCTTCCTAAAGTGGTAACAGTGAAAAGGAGGAGCATGAGGATGGCTCATTTAAATGACTGTCCACCTCAGCAGCAGAATTAAACCAAGTACGTAAAATAAACAGTCCAGAATCTCTGATTGGAATTAAAAGTTGTGCCACTTCTTTGACCAGCAGGTGTTGCTGCATTTATTAGCAATTGCAGAAAGGGTTTTGAAAGTTGTGAGTTGATTAAAAAAAAATAATCTTTATTCTCAGTCCTAGGCCTCTGAAGCAAAGTGTCAGACTATATGTGGTTCATTTGGATGTTGTGGTGATTTAATTAAAGTCACAGCCATTGGCATAAATGGTTTACATAAGTGTCCACTTTTAAACATCCTTCATGTTTACATTGAATTAGTTAATGTAGTAGAGTGAAGAGCATGAAAACATGAATCCAAAACCAAGAAGCCTAAAAAAAGGCAGACTTGTATATGGATATGCTGTCTGAAAGACTCCAAATCCTAAACTGACCTCATGAATTTGAGAAACTTAATGATTTTTCAGCACTCTGGCTTTACATACAGCATGCCAAGGTAGAGGAACGGGACTCTTCATTAGATGTGTACTTTGTTGTGCTAAAGTATTTTAAGATTGTTAATACTTTTGTTATCAATAGCTTCTACACATTTGCATGTAGAAAGTGCTGAAGTGTTTTGTTTAAACACTTAAGTACACCTTAAGTCCTCTGTAATGGGGTGAAAAAATTTTTTAAGTAATTTTGTTTACTGGTGGTAGATGACTTTTAAATAATTCCATTCTTAAAAGTTGCAAGCTGCTGTGGAATTAAATGATGAAAAGCTATTAAAAATTATGGACAGTTAAAAACTGCAGGAAGTATTTCTTATGCTTGAAAGTGGGCATTTTGAGTAGTGACTTTTGAGAAATGCATTCCATTTCTGAGCGGCCTAATTAAAGGAAGCTCTGCCTCCATTTGTACAAGATTACAAACAGGACAAAATACCAAGTGACCAGCCAATACAGTTGTTAGTGAAAGCCTAGAGAGTATAGGCTTGATTAACTGAACAAGCTGGATTGTTGCCATTTCAAAGGATTCAAAATGAAAAACATTTTGAAAATAAATTACATGCCTTAAAAGAATGCAGAACAAGAGATTTTAATGGAAATAAAATATTAATGCTTTAAAGAAGCAATGGACTGCATCGCAGAAATAATATGATAGAGAATTATGCTAATCCATTTTAGGAAAAACAAAGGCCTACAAGGTATGAGAAATATCTCTTGGCTCTCTGATTTGCATGTTGTAAATGAACTGTGGTTCTGCCTTACTTTGAGTGTTGACCATGTCGGTTTATCTTTCTGTGTCACAGCTCCGTTTGAGTGCCCAGTTTTGAATCTTCACACCATGTTTCCACTGTAGTGCGTGTAAGTGTCCTCCACTTGCTTAACTATGTAGAGAGGTGTTATATAGGGTACATGGAAGTGTGAGGGATCAATGTGCTTTTAAATAAACCTGTGAACAAACAGGCTTAATTAAAGTTTGTGAAATTGTCCAACCAGAATCCTTTCTATACCAATAGAAAGGGAATGCACAGTCAGTGTTTGATCTTCTTTCATATATTGTTTGAACATTTAAAATCAAAGATATGTTGGCTGGAAGGCACTTCTGAGGGTCATCCAGTCAGATCTGCTTGGAGCAGGACAGTTGTTCACACTGGATTAAGCCAGTCCCAGGTAAGTCTTTTGTAAGACCTTTGTAAGTCTTTAAGTTAACAAGGTTTCTGCTTTCCAGTCCTTCAGTTTTTCAGTGCCACTTTGAAGTGAAGCTCTACTATTCAGGATGTCAACCATCCCTCTAACACAGCATCATCCACAAGTTTGCTGATCATAGAATGGCCTGGAAGGGACCTCAAAGACCAACCCCTCTGCCATGGACAGGGACACCTGCTGTGTCATCATCCAAGTTGTTGATAGATTTATTGGCCTGTGTCAGCCCCAATAACAATGCCAGGGTACTCTTATTACTGTTGTTAGCCAACAACTGAAGCAACTTGAAGCCATCAATTCTGTCTGCCCAGACAGTTTTCAAACACTCCAACAGTCCATCTGGCCTCGGCTTACTAACATGCAATGGGAGGTGGTGTCAGGAGCCACAGGTCAATCAAGATGTGTTGTGTCCTGTCCCCATGGTTGCATGACCAGACATTTATTTCATCATGGTAGCTGTTCAGATTTATCAAACATAATTTACCGTTGGTAAATCTGTGTCCAGTATTCCTGATTACTTTCTTAGCTTGCACAGAGCTAACAGGACAAGCTCTAAGCATTTTTCCAGAGGCTGAGATGGTGCCGACTGGACATAAGCACTCCTTCTTGCCTCTCTTAAAAATGACCATTTGTTAGTCTGTTTCTAGTCTGTTTGTAGACTTTGTGTGGTAAATGTTTTTCATAGATAATACACAATTGCCTGACAAGCATGTCAGCTGTGTCTCTTAGCAACCTTGAGTGTAACCCATCTGGCTCTGTGCATCTGAATACATCCAGCTTCTTTCAGCAGTTGCTGGCCCTACTCCTGCTTATCCCTGTCCTTCCCAAACACTACTGGTACAAGCAGATGTGCAAGCAAGCTTTGCCTGTGAAGACTGGGGCAAAAGCAGTGTTGTGCACTTCAGCCTTTTCTATATCATCTATGACAAGCTCATCTTCCCCTTGTGAGAGACTGAAATGTTAATGACTCAAACAATCGGCCATTTTCAAAAACAGCGAGTGCTTTGCTTAGGCCAAAGTTTGCACCCCCCAGCCGAAGGGGAGGAGGAGAGGTTTAGGTGGTGAAACCTCTGATCTGCATAAGAACAGGCCAGGTGCAGAAGGGATTAGTATCCACCCTGGAGGATGTTCGTGACAAACCAACCTTTGTTTAAGAACAAACTGGGTTTTGAGCCAAGTAGGGGGAAAGGCTGATGAGAAGCAGATCCTGTAGAGGCAGGATAATGCTTTTTATCATGCAAATTTCCTCCCTTACACAACTGGCTCAGGTGTAAAAATCCTTCCCCCCTGGGGGAGATATCATAACATTCACCTGTAAGCCTAAAGATATTCATCGCTTCTCAAGGGGCATAACTGGCTCAACTACACTGATTTGAGAGGCAGCTGTCAAGTTTTCTCTCTTAGAAGGTATCACTCTTTATATAAGTATCACCTATATACTTTCTTAAGTGATACTTTTATGCTGATGTATTTCTATAGATAATAACCAAAACGGCTACGTACTTACTTTCCATTGCAACCGAGTTATTGTACAATAAACCTGCCGTATATATGTGTATAAACACTGGTCATTCAGTGTCATTTCACTCTAATCCATCCCAAGGGATCTATTAACAAGAGCGTCAGTTATCTGGCTTCAGGGGCAGGTCATAACACCCCTTCACTGGACTGATGCACATTTTCACTTCTTTATGATACTTCCGTACTTCTAAAATTCCCTCTCATTATCCTGTATGTCTGTTGCTAGTTTTAGCTCCAGCTGACCTTTGGCCTTTTTGTTTTGAAGGAAAATAAAAGGTGAAAACAAGCCATGTCAAGCAGTGTTTCATTTAACAAATATTTATGATTTTTTTCAGGAGCCTGTGATTCTGAAGAGTGCCCAGTCGTCATGGCTCATACTACTGTTTATGTGGGTTGCACTGTTCCTCAGTTACTGAAAGGTGCTAGCAGAATTTTTCCTTCTCATTCTGCATTGGGAGTGTTGAGGCACTCTTCTTTTTATTACTGCACAGTGAACGGGTAGGTTATCCACTTTCTTTTTTCTTTTGAGACAGTGCCATGGTAACACTGCCAAAATCAAGCTGACAAAGTACTACAGACCTATAAATACTTAATTTAACTCCCAATTATATATTTATATTTAATTCTTATTTAGATTTATGTCATCTGTAGTCTGGATTACACTGGTAAATTGTTATGTTAATAGAAATTCGTATCAGTAAGGGACAGTAGCACAGCTGTCAGAATGACAATTATCTTTGTTTGCTTTTTGTTGCAGCACAATAAAATCAAAAAGGAAAATGGATCATCTAGAGAGGACGGCAAATAATTTTCGCCAGGAGGTTAGTGTTGTGTTCTTTAGGATGCAAGTAATTTTTTTTTTTTTTGCTGTGAAGGTAATTGTATTGGATAATCACGTTTGATTCTTAGGCTCCGTTTTCTGTACTGCTGGAGTCTGTTTTACTTCTTCTTCTCGTAATTTTTCATACTTGATGTTGTTATAAAATTAGCGTATTTTGTACTCAGTGGGTGAAATGTAATGAGTTATGAAAATTGTCAATGATGTGATGCTATTTATTTTATGTTGGACAAGAAATTTAATAGAATTCTGGTCAAGTATGAATTATAATAAGTAACGAAAGCACATGGATACCCATCACCTCTACACAGAATTCTCAAATTTTTATGGATTTCTATAATTCTCATCCAGATTTGAGATTAAAAAATGTGGAAAATGTCCTTTTATACCACGGGAGGTAAGAAAAAATATAGACATTTTGAAAGCAGAGCTGATAGACAGTTGTAAAAAGGATCTTCATTTGTATCTATTTTAATTCACAAATACAAGAGCAATAAAGCATTTTCTCCATCAAAATATAGAAAGCATTCTTTTTCATAACGTTCAGAGGTGAACATACTCTTGTACTTCATATAGATATTTCCTTTCTATATTAGGCTGAAGTAGATGTTTTGAAGTTTTTAATACTGGGAGAATAAATATTACTTCAGTTCTCAAAAATATTTGACTAGTGAAAAAAAATCCACATTTTTCTTAGCCCTTTCAGGAGTTAAGGCACTTTTTTGACTGAAAAATCCCATCTTTAATGCTCAGGAGTTGGGAAAGGGTGTCCAGTTTTTCTCCATTGTTTAATTAGCTTCTCTCAGTCTTGAGTAGCTATTTGTGATGAGCCAGCCTTGCATGAGCCACCCAGCAGGACAAACACACCACACAGATGTCAGCGTGTGTACGTGTACATAATTACGTGCTTCTCTGCTAGGTTTTTCCCTAACTTTAGTTGAGAATAAGTCACAGGCCAAGTGAATTCTTCCCGAAAGGAAGCCAGGTGGAGGGGATATGTAGGTCACTCCCAAACCAGACGATTCAGCACTTGTGACATGGGCTGTAGATGGATGAGACAAATGCAGCCTTGCTCTGCCTGTTGCCAGAGCTGTCGGGGAGTGAGCCAGCTTTGGGAACCATGTGTCTCAGAACTGTGCCTCAGCTACTCACACCTAATGCCAGCTCTTACTTGAGTACAGTGTAGCATTCCTCGTGGACATACAGCTGCTCAGGTGGATCCAGTTTATCCAAGAAAATGAGTGTAGAGACAGGCAGAGAGATGCACGTTCTCATTTGCTTCTGACATGAAAAAAATCATGGCATTTTTGAGTTTTGCAACCATGATTTAGTTATCTTGGATATTTCTGATTGCTTGGCTTGCTTACTTTTTCTGCTCAATGTGGGTAGCTAGATAATATGTGGAAAATGGATCCTTATGAGGTATTGGAAGCTCTGGGGTGGTGCAGGGAACTGTAAGGCCTGAGGAAGAGAAGGAAGCTATGTGGGATAGTTGAAAGAGCAAGGCTCAATTCTTGCTACTGCACATTCTCTGCATATCAGAGGATTATACTGTTTCTTTTTTTAATGCTTAATTTATTCTTTGTTACTTTATTTCTGACCACTTTAAAATCAGTTTATTTTAAATCCTCGGCTTGGTTTCGAATTCCATGTAATCAGCAGTTGGCTTCCCACAGTCAATATTGCCTTATTTGGCTATTTCAGTCCTGTAAAAGATGAAAGAATCATAAATCTGTGTTGCATTAGTGTGAATGCTACAGAACATTGCCTGTTGAAGAGTGATAATGTGAAGGACCCGGATAAGAAAATGTGCCTAATGCTTTCTTGAAATACAGCTGCAAAATCTGGAGTCCTGTGTCCTCTCCCTCTCTCTGCAGCCTGCTCTGGGCCAGTTGGATACTCTTGTGATAGTCCAAAATACTAATCACTCTGATGCAAATTTAATTTTTGAAACAACTTTATACCGATTAAGAATTAAATTTCCAGCGCTCTGTCTGCTTTCTCAGCCAAATAACAAATTAGGGAGTGTACTGAAGAATAAAGAAGGGAATGAAGAAGATCTGAACTTAATGTCCGTTTCCTGCATTTAAAGTTTCTCAATCAGAACAACCATTTAAGTCATGTTTAAACTGACTGTCTTCCCCATTTAATACTGTCTGCCAAAGTGGAACAGAAATCTATGCTACTTCATTTTAAATTAGCAAATGTCCTGCTGTTTAATGGGACAGGGGACGTGTTCAGATGTTACTTTATGAATAAATTAATTTCCTGCCATGTGTTTTAAATTACAGCATAGTTGCTTAAAATTTAATTTTTTTTTTATCTGTTTGATCTTACACAAATGAGAAATGATAAAATTGCAATGGTATTGTGAGTATTTCCTACTGTGGTAAGTGACATCAGCGTCTTTTAACAGAGTGAAATCTGTGTATCACTCTGTGTAGAAAAGATTTAGGGCATTGCTTTCTTTGTGGAGGAAAAAGGTTAATAATTATAACTCAAAAATACCTGAAAAGGAAGGGCAGGGAGGGGATGAAAATCCATGTTGTACTGATGGTCGTCAGAGTTTAAGTGGGGTGTTTGTCCTCAATGGCCCTGTGGCAAAATCTGCTTTTCATTTTTCATCTTTTTTTTATTTTTAATAACTATTTAAAAGTGGTATCAACCATGGCTCTGACATCCCCTCCCACATGATTGCCAAGCAAAAACTCCTCTGTTAACCAACAATAAAATCCTTGTGTCGTAGTTACCCCGTGTTCATAAATAAAATATGTGGTCAAATGGGGAAGTATAAATGCAGGAACACAAGGCTTACTGGTTTTCTTGCATTGATGCACTAATACATATGTTTCAGTAATGCATTTAATTACTTAAATAAAACTAGATACAACTCCAGAATTCTCCTTTTTACTTCAGTTGCAGCTGATCTTTAACAAATGTCCTTTGTCAGTCTTTATATCAGAAATCTTTTTACTTTGTTGCTGGAAGATGCTGGAGTGTGTGTCTTGTATAGATGTGTAAAGAACCTGAAAAGGGATAAGTAGCAATCACTTCTCTTTATAGTTAAGCTTTCAACTGAAAGTGAGTTTGTATATAATCTTAGAATAAATCTGACAAAAGTGACAGACACGATGGACTGTAAGTACAAAAATATTTCTCCATTCAATGACTATGTGAGTGAATCATAGAATCAAAAAATGATTTGGATTTGAAGGAACCTTAAAGACCAGCAAATTCCAATCCTCCTGCCATAGGGGGGGATGCCACTCACTAGATGAGGTTGTTCAGGGCCCCCCCCAACCTGGCTTTGAACACTTCCAGGGATGGAATCCACTTCTGTTTTTCTACGCCAGTGAAAAAATATTAGTGCTGTAGGTAATGAAATGCTGCAGAGAACATGGAAGGGATAGATATTTCATGCACAACTTCTTGAGCACTTTTGCTGCAAATGATATCTACGTACCACAATGGCTTATTTTCCTTTTGTCAGGTAATTACACAAGCGAAAGTGTGTGGAATCACCGATGAATCGGAGACAGTCAAAAGACTTCGTTTGGCTATTGCAAATAAGGATTTTACGTTCAAAGCGGGACAATGGTAAGATCTTTCAGTATTT
This sequence comes from Pipra filicauda, assembly GCF_003945595.2. Classification (NCBI taxonomy): domain Eukaryota; kingdom Metazoa; phylum Chordata; class Aves; order Passeriformes; family Pipridae; genus Pipra; species Pipra filicauda. Next base: position 2,986,093 of record NW_024105031.1, on the reverse strand, counting down.
GTGGGAGAAATTACTAGGAGAAGTCTACTACAGCAAAGTGTTAAAAGGCCTCTCTGATCCTTGAACCTTGGAAAAAAATTGTTAGTTTATATAATACCGTGTTTTCTTATTGGTTGCCCTGTCAAATAGCTGATATTTGCCATAATTTTTAAATAGTCATTATAAAATATGTAATATTACTAATAAAAGGGCAGAAATGGATGTTCTTTAAATGTTCAGTTTGATTGTTTTGATGTTTTCCTCTGGTTTATGTATATTACATTGTTTCTTCAAGAGTACTTTGAAGTTCCATGCACTTTATTCTGCAAACTGTCTTTGCTGTCTTTATTTACTAGTTACCTTTACAGTGGAGCTGAGACTGCTGCTTTGCAAGTTACTTAGTTTTGGTTTATAATTAAAACAGAGTTCCTTGCTAAGTTTTATTTTTTTCCCCTTGAAGTTTCTTTAATTCTGAAAATTAAGCCAGTTAGGTTGGATTAATAATATAGAAAGGCAAATTTGAAAATAAAAAACTTGAATTATTAAGCCTTTGAAACAATTAGCTGTTTGTTTAAGCAATTTTACAGGTGTTCTTTTTTTTTTCAAGGAAGTAGTGAATATTCACGTTTGTCATCCTTCCTTGTTAAAATTACTCTTACTCTGTCACTTTTTTTTTCTCTTAGAAATTAATTTAAAACTATGAGTAGTTGCTTTTGGCAATGGACATTTAAATGTTTTTAAACTTTTTATTGGTTTAGGCCATCTGAAAGTGGTTTTCCTGGAATCAAAGTATAGCTGCTAGGGTATTAACAGCATATGTTACTCATGGAGTGTTAATATGCTGGCTTTTAAATTTAGAACCAGAACACAAGATGTTGATTGCAGTAATTTGTTTGTGAAGTAATTTGCTGCAGTTTTTGCACATGTGCAGTGACTCATATTAAATTCTTGCTTGCCAGTACTTGGAAAGAGCATTTACCCTTCAAAAATGTTTTTGAAATTATCATGCTGAAAACTGAAAGCTTTAATTATAATTACTCTTCTTCATTTTCTCCTTCCTTGAAAGTATTCTAATGCTATTGTAAGGTACACAACAACTTTTCTGTACTTGTAGCTATAAACTGTGGTTGCATTTTTTGATGAGCAGTACAAAATACCAGACCACAATTTCCTGAACAAAAAAGGCTAACTTGTTAGGATTTGCTATAGTAAGATGTCACAGCCAAAGATTGTCACTAAAATGTTTAAATTTTCTGAAAGTGTTCTAATTATTGAGATTTTTAGAAGCAGAAGTGAATTTGTTTTGCAAGCACGCTGGCAGATACCGGTCTTTATCTGACTACAAATAATGATGAAGAGACTTGTTGCTGTTACCCATTTTGATTTACTAAAACATGCATTGAGGTATATGCATGTTACAAAGCTGCTTCTTCAAAGTGTTTGTGGTTTTAATGTTTCTAATCTCCTCCTTCCAGCAATCAGTAATTATTGTTCATTTCTTAAGGATTTGGCTTAGCTAGCCTTTAAAAGGAGGGAAATGCAAAACCACTCTCAGATCTCTGGTTTACATCTTTTTTGCCTCTCCTTGTTGTGGGTTTATATGTAAGGGTTTTCCTTCTTTTTTCCCCTTCAGCTACTCTTTTCCCTTAAGCTGTCACAGGTAGCATTTCTTAAGGAGCCCTCTTATCCTTCCTAACATGGCTAAGACAGACAAGCCATCAGAAATACGAGCTTGTCCATTATAATACAGTATACTGTGCCCTACAATCTCACAATTATGTAACTGGGAAAGAACTACTAATATGGAAAGAAATGTACATCTGCATTAGTATTTTAGAAAGGTTAAAACTATGTTTGATTGAGGTTTTGCAGCAATGTTTGGTTTTGTGTGTGTGTTTCCCCACTTGGGCACAGATTGACTTGAATGTAAATTGTTACTTTACAGCACAAATTCTTATTTTTTCGTTAATGTAAGTAGTAAGATTGTTTTCCACCAGAGGGAGGTAAAGAGCTTCAGTAGCATCGTTAGATGTTCTTTGCTCTGATAAATGCTGCATTATAACAGTTGTCCTTTCTAATTTCTTGGAGCCTGACTGCCAGGAAAGCTGGGCCCCATGGGGCAGTGGGGCTGCAGAAGCTGAGGACAGTGAATTGAGCCTTCTCAACGTTTTTGGTTGTTAACCTTTCTTTTGCAGTCTGATACCTTTATACACCATCAAGTTTATTAGCATGAAGTTAAAAATTATATCACTGTTGTATCTTTCACACTTTGTGCATTCTTCGAGAGAGAGGATGTTGTTCTTCAAAGGGTGAAGCTGTGTGGGGAGATATTTTTTGTTTAAAGTCGTGAACTATTCAAAGTGCTTCTCTCTTCCCTCAAGCAATTGTGATCTCTGTAAAGGATACAGCTTTGCTGTTTAAAGAAGATATCTGTGCTGTGGAAGCCAGTCTGTATTTCTTGTTGCATCCTCATTTAACAAATACTGAGCCAGCCTAACCCAGGCTTGAATTGAATAACGATTCTATAGTACTTGGCATTGCAGTGTGGTTGTTTGTTAAAGGGAGCAGAAGAACTAGTTATAAACATTACGTTTATTTTGAAATACAGGGATTTTGTTATGTGCTGTAGAAAACAAAAGTATTTAAGATTTATGGAACACAGAGGAGTTCAAATGATGGATCATAAAACAACTTCTAATTTTTTTCTGATAGCTAACTGTTTGGAATACCAAAGCCTTACTTTTATGAGAATGAATTATAGTTCATATGGAGTAATGGCTTACCTTCCACATTGTCTAGTGTCTAGTGTTACAGAAGCTTAGTCATATCTTACCTTCTAATGTGTAGAAACCCAGGCGTGGTTCACTTTTAACTTAAAAAAACCCAAACAAACACAAAACCTGAAAAAGCAGGAATTTATTCCAGTTCAATTTCCTAACCTAGAAAGTGATATCTGCCACCAGAGGGAGCTGCAGTTCTGCTGCCAGTAACCGACTTTTCCCATGAGAAATTTTTTACACACTGTTGGTTCTACTGTTTCATCTTCCCAGGAAAAGAAAGTGTTTAATCTAAAGTAATTTTCCTAAAATTAGAATCCCAATCTTCTTATGTTTTAAAATTGAAGAGCCCATCAAAGGGACCAAAAAGAGTGGGATTTAAGCCACTCTATCAGACCATATTGTGTTTTTGTTGTAATACTCAAATAATTTATTTAAAACACTTAGAATTCTAGTCTGTTGTAAGATGTGACATCTAACACTAAAAACAGTCCAGTTTTAAAACCTTCTAGTTTAAAAAACATGATGACTTGTTTCTAGATGAAATTAATTCTAAGGAAATGGCGTTATGCAAGATTAACTCCTTTTCTGGAAAAGTTATGTTACGGAAATGAAGATGTTGTAAAGGAAGGATAATTGAAACAAAAGCAGCCATATTGTTTTGGCTGTTGTTTTCCATGTTTGAGGTTGTTGGCTTCTTTTTTAAAATTCTGTTTCTGGTCTATTTTTAGGGTTGATTTCTTTATTCCTGGAGTATCTGTAGTTGGGGGATTCTCAATATGTTCAAGCCCTGGCCTCTTAGAACGAGAAGGAATACTAGAGCTGGCAGTAAAGCACACTGTTCATCCTCCTGCTCACTGGGTTCACACTGAGGTAAATTACATTAACTGTGAGATTTGGCTCTTTGTTTGTTTGTGGGATTTTGGGGATGTGGAGGGGGTTATGTGTGTGTGGTTTTAGACCACTTTGTGCTATTGACTGCAAAACTCATGTTGACTTGTTCAACCATTTTTAATACAACATAAATCTTAAAACCTATTGTTCAGTAAGAGACTGAAATTGGATGTTTATATGGTAATATGGTTATTGGAACCTTTTGATTCCACTTGTGCTTACAGTGGACTAAAAATGATATTGTAGTTAGTGCATATAAGGGTTCTTACTCCTTTGGAATTAATGAACTTAAAAATGTTGAAAACTCTCTGTTCTAAATTGTGTCCCTGACAACAGTGTTACACCTTACAAAGCTAATCTGATAACGTTCCATAATTCCTGAGCATTTTTACAAATATAAAATGGAAATCATTGATAAATCACAGATAAATATAGATTATTAAGGGGGAGACAAGGGAGATATTTAGATCAAGTTTTCTCAAATGATAAAACAACAGAATACTTTAGGATTTCTGTAATATTCTCTTAAATATGCAGTATTTTTGTAATATAGACATATTACCCAAGGCTTGATTTTTTTGCTATATTAAAAGCAAAGCCTGACACTTGGCCTCTTGCAGTGTTTTGTTCATCATTTACCCCATTTAGTTACAGTCAGAGGAGTCACATATTTCATCAGTGATCTGTCCTATCAATTTTTATTCTTTTCACAATCTCTGAAGACTCTTTTAGGACTTCTGATGTCATAAATTAGTTTGTTGTTGCTGAGTTTACTGGTTGAATTTTAGGATAAATCTTTAATCAAGGGGTAAGCTACGCCAAACCTGATGCTGTAGAGAAACCACCAGGGGATATCTTCTAGCTAAAGAAAACCACATGCTTTTCCTTAGGAAACAAGCGGAAAAAAAATATCAACCTAGAATTTGAAAATGACGTATATGTGGTGAAAAAGCTCTGGTACTTAATTGTTTAGAAGTTACTTCTAAAGGAAGTTGGTAACTCAGGGTAGAAGATGTTATGGGAATAGTTAGCACTCATTTACTTACTGTATTTGGGGCTTTTTAGAGGTATTTATTTCTTAATATTACTGTATATAAATCATAAATTTTAGAACTGTGTACTTTATAGCTTTAGGAAAATGTAGCCTTTTAGAAAAATGTCCATGTAATGCATTGATCGCTTCACTTCTCTACCTGAGCTGTGCTTATAAACTAGATTAAATGACAACATTTTCTCATCATATTACTCCAGAATTTTACTGTCTTTTCTTGTATACTGACTTATTGTTATCACTGTCATGGCCAAAGCGTGGAAATATGTGGGAGACTGCTGATTATGAGAGAGCTCCTCATGTCCAATCCTGATGAGCTACATCTGGTTAAGGTGGCAGGTTTAGATGACAGAGGTTGTTTCTCCCTGAAAAGGCTTATTTCCTCAAAGGGAACCATATTCTGTGTCCTCCTTCTGCCATGTGAATCTGGAACACTTGTGGATTCATGTGTCTCTAAACCAGAGTAAAACATGGTGGGAAAGCCTGGTGGTGTATATGAACAAGGAGAGAGAAATTGGTTTCAGATAATGAACGCTGACTGTCTTACACTACAATTGAGGGACAATACTTCATGGAATAATTAAGAAAGGCAAGAAATTTGTGGTTTTTTTTTTAATGATCATGCTAACTACTTTAGGAACTTGTGTGTTCTGTGCAATACCTGAATCCAAAGGCCTCCTCCTTCATCCTGGTGGAATTGTTGCATGTTTAGACCTTTGCTGTCTATGCAGTTGTCATTAATGGAATTCCTTTTGTTGCAATTTACTGTTTCCTGATACCAGAAGGATTCTTTGGAGGAAGTGTTTTCATTTTCTAAGCTAACTTTTTAGCAGTTCTTGTAGCTTTCCTTGGTTTTCCCTCTTCCTTTCCTACCTTCCTTGGTTTCCCTATCCTCTTCGGGTTTTTTTTTTGCAAACCTGTATATGGCCTGAAGTGAGTTGTGTTTTCTGCTCTTACTTGTTCTGTCTGCTTGCAGTGATGTGGGAGAGCTCACCTGACTTCTCTGTACTGCAGTTTCACCCTTCATACCGGGATGCAGTGCCGGTTTACCAAGAAGATATTGGCCCAAATGGATTTTTTTGTTGTAGCTTTCATCTTCCATGTAACAAAAAAACATGCTCGGACAAATTTCTCTAAGAAATAATATCTTACGTCCGAGTGGAGAATAAGAGAGAAGGTTTTCCCCTGATTTTTATTCTTCTGTGCCTCTGAAGTTGCAAATGCAGAAGTGATTCTGTAAGAAATATTCTTGTGGATACTGCTTCAGTTCTGGGTGTTTTCTATTTTTTGGGAATTTTCTTGACATGAGGCTGGGTTTGGGTAGAAGTGTGATCTCACGTTGACCTCAGGTTTTCACAACCACGTCCTGCGTTGGAAAACTCTTGCGTGAACCGTTCCTCTTTCAAGTCCTTTGGGGATGAAAAGGGGGAGTTGCCATCCTGCCTTACCATAAGACTGAAGCTTTTGAAAGTAGAACTGGATCCCTAGAGACACTGGGTTACCTCAGATAGCTGGAAATTTTGTGAATATTCTGAAGTATTTCTGGTTTTCCCTCACTGGTCAATAAAAATAAAAAATCACAGCCCAGCAAGTCTTGTGACTGGAATGCGAGAAGAATAAGGTTTCAATTTTGCTTTTCATTTTGAAATTAAATATCTTCTTTTCCGTCCTAGTGTACTCTTGACTCAGAAGTGGCTCTGCGAGTGGGAGGTGATTTCTTCTTTGATCCTCAGCCTGGTGACTCCCCAGTAAACCTAGTGCTGATAGCAGGGGGTGTTGGAATTAACCCATTGTTTTCTATACTGCTGCATATAGCAGATCTTCATGGATACCAAGAGGGTAAAGGAAATGGATACAAACTGGGAACAGTGAAGCTGTACTACAGTGCAAAAAATACAAGTGAACTCTTATTTAAGGTAAATAAAAAGTTTTTTTTAAAAAATAGGTCTCAGCTATTCAGCTACTAGTGAGTATATCAATTGATTGCCAGACTCCAGAGAGTCCTTCTGTGTAAGACAGTGTACAAATGGAGACAAAACTCACTTCCTGCCTCAAATCCCATGTGTGTTTTCTTAACTTCTTAGGCCAGTGTACAAATTAAGGCTGTTACTAGATATACCTGGTCTCAGTGACTTTGGTGATAAGTCAATTACCCCTAAATTTTACTGTAGCCCTGCATTTTACTATAGTCTCATAAGAGCATCATAGTATAATAAAGAGTATATATATTTATATGTATATATACACACCAATAGTATGCATAATGTTATAATACTGAAACCACATAGTCTTGGTATAGATTGTATTGAATTTAAAGACTAGAAAAGAGCAATTATATCCAAAGGAAACACTTTCTAAAATAACAGGGGAGCTTTATTGATAATGCATTAGTTATTATTGAGTACTGTTGTATGAATGAAGGATTTATAGCTGCTCTTAAAATTTCTTGTCCAGCACTTCATCAACATTTACTCAGCAGTTAAAGATCAGTTATCAGACTCAGCCATTAAGGGTCACTGATAACATTTTAGGGTCAAATTAGCCCAGCTTCTGTAAAGAAGCATCCAAAATGATTTAGGTTTCTTCAAAGTATTGAAGGCTTTTGATTGTAAGATAAAGGTGAAAATAAACTGTGTATAGGATCCATCACTAGTTTTTCTTCTGTAATTCTGCCATGTTACTAGATATGGAGATATTTGCTCTCTTTGAAAACTCATTTGTTTGTTGCTAGAAGCAGAATAATCTGCTCCTCCGTTTGGCCAACTGCTGCTGTGCCAGTGTGTTCTGAGCATGCACAGGTGTTTTCAGTGCCTGTGCTAACATTCTCGAGTTTCACTGCAGCCGTGCTGTGACAGCAGAGCTTTTGTATTAAAGCTTCTGGGACAGAAGAGAACACAATGATATTTACAGTGCTTACAATATGCTTCACGTGTCTGTCAAAATTCTTTACCTCTGTGCAGAGGAGTGAGGAAATAGAATCACTAGGAGCCCTTATGCTGTTGCAAGAAACATCTGTACAACTCTCCAGGGGGAACTGCTGGATTGTCACTGATGGTTTGGAGGACCTGTTCCCTGAAGGCCCAGCTCTGTATAGGCTGACAAGGGCAAAGGGAAACACCAATGTCTTGGGTGTGATGCTTGTTGTGGATGTGCTCTCATGTCACAGGCTGAGGCACTGCTTCTGAAAATCTCCTTAGTGCAAACGGTAGAAGCAATACAGTGTGAGAGTTACAAAAGATAGCAAGTCAACAGAGGTACTAGTGGAACTAGTGTCCAACAGTGTCAGTCTGTGCTGCTCTTCATTCCTTGTCTTTTTAGGGATTCAGGAACAGATTTGCCTACTAGGTAGTATCTGTCTAGGGTTTTTTGTTAAGCAACCCATGGCAGACTCTCTAGTGTAGTAACCAGTTAGCAAGCAAACACAGCTAAATGAGCTAATTTACCTATTTGCAGAGTAGACATTATTTGTATTTCAAAATATTTTTAAGAATTTCCAGTGCCCATTCCAGCAGTGAAAATCTTAAATAGTGCAGAATCTAGACAACAGCTAAATCTTAATTTCAGAATTAACTACAGCATCTGAGAGACACATTATTTTTTTAATATGATTTGAATTGAAGCTGCTGGGTTTTTTGGCTGTAACTTATCACAGCTGTGAGTTAGGGAACTGAAAATTACCATTTCTACTTTCTACTCTGGTAAAAAGTAACATTACCATTATATTGTATTTGGTTTTACTTGGAGGATGTGAGACAGTAAAAGGTCTAGTAATCTTACCACATAAAGCAGACAGGACTCAAAAAGTTCCTAACAAATGGTAAATACATACTGCAGGGGGGTTTTTAAATGGAAAACCCCTATGGAAGTGGAAGGAGGAAATAGTGAGAATTTAAAAGGGGAAGAAACTGGGAAATGACATAACTGGTTCTTAGGTTCAAATCTTACAGATTCAACCTATCTCAGCAAAGGAGACAAGCTCTAGCATAGCTGGCAGGGAGTTTACATTCCAGGTGTGGGAATTGTGTGTGTAGGTGTGCAGGTCAGCCCTGTGGAATCAAGCCCATCAGGTTCTCGGTGCTGAAATGCAAAGTCTTGGTTCTCAGTAATAATCACTGGTGTTCTGGGAGTGTGTGCATACATCTGCTTTGATTTAATGGCCTGTGGTGTAAGCAAGTGTGTTTAACATTACAGAAAAATATTCTTGGTTTGATGAACACGTTTCCTGGAAAGATCACATGTTGTTTCCACGTTACCCAACAGCGTTCACAGATCTGTAAAGAACTTCAGCCACATGTTACAGGTAAATGTACAGAATGGTATCAAAGTCCAAGTTTGATTACATCCTAAAGGATGAAGTTATTAGGCATAACTCAGTATTTTTACATTTAAAGGTTCAAATCGAGATGTGAGTTAAACCTAAATAATTTCACTGACCATACTATGCTTTGCAGAAAAATTTTCCCTTTCCAGTTTTTGTTTTCCTCTTTTAATTCAAAACTTTATACTGGTATTTCCCACTTCAAACTTTATTCCAGAAATTTTTAAGCAAAGTATTTACTTTCCTATTTACTTTGCTTAAGGTGGGATTGATGAAGGATAATCTGACTGCTTGTAAGAGACATTTCAGCATGTTTCCATTTCTGCTGTATTTGTGTTAGAGATACTTACCTATTTTTTTCATGAATGTGGGATTTTTGCTTGTATGTAAGCTGTGTTCTCTTCAGTGACTAATACCCTCTGCATTCCAAGCAGAAGTACTGATCTAAATCCCCAAAAGAACAAATGGCTTTCGAAGCCTCAAATCTCAGTACCTATTATTCTGAAACAGGCCAGGCATTTTTAAGAAAGGAGTGCTTGAAATACCTCTAACCAGACATTCTTTTTGAAATGACTTCACGATTAATATTTCTGTTCTCATTTCCTACTTTTTTTCTTTGTCAGAGGGAAGAATATCTGAAAAGGATCTAGAAAAACACGTATCTAACAATACTTCATGGTACATCTGTGGTCCACCTCCAATGATAGAATCCATATCCAAACTACTGTCTAACATTGGTGTTCCTGGAAACCGTGTTTTCTTTGAGAAATGGTGGTAGTGACACCTGCTGAAATATATTATTTTTTCCAGTGCATTTTGATAAGCTAAAATGTACAGAAATGGACTATGAATTATTTGGAAGATTTTACTTCATAGATGAAGATGTCCTCAATTGTAACAGTGTTCCTTTTAATTTAACTGTAATATACCTGTAATGCAGTGCTGATGCTTTGGGGAAAGAAAGTGATTTTGTATTAAAGACATTAACTGTTATGGTTTTTGCTAGTTTGCTTCTTCTTATGAGTAGCAGCATATTTTCACTTCAGACACTTCGTTAGTCAGCTTTTAGAAGACTTTCAGTGCCTGATTCAGCAATTGCAGAGAATTAGTTGTGCAGCAATGCCAGGTCTGTTTATAAAAATAAATGAGGCCACAACTTCTGAATCTGCTCCAAATGAGTCAATACCCTTCCCTCCCCAGTTCTACATAACACAGTACCACTTCTATAGAAGTAAAGCTGCGGTGTTGTGACTTCCTTCTCGCCATTTCTTGTCAAAAGCAAAACCCAACCTTTTATGTGGTTCAGCTGTGTTGACAGTAAAAGACATTTTTTTTGTAATCCTCTTCAGCCCTGAGTTAGAAGTGTTGAGTGTAGCAGTGTTAGGCATCAGTACAGCTTCCCACCTGAACCTGTATCCCGTGCCAGTGCCGAGGTTGTCCATCCAAGACTGTGCTTTTGGGTGCTGCATCCTCAAAAGCAGCACTGGCCAGCAACGGCCAAGACTGGAAATCTCCACAATCCTGCTGCATAAAGCACAGAGCTTTAGGGGAATCCAGGACGTATCAGTTCTGCTTGGAGAAGAGTCTCTGGAAAGATTGCTCTTGTAAGGCATGAGTGTACCTCTCTGTGTCATGGCTGACACCTGAGCCCTTCCAGAATGAAGCTTCTTTGCCCAGCTTGTAGAAAAACTCATTGTAGAATCTGAGACTAACAAAAAGCTATAGTGAGTTTGCCAATTACCTGCATAGACAGTTCAAGTCCTTAAAGTGGTAGAGATTCCCACTGTACATCTGAAGACCTCAATAAGGAACAGTATCAAAAATACTAAATTAATATTGAATTAGTAAAAATGTTAAACAGATAAGGCCTTGTCTTTGTTAGTGGCTCCTTACCTTGTGTTAAATGTTTCAGGCAATAGTCAGCTAGGTAATGCAGCAAGTTTCTTGCCATCAGTGTGTTACTACTTTGGCCCTAAACAGAGGTTGCAAGGATATCGATCCCATCAGCCTATTCCAGCCTGCAGCAGTACTGTTGGTGTGAAGCACTTTGTTTTTCAAGCATAACATCCCTGTGGTTGGCAAAGAAGGCCTCCGGCCCAGCTGTAGTTCTCTCCCAAAAGTCATTTCAGCTTCAGCATGCTGAGTTTAGCCTCTAGTAGTGCCCTCTTTTTATCAATCTGGTACGTTGTACAGCTTGTAGGATACCTACTGCCATATCCACATGCACCTCATCTTCAAAATCCAATAAGGCAGCCCAGCTGGGAAACTCCAGGCCCTTGCTTTGAGGGAAGCACAAAACTACTACTGTAATTATGGCAGAAGGTGATTCAACAACTGAAATGATGCCAGCGCTTCCTGAGTGTCGAAGAGAACAGGCCATACCTGCTGCTGCTCAGAGCACACACAGCTGAAGGACAGGCTGTATTTTCCATCAGGAGGGCATGACTCTGACTGATGGACCTTAAAGAGTTGCCTTTTGGGGACAGCACTGTGATGAGGCCTTGCCTGTAAGTTTACGCCTTCTGCTGCCTGCAGCCTCATCCACTGAGGTCTGTGCTCGTGTTCCACGCGGCTCTGCCGCCCGCTGACATCGCCAGCCTCCTCCACAGTCCCTGCAGACCCAGAGGGGATGTCTCATCGAATTCCCTCCTCCTCAGACGAGAGGAAGATTCTTTCTGAGTACCCCTATTTCAAGGAATGGTTCCTTGTTTGTTCACTCTAGAATGTAAATAGGACAGCATGCTTGTCACAAAAAATAACACCAAGGGGGCTTTGCATTCACAAAGATTGCAGTTGACATGTCAGAGCCTGATGCTTGAAAGCAGCAGGGTTTTCCTAGGAACGTGCAATACATTGCTATCGGGAAGTACTGGTGCCCTAAAATAAAAACCACACGTTAGGCTCCTGCGTGTTTTGACAGTGTAATGATAAAAAGATTCTGAGAAGCCTTTACATGTTGTTTTTCTTATGACTTTTAAATCATTATGTGGATTATAAACTGGTATATCTTTTTTTCCGCTTAATGCATAGGCTTTCTGCAGGCCAAATGACATCTCTTTCACAAACCCCTCTTCAGACTTGCCCCAAAATGTCCATTTAACAAAGGCATTTTGAAACCCTTTGCTTCTGTAATCATCTTCTTTTCCCTCTAACCTCTTTCTGTCATCCCCTGTTACACTCAAGCTGAGCGCTGTGGGGCAAGGGCATAGCTCTGTAATTGTATGGGCTCACCCACTTGAAGAGCAGCACTAAACATACACACACTGCACGGAAAGATGAGAGGAGAAAAATAATTTCATACCTCCCCACCCCCAAATACTGGTAACCTCTGTTAATGTCAACAAGAAGTCCTTTCTTACCTTGTAATAAATGCCATTTCTAAGCTAAGAAGTCAGGAAAGTTGTTGACATTCCCTTCCTCCATGGCCTTTTCCTGTTGACACTTAGGAATCTTTCAGTAGTCTCTTCTTTCTAGAGTCCTGTAGTCTTGTAGTGAAACATCAGTTTCACCCTAATGTCTGTTATTGGATCTGACTCTGCTTTAATTGAAGACAAAAATAACACCCCAGAAACATTCACCCATATGGTCTACAAATAATGAAATAAATGGGATATTGGTCTGCACTGGCAGGAACAGAGAGCAGCCCCTGCTGTTCAGCTGCTACGGGGTTGGAGAAATAGTCTCATCACATTGGAGAATCATGTAATCATAGAAAATGTTTATTCCTCTTACACTTGTGCCAGCAGCTAAGGAGCAACCGAAAGAGAAGTAGACCGATACTCTTTTTTTGCAACAAAAGATGAGAAGCAAGAAATGTGCCTCTCTATACATTTATATTTGAACTTAGGGAGATGGTTTGTGAGTTACCTGGTGTTGCAGCCTTATTAGACTTTATCTTCTTCTTCTTGTGGTATGTATTTTACTAGTTTGCCTGTCCTTATCTGGTACAATAAGTATGAAGTATTCCTATAGGATTTGCATTAATTACCTGGAAAAAGAATGGCTATCCACTTATCATTACATCACTTTAGTTAGCAGGGTGCTTTTAGAGTGAGTAACAGAAAGCACTTCAATTGAAAAGCCTTTTTTTCCCCTTCAGCATATAGGTAGGGTACTGACTACAGTCAGCTGCCACATCCAGCACCACAGGCACCTTTCTCAGGATGGAGGCTTTGGCAAGGATCATCTTCTAAAGCAAAAAGAACATCTCCACTAACAGCCTCAGAGGCATATGAATTGTGTCTACAACTCATAATTCATAGGGGCGTTGGTATTGTTCACCCACATTCCTCATGCTTCTGAGAAGCACTTATCAGCAAGAAATTAGTATTTGCTCTTCTTATACTCCTCAGTTCTGTGAGGATGAAACTCCTGCATGAAAGGCTGATTGTGCTTCATTTCTGCCCTATAATTGGCTCCCTGAGGCAAACACAGAGTCACGGCAACTACTAAGAAAAAGCAGGGTACCCAAATGCAGAGCCCTTCCCCTGCTCACCTCAGAAACCAAGGCTGACAGAGGAGCCAAAGTAGGGAAAAAAGGGTATATTGTACTTAGCTTCATGTCCACGCATATGTTAAAGCTACCTGGGGCTATTTCACTTATACTGTTTTCAAATGCACAGATCCAATAGTCAAAGACATTAGGCAAGATGAAGTGCCAGTCCAATCATTTGTGCATTTAACCCCTCCTGAACTCAAAATAAACTATTTTCATTATGATGCTTCAACAGTTTGGACATTCTACCCATCATAGTTGTACCCCTCTACCCCTGCTCCCCACTGTTTGTTGCAATATAAAACCCCTTTTTTATCCTTCATTTAATTCAGCCACTCCTCTTTTGACATTTCTTCATTTGCCTGAGCTGGATCTTCTCCTTAGAATTTATCCTATTGTAACAATTGTTGGCTTATTCAGATGACCACTTGCTCCAAACACCAGCACACAAAACTCCTCTCAACAGAGTATCCCACGTGCTTCTCCCTCAGAGACAGGCAACTCTTGGGACAGGTGTACACACCTGAGTTGTGGTGGTCTGACAGGGATGGTTCAGGTTAGAACACACACCTGTGCTGTGGGGCTGCATCGTCACCAGCTGACACCAGGAACATGTGGTAGCACAACCCATCAGCTCCTTCCCCAGGACATGCCGGCGACGCTCATCCTTCCAAGAGAGGCATGGGAAGATTCGTTTGCATCCTTACTGGGAGATTCTGCCTAATCTGGGGGAAAATTCAGGTTTGGCTTAAAATGCTGGCTCTCTGTGGGAAAAGAAAGGGCCTGGCTTCTCTCTCCATCTCCTGCCGGGGGTGACCAACCCTGCTGCAGACTTGGTGGCTCAGAATGACTGTGGCTTCTCTCTGTGAGCAGCCAGGATGGATTCCCACTGTCCCCCCTGAGCTGACAGTTGAGGCTGTACCTCTGCAGCCGAAAGCCCATTTCAGCTTCTCCCACAGACTTCTCCCACTCCATTGTTGGCGTATTTCCCCGTGTTGGTCAGGTTTTCAGAGACAGGATTTGAGCCCTGGCCTAATCCTTTCTCTTCTCCATTCAACCTTCAAATAAGGTGCTGACTGCTTCCTTTCACTTCCTTGGCCACTCCTGCTTTTTCAGGCCCAAAATAGCAAAAGCAGTTGAGATAAAATACAGATAACAGCTGTGGAGCCTTGCTGCTGTACCCCACATGTGCATTACTACCCAGCCCTCATCATATCTGGATCACCTGACTGTGAGGTGATTTAAGTTTTCTCACTTTCCTTGAGATGGGGACACAGTGAAAGCACATGCACAACTCCAGACAGCTGAACCAGCTCAGGGTAATTCAAAGTCACGAGTTGGAATTGATTATGTGACTATAAACCCAAAGCTGTTTGCGCTCTTATGAAACTGAAAAAACAGGTAAGTTCTCTTTGACTCTTCCCAACCCTAAGCCACTCCAGCACTTACAGGAACAAAGTTTTAAACCAAGCTTTCACTTAAACACAACTTCCCCCCAGACCCTTCCATGCTCTGTCAGGCTGGGAAAGGAAAAAGAAGTAGCCAGTTCTGTAGCATTAGTAAATACTGCTAATTCAGTAGTAAGGAGCTTCCCCTCATCACCACTTAGAGATCCCAAGTTCTCCCTTTTGGGGACAAATTACTGGCAATTTTGCAAGTATCACAAATAAGGAATCTCTTCATGACCTTTATTTCTCCTTAGTTTTGTAAGCAGTTGGGTACCAGTTAAACAAGGTCAAATTGCAATCCAATAAATGTTTTCTATTAAAAAGTATTTGGAGAGGTCTTTCTACTGCAACACTTTCTACTAGCAAAACGTTCATTAAATATAGTGAATTTTTAAACAAGATTAATACAAAGCTAGTCCTTGAGATAGAAACCATCAGTAGAAGGATCTTAAGCTAGTAAAATCTGCGAACAGGTACTTAAAACTGTACAGAGCAGAGACCTTGTATTTAAGTAGAACAACTGAAACAACCTATTTTTGAGGCTTTTGGAACCCCATTCTAATATCAAGATATTGAAGGAAATAATTGAAAAATACCACCAGAAACTGCAGTTACTTACAGTCCTGTGATTAAACCACTGAATTCAAAATAAAAAACTCTTTAATCAATGACAAAAATACCACCGTGCTTTCTGTGTGTGAAATCAAATGGTTTAAACTTGAGTGCCTTCGTCCCAATTAAATGAATATTCAAAGAGATGTCGTTTTTCCTTTCTCTGCAATGTTCTGCCTACTGTGTAATTTTTAGGCATAGAAGATGCTTTTGAACCACTCTAGGTGCACATCTGATACAGAACATAGTTCTTTGTACAGCATTTTGATTTGAAGACTAAAGAAAATTATCAGGCACAAGTCAAGGGAAAAAATGGCAAATCACTTACAGAGCTCTTTCTTTAAACAAAAAAAGTAGGGGAATTTACAATGTATTTCTCACCTCATTACCAGATTACTACCCCACTTCTAAATAAGGATGAAGGTGGTCAAAAAGAGAGAAACCACTTCCTCCTATGTTTTTAAAAATACTGAAGTACTTGGAGAACATTGGCACAGAAACTATATTACATGTACATTCACTTGTAAATATTTTAATGTAGCTTCAAACATAAAAATGCTGGTAATTTTACAGAATTTTGTTCGTTATCCATCCCAAAATTGTATGAAAAAAACGCTCTATTAAGGTATTTGCATTTTGTAAGGTCGTTTAGTGACATCTGTTGTCCACTGACCCCTGTGTAAAATTTCAGTTCTTTCCCACAAGGTATTTCGTAATGGTGAGGAAGTGGTGCAAAACCACCTAGAAAAGGTCAGGAGATAACATCTAATTTCAATTCTTGTGAGGATAACCACTGACAGAAGTATCGTTTACCTGCTTTTTTGTTTCCTGTTTTCTGTCTTCTCAAGCCCCCACAATTACTGATGAACTGTGGACTGGCAAAGAGTGAATAGGAAATGGCATTTTATATCAGAATGATCTGCCTCACACAAATTTACCATAGGGCTTGTTTACCCAGTGTGCCTAAAGTAGGTACACGATTTGCTTATTGTTCAAAGATCTGCAAGGGTTAATAAAATTCAGAAGAGAGTATCATCAGTAAATATGCTACTGGAGATAAATAAGGATAACAGCCATCTTATCTAAGCTTTCCAACTTCAGCCTGTTTAAGCCCAAATACCATTTTCATGACACTACAAGCCTAGTGACAAAATAACATATGGCACAACAACTTCTCCAGAAAAGCTATGTGGACAAGAAAGTACTACAGAGTAAAATCTGACCAATTGGAATGGAACACTTGCCCTGACCTGGGCTCAAAGCTTGTTTGCTAAGGTCAGTCACAGAAAAAAGTGAGGATGTTCTCTGTCTGTCACTACTTTTTAATTTAAAGTGTAGCTCTAGGAGAGCATTTCCCACTATGTACAGTGGAAGGAATTTTGCCTTTTCTGTGGGTTGAAAAGTCTGGGCCCTGTAGTTACTTGAAACATCAAGATACCAGTGTGCTAAGGAGCAAAGCAAGCACAGCGCCAAAGCAATGCTGAGTAGAGGAATGGAGTTTGCAATGGGGATTATCAAAACCTGTTCTTTTGACTTGGCAAAGACTCAGCAACTCACAGGATTCCTGAAACGCAGGTGTTACTCACAGGAGCAGTCCGCGCCCAGCGCTGCCCCATCGCTGCCCCCGCAGTCCCCTCCCTCAGCCGCCGGAGCCTCGCACCCCCCGGGCGCGCTCAGGCTGGGGCAGGCAGGCCCGGCAGTGTCGGCATTGCCAGCAGCATCGCAACTGGCAGGACTCGTGTCTTCTGACGCCCCGTCGTGATGTGGACCTGCGCCCTTGGCCCCAGCGCCCTCGTCTCCCAAGTCTATGACATCGTCCAGCTGCCGTTCTGGATCAGGCTTGGCTGCTGCTGAGATCTGTGCTTCCAAGTTCCTTGTGTTCTCTGTAACTTCAAATTCCTGCTTCTCCTCTGCCCTTTGCTTGTCCCTAGTACTTAATTTAGCCTTTGTGGAATTCTTCATTTTTCTGTTGTGCATGTCTTCCTTGGAGAACCTCCAGTGAAACTACAAAGAAGGGATCCAAATGTTAAAGACCATTAGAGACAATCTCACATGGACATTTCTTTTCCTGAATAGAAATGTTTTTATTATGTAGTTTTAATTCAAAGACTAGTTTGACCAAAAAGACCCAAGATTAAAAAAATTGCATGACTAAATCAGACAGCTTTAAATCATTTCTGCCTACACCTGTCAGGCAGAGAAACAAGACTCTGATGAATTCTGCTCCTGCACATACCTAGTGGGTTCCTCTCCGCACACCGCGTCACTGTTAAGGCCTGTGGCACCCTGGCAGCCCACCTGCACCGCGTGGAAAGGAAGGATATGCAAGGCTGCACAAGTGCAGACAGAGGAAACAATCCTATGGCATTATTCCAATGTTTTTCATCAGGTTAGCAGCAGAACTAATACCCAAGACTATATCCAAACAGTAAAATATTCTGAACTATTTGTATGAATGTTTTTTGATTAGAAAGCGTGAGGCTGACTCTTGCAGAACTTGCACAAGACTTGAAACAGCCACCCTTTCAGAAGTGTTTTGACTACAATTAAAACAAAATGGGAATTAGCAATACCTTGAAATACTGACTTGACAGGTGTAACATACATAAAGGCTAACAAATATGCCATTATTATATCTGCTTCACTTGTCAAAAAATAAATGAACCTTTCCAAGGAAAGCCATACCATAGGGTCACAGAACCATAGCCTGGTTTGGGTTGGAAGAGACCTTAAAGATCATCTAGGTCCAACACCACTGCCATGGGCAGGGACACCTCTCACTAGACCAGGTTGCACAAAGCCCCATCCAACCTGGCCTTGAACACTGCCAGGATTAGGGCATCCAAAACTTCTCTGGGCAACATGTTCCAGTGCCTCACCACCCTCACAGTAGAGAATTTCTTCCTAATATCTAATCTAAACCTACTCTCTTACAGTTTGAAATCATTCCCCTTGTCCTATCACTACAGTTCCTGATGAAGATTCCATGTCTGGCTTCCTTGTAGGCCTCCTTCAGATATTGGAAGGCTGCTGTGAGGTCCCCATGCAACCTTCTCCAGGCTGAACAGCCCCCATTTCCTTAGCCTGTCGTTATAGGGGAGGTGCTCTAGTCCCCTTATGAATTTCGTGGCCCTGCTCTGGATTTGCTCCAGGGTTCCAAGCCGCTGCTGAGCCATCCTACACAAGTTTGCTAGGTACATGTGAATGTGCATGACCATTTTGTCAGCAGTGCCCATTGCTGATGGCAACTCAGGGGTGGGTTAGTAGGCAACCTTTGTATGGTGTAAATAATCTTATCAGGACATTGAGTAAATCCAGCCATGCTCCAAAAGCCATTTTCTCCAGAGAAACCAGGTCTGTGCTGAAGTTGGCCAGAAGATCTTGTGTTCATAAATTTTTGATCTAGCTCTTTATTCCTTAATCAAAAAGCCATTCAAAACCTATTAAGTTTATTAGATTACAAAGCTGGAACTATGCTCTTTCCTTCTGTTGGCCAGAACTTAATGTAAAAAGAAAAGGCAGGGGTGGGGGGGGGGGAGGTTGGGAGGGGAAGAAGAAACTGGCTTTCACAAGATTCTTCTCGGTTTTACTTAGAGGAAGTTATCTTTCACTTTAATAGCACTGCAATTTAGAGAAAGAGGAACGATAACATCTCAGTTCTAGAGCTCAACTGTTTAAAATTCAGACACCTGAGTTTTCTCCTCTTTGATTTGCAGAAGTGCTGGGCACCCACTGCTCCCCTTAACTCAAAGCTCTCTTTGATGGAAGGTAAGATCAGGGCCCTCAATGGGATAAAGATCAAACTGTAGGAGACTCTGTGTGTACATGCAAATGTACGTGTACTCAGTCAGGTATTTATGTTGTATTTCACAAAAATGCATTCAGCCAGTTTCTGCTGAAATAGCATCAGTTTTGTATAAAGTGATTGAAAATGATTATCTCATCACTGACTGAATATTGCAGTAGCAAGCGTACTTCTGACTTACTGAAGAGAATCAAGTTGTACCACTCCTTGAGTGTTTCCTTTTCTGTTTCTCTAGGTACCCTGAGCAGCAGTTGGACGGTGTGCAAAGACAGGATGGATCATTTTCCAACAATGCAATATCCTTTTAATCTTACCAGCCTATTTCACTCCTCCAAAGGGTTATCTGTAAACATTTTAGACATGCCATATCTCAAGTTAAAAAAAAACACCCTAGGAGCCTGTGACTTTGTATGTGCAGAATATTCAGCAACTTAGTCAAATGCCAGGTTTGGTATCTTTGATGTGACTCACAACAACCACCTACAGATGTTGAACCAGTCTTACATCTCTTTATATAACTATAATCAAGGTATGTCATTTTTCCTTGACCTTTGGTATGAAAATGTGCTGTAGTGATTCTTGCCTTCAAATATGCCTGTATATTTAATGCTGCCAACAAGTTAAGTCCTTTGTTTTGTCAACCAGACATTGTTAAATAAGTTTTTATAACCCGGAATGAAAAAAACTTAAACAAAGTTTTGAATCATCTGGATGGTATGTATGTGTTATAATACAAGGAATCAGTATCATACTAGTTTCCCTATTTGAAGAAGTACAACCACATACGGGTTCCCACCACTTCCACTAAAACCATGTACAGTGGTAGGAAAAGAATGACCAAATAGAGGCACTCTAATGCTCATCCCAAGATCCCTTTAATCACTGGAAAACAAAGAGAAAAAAACAAGAAAGATGGGCTTTGTAACATGTAAAGACAATATTCCGGGCTCCAGCTTTGCTAATGAGAGAGGGTACATCTTAAATCACAGTCACACTCCCAGCACTTCTCTCCTACTTCAGTCAGTTCAAATACTCCCCTGCTCTGCACTGTATCAAAAAGACAACTCTCACAGAACCAGGCTCCAGAACAGTGAGGGATTTATAGATGAAAACTATCTACATTCTATAAACTGTTGGGTAAAATGCTCCTTGTGGTCAGCTCTGCTGAGCACTTCCAAACTCCTACTCCAGCTCAGCTCTGCAGGGTCTCGAGGGCCTCACTCCTGCAGGTGACATCAGGCTGGGCAGCACCCACCTAAGCACACAGACCCAGAACACAAATGAGGCTGCATTCATCAGACGCTCATCGTCGTGAGGTTTCAGGGATCTTTTCCATACTTCATCTGGCTTTCCTGATCCCTTCCATACTAAAAGGGCAAGGCAAATTTGAGTACTGTAGGAAGGTCATCACTTTCCCAGTCTCTCAGCTGTATGGCATGATAAGTTTGGGCAGGGGTTCCCACAGCTACACATTTGAAAATGGAAGTGGGAATACATACATGTACCCACATCCATACATCATTAGCTGTCAGCTATGTCCTCGAATAATTTAGCTGGATTCAGGAAGCTTTTTTTGGTTAAACTGTAGCAGAATTCATTATCATTCACACAATAGATGGAAACACCAGCCAAGATCAGGCCTACATTGTGCTAGGCTCTACCAAAATACACACAGAGAGAGAGAGAGAGAGAGAGAGAGAGAGAGCACAATTTAAACAGAAAAGAAAAAGACAGGCATTGGGTGAGAGAAAACAGTATTGGTTCTACCTTGCAGGCAGTGAATATGGACAGAGAATTTTAGGTCATATATGGAGGTTTATGGATGGCTTACATAAAGAGAAATCTACATCCCTTCTGCTGCCACAAGTTCAACAGAGAATGAAATCTAAGAGCTTTCACATCATTTGAGCATTTTTTGTTTCTTTCATTTGAATAGTTCCATTCCTTGTGTCTGGCTACTGCATCACAGAAACACTGAATAGGCCATTTTTCCTTCTATGGGAAATCAATTACAATATAAAAATACCACCAAAAAAACCCAAAGAAACCAGAAACTCAAGGTTATTTACCTTAGATTCTTTCTTCTTTGCTTTCTGGGGCAAAGAAGGTCTCTGAAGAAATACAATTTGCTTTGTAGATAAATTCCCCTCCCTGAAAAGAAACAAATGCACACTCCTGAGAATGAATTAAATTCACATCCAGCATCATTCAAAGCGAAAATCCATCTCAGTCATTTATTTCTGCAGGTCAAAGAAGAATAAAATGAAGAATGATCCACATGTTGCCTGTCCCCAGTGTCTTTGAGCAGCCTGATATTTTGCAGAGGGGGTGGGGTGGGAAATGTTCAGCCTGACAGAGCCTGTCAGCCTGTGACACAGTTTTGTTGAATGTTTTAGCATTAGTGTGTAAACACAGAATAAATTGTTTGGAACAAAAAGGAAGAAACCCAAGCACCCCGGAGCCTGTGCGTCTCAGAGTGCCTCCTCCCTCCTTCCCTGCCTCCCAGGGCACTGATCTGGAATGGGGATGGGTGCTGCCTACATGTCTGCAGCACAGCAGGAGGAACAACCAAATGTACTTTCATTAGGAGGGTGCCCTTCTGCACTGTCAGCCTGACCTGTCTTATTGAAGGTATTAGTGGGATACAGAAAGCTGGAAGAGAAAGAAAATCATATATATCTTTAAGAGATAGGGCTTACAAACCATAATTGTGATTTTCTATTCATTCCTGTATTTAAACATGTATGACAAACTCAAATACCATTTTTCCCCCGCACAGATGGCCTCTGCTTTTTAGGTTTTTATATGTAGGAGTTGTCTTCATCTAGACCTCATAAAGAGCTCTGCGTATTTTTACTCTTTAAAGACAGAAAATCATGACTGATTATATGGGTACGTATATAAACATAAATATATTCTTGACCACTGAAAATTCAGAAAGCACCATCTTCATGATTAACAAGTGGGATAATTGTTTTTCACTAGTCATGAAGAGTATTTTTAAGTGACTTGTGTTTATATTTTAAAACTCAGAATATTAATAACAGCAAAGCAGACCACAGAATTATTATATCTGCACAGAAGGCTACTAGAGCAATGATACCCGAGCCTCACACGGTTCTGCTCAGCTGGACTGTATCAGCAGCATTAGACAGAAATCTATTAAGAATAAAATTTCTTTTCTTCATATAGACAACATCTCACTCCAAACATTATCACACATTTTGTCTTTGCTCTAAGAAGGGTTACTGGAAGATCCAGAGCAGGAATTTTACAGTCAAGGAGTTTACAGAGAGGCAGAAACAATACCCAGAAAATTTATGCAGAAACCACACTGCCACCTTGCAGTATTCTGCCCACCAGACACGTGCTTCCTGCCACATGTGGCTTGTGATGCTGAGAAAACCCAGAGAACAGCTGCAGCAGGGTTTGTGAGGAAATCCACACTAACTGCACAGGGAATTGCCTGTACAGACTGTGGTGCTTGTACAGCAACTTCTCTGGCCAAAAGGCAGCACCCACCCCCTCCCTACCTGTTTGTCTTCACAATGGGAGTAGGAAGCACACACGTCAGCTGCCAGCCGTACATGGCAAGGGAATTCAGCAGTGGAACATAATCTGTCTGCACTTCAACTCCCTGGGGAAGGAAAATCAACAGTTAGCATCACCACTTGGAGTGTGACATTCAGTTCGACACTAAAAAAAAAAAAAAAAAAAAAAAAAAAAACCAGAAAAAAAAACATTTGTGGGTTTTCTTGGAGGGAGAAGGGGTTTTGTACAGAAGTGGGTCATTTTCTAAGCTCAGCTGGGCAGGAAGGAAAACGTTCAAAAGCATGAGATACAAGACCTATTGCCCATACATCCCAAACTATTAAATGAGCTTGTTTAAAATGGTAAACATCTGTGATCTTGTTTTTGCACTGCCTGAGTCATCCATCTAGCTTTAGATGATTCCAGATCTGAACAGGACAAATTCATTGTATGTTATCAATTATGTCCTCCAAAGCAAAATTATGTTCTAGTTAAAAAGGACAACACTGCTTTGCTCATATTCTGCTCTTGTCTAGGCTACAGTAAATCCTGAATATCTGCACTCTACCATGGTGGATCAAAAGCAAAATAGCCAACAACAACAACAAAAAATGTAAGTACGAGTCTATTCCTTTTATCACCCACAAATACACATTGCTGCCTTCTTATTTTGAATCAGGAAATCCGTGGGCGAGACCAAAAGCACTGCTTTCAGCACAGAAGTCTGGCTCCTGCTGCACATGTACCCAGCAGAGCCTTCCTGATTCTCTTTCAACTAAATGGCAGACCCTGTAATTCACACAGAAAGAACCACTGTGGTTTCGACAAAGATTGCTCCGGTGAGGTGTCTGATTGCCAAGACTTCCAGTAATATAGCAAATAGATGCTAGAGGTTACTTGGTAGTTTTTAATTTTAATAGACAGAAAGCAGACAAGTGATAACTACTGGTCTCTACAAATATAAATAAATTCTATTGGAATAACAATTATATTTGCCAAGAATCTCAGGTGCTTACACAGGTTTCATGTGCACGTAAGGAGTTTTAACTGCCAATTCTCAACACTGGGGAAGGCACAACAGTTTTGCAGCTCCAAAAAATCCATTTATTCTGCAGTAATGAAATAGTCATTTGATCAGAACTAATCCAAATCCTGCTGTAGTCATTTCAAGGTATTTTAGTGAATTCCAATCTCAGCTATTCCTTTCTTCTAACAAATGTAATTTAGGTCACTTGGTATCTTTATCACTGAATGGCTGCTGACTATACCTATTAAAAACCTGATCATGACTACAAATGCAAATAGCTGAAGAAGCTGTATTACTCCTGCTTAAAAGGAGAATGTTTAAAACCTCTACCCCAGAAAGTGCATGCAAGGGAACACTACTAATGTAACTTCTGATTTCTGTGCAGAGGGTTTTGGGGACTTAGAGAAATACTGCTACTTTACAACATCACCATGTACAGACTGGAATTTGTAACTCCAGGAGAGGAAAGAGACACCTTGCAAGAGGAGTGCAATACCACGTGGCCCTTAACTCGTCCTCTGAAGCGATCAGGACTCATCATGCAGCAGTGATAATGCTAGATTCAAAGTCTCCTTTGACTCCAATTTCCCTCTGTAAGATGGATATTTCTGTCCTCTTTCCACTTTTTAAAAAGAGTGTCCAAAGGTAACACAAAAATTACAACATATCTAGACACTTTTAAGAGATAATGTCTCAAGAAAACATATTACTAACATGCAGAGATTTATGAGATTGGTCAACAACACCTTCAAAAAATAAACACGAAAATATGCAACATGATCATTAAGAATAAGGTCAGAGCATCCACCATCGCAAGCCTGCCATGAGGTGCCACATCAAAGGACCCGACTAAAACATTCCCTTCATCAAACAGTGTTTGCAGAGATAAAACCAGAAGGAGCTCACTCATTTAGAGGGTGGAAGACTAGCAGGTCAGGAAAGACTGGCACAGCAGACCTTGTTTGTGCCCCGAGCAACATCTTATGTTGCAAAGAGGATTTCTATTTTGAATTCATTGCCTAAGGTGGGTGATTAGCATGGAGAACCTTCTCCTTGCTTCAGGATGCGCAACAAATGTCAGAAATCAGAGAGTGATTATGGCAATGAGGGAGGACATCAATACCACGCAGAGCTCATTTGACTGTTGTAGAAGCCAAATTATTTCAGGGACATGCCATCACTCCTGCCACAGCCCACTGTCCCTGCAGGCTCTGAGCAGCGAGACAAGGCTGGCTTTGGACCTGTCTGACTTGTCAGGATTAAGCATCATCTGCAGCAGGTGATGGTGTAGTTCACAATCCAATGGTGCAGAAAGGAAACAAGCAGGTAAGCACATTCAAAAGGGTAAAGTTATCAGAAAATACATTTAAGATTAAAGTCAATTAGGCCTAAAGAAATGGTTTTTTTGAATCTGGAAATTAAAAAAAAAAGAAACGCCCATTGAAAGAGTTCTGTACAGACGTTACAAAAAGGTGAACTCTTATTTTTCCTATGTGCCGGTACCCAACACCCCAATGTACATGTTAGGCTGTTTGGAGGGAGGAAGTGTATCCATCATGCAGAGGTGTACACCTCCTCCGAGCTCCACATGCCCTTCAACAAGCCCTCTCCGACTTTGCACGACACTTCCTTCGCTGGAGTCAGTCACTGCACTTCTTCCCCAGGTCCCTGGGGAATAAACTACTCCTAATAATTGCCTGAGTTTGAAGATGACAGACAAGAGAAAGGAGTCACTCCAGAATAAACAGGTGTAATCCACATGGGCTTCAAGCTCCTTACTTGCAAGTACAGATAATTGAAGCTTTCTGTAAGACCACGAGAAATGACTTCTCCCTCCCCCTCCTGAATCATCGGTTGTAATCCTATCCCACGACTGGAATTTGTGTGCCAGCAGGAGTCACAGTTATAGAGACCTTTAATTGGTGTCATATTAAATGCTTTCTAAAGCAAAAATGCTTCTAAAGAAACAATACACTCGGGGATGGGTGCAGAGGAAAAGAGTCATCTTCTATTTGCTTTATATTTAATACAGTAATTATTTTATCTACTATTATTAGAGACAATGGAAATATAATTTCAAACATACTGCTCCATCAGATGAAAGTGTGATGCTCTTTCTAGCTAGCAAATACTGGATTTGAACACCAGCAGAAGCAGAAAAAATGTGCCAGAGCTCTCCTGAAAAAGAAGTGTTCAAATAATGCGTCTCAAACTGGGAGACATTTCATTCAGTGAAAGGGTGGAAAATTTTAATTAACTTGCTTCCCACTCTCCTGTGGATGATAAGTAATCTCTGATCACACTTTGAGTGTCAAG
This sequence comes from Pipra filicauda, assembly GCF_003945595.2. Classification (NCBI taxonomy): domain Eukaryota; kingdom Metazoa; phylum Chordata; class Aves; order Passeriformes; family Pipridae; genus Pipra; species Pipra filicauda. The sequence goes on along the minus strand of NW_024105031.1, from coordinate 2,959,840 downwards.
AAGCCAGAGCACATTGAGCTAGGATTTTCCCTTGACTTGCATCACATGAAAAGAATTCTTTTTATTTGTAGTTGTATTGTTTGTTTTCAGCATTTTTGCCTTTCACAGTTCCTTCTGCTCATTAGGAAAAAAAAAAGATTAAAAAAAAGATAAGAATAATATCTAGGGCAAGCCACACAAACAACTGCATTAACAATTTTTCTTTTCTTTCCCCCAGCTACTGAAGCAATTTTAACCACAGCAAGGTAATAAACAAGACAACTACTAAGCTCTTGTGAGACAGAAGTTCTTTAGAAATCATTCTTTCCTGGGCTAAGTGATTTAGTTACAAGGCAGCTACAGATTGTCACTATTTAATATTTTTTCCAACATGGATTAAAGACTGAAAGATTGAAAAGCCCATTAAATAAATCTTAATAAAACCTTTATCAGCGAATCCTAACAGACTGCATACCAAGATATACTGACAGATGGCAAAAGAGGATGGGAAGTAGAAAACACAAGTTGCTTTGAAAGTGTAACCTACTGTTTGTTGCAGAAAATGGGCACTGCACTCAAACCCAGCTCCTTACAAAAAACAGAGGGGAGAGTCCAGGAGGGTGGCAACATGCACCCTCCGCCAAGGCTGGTTACCAGTCCCCAGCACTGCCAAAGCCAAAGCTTTTCTGTCCTATGGCACTGAAGGGTGGAAGAGGAAGTGGCAAAAGTACAACTTGCACCTTAATGGAAAAGAAGAAAAATAAAATGAGAGAAATTGAATATGCAGGCCATGTGAGAATGACCCTGTAAGAGTGTGTTGCAAACGTTTCATGTTTGTAGTAACACGGTCGACACGAAGACTAAATACAAGCTCTAAATTTGTGAATGATTTGCCTTTTTCCTTTTCAAGACTCCTTCCAAAAGGTAATTTCTGCTAACAATGTAACACTATTGAACTGTTAAAAACATTTATCGGAAGCAAAAGAGAAGTTTCAAAAATGCTTCAGCAATAAAGTTGGACTATGTTCCTCTAGTATTGAGCTGCTCCTACATTTCCAGATGTAATACTCCACAGCACCTTGCTAGCAGACACTTGCTACACAGCCATTAGCTGTAGGGCAGAGGGGTGTGGGGTGGCTGCTGCACCCTTAGAAACCACCAGTGGCTTTTGGCAGCAGATGGGTCACTGACCAACACAGAGTAGCTGCCAGATGGGGACCTTAGTGAAATGGTAACAGAGCAAAAGAGTAATAAATAAATCCACAGACAGGCTTTTTCCTCACTATTCTAGGCATATGCAATTCAGAGTTATTTATGATTACTAATATCTATGTGAATTTGTGCAATGTAAAATATTTTAGAGAATATAATAAGGCTGTAACACTAAATGGGGCAGCATCCTGATAACACAGTTTTCCTGCACTTCAGATGTACCCAGTCACAAATTCAATATACACATAGACTGCTGAGTAGCATTCACAGCTGGCTCCACATCTAGGGTAAAACAAAAAATAACCAAAAATCCCTCTTTGCCCACAAAGCAAACTTCGCCCACTTCTCTCACTGAATTCTGTGGATACAAATCCTACTTTCTAGCATATACAAAAACATCTGAGCGCTCCTGATATTGCCTGCACCTGTAACATGGAAGTACATTTGCACAGCAACACAATTCTGCATTTATAGAAGCACAGAGTCAGTAGCCAAAGCTGCACAAGGTGAATGTGTTGACACAGAGGCTTCCCCACGCACGAGAAACATGGAAACACCCTATGTAATGTGTTAAACTCACCACTGCACAGGCAACGTACACACAATAGGACAACTCCACATTACTGTCGGTGGAACACACGAAATAAATGTGATCTAGCAGCCCATCAGTACATTTTCCTAAATAACTCCGGCGTTTTTACTTTCACAATTCCTGCAACACTTGTGTACCTTAAAGGGAGAGTTGATTTTACCATTTGTCCATGAACTGTTTTGGGAAAAAAACCCCAACATAGAAAAACACTACCTGAGAACCTGCGTACTCCAAGGTGCTGTACCACACACAGATGAATCATTCCCATGCAGCTTACCCAACATAATTTCCTTTGATTATAATTTATTCTCAAACAAAATGTGGCTTTTGCCAGAAGGCTTTGTGCACCACTCCACCATTATGCTCACATTTCTATGTGAGCAAAACAGCTGAAGCCCAGACCCTCCACTACCAGCAGTTCAGGCAGCAGGAACACAAACACTGGCACTGCCCTTCTACGTGCAGGCTGTGCATGCAATTTATGGGGTCCCACTACTGCCTGGCTAAAGGGGATCTGCTGGGGAAAAAAAACTTGATTTGTGTCCTGTGTGGTTTTATAGGAAGCGTACAAGCTCGTATGCTCACTTTTTCCTGAAAAATTTTATGGGTGAGCAGAGAACTAATTCTTATCTCTGATCTTGTCACAAACCTAAGAACACTGTGACAGATAGGAAAGGGTTTTTTTTAATTCATACTGTTTTAAATCCTGTGCTTTTCAGGCTGTTTACTTCAAGTGCCCTTTATTCACATGGAAGAAGCAATTGCCTTGTTAGATGTTCAGTACTGCCAGCACCACAAGAAACTGTCAGGGGAGTTCCAAGTTCATACTTCCAGATTTTATTACTAAATTTATCATCAAAACCAATGAAAGATTAGCCTGTGGGTTTTAATCCTGTATAGATTATATGTCTGCTGAGTTCATATATATGTATATATGCTGCTTTCATATCTTACATAAAAGAATGAAAGAAGAATTATAAAAACCTTTGGAAGATAACAGGCTCCTGAAGGTTTTTGTTCAGGTTTTCTTAAAAAGCAACAAGGGGCACATTGCTGAAATATTATGCCCAGGCAATATATATGTCCTTTGGGTGGTAAAGAGGGTCACACACACGACTCTTCTGGGCTTTTCATGTCCATCGCCATCAGCTCCTTGGCTGACCCGGTCATGCCTTTCTCCCGTGGCCAGAGACAGCAAAACATAGCTTAGCTGACATATGACCTAAATCAGATTTACAGACAAATCAAATCCTCATTTCCAGAGAATTTGTTTCAAGGCTTACATTAAGGCAACTTGCAACCTAGGCTCAGCAGAGATAAATTTTTAAATCTTTTGGTATGTCGCACTTTAAAAGGTTTACCATGTCTACGGTGGAGACTGACCCCATTCAAGTCTGCCAGGGAAATGGCAACACCACAATATATTTGAGATACATCAAAGGTATGGTACAGCAGCAAATACAAAGTGAAGAATCACCAGCTGAAGATTTTCAATGAGAAAATACCTGTAAATTAAGGATATTATTTCCAAAATGAACACTGCTTCAGAGGTAGAACAATGGCAAAATCTAAAATAAACGTTATAGCACTCAATTTTACGGACAGTATTAGCTACTTTGTCTTAGGTAATGGGGAAGAGAAGGTGACAAATTTAGAGTTGGGGAGAGACAAATCATGCAGGCTCTGATTAATCAGAACTGTCTACCCACATTTGCCTACACAAGCAGAATTAAAACCATCAAACAAGTTTTAGGGCTAGATCTCAGAGACTGCAGTGGAAATAATATGTCCTGACATTTTTAGAGTTAAAGGGATAAGGATGAATGCAGTATTTTGTCATAACAAGTCCTGTGGTCATTTGTAGAGGATATCAGAGCTCTACTTTGAGAAGAAAGAGTTAAATTACTCAGAGCTATTACATCCTGTCTGCTGCTTGGCGGGACCACATACTGTGACAGCTGCGAGCTTTACATCCTCTACAAACTGACATTTTACACACATACTGAGTGCATCACACTGTTCAGCTTGTTTTATCTATTAGCCTTAGCAATTAAAAAGGCAGCCCTTTCTCTGCTAAGAGGTGTGCCAACCCCTCTATTTTGTGTTCATGGTTAAACAGCAAACCTTTACCTTTCCATTTAGAAAGGTTCTCTTTCTAAAGGGCGTAGATATTTGCTACGTCTTCCTTTTTAAAAAAGCTTTCTTTTGTTGTGGCTGGGATTCTTTTGTTTCTTCTTAACTGGGATACAGCACAATAAATTTACATTCAGTTCCAACCACATCTGAACAACTCCACAGCTCATCCAGATAATCAAATCTGATACAAATTTAAAATAAGGATCCATTATACACGTTTATGTCATGCTGCCCATCACAGCTTCTTCCATTGCTTTAGTACAAATGAAAACAACAAATGTAAACGGTTAATCTGGATCAGAGCTGAACCTATACCTCCCCAAAAAAGAAATTCTACATTAGTGAGTCATTCCACTGCTCCATAATTACCCCTGTGACAATTATACTTTGAAGCACTCATAACAGAAAGAAAGCCTTTACTGGGTCTCGGACATCTTCCATCACTAGTGAACTCTGTCTTCTTCCCCATTTTACAGTCCCTTCCTCTGCACTGCATTATTCCATGGTTATGGTAAATAAAGGTGAATTTCAACAGGGTTTACACAGAGGTAACTTGGTTTTCGATACAACACTGTGCAAGTGCCTAGAGATCCCCCAGCTTCCAGCCTTACTTTCATCAATTTGATGACTTTCCCTACCTATACCTCTTATGTCTCAGAAAGCTTGAGGCATGAAACATCCCAGCAGTTATTTAAATCTCAGGAGGAGAAAACAGAGGTGGTCAGCTCTGCTCTTTCTCTAAATAGGTAAAACCTTTGCAAGAGTTCCCTAATGCCTCAACATCTTTCCTTCAGCAAGTTTTTTCTTTTCTATATTCTTCCACTTTCAGTTTGGTGGGCACCATGTTCGTAATGTCCACAAAAGAGCCACACTTGATCTGAAAAGAGCAAAATTGCCAGGGAACACCCAGCATCCAAATTTTTAATTACGACAGAGGATAATCTGATCACACCAACAAGCTGTGTATATGCTGTAAGTCAGTTTCTGAAATTGCACATCCCAAATCTTACGTCTGGAACAGGAGATTCTCTGCATTAGCCCTCACATAGACATGATGTGTAGCAGTACAGCATCTCTTGACACACCAGATGGCATTGGGAGGTTGATTCCCTAATCTGTTGACCAGCTGTGTCTCCAGCATGGAATTGCTAGAATTGAAAGCAAATGATACTCCACCTACCCGGGCTATAACACTTCAAATGGCCCTGCAAAAAATACTCTTCTGCTGTGTCCTAGAGTTGTGGCCAGCACTCTGCCATCACAGGATCCCCATTAGCAGACGTCCTTGTCATGTAGCTTGACACAAGGTTTCTGGTGTCCATGAAGAGCAACCCAAAAGGTGTGTAGGGGCCATTATGACTAACTTTGATGCGATATCTTACTGAGACAGAGAACCTTTCACTGGTTGTCTGAGAGCCAAACTGGTTTGAGCCAAGAATCCATTTATAGCTTGGAAAGCTTTCTCCAACATGGCTATAAGTGACAGCTAAGGAAAAGTAATATATATTAGGTCAATCATGCAGGATACCTGCCCCAAATATTTTGTGTACTTCCTCTCAGCACATCTGGTTTAGTTTCTACTAAAAGAAATCCAGTTTGTACAGATCTGCTGCATAAATAATTATCTGAATTATCTCCTTTTTGCTTGCTTTGCACCTGGCCCTGACTAGTGCCGTGTGGCAGTCCTTAGCTCTTGTACTGAAAGAGATGGCAAACAATTCCTGTTACATGTTTCCCATGATTTAGGAAGTCTCTACCTATTCCATTCCCTGGAACTCTTCTCTTTTCCAGGCTGAAAGGACACACCCATGAAAAGTCTTCCTAATATGGAAGCTGTCTGTATCATGGATTATCCCCACTGCTCTTCTCTGAAAAATTACAGTGCTAACACAACCTTCTGAAACAAGGTGCTGTCAAACACAGCTTACACAGTAGTATGTAGTAGTATATGTTTGCTGTTTCACTCTCTATTCATTTCCTAACAGTTTTAAACATATGGTTAACATTAATGCTTCTTAACATTTGCCTTCTTGATCAGCCCTGACCTAATGCACTCATGGAACCATCTGTCATTATCTCAAAACCTTGTTCCTGAGTGGCAACACCATAATTTGACCCTAAAAATGAAAAAGAATTTACAGTCAAGTCTGTCATGACTAACATTTAATGCAATATAGGAATCATTTTTTCAGATGCCCCTCAGCAACAAGAAAAGCTGCTATTAACGTATTATACTGTTCTACAAGTTGTTTCTAGTGTTACTATATGGCCATTTCTTGCTACACTGCAAAGTCATTATCTACTAACAAAAGTCTTAATCCTAGTCTCCTGGAATTTTACACACTTAATCTAGCATCTGTCCCATTTTCCTTTAATCCAGTCTTATGGCATGTGTATGCCAAAAGGATGGATTGTCTGCCTCAGGATTTTACACCATTTACAGTATATTCCAAGTGATAACATCAGGTATTGCCTTTATAGATACATAATATCTATTTTTAGTAGACAATTAATAAAATAAAAAAAATAAAAACCTTCTAAGAGTTATACAACTTCTTCTTTTCCTCCATGTTCTTTTTGCTTCAAGTCACAAAGAATTTAAGCCCAGCTTTTCAAATATCTATCTGTGCATCAAATTTGTGGTGGGAGATCGCTACTGACCAATCTGGTCTAAACAATGTTTCTACTGATCAGAGTGGGCACTTGGATCTATAGAAAGCCAAGCCATGACAAACGTGGTTTGTTTATAGGGACCTATCCAAAATGCACAGTTCTTTCAGCGTAAGAAGGAGGTCAGACAGAAACCAAGGCAGTTATCTGTGCACTCCTGCTGCAGCTCAGCCTACCTAAAGGGCTGCCTTCTTTAGAACTGCAATGTTACAGTGACTGGTGTGATCATGTTGCCCTGGCAACCAATGGAGATGCTCTTTACAGATCTAGCAGACATCTGTAATTTTGGGACAGATAGCCCTGAGTTTCATTGCTCACCATTGCTGACATTTCCTGTCCCCCCCAAAAAAGCATGAAGATTATCAAAATCAGAAGTGCACTGTACAAAACTAAAGTGTGGTTAACTGGCATTACTGCTATGTTCCATCCCTTTACCTCAGTTGCCTGTCTGATACTGTTGGAGCACAGATCAGCACATGAGAGTCTGCCACACAGTCTTAGAGTGTTTTGATTTAAAAAAAAAAATCAAAGAAGAAAGATTGTACACATACCTTCAAGACAGTCCACTGCTCTACCACAATTGCATCATAACCCTGCATGGTTTTACTGTCTTCCACAGGAACATCTTCAAAGAGAAATACTCCATCCATTGTCCCGTGTAAAGACTCTGTGAAAACACAGGATTGATTGTAAGCTTTATGGAAGGCATTCCTTGTGTAGTGAGGCATCTGAATTTATTAATAACATATTCTTCCAAGGATGTTACTAAAAAGTTCACAGACATTCTCTAATAGTCCAGCTCTATTAACCTTTAGCAGTTTTTAAGAGCAATACTACTCCCTAATAGCAAACCTTGCTGTCCACTCTGTTATTCCACAGTTTGTCACCAAAACCCACAGCTCTCCCATACTGAGCAGGCAAAATTAATTCAGTCCTCAGTTTAGCAGTACTGCTCACCTACTTGAAGTTATAAACGCACTAAACACCATGTATTAAGTCAGTGTGTTATTTTCAAGGGTTGTTCAAAGTATACTGATTTGTATTTATGATATTTATTATATATATGACTATATCTATTCATTCACAGAAGTCAGAACCCTGCACATGGATCAGCCACTGCATCTCAGTGAGCTAAATGGACTAAGGATGATCTGGCATATCTGAACAGTGTGAAAGAAAAGATACATTCATAACTATTTAATCAATTTATGAAGGCATTTTGACCATCTGGTTTAGTGCTTCTCTATTCTCATTTGCATTCCCAACACATTCAGCCTTTTTTCAGACAACACATACCACTAAAGTTACTCGAGCAGCACTTTCTCCTTCAACTTAACTGAATAGTCCATAATCAGCTCCCATGTACAAGAACTCACGTTTCGTCAGCTCCGTGATGTAACAGAATCAGAATAACTGAAAAAACACACTTACTTTTCTTTGTTAAAATAAGCTAATTGATGAAGCAACAGAATTAAATTTAGAAAAGCTGTAAATAAGAAGGACTGTATTCTTTATAAACAGAGAAAACTCTTCTCACGTTGTCACAAAGCATCTTTTTCAGCCTTTCTAGTATGAATAATATATTTACCCTGTATGACTGATTATAAAGACCCTGCTTATGCCCTCCCCAGGTTTTGTCTTTTGAATGATAATTTCCTTACACTTTTAGGAAAATTATGTTCCTTGCACTGGTAGGATACATGTTTTTGAAATGCAGTCACACATGCCAAAAGGACAGATTCCTGAACTGATAGGAATCTTCTGGATAAGCCTGCTTAGGTGTTTCATCGGGTCCCCCTGATTTCCTGGTGGATGTTATGAGGTCAAGGAATGCCAGCAGGAAAGCATTGCTGCCTCCAAGGGAAAACATACATCAAACTCAGAAACAATTTTCACAAAAGAGGCAATGAAGAGGATTGAGGCTTCTTACCTCTTGCAGACACAACCTCAGTCAACATATTCTGATGTCATTACATGATCTAAATCCAATTTATTATCTGGAAATAACAAATTTGTTGTGGGCAAAGCCCACAGCTGACCAGATTCCTACATTTGGAGGAATACGTCTACACACACACACTGTAGCAAGACTCTTGCTGCAGGTGTCAAGCCCCCCTACTCTCTCTTGCTGCAGTTGCAGTTAAGTCATTAAGTTGCAAGTGAGGAGATGCAAATACTTGTCTCTAAATTAACACAGCATATTTATTTGTAGTTCAGTTGGGAAGGAAAAAAGTTGTAAACCAATTACTAGAGATACTCCTTGAGATTGTGTTGGGAGACTGAAGGAAGAAAAACACTGTCTACTTTCACACTTTCTTTGCAGGCAGGTTTCCTGTAACTCTATTTAGAATAAAGAGAGACGAAGACTCCTCACCACTACAGCAAGCCAGTATTACACATTGCTCCAAGGAGGATGAGCTGGACTACAAAGCAGTAACTCCTGTCATATAGGCAGATTTCTCATCCAAGTAAAGAGAACAGACATTTTTGTTGTGAAATAACAGGCCAGATCACTAAGTAGCTGGGTTACAGGTCTGAAAACACAGGCAGAGCAAGCTTGCTATGGGTACAAGCTTTAATTACCATATTCCATTCAAAAAAGGTACTTTTTTGAATGAAAACTAGACCTGACATTGCAAAGAGGGAACTTCTGTGCAGTGTATCACATTCCAACACCCAAACCCATACCCAAACCTATTTCAGGATGCACAATGTACAAAAACCCCTTTAATTTCCAAAGCAGGGATGACAGGACAGCATCTAAGACTGAAAGCAGAAACCCATAGATCCCTACTAGACACAGACATCCAGACCTTGCCAGGGGGAGCTTTATACGGCACCAGTGCACTGCTCCTGTGTTGTGAATTCTCTTAATGAAATTCGGTGTCACACTGTTGGCACAACTGCAGCTTGAGCTCACCCCACGCATTTGCCAGCTAATTAATAAGCGATCAAAACACAATCAGCATGTGTGTGTTTACACTCCCTCATAAATCATCCTTTGTGGTTTATTCTGCTGCACATTCCACTCATGCAATTCACAGCTTCCACATATGTGAATATCACAGCACATATGTAACGTTTTAGAAACTAATAGCTGAGTTTGTGAGACCCTACATGCAGCAGACACTTCCACTGTGACAGTGCTGGGTTTATGGTTGGACTCATGATTTTAAAAGTCTTTTCCAACCTAAGTGATTCTATGACTTTGCTTTCTTGTTGGATGTACAGTGATTACTCTTGAAGGCTACATTCATCTATCCTGCAATCCATGGATTTTATTTTTTTTTTTTTGCTAGGAAAGAAACCTATAGAAAATAAGAAGACTGTGAGGGAGGAAACGATGAGGGAGAGACAGCTGCTGTAAATGTAAAGAGCACTGTCTGTTCAACAGAGTGATGCTGGTGAAAAACTCTACAAAAGAAACTGGTTGATGATGCTCAAGATTTTCCCTCTTAACCATAACAAACCTCCTCTCTACTTGTCGTGCCACAGTGTTTTAAACTTCCATGCCATGAAAGCACACCTTCCAATTCTCACACCTTGGCTGTACAACTTCCCTTTTACAGGCCATCTACTACTCTGGAGAGAAAAGGGGAGGTAAAGAAAACAATAATTGGATCATTAAGTTCTTTGCATGTGAAGCATTTGGGATGCAGAGAATAATTGGGGGAAAGGAAAAAGCAGCAGAAAGTAAGTTAACAGGGTCATATTTTGGAGAAAAGGCACGCATAACCCACACTATGCTGTCAGGATCAGCAGGAGTATCAGGGAAACTTAACACAGAGGTGTGGAAAGACAAGAAGATGGACAGATGCACTGAGTCTGCCTGTAGTATTTTATCACACAGGTACTCTAGATCTAAAAGCAACTTCAGTCTATACACACATGTTCTAGAGCTGCCCCACTAGGGCAGCTAACAGTTTTATAGAATCATAGAATAATTCAGGTGGATGGGGACCTTAGGAGGTCTACAGTCCAACCTCCTTCTCAAAGCAGGTTTCATACAAGTACAGACCAGACTGCTCATGGGTTTATCTAGCTGCATCTTCAAAATCTCCAAGGATGGAGATGGTACAATTTCCTGAGCAGCTTCTTCTGGAGAGTGACTTTTTTCATGATGAGAAAGTGTTTTTTTATACCCAAAAAGGACCTCTCTCATTTCAATTTATGTACATTTTTCCTAATCCTCCTACCACACACCACAGTCAAGAGCCTGGATCCACCTTTTTGAGTCTCCTCACAGGCACTGCCAGGTCCCCCAAAGCTGTCCCTTCTTTAGGCTGAACCAATCCAGCTCCTTCACAGTCTTCCCTAAGAGGAAAAGTGCTCCAGCCACTGACTCTCTCTATTTTGCTGACTCTCTGCTAAACTAGCTCTGGTTTGTCAATATCTTCCTTGACCTCTTTGAAAGGGGACCCAAACCTGGATACAGTATGTGTTCTACATGCAACCTAATGAGCACCAAGCAGAAGAGAACAGTCACTGCCTTCTATCTACTGGTTACATTCTTGTTGTTACAGCCTGGTATGCTGCTGCCTTCTCTGCTGCCAGGGCATACTGCTGGTTCACCTTCAGCTTGCTGACTGCTAACATCGCCCTGGACCTTTCCATAGAGCTGCTACCCAGCCAGGCAGTCCCCTGCCTGGATTAGTGAAAAGGCAGTGTCCCTTCCCAGAGGCAAGACATTTGTCCTCATAGAATTTCAGAAAGCTCCTGCTGGCATGTTTTTCCAGCCTGCCCAGGTCTGTCTGGACAACAGCCCAGTCCTCAAGCACATCAGCTGCACCCCTGAGTATGGGACCATCCACAAATGTGACACAAGCAAGACTCATTGCCTCCTCTGCATAACTCATAAAATTGTTAAACACAACAGGTCCCAGGACAGATCTCTCTGGTACTCCACTTGTTACTCCAGGTAAAGTGTGAGCCATTATCCACGACCCTCTGAGTCTAACCATGCAACCAGTCTTTTACCCATCTAGGCTGCACGGTCCTAACTTGGATACAAAAATATTGTGAGAACCATAGTAAAATTTCCTTAATGAATTCACCCAAAATGACATCTAGTGCTTTCTCTTCATCCACAAATCCAGTCATTTTATCACAGAAGACAAGCAGTTTCAAGTACGTTTTACTCTTATTAAATCCATGCTGACTGTTCCCAATCACTGTCTTCTTCTTCATGTGTCCCAACACGTTCCAAGAAGACCGACTCAGTGATCCAACCAGAAATTAAGTGAGGCTGACCACCCTGTAGGTCCCTGGTTTGTCCTTTCGGTCTTTCTTTTAAACATGGGTGCAACCTTTGCCTTTCTCAACTGTTAAAAACCTCCCCTGATCTCCATGATCTCCCAAAGATGACCAAGGGTGTCCTTGTTATAATGCCAGCCAGCTCTCCCAGAACTCTTGGATATAGTTTGGTCTCAGAAACTGAGGCACTCTCTATACTGATCTTCATCCACTGCTGCTAGTCCTGCAACTTCCTTGAACCTTGCCTTGAAACTCAGATGCCTGAAGACTGTGTCTGTGAAGACTAAGGCAAAGGAAGCACCAAGTATCAGTCTTATCTAGATGTATTTTATCTCTTTTGCATATCCTGATGTAGGATGAGGTGGATTGTAACACAAATCCTACTGACTATATAGGTCTAGGCCTAGATCCCCATTGATTATAATGGCACTTTGGGGTGACAACTCATACACAGATACCTGCAGGACAGATGCCTATATTTATTCAGCAGAAGGTTACCCAACCTGTCTACAAAGATCAGCCATCTAAAGCTTTAAATAGTGAGTTGGTTTTTCCAGTTTCCACTGTTTCTCATGCAAAGTATTTCCTGATTCTGATGCAGCTGTATTCTCTTTTGGTAATCTCTTTTTTAACAAGATTTAGCTTCTGACACTTCGCTTAAGTTAAAAAAGTCCTTAGGACTTTCAAATTCTAGTCCATTTGCAATAGGGCAGTAAGGAATGCCAATAAACCAAAGCATTTTGACTTACTTTGCCATTTGTAGTATCATTTCTCAATCTCTAATCTTGAACTTCACTCTTTCTTGAAGAAAAGGCTCCAAAAATAAAGGTTGCAATCACTGTCCTTCTTCTGAAAATGTTCCATTACCACTGCATTTTTTATTAAGGCATCCTACTGTGTGCAAAAAGCTATTTTCACTGGCTTGTATAAATATTTGATGTAGCTCGGTTGACAAAAAGCTATTTTGATGTTCTTGCTTCTGATTTCCAAGAAGTATATAGGGAAAGATTACTTACTTTACCATGACAGCTGTCCTAGTGGGTGACAATTTCCCCCTTGTTGTCTTTAAACTACAAATTCCCCTTACCTAGGAAACTAACCTTTAGGCTGCTGTTGCTCTCAATGAGGAAAAAACTAGCTCTCTGTGGCTTTATGTGGCAAGTGACCTGACTGTTGGCCTTTGCTTCAGATTTGCATTCCTCCCTCCTTCTGAATCTTTTCACCTTCAGTACACGCAGAGAAAATAATTCCATATGGACGACAGCAATCCCAGCCACCTCAGTGGCTAAGGTGACGATAATCGGTCAAACGCATCACTGGTTCATCTTTGTCGGAGGCAGTGCGAGTATAACAGAGACCATCAATCTGGCCCTCTTAAAAACCTGACTACTTTCCCCTGCCAAGCAACTCACGTTTTCTTTCATTTGCTTTGTGTTTAAGTACTGTCGATGTTTCCTGGTTGGTTGGCTGGCTTTTTTTAAGTTTGAAAGGCAGAAAATTCACAGACAGGATAGTGAAACAAATACAAGAATGCCGGGCATTTAAAGACGTTCAAAACAACTAAAGACGAATAGGCTTGTGATTACTCTGTTAAGGTATCAAAATACAACCTTGAAGAGGTTTGACTCTTCCTGCCTTCTCACACTGCTGGTTGGAGACTTGCAGTCACAGGAAAGGAGACCCCACCTGCTACTTCCTTTCCATTTGGCAATAATCTGTAGCTTGCTGCTACAATCTCCACTTCTCACTAGAAAATGGCAAGGGTGAATTCCTATGATCACTTTAGATCATTAGGAAGGACTAGTTTACATCTGGGACTACAGGCAGGATTACCAATTACAGTCGGATGAAAAACACCATCAAGTAACTGAACTGCAAATTTAAATAAATAACTGTTATCTGTCAGCATAAGAACATTCAAGAACCAAGCATACTGCTGTTTCTGACTTACTAGCAAAATGTGAATACATTTAATATATGGTGTAACTCTTTATGGTTTACATATTGTGATTTGTAATTGTGTTATATTTCTGTTTATAATTATCTGCTACAATAAGCAAAAAGAAACAATTGTTATCAGTGAACTTTAAAACTCTTTTAAAGACTAATTATTAAACTGTTAGCAGAAGGAAGAAACAGATTTATGACTGCTGACAATCTGGAAATCTTCACTTCATTGGGTATTCCAAGGACAAGGGGGAAAAGAAGAAGATAATAACCCTGCTTGTAAGTCTAATAAGCAAAATAATGAATTCATACTTTAAGCCAAAAAGAAAATCAGCCCCCAGAACAAAGAAATGTGATATAACCAATTAAAGTATGCTGATATTACCTTAATTTGGAAGAGGATTAATCAGTGAATAAGACTAGCTATGAAGAGCAAGATAGGCTGCAAGGAGCTGAGAAGCCCTCAGCCCCCACTTCTTCCCTCCTCCTTACCCTGCGTTGTTTGATACTGATTGGCATATGAATGAAAAAGGTATTCCATTTCTCTGCAGCATAAGAAAAAATTAGGATTTAAATGATAAAACATTTAACTGCAACTGATAGTAACTCACAGATGTTCTTAGTAATGTTCTTCCAATAGCATAATACATTTTCAGAAACCTTGTTCCAGCTTTTTGATTTTGAAACCTGTTCTTCTTGTAACTGTAAAATGCTAACAAAAATGTTTACTAATTTTTCACCTTCAATCTCTAATGTGACTTAATCCTGAATCTGTCCACTTCTACATAATTTGTTGTCCTGTTTGCATTGAAACTCTAGTGTCATCATTCAAGCCTACTTCATCTATGTTCACAGGCAGTTATCCAGCAATCCTCATTCTGGTATCCAAGCACATTAACTCCCCCCAGGCCTCCGTTATGTAAATGAACTCCAGAAGTTTAAATAACTGAAAAAATGCTGTGTTTAAATCATTTTAGAGTTCACTGATAAGCAGATTTTATTTTAAAAATCACATTGAGCCTGATAGAGTCAATTAGGTTTGCCTCTGTGAGTCGCAATTTATATACAGAAAGTAAATGACCATTTGTTTTTAAGCAAGCTAACTAGCAATTACAAGGCTTTCCAGGAAGCTGTGTGAAAGCATTCCATCAGCTGAACTTTAGACCTTCCTTTTTTTGATATTTGTTTGTAAAATGAAAAATTAAGATTGCCTGTTAATTTCCTGATTGACTTTTACCAGAACTGACTCATATTACTGTGTTTTATCATGGGTCCTGAAATTCTGACCAGCAGCAAAATGGGAATAAGATGCTTGGAAGCAGTTCCCTATAATTTTGAAGCACAAATCTTAGTAGCTATGCCCAAGCTCTGAGTTACCACATTCCTTTTGAAGAATGCAAAACAAACCAAAATTAGGTGAAAGATTCAGTCATAAGCACTTTAACCATGAAGTATACCAGTCACATAATTTTCCAGTAAAATTAATCCAGTTGTAACTCCAACATTTTTGTGTTTAAGTACTTCTCTTCAGTTGTTCTCATGGTTCCTTGGTTATGTCTCCTGGATCCCTTCGTACAGCAGGCTTATCTTCAAAGCTATGGTGGCCACAAATACAGTACAGACTGGCTACAAGTATTAGGCTGGACTTAGTGCCACATTTTCACAACATGCAAAAATCTGGGGGGTTTTAATCCTTTTATATTGAGACCAACACTTATACATCACTCTAGCTAGGATAAAACAAAAATAGGAGACAATTTCGTAAAACATGGTGCCATCAGGGTGGAAAGGGCCTCTGCAAGAACTGGGAGTAACTGACCACTCGCTGGCCAGATAAAACTCAAGAGTCCTTACGCTGACCTGAAATCAGATCCAGATGCAGTGTGTGGCCAGACAGCTAAGAGGAAAGTCACTCTTCTATTTATGTCATCTGCTTTACAATCTTATTAGTTTAATTCACTTTACTTGCTACTGTTTATTAACTCTCTATATTTCCACAATTACAAGATCATCTCTAGTATTGTATTATAAAATAAAATACAAGATCTGTTTTCCTTATTCAAATGCCAAAATATTTTCTGTGCTTTCATTCCATTTCACTGAAAGAGGTTGATCTAAAACAAATCTTCCCCAAGCCCATATTAAAGCATCTCCCAAATATCTTCTCTTCAAAGATAATGACCTCTATTAGAGGAAAAGGAAAATAATTACAGCATAATGCTTACTGTAATTTCCATACCATTTACCATTCCAAGGCTGAAGATGCCGTTTACCAATGAGCCTCCTTTCCTGAAGTGATCTGTCATGTGCTCCAGCCAATTTGCTTCTAAGCTGTTGACAGTCTGCCCATTCCTGGAGATCCTCATAGGGATAGTCACTGTGTAATACTGGCTGCACTTTTGTGTGGTTTTTGGTTTGTTGAAGAGAGCGAAGATCTCTGCTTCTACCAAAGAGTAAAAAAAATGGAGTAATGCAACAACCGTATCATAAAATTTCAGCTGAAACAATATAACCCACTGTTTGCCCTTGCCTAATCACACTGTGCAACTGCAAAAAATTCTTTGAGATGAGGTTATCTCCTTAATACATTTTTGCAGTAGGGTCCCAAAACCTAATACAGTATTTTGTTTGCTGTTATAGTATTTGTTACTCATAATGGATTCGCTGTTGATAATAAAACATTTAGAGACAGTAATACCTGAGTACTAATGCAACACTCCCCTACGGGAGCTATCCGTTCAAATACGAAATCTTACTGCAAATTTAGGAGGAATTGCAGTCTGTAAATCACAGCCATTAAAGTATTAAATAGCTTGGGTTTGGTAACACCATGTCATGGAACCAGCCAACAGCAGTCTCATCTCAAGAAAATGCAATGAATCATTCACATAGAGACTGTGCTAGCTGGTTCACTGATTTACTCTGGGTCTGAGCCAAGGTGTGACATTGACACAACAGCAAATGAAATTTAAAAGTGGAATTGTGAAGGGTCTCACAAATGAGAACATCTTCTAGACTCCGCTCCATATCTCCTCTAGTATATCATAGAAGCAGTTACTGTAGGCAAAAGAGTCATTGCTGACAGCAAAGCTGAGCTTTCACAGCCCTAAAGTGAAATCAAGTTTAAATGCAGATACTCCTTCTCAGAAGGGTACAACTGTCAATAAAATAACTAATAAAAAATTGGGCACATTATTACTTATTACTGGACAAGGAAATAATGGTAAAACTTCTATTGACTTCCAAATACCAAAAATTCTCCCAAAATATATTAATATAAAAGGTAAAGACATTATAAGAAATTCCTTCATTCAATAAGCTCCTCTTGTTTCCAAGCTATTATAGTCTAACCTCAAGTAAAAGTAAAGAAAGAGATGTCAAGACAAAGGTTACAACTGCTCTCTACCAAACGTCACTGAGCAAGAAGCAGTGTGTAAATTGAAAAAGATACCAGAAGGGAGATGCTCAGAAACAGGCTGGCAGCACTTGAAGAGAAGAGCTGGAAGCTCACGTTGCAACCAACATGAAAAGAGATCTAAGGATCACAGACATAAACCATAACTCAAATAGAGTAAAAAGGAATAAATGTTAATGTGAGTCCTCTTGCTGTTTACCGCTTGTTTAGAAAGAAATTCTGATAATCCCAACTCAGAAGAGCACACGCAGAAAGCTCCTCTGATCGTTTTGATTCTGACCCCCAGAACAGACTCATGTTGGAAAGGGAGATTTTCCTTTTGTGTATTAAGACACTAATACAAGAAGCTTGACATGACCCAACAATGTGCGCTCACAGCCCTGAGAGCCAACCCTATCCTGGACTGCATCCAAAGCAGAGTGGCCAGCAGGTCGAGGGAGGTGATTCTGCCCCTCTACTCCACTATGGTGAGACCTCACCTGGAGTGCTGAATCCAGCTCTGGGGTCCCCAGCACAGGAAAGGCATGGACCTGTTGGAGTGAGCCCAGAGGAGGACCACCAAGGTGATTATGGGGATGAGGTACCTCTCCTATAAGGAAAGGCTCAGAGAGTTGGGGCTGTTCAGCCTGGAGAAGAGAAAGCTCTGGGGAGACCTTAGAGCACCTTCCAGTACCTAAAGGGGCCTACAAGAGAGCTGGAGAGGGACTTTTTACGTGGGAATGGAGTGATAGGACAAGCAATGATGGTTTTAAACTCAGAGAGGGCAGAGTTAGATTAGATATTAGGAAGAAATTCTTCATGGCAAAGGTGGTGAGGCATTGGAACAGGCTGCTCAAGGAAGTTGTGGCTGCCCCATCCCTGGAAGTTGGATGGGTCCCTGGGCAACCTGGTCTACTGGAAGGTGTCCCTGCCTATGGCAGGGGCTTGAAAATATATGATAAAGTCCCTTCCAATCCAAACTATTCCATGATTATACTAACAACAGCAAATCATGGAACTGAAAATCTGTAGGGAGATGGTAGGTTGGATTTGACACTGGGTTGTTACCAACATGCATTTAAAATGTGTGGGAGTCTTTCCGTGTCGAGTTGGTTTGTCACTGCATAATACACCAGTCTAACCCAAGTCACTACTGACAACAGTTTTCACCTGAAAACCTGAATCCTCCAGCATGGACAAAGACACCTTCAGGTTGCTTCTAGGTAACACAGCACTTTTGGACATACTGTTGGAATATCTGTGCCTTGCTCACAGGCAAATATTTTTCAACATGCTTTGAAGAGCCCTTTAGTAACAGGGAAAGAGAATGAGCACTACAAAACATTCAGGAATAAAGTGAAGAAGCATAAAAATAACATTTAAAAAATGTTAATTAAAAAAACCAAAAATTAAGAACAAATTTAAGATCCCACAAATACTAAGAAATATTAACTTTTTTCCTGAAGTTTCACGTAGGGAAGAAGGAGTTTAAGAGTGGTAACCTCCTACGGAACACGTAGGGAAAAAAAAAGCAAACCACCACCTGATGCTTTCAATCTTCACGTTCCCAAGGAAGGATGGAGAACTCATGCCAAAAGTTGAAATACATTTTCCATGGGAGGAAAAGGGAGTGCTGTAATAACAAAAATTCATGCAAGAGTAATAAAGAAATCAGCAATTTTGTACAGGATTTGGGAAAATCCTACTGTAGATGAGCTGTCACATAAAATTGCCTTCTCAGTCCTTCAGTCTTGGAAATTATTTGCATAACTCACCAATTAAAAAAATAAATGAAAAATAAACAAAGCCAAAAAGCACACACAGAAAGAAAGATAATTGAGAAAACTAAATGCATTTTTAAAATAAACCCTCTTATCTGGCAAATCAGCCACTGTAATAAAATCCTGGTGTGCTCCAGACAAAAGCTGGAAAGACTGAAAGTAATCCTCTTCACATTATGCAGAAATACAGCAAACATGGTTACTTGTAGCAAAAGAATTTCAATGTTCAGTATGGAGAAGAACAGCATCAAAAAGATGATTAAACTTCCTAAGTTAACTCTCATAGCATATATAAAAAGAGAAAGAACTGGTCTGATTAGACTTGGAGATAACTAATTTTTAACTATAAAACTAAGAGAGGTTTTTATGTGTAAGATTCCAGTGTTGTGATGACCATCTCTTAAGGGTGTAAACCAGAAGAAATTGTTCAAACAATAGCTGTGTTTTTACCAAATCTGGGTGCCCTTTTGCCCAACAAAAACTGAAGAAAGTATGGTGAAAGGTTACTAGAGCATGATCCAAATTTGATGGTGAAAAGCTGATTACACCAAACCGCACCGGAAACCAAGACAATAGTCCAAGGAGAGTACAACGCAAAGTCATTCTTGGTCCTACACACACAATTCCCACAGGGGTAGAATTGTTTGACTGAATCTATGTAAGACTTAAAGAATAGGGATAAATTAAAGTCAAGGACAGTACCAGCTTTAGAAAGTCCATCTACATTGCCCTTGAAGAGATTTGTAGCTCATAAGAAAATTTAGGAAAACGTAAGAGAAACCAGCGTAAACATGGTTTTCTTGGATTTAAACAAATATAGGAAAGAAAAGTATTTTGAGGTTTAAACTGGAAATGAGGAAAAGAACCTTTTTTTGATTCCTTTTAATTTTCTAAATTACTCTGGTCTACATCTTGTTTTGAACTATAGTTCTTGCTACAGAAGTAACCCCTGAGCATCAAACACCTTATGGAAGTTATTTTGGGACCTCAGATGAGACTTGTGGTCTTTGATGGCATTAAATGACATTTAAAAAGCGGAAAGCATGCCTGAGGAGAAAAATATGTCAAAGAAATGAGAGAAAAAAACCTAGTATATGGAGAAAAATCTTAAAAAGAAAAAAAAAAAAAAGGAGAGAAAGAATTGGAAGGCAAATTATTAGGAGCCCCATTACCAAGACGATCTTTATTATGAATTAGCAAATGTAAGTCATTAACAAAAATAACTGCTGATTTCCAGTAATTACAATTCTGACTGTAGCACTGACCCCCAGCCTGACGATAGAATACTAGGAGACTTCAGGGTCCAGATCACCTATATTCCTGCTGTTCCTGACATGGTTTAATTCCAGCTATGTTCACCTGCTACAAAGGGGCTAACTGTGATAAGGCTTTGTGACTTATTCCTTCTATTGCTGCAAAACCTTGTCAGGCAGATTAGCAGGGCTTTTTACTCAAACACACAAAAAGGACACAAAGATCAAGAGCTCTCAGGGTATAGCAAGAAATACAGAGATGAACCAATTCAGCCAAACAGACAAAAATAAGTCTTTACACTCAGGCATACATATGGGCCATAACAAAGTTGCACCTGCTTATATCATCTCTGCCATCTGAGTTATGCTCAGTTGTTGTGAACTGTGTAACCATGCTGAAATCAGGTTAAGTGGCTCATTTGAGGCATCTTTTCTTCACTATCACAGTGGTAATGTCCCCCCTGCATCCCCACCCCCTAAAGGAGCTGGGAACATAATTGAGGCAATTTTAACTTGGCTTTTATGTAGGAGAGGTCACTACAATACTTACTGCCAGTAAGTGGTTTTAAACATCGTGCTGGTGTTTCATTCTCTGCTAGTCCATTCATCTTGTCTGCTGCTCCTCTTACACTCAGGTTCGCGTGTTGAAACTGTTCCTCGTTTCCCTTCGCAGACTTGAGATTCGGCTCTTCAGCAGCCTGTCCTTCACCTCTACAGCCCTCTCTGGATGTGGCACATTGGTCAGCACTTTCCTCACTCTGTGTCGAAGTACTGCATCCATTAATGCCATCTATTTTCTCGCCAGCCGGTGAAGCATGATCCTCAGGGTAATTTGAAACATTTTTATTATCTTTTGATTGCACAGAGTTGTTACTGGCAGGTGTCAGGGAGGTGCTGACAAGACAGTTCTTTTGGGAATGGTACTGAGGTATAATTCCAACAAATTTCAAGCCTTGACTTGCAGCATCTTGAATCTACAAGTTGAAGAAGATTAGATTTTTAACTGTCAAGCTGTCTTAGCTAAATAGAAACACAGAAAATAACACCCTTCAAGGCAGCAAGCATGTCATTTTGCTACTTTTGTCCACTACCACAAGAAATTGTCATGTTGCATTTACATAAAAAGTTATTCTAAAGAAGCAGAATGAAAAGATCCCTACACCATCTGAAATAATGTGAAAATGGAGGGGGAAAAAAAAGGAAAAAAGGGGGGGGAAGAGAGAGAAAATGCCTACATATTTCTTCACAAGAGATAAAAGTATCTGTTTGAAAAGCTTATTTATTACAAATTACTCAAAGTGGTATTTCTTACAAAAAGAATTTTAGTATCATTCTCAATAAGTCAGAGACTTATTATTACATCGGCTGTATTAGGTGCGTGATTATGACATTTATGCAAGGAAAGGATTATTAATTAACTGTGCTATATGCACCATTATAACAACAGTTGTTGTTTGTCCTATTTTGGATTGAGAAACAAATGGCAGACTTTCACATAATGAGTAAATAAAAGCAAAGCTATATTAATACGCCATTTTCGGAAAGATACAGAACTCAGAATAGAAAATGGCACTGTGACATAAGCTAAGACGAAGGAAGAAAAAGGAAACTAAGAGGGTCTATCACTAATCCTTTGCACTTCAGGTAAAGAAGGAAAAGGAAGGAATCAAATCAGAAAAGACCCTAAGAAAAAACACATTGGGCTAGTAGTAATGACAGTTAGACAAAGCCAGAATTAACTAACGAAGGTTTGAGATGAAGCAGAAAGAGAAATCTCTTTCAGGCAGACTCAGCACTACGGATGCACCATCCACTCCAGTCACCAGCCTCACACCCCTCAAACCCAGGAGAAGCTGCAGTGCGAGACAGACTTCTGTGAAAACATATGAGTGTCTACTGCTTCATTTATCAAAATCAATCACTGAAATTAAAAGGTTTCCATGTAATGTATACTCTTCGTGTAATGCAAAGTCTAAATACACATATATGTTTCAAAAATAAATGCCTTGAGAATGGAGAAATTATTTCATTTTCTCTGCACACCATGTAATTCAAGAGAGTTAAAGTGTTTTGATTATTCTTCTACGCTCAATTTAGTATCAACCTAGGAGAAACAGGTCAGTGAGGGGGTTTTTCAATAGAAAGTAAAGAGGAAGAATTTTGTAAAACTTCTTTTTTTCTTTTTAATTTAAGAGGAAGCTCATGTTTGCATCTCTTCTATCCAGATTTTTTTTTTAATGAATCATTTACTTCCTGGTAACGTGTTCCCTGATCAACAACAAGAACTTCCTCTTTCAAACTACTATTATATTTTCCATGTTAAATTAACTCTTGATTTCATGATCACAGGAACTTAAAACAGGTCTCCAGGAAACAAGGCAATGGTCTTCACAGGTGTTTAGCCTGGAAAACATGGGATGCTGACTTAACTAAAGCTCATTGCTAAAGAGGACAATAACCTCTAAGAGGACAATAAAAACAGCACTGGCAGCGTCCTGATCAAATGAGTATCTGTCTACAAAGAAAGTTAGCATGTAACTTGCTCAGGAAGGTTTAAGTGAATGTCAATAACAGATGCATTCATAATATGCTTAATGGCCCAGACTCTCCATTGTAACTTGCTTAATACTTTTTTATATAGTCAATGATAGAGTTACAAATTCATTTCATCTCTTATCACTCATCTACAGACACAACACTACATTTGTTTAGTAGGTTGCAGGGCAGCTAATTAAAGAAATTTAACTAGTATGCAACTGTTAAAGTGTTTGGGGATAGTATATACATAGTAATTTTACTGGTCCTGGTCAATAAAGACTGCTTGTCAATCTATACCAGACTCCCACGCTGTGGTTTGGATGAGAACAGCTTTCACAGATATTGTAGCAATGCTTTACAGTCTTGGCTTACTCAAAAAAAAAGTGTTTGTTCTAAGGAATACCTGATGCTGAGGTGTTTCTTCTGAGGCTCTTGTTCTGAGAATGGAAATGGGAGGAACTAAGAGCTGAATTGTAGTCTAAGCTGTATTATCCTAATAGTTTAGCAGAAAAACTGGAAAAAGTCTATTAACTTTCCCAACAAGTTAATAGACAGTATACAGAACACAAAATCTTATTTAAACATGTATTTCAAATTTTCCCAATTACATATGGTGGAACCAAGCACCTCATTATTTTCAATAAAGCCAATTTATCAGGAAAAGCTACATCAACAGTGTGATGTATGCTGCAGAACAGCAGAGTGATGTATCAGCAGACACAGTCTCTCCCTTCAACTTTCTACAAAACCATGAAGAGGCTAGCTCTCACTAGAAAGTATAAAGCCTGAGCCTGAACATTTTCAAACTACAAAGACAATTCATTTTTTCAGCATCCTGTTGAGAGCTTAAATAGTATGAAATTTTAGTTGTCTTCACATCCAAACTGAATTATGCCATCCAGTACAAATTCACGTTTCCTGTTTCCTGTATTTCGAATATTGAATATTTGAATTATAAAAAAAAAAACCAAACCAAACCAAAACGAACCCAAACCTCATAACTGGAGAGGTTGTGCCCAGGAGTTATGCAAGGACAGAAGGACTGTTCCTAGCAGGTACCTGTGGTTTTGAACTCTTTGAGGCATTCTGTGCTGGTACACACAGACAGATATGTCTCTTCCAGCCTTTTGGGAAATTATGTCAGCAGATGCAGTGTTGGGAATCGGCAAGAGGGCAATGCATGGGAGAAAGCAGGGGTAAAGCTGCACTGAATGGGAAGAACATGATGCTACTCGGATAGGATCACCCAGGATATATTCCAGATTAGATAAACAACACAATTACCTGTCTTTATGTGCCAGTTTAGAGCGCTAACAGAGACTACTAAGAAAGGCCTGTGTCTTACTGCATTGTATGACTAAATGCGAGGAAAAAACATAAAGACAACAACTGCATCTCTACCACTTTTCATATCAGATAAGATTAATAGATTAAAAATGCCCTTACATGAAGTGATCCATACTAATTTCAGATGTTTTACTGACATTTTTTGTACTTTAAATATACTACATACTTGCCCTTTACATCTTTGGAAATTGTGAAAAGGGAAATTCCAACAAAATTGAAAATAAAAAATAATCTTTGCTTCTTTCCCCAGATAGGAACAGAAACATTTTTATTGCCTCATAAAGCGCTGCTTGGATTACATTAACCACAAATACAAGACCAGATCTCCATCACAAAAGATGCTATTGTTCAACCACAGAAGCAGAACTTAAACTTATTTATTTCAATCTGGATAAACACCCAAGTGGGTACATCCAAATTCATTTGTAACCCGGTTGCAACAAATTGGATTAACATCAGTTTAAAAATAGAATCTGCGTAAAGAAGGGGTGAAATTTCACATGTACAGAGGGCCAAGGCAGTTAAAGAATTTAATGTCATCCCTATAATTTGCTTGATTAGAAACCTGGCATTTTCCCTGAGGGGAAGAAATGACAGATTTAGCCTTTGCTGTCTGTGACATAAATATCAAATCTCCCACGAACTTTAGCAGGAATAGGAACAAGCACCGTGTCCAACCCCGATGTCACTACCTTAATTGAATTTTAGCTGGAGCACTTGTGTTAACATTCTTAACATTTGTGAAATGTTATTGTTTATTTCAGAACTGCCTGACTGCTATTTTTACACTGCATTTGGAAAGAAAAGGACCCATCACCAGCATAATGCAGTGTCACTAAACATTACATGGATGTAGCAAATTTATATCTCACCTTTTAAAATTATTTTGGTTCTCTTGAAGACTCCCTACCTAATTAGAAAATGGCTGACACTCTAAATTAAAGGTCTGCAAAACCACACCTGGCAATAAGTATGGCTGAATGATGAAATCCTCTTTTCTGGAAACTACTTGTTTTTAGTCTACAGATCTCACAGCCACATTCAGAAGCTCATTTTGAACAGCCACATACAGGTTTTCTTTTCAAATCTGTTTTGAATAAAGACACTTGGCAAGTCCATTGTACAGCCCACGTATTGTTTGTGATTCTGTGTTTCTTGTTGCACTTTCAGCACCATAATAATCTCCTATTGCTAGCAAGCATGATGGTACTCTTATAAATATGGAAACTCAAGGATAGAGATACCATGCTGAACAGAATCATACACCTTTTGTCAGTTTTGGCAATCGCTTACAGGGAGATCCCGATGGCATCCCTGTGGGATGGCACAATGAAAATCAAACACTTCCATCAAGTTCAAGATAGTACTCCAGCCACATCAATAAAAATGCAAAATAACACAGAGAAATTTACTAATGAGGACCTCTCTCTGATAAGAATTTCAAACAAATTATTTAATAAGTGTTAGGAATTTCCCTTAACTCTTTTATGCCAGGATTAACTCTTATTTGGAGTGAATCCAGAAGAAAAGCAGTTTTACTAATGTCATCAAGGCACTCTAGTTTACAGCAGTCCTAAATGGTCTCAAGGCTTACACTTTCTCATTATTTTAAAACAAACCACCTTTAAAACCTAGGCACTAGGAGTGAACATTTCATTAATAGGTTTGCTATATGGCTCATGATATAACTAGATACTGAAAGAATTTAGTAACAACCCAGTAAAGGGGACTGCTGCTAATATAAACAGTAACCCAGAAATAATTTATGAGGAACATATATAGCAAATATGCACTCAGAGAGAATACAACATTTTCAAGGAGCAATGAACTGGTTTTTGGTGGTCAGACGCAGCTAGCTCTGCTGTGAACTTCGGGAAGGACTGCTACTTATTCCAACTGATGGCCAAACATATGGCCTTGGAAACAATAGCTGGTTAATTTAGCCCAGAGCTATCTATTTAAACCAAGCATGAACTTAGTCAATAAAAGAAATGCTTTTCTGTTTATTTAGTTGTCGTTTCAAAAAGAACAAGGATGAAAGCATTAGAACTCATAATGTGCACCAGAAACCAGATGAGTGTATTTTTCTACCTTCTTTTTAGGATTCAAGCAGATCTCCTTTAACAACAGCACCAGGATCTTCATGCAAAGAACATGAACTTGTGGTTTGAGGAGAATGCTATGTACTGCATGCCAGGGACTAGAAAAGTATGCTCAAGACTACAGTCTTCCAACTGTGTCCTCCTTCATTAATATTTAGTAGTACACATTTCATCAGAAATACTGCACATCCCCCTTGTAGTCTGTTCATTTCTGGAAACAGATGTTTAAAATTAAGACAGGCTTCTAGTTTGCCCCTGATATTTTCCACACGTCGCACATGCTCTTTCCTTAGAAGACAGCAATAGTCATCAGGAGTTTATTGCTTATTTTAAAATCAACTAAGCTTAGCTAATGCTCTGAAGGAGGGATTTAGTTCTTTCTATATGGATCAAAACTTTTGAAACTTTGGCATTTTTGCATCCCTAATACTACGTTAAAAAAAATATTCCACTAACCAAAGAGCATCAATTGCCAATCGTCCTATTACTCTGAGACTGTGTCACTACTTGCAGATTTCCAAACCAAACAACCTTTCTGACCAGGATGTTCTGTCATTTAAGCCTGTACTTTCCATGCATTTTTAACCTTTCCCAGTTTACACTGGAAATTCTGATTTTGAGACAGATAGTTCAGGTTCATATACATATAGGAAAATATAAATGCAGCTTTTAGAAAGTAAAATCCCAGTCTGCATTCAGGCTTTCAAATTACCAAATATTTTCACTGTCAATTACACCAAAATAGGCCATCAGGGATAAAATACTGGAGAGATGCACTGGAAAATGTTACTATAATCCCAAATCACAGAACAGTCCTTTAAGCAGTGTTGTTGGCAGTGTTTATATATGAAAACCTTGACCAGAATTTTAACATCTGGGAACTTTAGATAAGACTACCAGAATGAAATTCACAGATCCAACAGAAGAGGATAGAGTCCAGAAACAAACCCAAAAGGTAAAACCTAATCTTTCCATCTTTGGAAATCCAACAGAACCATTAATTTGCCATTTTGAGCTCTCATTGCATTTGTGGTAGAGCAGAATAAGGCACTGAACAGGGCAAGAAAGCAAGCTTTGCACTTTTACAACATGCCCATTTGTAGTAGCCTCTGCAAAAGTGAACTGAAAGCTACAAACAGCACAGGGAGAAATGTACTGAAGTAAGAAGCTACTGCAACTTACTCCTGCACTGATTAAAACAGAAGATGGGATCTTAAGGCAGTGCTGCAGGAGATATTAAATTACAGCAAGCTATATGTCTCCTGCTACTCAAGCCAAGGCAGACATGAGATTAACAATTTGGAATTCCTCTTCAGCTTGCATTATTTTTACTCCTGAGAACAATACAACCACACTAAACACGTAGTGCAGCATGGTGCAAGTACACCTGCTCCTTTTAGCATATTTCATTAGATGACAGGTCTTGAAACCAGTCTCATCCTCTGTGGTCCTGGGTGTGATGATTCTTCTCAAGTTATCTCATTTTAGCATCTGTTTCTTCACTGAAGGCAAAGCGTGAACATTGCTGGCCACAGGCTACAAAGGTTTGGTGAGTGTGGTACCTGCCCAAAAGCCACTTAACATACTTGCATCCTCTCACCCTTGCCATAAACTCTGAAAGAAAGTCCTGAAATGATATACATAATTTAAGACTTATTCCCTAAAACTTGTTTTAGCCTTGGGATAAACTGCTAAAGAGCAGGCAGCTACGCTCGCTCAACCCAAATACTTGATATACATTGTTTAAAAAAAGTCTGTGGAAACTCTTGTCCCAAGCTCTTGCTCTAGAGAACTGGCATTTTCAAAATGCAGATCATGTCCTGTCCAGGAATCTTTTGCAAAAAACTCCTACGATAATGGGTGAATAAAAGCCAGGGGAAAATAAAGATTCACAGAGATGTAGAGTTAAGTATTGTATCTAATAACCATTGTAGCAACTAGCAACAATGCAATTCAAAACTGGGACAGTGGTTTAGTCCATCTCTGTCCTAGGCAATGAAAACAAACAAAAAGGTTCAGGACAACCGGAATATTTTAAAAAGTAGGAATTCCATCTCAAACCTATAGGCTTTACATTTAATTTGCAGGCAACACTTTCTTTTCTTTTTAGATCAACCAAAGAGTGTTTCTTTAAAATCACATTGTTTCATCAAGCCATCTGTTACTCGTAGCCAAAATTACAATTTGAACAATTTGCCCATATTTTATTTTAGCACAGTATAAAATATTATCAAATTTACTGTTATTTAAAAAGGTTTTTTTCCCACCAGACAGAAGTAGGATCATTAAAAACATCAACGACATACTTTATAATATCTATTTTTATCTTGGACAAGGGGATGACTCTGGAAGCTGCTGGGGGCAAAGGATTATAAAAGCACAACCAGGCTCCTGGGAGAGTCCTGAAAATAGTTTTGCAATGTCCATGGAAGATATATATCAACACCACTTTTACAGGGCTCAGTCAAAAGAACACAAGTTGAAAGAAGCTTAACTAGGAACAGATGTTTCCCTTCACACCAGGTTGTTTAAAATACAGTATATGCTATTTTTTAACATCTCTTGTTATATATACACTTAAAAAATGTTAACAGAATGCACTTTAATAAATATTATCACAGCAGATTACAAACAGCTGAACTATTGATGTTGAGTTTCAACTCCTGCTTCACGACCATATCTACAAACATCCAAATACTTAAAAAATAGAATAGGGTCTGTTGTGCAGAAAACAAAGCAGTCAGCTAAGTGCTTAGCAATGGTTTTCATTACAATGCACTACAGAAATAAACGTTGTATTGTTCTTTTGCAAATACCCTGGAGAGTAAAGGTTTTGGGGTGGGATTTTTTGGGTTTGTTTTAAGGATGGAAATGATTTTAGAAGAGATTGAGTTCACATCTAGGTAAGTAATCCTAGGTAATAAACAGGACTCTAGAGGGGTCATTTTCTAGCCACAGAAGTAAATCTGAACTGCTTGTTAATTGGAAGAACAAACCTCTGAGCAATATTAAAGATGCAATTTTTCCCCTCTTCTGTCTTTTACTGCCACCTGCTCTGAGTGTGTACCCTGCAGGAAACTTCCAAACGGGCCAGCTAAAACATATCTCAAGTAAAGAATAATGCTTAGGATTACCATAACCACCTAAGGAACCCTGGCACCAACAGAGCAATTGGAGACTTCTCAGAAGAGATCCTTGTAAGAGTGCAGCAACTGAGTCAAGAAATGCACCAACAGACTAGTGCTCTTCAGAACACATATGCTGCACCTCTTTGTTCCTTCTAAAAAAGAAATCTCAATGCAAAGATTAAGAGAGGAAGAATAAGTAATGACAAACAGAAAGAGACAAGAAAGTGAGAAATACTGGAACAGCTACATAAACCCCAATATTTTTCTTAGCTATTGTAAGTGAAAGTAAAAAACCAAAAATTGTAATATTATTAATTTTCAGATTATTTTCTAGAAAATTACAGATTTTTGTCTTCTCATTTGCTTGTCATACTGTTAGAAACACAAATAATTATATATATATGCATATTATTATGGAGATACTGATACATTTATCATCATAATTAGATGCTAAAGAGTTTTAAAACTCAGAGGCTGAGAGCTCAAAATCATTCAATATTGCTTTCACACAATATGTGGGTATGTGAAGTCCCCTGTTTTCATCATACAAGACAAATGTTCATTCTCATGTGAGTAAATATCTAGAAAGTAAGTGAATCACTCCCTTGACTAGAAACATCTATGGAAAAGATTTAAAAAGTTCTTGAAAATTCATATAGGCATTTAGCTATTATTTTAGAGGAGGAGAAACAGAAATCCTCCTAAATACTTCAACCATCCTTCTATCTAACTTAAAAGAAGCCTGAGAGTTAACCTGTCATTTAAGAGCAACAGTAATACAAAAATTCTTTACCAATTAGAATCACAACACAGATGATTGCAGAAAACGATGTGCATGAACCAAGCAGTTATCCCGAAAACTCCAAAAAGCTACATGTGAATGGAGAGGAAAAATCAAGACAGCAGGAAAAGAAGGATCTCAATATTTTGATAAAAACACCAATATGGAGAAACATGCAGTGAGACTGAACTGTGATTGTTTGGGGGGTGTAGCAGTTCCTTACCCAACCATTCAGCCAGTCTCCAGCCTCAGGCTCCCTCCAAAGGAGAGAGGGTAGATAACAAGCAGGAGGATCAAACCCCTCCAAGAAATGTCTCGCCTTTCAGGAGCACGCAAAGTTCAACTACAGTTTAGTAATGCATACCAACTTCCACTGCATAAAGTAACACTTCAAACATACTAATATCTCGTTCCAGTTTTATTCCTGATAACATTTTCTTTTCCATAAAACTGCCAAGAAGGCTCAAATACAGTAGATCCTTTCAGCAATGCAGGATGTGAGTTCTTCATACAAGTGTTAGTATTGTACAGCCTTTCTTTCAAAATTGTCCAATTCTCCACACAACTTGCCTCTGTACCAGAGGGAATTGGTGGTCACACTTTTAGATGCCAACTCTAGAACAAGTACACAGGTGGCAGCATCCTTGTAATGTGTTTTGTTGGCATATTCACAGAATATACTGATTTGGAAGGGGCCCACAAGGATCATAAAGACCAACACCTGGCCCTGCATAGGACCATCCCCAAGAGTCACACCATGTGCCTGAGAGTATCATCCAAATGCTTCTTGAACTCTCAGGCTTGGTGCCATGACAACTTCCCTGGGGAGCCTGTTCCAGTGCCCAACCTCTGCACGAAGAACCTTTTTCTGATGTCCAACCTAAATCTTCCCTGACACAACTTCAGGACATCTCCTTGGGTCACTAGAGAGATCAGTGTCTGCCCCTCCTCTTCCCCTCACGAGGAAGTTGTAACTGCAATGAGGTCTCTCCTCAGTCTCCTCTTCTCCAGGCTGAACAGGCCAAGTTGACCTCAGCTGCTCCTCATAGGGCTTCCCCTCAAGGCCCTATTTGCCCATAAAATCTTTGCTAAATGTAAAAAAAAGTATAATGACAGACTGTCAGGGAAGAGAAACAACAGGACTGGTGTACATATGCTTCCTCTGGGAAGTCTCCAGTCTGTCTGATGAAACTCTTCCAGCCATGAAGACCAAGTTTCCTGAGCTATTCCTCCCTGGGGTCCCACTCGCTTAAGCCTGAGAGGTACCATCACTTCCTTGGCCCAGCAACGCTATTATTAAACAATAAGTGTCAACAAACTTACTGGCAAAGTCACTACATCAGCAGCAGTCGAGATTATTTGCAAGGTGATTTGGACTACAGAAGCTGTTCTGAGGACCACTTAAGGGAGCGACACATTACTGGCATTTGTACTCACTGAACTTGACCAAGACATGAGCAGAGGGACCAGCAATGAGCAGATCTGACACACGCTGCCTCATCTGGCAGATTTCATCGCACAATAAATGTCACTAAGGTGTTTCAAGATGGCAGTCATGTTCCAAGTGGAACCGGTCCACTTCTGAAAATGTAAACCCAATTATTGATCAATACTGCCTTAGGTTTGTTGGGAGAAATTAGACGAATTTTTGATTCAAGTAAGGACAGATCAGTGGGGAGGGGTCTTTGTCTAGCCAAAAACACCAAAGGAAGATGCCTGCATTTGGATTTCAGTTTAGCTAAAGCATTTTTAAACCATGCTTTTCTGTGCTTATCATACTTCCCCAGAGAAGGATAATGAGTCCATAGGGAAAAGAAACATGAACCCTGTAATGGCATCACAATGAAAAAAAGTTACCATAAATGAATTTCCTCTCATTATTAAGCAGGCAACCAAGGACCCAAAGATGCACTTCCTAAATTTTAAAAAGTCAAAACTGGGGAGACATGGTACAGAAACAATCCTCCATTCCCTTTCACCTATACCACAAAGATATGAGTGTAGCAGTAAAACCTTCTGCCTGTTACAGTTCTTCTAGAGCATGTAACTCAGATTGGAACAGAAGACAAAGGTCATGAGAAACATATTTGCCATTCATATATGATTGTGTATTCAAAATAACCCTTTTCTTGTGATGTCAGCCTAGCTTCTGCTTCCCTTACTTGTCTCCATAGATTCAGAAGAACACTCTCAGACGAAAAAAACGATAACAGGATACACAGAAATAAAAAGCAACTAAGGAAGTAATTAAAGGCTACCCTATCTGACATGAGATACAAGTCAAAGTATTACAAAATATGGTATCTTAGAAGTAACATCTCTGACTTTCAACTACTTCAGAATGATCTGAGCCACAGTGATCAGAATTTCAGAAGTTAGCTTTGCTCATTAAAAAGCAGATGAGCAAATCTTTAATCTCTGTTTTGCCTGAGAGCTAAACAGGAGTTAGGACAGGAGTGCTAATATCAATTCAGCAATATAGTATATACATAACAGTTACCTCCTTCATTGTCCACAAATTATGTGTCAAAGACACCATGGGACTATTTTAGCTCTTTAGGACAGGTTAAGCTGCACAGATCCAAGTGGATATCAACAAACAAACAAAGTGTGGTGATGTCAACACCATTCTAAGGTACAGGAGGAGTGTATTTTATGCGACATTGTGTCCTCAGTCTTGCCATAGCCAGAAACCACAGTGGTGGTTTCAAAACCAGCAAAGAGAGTGGAGAATTGGGACAGAGTCCAGCAGTGCAGAAGGATCTCAAAAACAGAACACAGGTTTGACCAGAGAGTCTTCTTTGGCATTTCTTAAATGTCTTGTAGTCAACATTGTACTGAGGCACTTCGTTTCAGTCAGCAAAAAGCATTCTCCAGGTGAAATAATGTCCTTGTTTCTACCAAATTATAACATTTATATGGAGTTATAGGGGGAAAAAAGCATATATAGAAAAAAAAGCATATAATACCTACACTGTATGCCATTACAAAATTTTTTTGTGTTTGCAGAAGGAAGCAGTTAATATTCAATATGAATTTTCAATGCAACAAAAAGTCAGTTAAGAAAAGTTATTAAAATTGCATCCTTGTTCAAACTCCAGGTAAACAATACTTGCTCAGTAGTGTATAATAAAATTAACAAAATTAATTTTCTCAGGGTATTTTTTTGGAATTTTTTGCGACAAGCTCATAGAGAAAATTTTGACTTCTCATTTTGTTTTGAAAATAGAGCTATTCTATCTGGTTTGGTTTTTTTTTAATACAGTAATTTGCAATGCAGTAAGATGGTAAACCTGTGCTAGAAGTCTCTGTTATGAAAAGCTCTGTGATCAAGGATTTGCCTATTCAGTTAAAACATTGTATTAACTTCAACTGTATTCCACAGTTTGAGAAGAATCATAGGGCTGTTCTTTTCTGAAAGCAAGCAACTGCCCTCTCTAACAGCTTTTTGTTACTGCTTTCTTTGAAGAACATTCTTTATTTTTCATTTATTTTGTTTGTAAACATCTGGTTTATATGCCCTTAAAAGCAATGGACATTTTTGTTGCTCAGACAAATTAGTTAATAGGACAATTAACTCCTACTCCCAAACAAGTCCTGTTTCCTGAGTTTGATTTACATAAAAGTGTTGAGAATTTCACAATTGTTAAACAATTGTGTTTAATCAGATACAGACAGTGACATAGCACACACTTGACAGCAACAGCTTCAAAGAACTTCAAATTTCTCTACATCAAATAACATCTGAGGATGAGCGACATACTCAGCCTACAGAGAAAAGGTAAATATACATTCTAGCTATTAAAATTTAAATTATTATCTTTCAAAAAGGCATCTTCATAACCCCATAATCAAATGGCTTCTACCAACAGAAACATTTCCATGTCTAGAAAAGAACTCTAAAGAGTCTCAGAACTGGATATTTATGGAAATAAGATGACTCCTGGATTGTCATTTTGTTTTCATGTTAGCCATACTCTTTCTGAAGTTACATATGAAAAGAAATTTTCTGTCGCAATGATGCACAATTTTGCTACCAGTTGTGACAGTTCCGCCTATATTTCTCTTCTCTGACTTGAAGAACTGAAGAATAAAATCCAACGTGTTGAAACTGGCACACAACAACTACACTAGTTTTGCCTAAGTGTAAATATATCGAAATAATCCAAGATAACATCAGAATTGTAGTGCAGTAATGCAGTTCAACCTGAAGCAAAATTCAGACTCAGACTTTTGAATGTTATTAAGTGTTCAGAAAACTTCAGTTTGTTCTGATACCAAAATCTATATATCTTTAAGTTTGACAACGGTGATCAGATAGTTATAGCTGCATTATTTTTAATCTAGTTTTTACAATTCATAGTAAAAAGGAAAGATCGAATGAGTGTAGTCTGTCAAGCTGAGTCCCCATCAAGAAATTTACTCTACAAAATTTTAACTATTAGCACTGCAAGATGAAATAAAAGTAGGGGAGTATACCTGCTTACTATTCTTACACCCCATGGCTAAGTAAATATAGTTCTCAATGCTAGTTTATATAAAGTGCAACAGGACACAACAGATGCTGCAAAATTTGAAACATCCACAATGAATCTGTCTTCATTAAAATGGACATAACCTGCTAATTTCCAATCTGGCAGAATATTATAGTGTCAAAAATAATTTTAAAAAGAAGGCAACAAATAAAGAATTGCAGTGTTCTCTTCAAATTCACCAGTATATATAATAGCTAATTGAAAGCAACACTGTTCTGTATGACAAAAGGATTTAGGTTACCAGTACCATCTGTAACTGCTCATCCTGTAATACTGAACCAAAACTTAAATAATCTGGGAGTTTCCGGGAGGTAATAGGCCTTTTATGTAAAGTACTATCTAACAGGCTATTTTGACACTAAAATGGAAATTATATATATTGTTTCAACATAAAACATTGCACATTATAGGACCATCTTCTACACTGGTAACTTAGTTGATACCATCCATATATGATAGATAGGTCACTCTCCTGTGACACTACAAATAATTTTCTCATAATAACATGATCAAACTTATTTCTCTCAATAAGTATAACTGCCCTTCAGCTACTTAAAATTATAAACCACCAAATTCTCGTGCAGTGTTTCAGCTGGACAAAGTGTATACATATCCCTACTGTCAAACTGACAGGACTAGAAACAGTAATTATAGTGCAAATAAAAGCATACTGTGTTTTGGGGTTTGCCCCCCCTTTCTTTTTTTACTTACTTTTTTAATAAAATCAGGTATCTCCTTTTTCTCTGAAAGGTGGTTAAAAGAGGAGCAGCATTCTACCTCCAAGACATATCCTTCACTACTGACGTCAGCTTTTGGAGACCTAAAGAGGCAGACAGAAAAAAAAGAATCACTTTCTGTTGTTAAGACTGGATACCCAGATATCCCATTTATAAATATTTCTCCTGGAGACCTAACCTTCACACAAAACTTTGGTTCCAGTACATTGACCCCACTGAGTTCAATACAGTTCTGACAAGTCTCATCTACCTGGTAGGGGAAGAAATCACACCAGTGACTGCAGATGATAGAATGCTTCAGGGACTTCCAAATTTCTTTATCTATCCAAGAAACACTTTGTCAGCCTGGCATCTATGGTCAACACCAAGGAGTTGCACAGGTGATATAACTCAGAATACACAGAAAGAAAGTTCCAATGCAATGGGCTGACAGATGCTTTGAGCCACACAGGGCAGCCTGATGTAAGATGTGTTTCACAGACAGCAATTAAAAGAAATCCCTTCTCTTATCTAGCAGCATTCCAAGTCAACATTTAAAAAATCAGTGCCTAATCAAAGTAGTTTATCCTTCAGTCTTCCCTTATGCTTTGTTGTTGAGACATTTAAAGCAGTGTTAGAAATCCCTCCTCTTTCAGAAGACACTAACTCCTAAAATAATTCAAAGCGTGTGGCATTTGCTGTATACATTGCTGAACAAAGCAGCACTGTGGAGACATGGTATCGGTCAAAATACGCCAAGGGAAAGTTTGGAAGTTATACTGAATGTTCTTGAGAAAGTCTGTAGGCACGGACTGCAAAGAAGTGCTACTGAGTGCACTTTTCGCCTCCTCTGACCTCTCATGAAAGGATACATCTGATCAATAAAGGATAACTAAGGAATCATATGTTTCCTCAGTTCTTTAGGAGAACACATAGAAGAATGCACAAAAACAAAGGCTAGCCTGTATTTCTTGGGAATAGTAACAAAGTAGTTATCTAACACCCCATACGGAGAATCAAAAGAGCTAGTTTGAAGTAAAGAACTAATCGTGACCAGCAGTTGTCTGATGCACTGGGTACCTACAGGACAGGAAGAAAGGTACAGAAGTTTGAACTGAGAATGCTGAGGAAGCAGCAAAACAACAAAACAAGGGTTTTGTAGACTTGCCATGCTTGTAAAAGCAAGTCTGTGCAAAAGCCCTGTTCTGGGGACTGAGATTGTGTGATACGTAAAACACGCTTCAGCTACAGATGGTCCCAGGGGCTTTCCCGAGATGCTAACAGTTCCCTGGAGCCATGAGATGTGTAGGCTGCTGACTGCAAACTGGCAGTGTGTTTCCTAGGCAATACTGCAGACATTTTCTGAAGTATCACATGACGTTGTATTTTGTATTTGATCCTCCCCCTTTCACACAAGCTACACTCTCACTTCATTTCTCTCATCTCACTTACATGTGGGACAGGTGGTACCTGACTCTGCATTGTTTGGTTATACTGAAGTCCTTTTCCCATTAGTTTTTCCCCTCTTTTCTAGGTTTTTCTTATAACCTGTGGTCCCACGATTCTGGAAAAAAATTCTAACAAATCACTGGTGTCCATGAAAACTCTCCAAACATTACCCAAATACAGGACTTAAGAAGTCATTACTGGGGGACTAGAAGTATTCTACCCCTACTCCTCTGTAACAGGCACACATGAATTAACTTAAGCAGTCGGAACAACTTTATCAAGAAAATAAAAAATCATTCTGTGAGGGGCAACATGTGTACTGCAGACAACCATTGTGCAGATTTTTCACCACAGATAAATTCAATAAATTCAAGGACATAAAAATAAACTTCAGAAAGTCTCCCTGCTAGAGTACTTACTACTATACCTACTTTTTTTTTTTTTTAAATCTGAATATGACCAACTGGAATTGTAGCCCTGATGTTATCTAGCCATGTTCCAAATAGAAATAATACGAACTAGGACTCTCTAATGCCCAAGCGATCAATAAACCATCAGAACTGCCACTCAATATTGCAATGTGAAGTCCACACAAATTAAATGGAGCAAACACAATTCTCCAGTGCTTCAGCTGTTCTATCATTACAAACCAGAAGTGGATTACCAGGAACAGGTAGCAAGGAACCAAGCCCTTTCTAGACAACCAATCCCCTTTTGGGGTGTCAACTGCAAAACTCTACAAATGTGAGGAACAAACATCTCTGCTATTTCCCTTACTGGGATAAACCATCACAGTTCCCTTCCAGCCTGGCTGAGGAAGCCATACTCCCCTACCAGAGACTTTGAAATACTATCGCTCAAAGTTAAGGTATCAAATCCCAGAAATTAAGTATGCACCATGCTATTTCTGTGCCCACTCTTTCGACAAAGTCTGTTCCTTACAGAGTGATCAACTCTAGCACTACTGTAAATACTTGTTGAAACACACATGAAAACTTACTATTTTAATTACTCTGAAAGAATGAGAAAGATTGTATTTTCATTTTAAACCCACTGGCTACCTGTAAAAATAAATTCGTTTCAACCTATATTGGTGAGGTTTATATACAGGTGTAAGGATTCCTCTCCTCTCCCTTAACAGCTCCCTGGGCTCTGATTGTGTGAAGTTTTTTGAGGACCTGCTTCTAACCTCTTTGAAAGGAGTAAGAGTGATCTGAGATGCAGATTATAGCCATAAAAATATAGTTCTTACTACAACTGCTCTAAAATGTCCTGTTTATTTTAACTCCTTTAAGAAGCACTTACTTTGAAATACACTTGCTGCTTGGAAATATTTAAGTGAATAGGAGACAGTGAATTCCTCCTTTAAGATTCTGAGGGCTACCTCTGCACTAGGGTTCATAAAGAAACTGCATCAAATACCATTGTACTCTGTTAAGAACATTATTTTATGGAACACACTTAACAGCTTCTACTAAAAGTCGTAAAATCCTAAGTTAAAATCTTCCAACAGAAGTACCCTATATTACTAAGAAATATTTTTCCATGCTTTCAAGTAAATTATGTCCATATATGTTAAAAGCATGTCTTTGTCTATACTGGTAGTTTTTACCTTTTTAGGAAAACTTTAAAAACCTGTTATTCTGTCAAAAACAAACATAGCTTCTCATGCGAAAATAATAAATATCTGCAGATATTTACGTGGTCACAGACCACAAAAATAATTTTCTGAGCAAATCTAGGTGGGCAAGAAATTACTTCCAGTCTCTATGCAATTACCAATGCATTTCATACATGTATCATGAAGTATTTCATAGATACCATATAAGTCTCACATTAAACTCTTTGAATATTATTAGTATAGCCATAAGGAAGTAACTAAATATAGGTACAGGTAAATTCTATACTGAACAGAAATTAATATAGTTTTGGGTTTATTAATTTAATGGGACTACTTTTAGGATCACTTTCCTTAGAGATTATGAATTACGATCCCCAAAATACGCACATCTATCAAGATCCCAGGCAACATGGAAAAAGTCCAAAGAGCACAGTTCATTCCTCTGCTCTGTTTTGAAGAATTGATGCAAATAATTTGAGAACTAACCCAATAATCCACCGGTTTTATAGTACAGGATGTTACTGGGAGTCCAATGTACAAAATATTTTAAAATTAAAGTGATGAGTTTAAAGTTGATTTCTTCTTTCCTATAATAAAATATTTCTCAACAGAAGGCGAAAGAGAAATGCTGAGATCAGTTTAGTCAAAAAAATGTGTGAGCTCCAACAAGAAAGATCTTCTTTTTCTTCTGGATGCAGAGTCAGTAATTTCTTCCTTTTCTTTTCCTCCTAAGTTGGAAGATCGAACCTTCCTCCCTTCATTGCCTGCAAACATTCAGGGGTTTTTATTACTTTTATTACTCCAATTAAAATAAAAAAATCGCTGGGTTAATTAAAAATGGCCCAGCCCTGAAAGAAGCACATCTGGATACACTCATGCTGTACTCTTCTTAGAAGCCAAGATGACTGGAGAAGCTGGGACATCCCGACTCATTACAATGCCCTGTACTCACTCTAACACATTTTGTGACACCTGAAAGGTAACAGAAGGGACAGTGTGAACAATGCCAGCACTTGCCCTGCAGTGAGGAAGGGCAGTCTCCTGACCACTGCTCCCAGAGAGGATAACCACTAGTTAGCCATGGAGATTTACAGGAAATTTCATTGTAACTTGTATACCCTAGGTTTTCATTTGTTTTTCTTCCTTTGTTATATACCTCGTTGTTTGTTTATCCATTTTCCTGAAAAAGGATTTTTCTGTCACTGTAGGTATCTTCAATGACCACCATGGACACCCTTAACCAGGGGATGGCAAAGTGTTGAGAGGAAATTTCAGTCTACCTGATGCTGAGCAAAGAGACAACATTCGCAGGCCTGGCAGGGTCAGGGTAGAGGGTACCCTCAAATGTTACCAGTACAGCTGAGGACCACAGGCTTACAAGCAGTGTCATCCTGAATTCTAAATAGCACCTCTAGTGCCACTAAAGAAGAAGAAAATACATATAATAAATAAGATTTCCCCTTATAATTGGAAGTTCTTGGGCCAAAAATATTTTACAATGGTTGTTGCAGTAGGCTGTCATTTCCTGCACAGCTGTTTGTTGTTAAGCACCATTTCATGGTAGATAAACCATAACCAGCTGTGGAGTACCAGTAACTTACAGAGTAACTATTAAAGCTGACAACTCAATGTCTGTTACAAACTGGATTTCCAATCCTTTTCAGACACAAGAAGGAATTGAGGAAGCCAACATTTGGTCCTAATCTTCCTGAAGTTCCCCATGCCCATGAATTTGGCAAGCTGAAACACACTTGTAAACTGCACGGACACTCTAAAATAACTATTTGATTAAGATGATGCTGGGAATGTAAGTGCAGTTTTGAGATTTTCCACTACACAGGAAGAGCTCTACAGTTCAAAATATAACTGTACATTCATAACAAACTGATCTACGTTACAAAAAAAATAAAACCACACCAAAGTGATTAACATGAGCAGCTGGTGTCTGTATGATTCCAGGTTAAAAACCTAGGAAAGCTAGAATATCTGAAAACCAAGAAAGCAGCAACTAAAAATCCATAGGTTTTATGATGCCCACACAACAAACACACAAACACAAACAAAACAATTAAAAATTTTATTTTTATAAAAATAAAGCAGGTATATTGTATCATGACAGCCTCAACTCTAACCCATGTGACAGTGTTTTAACTTTATTATCTAAACATTTTCTTTACTAGAAATTTTCTTATATAGGAAGCCTTATTACTGGAATATATATTATTAGTTAGTAAAATTTATAAACATTTTTTTAATGACAGCATATAGAGTTCCTTGAGAAAAGTTTGGGCACATATGGATACATAGGCATCTTTACTGTGCAGTGTTTATAATTTTGAGAATACGGATGAAAGAACATTTATTTTGGGTCAACGTTAAAAGTTATTGTGAGGAAATATGTATTTCTTTGAACTTGTAACAAATAGCAAGCTTTCAAAACTCAAGCCATTGTCCTTTGAGCTAAAGGAAGATATCTGTTGACTCTTGGGTACAGAATAAATATCTTTTCGCTTAAGTTGAAATCAGCCTGCTGAGAGCAACAACACACTGTATTTGCACACAAACATGTTTGATCCTAATGCTCACGAAGGCAAATTCAGACGTTTCTCATCTTCAGGCTTAAATCCTACATGAAAAGCAAATAGATACACACACACACACACATACACGCATTTACATTTGAATTAAAAATATATTGTACCAATGCTAAGTACCTACTTTCACCAAAGCGAAAACACCAAAGTGAAATACCAGCAAAACCAAGAAACTGTAAAAATCTTGGTTTACTATTAAACTTTTGAACTCAGTCTGTCAAATTCCTTTGCAGATAAACAGAATTCTTGTTAGCCAAGTGATGAAAGTTTGCATTACAGGATTAATGGATATAGGGAAATTACAAAAATAGAATCAGAATCATCTCATCAAGTAAACCTCTGCAACACCTGACACCTCATTATTTTTCAGAAAGGGAAAACAGCTGCAAAGCTGTTTGAGGTAAACATACAAATTTAAAACATTTAGAACATTTAGAAACTCTAAAACAATTATTCTTAAATCAAACTACTTAATCTACTTCTGCACAGCACTGTTTCCCTGCTGATTGCTTTCCTGACTGGAGGCAAAACCTGTAGATTGCATGTCCTAAGACACAGGTTGAACAATGGAGATAAATTCTTTGGAATTCAATTTATATCCCTTGTTTTTCTATTGAGGTAAGATGGAGCATCTGCAAACACGTCAAAACTATTGTAAGCAGACTGTTTATGAGCCCAGACCGTGTATCTTTTCTCCTGAGAGAGAACGGAGCTTATTTTCCAGTCCACAGTATTTAGAAAGGGACATTAAACATTTTAACTGACACTGAATTTTGAAACTTAAAGATACCAGGCAGAGGTATCACACTAAGGGAAGCTGGGAACAAATTTCAGCAGCTTTGTGCTATGGTTTTGTTACAGTTTTGTTCAGGGACTGACTTTGAGATTTCTCTGCAGGAACAGGTTACCTGCCACAGCCACAGGCTGTCCAAAATAGTACCGCGCGCAAGACACCTACACTGAGATTGTTGTATCAAAAACCAGTGAGTATGGAAATAAAAGGGCAAGGAAAAAAGGTTACTACACACACAAAGAACAAATGATCTCTGTTCTTAGGGGGAACATAAGCAACATACATGTTACTGTCCTTATCTTGGTTAGCCAGAACCTCCCAAATACACCGACCATCCCCTGACCCTTCCACCAGCAGAGACACGCTGTCACATGTTCACACTCTCCAGGGTACCACCTTATATTCCTTTTCCTGAGATTCTTGTCTTCAAGTGTAAATCAGTGTGAATCTACTTTTCTCAAGTGGAATCAACGTGAACCAGCAGGGCATGGCCTATACTTCATACCTGGAGCCTAAATTCAGAAAAAAACCCCCTGTAAAAACCTGGGCTTGAAGATTTTTCTTTGCATAATTTATACGAGATGTTTTCTCCAAGAAACCCAAGTATCTCAGACAACTGCTTTTTAAAGATCTGTCCTTTACTGTCACATTTTCCCTAACATTTCCAAGGGGCAATCCTTGGTTTTCAATAGGTACAGCTTCCATACATGTTAGGAATGTGTCTCCTCAAACGTCCTACAGCAGGAACGACTCCTACTTACTTATTTACCAGAAATGATTACATAGTCAACATAACACAGCCACAGAGGAACCAGTACAGATCAAACAGAAAACTCCCAAAGTGACTTTAAAAGTCACCTTAACATACAATGACGCTGCAAATTCACACTATTTTGAAACTACATGACAATAGGACAGTGGCAAAATAGGATAAATAACACTAATAGGTACTTTTTCCATGAGTTCTAATGTGCAACACACCTCAGCACTACCTTTTCCATTTTATTCTTGAACAAATTCAGGCACTGCACAACTCAGTGACTGCAGCAGCATGGAGTTCCTGATGCACATCATCTGTTGCAGCTAGTATAGACTCTTCCTGCCTTTGGAGAGGCAGAGGTATAAAACTAAGTCCTCAGAGTGTAAGTCAACAGTATTAATTTTAAAACATAAAACTGACATAGAAGGATGCAACAATGACTGAAGAATAATTCAAATGTTCAGTTCTGTCTCTGTATACATAGAATTGACATTACTGTAT
Source organism: Pipra filicauda (assembly GCF_003945595.2). Lineage (NCBI taxonomy): Eukaryota > Metazoa > Chordata > Aves > Passeriformes > Pipridae > Pipra > Pipra filicauda. Next base: position 2,916,758 of record NW_024105031.1, on the reverse strand, counting down.
CAAAAAGGCACTCATACAACAATTTCATTTCTGTTTTGTTCAGGCAACAAAAATAGGAAAGGTGGAAAACCACATCTGGTATCTGACAGACAACAGACAGGTGAGGTGTACAGTGTTGGAGCTATCTGTGTTGAAACACCTGCAGTAAGAAAGGAGCTACAGCCTCAGGTGTTTTGCAGAAAGCGCCCAGGAAGCCTGAAGTTGGGCCCCACATCAACGTACAGAGTTTTTAATGACTCCTTGACTCATTCCCCAAAAACACCATACCACCAAGGGGACCACTTTGTACCTCACAGCATAAATGATGTTACCAGTGATTCTATAGCTGTGGCTGAACCACTTGTACTCCTAGAATCCTATGACAGATATAAACACTCATGTGATCAACAACCATCCTAAGCAGACCTAACTTCTACCCAAGAATTCAACTGTTTTATACAGAGACAGCCTAGAGATGACAAGACATCTGACAGTCCCCAGTGGAAAAAAATGTAATTTAATCATTATCAGCAGTGTGATGAGAAAGGTTAGTTAAAAAAATTAACAGTATGTCTTTTTGTTTCATACTGTCACATTTTTTCTCCCCAGCTGCATGTGGACTGACATGAACTCATGGTTCAAATACAGCTGGTCTCTACACAGGCCACACAGAGACCAGATCTGAAATCTGTGCAACACCCATCCCTCTTCATTGCACCTGGCAATGTAAACATTCATTGCACCTACACACTAAGGAAGCAGCTTCTCCCATACTCTTAGCCAAACTCCAGAATGTTTAAGCTACATAGAACACCAAACTGATGTCACTTCCCTTTCTGGTACTTGTCTGTTTTTTCCTGCTTCGCCAAGTCTCTTCCACTTCCCTAGGCAGTCAGAAATGACAGATAAGAGAATGCAAAGAAACGGAGTGCAAATGCAAAAGGAAATATAATTGGTTCAAGACTCTCTACTGGCTTCAATTTTGTACAGTCATTTACAGCTGTCTAAAGTGTATGAACCACTGGCACCCAAGTGAGTGAGGAGGCAATTAAGATTTTGTACTCTTTCACAGTCGTTCTGCACAGATGCAAACTACTGGATACAGTATGAGACAGCAGCGACACACTGAGCGCTCTGGCTTGAAGACTGTATTGCTCCATTGGGAAGGATCCTGCTCTTCTGTGATATGTCTTCAGAGCTCAGACCTGGAAGATGCTGAACCCTTGGACTCCAAACCAACAAAAGTCCTTAAGTGATTGCTTAACATTGCAAACTTGTGCATGTAAATACTTTCATTACTTGCAGCAAGGTATTTTGTAGGCAAAGAAAATAAGGTCCCAAAACCAGGAAAGCTCAGCCTGATGTTACTCAACAAGTCCACTGTTCAGCCAAACATTCTACATTTTGACCATAAAACTGAAAACCCTTTAAACAATAATATCAGGCAAGCCAGCATGAAGTTCTGCATTAATAAAATCAAAATCAAGGTAAATTGAGAATTATTTTAGAAGCTCAGGTTGTCTGTGACACCTAATGTCTACATATATTTTTTAATGGAACGAAAAACTTTTTCCTTGGGTTAGAGACTGAAGTTTAACCCTGTCCACTACCAACTGGCTACCAGGCTGTAGCAAATTGAATGGTGAATGGTTTAGTTTTTAAAGAGATGTTTAAAACAGCTACATCCTTTCTTTAAAGCATCAGCACAAAGAGCAGGACTACAATGGGCAAAGGGAGGTTTAATTATCCCCAAGCCTTCAGTATTTGTCATTCTAAGAAGGGGTGGACCAGGGAACGCAACTAATGAAACTACGGAGAATGGCTGCAACAACACAGGTAGCTGCAGAGTTGTGAGTGGTCAGGTAATATTAAATTAGATTTTAAATAATTAAGTAAAAATCCTATGTTTACAAATATTCACATTTTAATTTTCTTCTGGGGCATTTAGCAGCACAGTCTCTTGATTTTTTTAAAATCACATTAAATCATAAAAGAACAGAATTCCTATTTCTTCATTCATCTTCAGACTTTGATTGTGTAAAATATTCTTAATACATTTTAAGAAACTGAACAAAGCAGGAGAGCAATATTTTTATTTGATGAGTTCACACCGATTGAAAATGTAAAAGAACATGTAAAAGAAATGTAAAAGAAATTGCTTAGAGGAAAGAAAGGTCTAAAGTCTACACATAAATTTCAGAAGTATGTATTAGTACTATAGTTCTCAAATTAATTGCATTAACCGTAACTGTTTAAACACAAAATATGCCTTTTTTAAGCAAACATTTCTTCTGTCTTAATCTAATAAATTCTTAAAGGGTACCAACGAGACCATCCTCACAAATTGTCAGGCATAGGGCTTGTTTGTTTGCCTCTCATGACAACACATCCCAAAATACAGAGCATATTTCAATTTGTTATTCTCTGAGTTGTCTGCCAAACTGCAGACGAATTGTAAACATGGAGAACATGTTAAGCCTATTCAAGCCCACCAAAAAAAAAAAAAAAAAAAAAAAAAGAAAACAAAAAAAAATCATGTCTTGCACAGTAAACTCTGCTATAATTTCCTGATGTAGGTCAAAACTCAGCGGGAAATCACATTGTCTATTTTTATCCCAGTTCACTGGAACTGCTTTACCTTTCTGTTTTCTTGATAAGCACAGCCCTGAAGATTTGTTCCTGGGGAGTTTTCTCTTTTTCATCAGTTGGTTGCACAAAAGGGTGGACAGCAGCCAAGATAAAGCCCTGCTGGTACAATTCTTGCAGCTGAGCTGGAAGATCACACAAGGAGGAGAGCTTGATTGCAGATGATCCTGGCAGCTCAGCTGGAAACAAAAAGAAATTGGTCAATAATCCTACACTGGACTATCATGTATTTTAAAATTCAGGCTCTTCAGAGTCAAGCAAGCTTCACACTGATCTACAGTATTAACACCAAAAGCGACCTTTCCTGACTCCGATTTTGTATTTCAGATTTTAGGCAGGCTGTCTTGGCGAAGGACTTGTATTACACAAGAGACTGGTGCAATTAAACAGATACGTTAAAATGCCAAATTCACTACATAGTCTGGCAGAGATGAAATGAAGAATTTAATAAAAACAAGGCAGTTGGTCAAAAGATATTTTAAGTTTTAGTAGCAGTCATAGTAGTGCAAGTAGAGGAGAGTGTGTCAAAAATACAAAACGAGAAAAAAGACAGTCAGTGAAGGTAGAACATGTCAAATTCAAAAGCAATAAAGAGAAGCATCCATCTACACAAAATTTGTATTATCAGACTAATAGATCACTGATGCAAAATGCTGATGAGACCAAGTGTCTGCCAATATGTCTGAAGACCACTTTGTAGCTATATTTATAATAGGAACGCTAAGAGTAATGCATACCTACAGCGATGAGAAACCTTTTAGAACAGACACTAAACCTTATACCTCAGGGTTCAAGGAAACCTATACAATATCAGACAAGGATGAGACACAGTATATGAAAATAATCCTTTTCCAATCTGCTTACTGTAGGGTTTTATGCCTTCCTGTGAAGTATTTGATGCTGACTCCCATCAGACACTCGACATACACACAGATACTTCAGCAATTGGAATCTTGTGGGCTTCAGAAGAAAATCCCATAAATCACCTAAAACATCTTTCTATTCTCTTCCTCTCTATGTCAGTAATTCTTCATACGTTTTTCATATCTTGTGTGAAAAAGCATCTTTCTTTCCTGACCTTTGCCTCTTCATTTCCATCTCTCTTGGAGGATATTTATTATTTCATCCATAAACCAGGTGAGAGCACATAGGGTGGTGAGATGTTCCTCCCTTCCCACTGAAAGGGGAAGGGATGTTGCAACAAACACGACAGGGGTTCCCAGAACCTTGCAGGCCGTCACGAAAAAAACCAGCACTGGAGAATAGTTTGTATGAAAGACACCGGCGATGCAAAATAAGGTTTCATTGTACTGCTTTTTTCATCAAACCATGTGGCTACTCTTTATGAATAATTTAAGAGGTTATCAAAAAACTAATAAATATTCAAACCAAATAATACAGAGGAATAATTTAAATAATAATAGAATAGATGTGCTTGGTATGTTTTTTTCTTCATATAAGACCACGTTCCAGAAGAGGATAATGGAACGTTTTGACCAAAAGTTTAAGATACAGAATTTTTATTATTTTTGCAAATAAAATGAGATCCAAGCTACGTGTACGTTGACAGACAATAGGGCTCTACCTTCTACAACAGCATACAAATCACTTCAGAGTCATAAAAAGAGATGGTACAATGAATAATGCATAGTAATAAAACCAACTGTTACTTACTGGACCCTACTGGGGATCAAAATGGGGAAACCCAGAGGTTAGAACTCCATTTGCCCTCCTGTGGCTCAGAGACTCCAAATATTTTTGACTACACCGCAAATAATTCAATTAATTAAAAAAATAAGAAAATCAGAATACCTTTCTAACTGAGGGGTTTACTTGAACACAATGGACTAACTAAACACTACTCAGTAATGTTAATTCTGGTAATAGTGCTCCAATTTTTAGCAATCATCTATGAAAATAGATGCTCGCCTTGCATATGTACATAGTATCAGGATTCTTCTGAGGATACCTTGGTAAAATTGGTAGAAAGTCTAGTCATTAACACGGGAGAGTGATTGCTTCCTCCTAAAAGCTAAACATGAGCAGAAAGTGTGAAAATGCATGTAATTGGAGCCTTGGGATGTAACTTGATTAAAAAAGAAAGGTAATAGAAAATAAGAAATGGGTGGGATCATCCAGCTGGTTCATCCTATTACCTAGAGGCAGGATCAGTCCTAGTTTAGCTATTTCTCACAGTTTTTCTCATCTATTTTTAAAAACGTTTAGTAATGGAGATTCCACAAGCCCCGTAAGTCATGTTTCAGCACTTCTCTATTCTAACTACTCCAAACCTTTTCCTAGCACCTGGCCTAAATTTCCCTCTCTGAAATTCAAGATTGCTACTTCCCCACTAGAGTATTTCTTTTCTGCAGCAGCATTTTATAATTCCTAAAACCTGTCATGCCTTAATCTTACTTTCTTTAGACTGTATAAACTTGGTCCTTTCAATGTTCTTGTTCCTTTGTGTTTTCGGTATTTCTAAATAACTTTTGATGGTTTTGTCCTCATTCTCTTAAATTGGTCCACGTTTTTCTTCAGGTATAGTATGTGAGCTTCATCACAGCAATCCAGTGTAAGTCTCATCACTGCTTCGTAGCACAGAAAAGCTCTTTAACATTTATTACATCTCATGTCAGGTTACATCATTGGGGGGGGGGGAAGGAAATTATTTTCCCCACAACTAACAGTGGCCAAATATCCCAGCCCTTAGTGAATTCTGGTTTTTTTCCTTTCAGTTTTCAAGAGCCATTCTGGATTCTGATTTCTAGTGCAAACAGTACTTCTCAGGTTGGCAAAACTCAATAAACACACTCAGTAGTCTATTGTCAGAATAATTAATTCAAATTATGAATTTTAACAGACTCTGAACAGAACTATTTTAAGCTTTACAGTTAATATATCTTTATGGGTTGATGCCAAACTATTGCTAATTTCTCCTTGGACTAGAGACCTTTTGGAGAGAAAAGACAGTTCCTGTTACACAGCTGATGCCCACAAAGCCTACATGAATTTCCTGAGTCTACAGACCTGTGCTGTGCATTCTTGTTATTCTACGACTGGTTTGAGTGATGCAGATTTCTCCCCAGAAATCACTGCTACTCATCATCTTCTGGTCATTTTAAAAGTAAGATATTTCTTCCAGTATCTTTCTAGGCATTAAGCTGGGCTAACAATCATATAATTCTCTTTAAAGGTAGTTTAAAAAAGGACATCACACTTTCCCAGAGAGTTGCATTCATCCTTCAACATTCTTTAGTCCAAATGGTAAGCTTTCAATTATTTCTTCAGTTAATTCCTCTAAGGTGCATACCTGTAAGTTTGACCTACTTGAAAACACCTAATTTATGAAATCAGTTGTCAATCTGATTTTTCCTTACTTTAACTTAGAAAAATGCTAACATTTTCAGGAAACCTTACACAGCTTCCAGTAAAAACCATTGAAACATTTGGTTTAGTTCTTAAAGAGAATTCTAATCATGCCACTTTGGGAAGTAAAAGGAAAACGAAAATTGTGTACAACGGGGACTTGAGTAAGGTAAAAGAGCAAAAGAAATACTAAATAAAATCTTGTATAACTCCACTGCTTATAAGCCTCTATTTTGCCAAAAGATAATGCTGACTTCTTTCAGCAGCCTCCTTGCTACTCTTGAACCACAGTTAGCTCACAGTTTTACATTCTGGTCCATGTTTCCCTATTTATTGTTGCACTTCACATCTTGACCTCAAAAGATTCCTTTGTTTATCCTGTCTACATCTAGATGAGCCTGTAAGAAACTCGTAAATGACAGAGGCGGTGTTTTTCATTTTGGCTAAGGCTGAAAGTGGAAATAGTAGTGCTTGCTGTTTCTGGAACTGATTACCAGGCAAATTAGTTTGTTGCCTGATTGATCATTGAAGCTGAAAACACTTCCAGCAATGCTCAGATACACACAGAAAACTACAACTTAGAGACCCTTCAAAAAGAAACAAAGTTTGTGTTATACAACTGATATCCATAAGGTGACTTTCCTTGTGTATTCTTTGCTGCTAATGGAAAAACCTGACAAAACACTCACACTGTCCTCATCTTACCACAGAAAAATCAATAAAAGGAGTGAGTTTCCATAAAAATTTACAGGTTGTGTCATGTATATATGAAAGGGGTCATCTCTGCAACTCCAAAAAGCAATTTATGGGAAACAGAGAAAGGAGGCACAATCTACCACAGGGATCCTGAGGGACTGAGAGCAGGCTGAGAAATATGATTGGGGTGACAGGCATTGAAGAGAACTTGTTCCTCCTGTGTTAAAGAAGCTCCTCTTTCCCTCCCAGTGGATCATCCAGGGCTCCTCCCACAGAAACCAAACAGCCACTGACCAGCCTCAAACTGAAGCATCTCATATGACCTCTGACAATTGTGCTACAGTCCACGCTAAAGAGCTAGATGTATCCCAATCAGATATTAAGAGAAAAGACAATTACATCAACTGTCTACAAAAAGTAGGCTGATTTTTCTGTATTAAAACAACAGATCTGGGTACCTTTGAGATGCTATAAACTGACACTTTGAAGTAAGAAAGGTTTGCTATGCTTTATAAAATAATGCCTGGATTCACCTATTAGCCCATGCTTAGTGACAACAATCAAGGACAGTACATCTTTCTATAATATATACTCAACAGAATTAGATGCTTTTAACTCTATTCTCTTTGATAAGCAGCAACTTCCTTTTCTTTATAGTTACATTTAAGACAAAGATAAAACAAACTCGTTTTTTAATTTCCTTTTAGTTGAATGATAGCTATGCTCCAGAAAAACTAAAACCAAAATGGCATTTATTTAATTTCTCTTTATTGAAGTGGTCAAATTCAGGATCAAATCTGTGTCTTAGTTTCTCAGTGCTCTCATCCTTAATATTTTATTTAAAAGGACAAGTACACAGTTCTACTCTAAATTTCTATTATCCTGTGTATCTACTATCTTGTAAGATTTGCTTAGTTTGCTTGCTCCAACAAAACGAATTAGGTGTTGGGATTTTCTGGTCTTCATTTTTTAACATGTTTTTCTGATTAAGTTTTTAGGCTCTTATTCCAGTCACAGCTGTTAAAGGTAGAGGGAACCCTTAGTGACAGTTTACATTACACATGAAAATGTCCCACAAAAATGATGGGGACTCCTTTTAACTATTTTTTGTTCCCTTTTTAAGTTTTCATGTTCATCTGCATTTTTCATGTTCCTCAATGTATTAAAAAACATTAAATAAGCCTTTTTCATAGAATAAGCCTTTTCATAGAAGCGGCTTAGGTCGGAAGGGACCTTAAAAGTCATCTAGTTCCAGCCCCCCACCTTTGCACTAAAACAACCACAGATCAAATTGGTGTGTACATAGATTGTACACGTTCTCTGTCTATACTGGGTACAGAAGAAAGCACTTTGCCCAAGATGTGATGTGTAATGGGGTCTGAAACAAAAGGCAGAATGGCAAACTCAATGGACCCACACTATCAAGCAACGCAGCAACTCAGTTACCCGGTAGCTGCATGCACATTACTCCTATTTCATAGAATCATAGAATAGTTTGGGTTGGAAGGACCTTTAAAGATCATACAGTCCAGTTCCCACTGCAAGGCGCATGGACATCTTCAACTAGATCACGTTGCTCAGAGTCCCATCCTACCTGACCCACCTGACATTTCTAGGGATGGTGTATCCACCACTGCTCTGCAAAACCTGTTCCAGTACTTCACCATCCTCATCGTAAAAATTTCTCCCTGAAGTCCAATCTAAATCTATCTTTTTAGTTTTAAACCATTACACCTTGTCCTATCGCAGCAGACTCTACTCTAAAACGTTCGTCTCCATCTTTCTTATAAGCCTCCTTTCAGTACTGAAAAGCTGCAATAAGGTCATCTCAGGACCTTCTCTTCTCCAGGCTGGAAAACCCCAGCTCTCTCAGTCTTTCCTCATATGAGACATGCTCCAGCCCTGTGATCATTCTGTAGCCCTTATCTGGACCCACTCCAACAGGTCCATGTCTTTCCTGTGCTGAGGGCCCCAGAGCTGGATGCAGGTGGGGTCTCTCCAGAGCAGAGTAGAGGGTCAGAATCACCTCCCTTGACCTGCTGGCCACGCTGCATTGGATGCAGCCCAGGATATGGTTGGATTTCTGGACTGTGAGGACACATTACTGGGTCACGTGCAGTTTTTCATCCACCAGCACCCCCAAGTCCTCAGCAGGGCTGCTATCAAATCCCTTCACCCCCAAGCCTTTACTGATACCTGGGATGGCCCTGACTCAAGTGTGAGACTTTGCACTTGGCCTTGTTGAACCTCATGAGGTTCACATAGGCCAACTCCTTGAGCTTGTCCTCGAGGGGCATCCCAACCCTCAGGTGTGCCAACTGCACCACTCAGCCTGGTATCATCTGCCCACTTGCTGAGGGTGCACTCTGTGTCATTTGACCAGGCCTAACACACATCAGCAGGCTCAGACTCTTCAGGAAATACAGTCCTAACTGTTCTCTTTTTCAAAACACAGTTTGAGAATATTTCCCAATCCATTGTCATTCCTGTGAGCCACTCCAGTTCAAGGCACTCACAGCCAGTGAACTATAGTCACTTGTACTCCTCCTGGAACCTCCTCCATCCAGCACCACAAAGACTTGCAGGCCCTTCTACAAACCTAGAGATGCTTCGGGTGACTCAGGAAAAGAACTTCATCTCCCCAGGAGAGCTTAGGGCTTATGGAGCGTTCCTCAGAAGAGGGAGGTGGCTGACAGGATGGCCACAGCGGTAACCTCAGCACAGCTCTCCCTCTCCCCACTGCGGGCTCAAAGCCATATACTCGAACTTGAGCAGGGCTCAAGTGAGCTATAAAGAAGCAAACATTCAAACACGCTACTCACTACTTCCACCCACCTCCCCTACACAGCATGAATTTTTTGCTGCTGTCCTTCCAAAGCACCCAAATCTCCCCCCTGTACTCTGCAGAGCACATTGGAGACCACCTGAAAGACCCTGAATAGTGTCCTGGTGTTAGAATTTACAGTCCTTAACAAATCTAGCAATGAGCATGTAAGACAAAAACAAGGTACAATCAAAATTATGGTCATACAGCAACACCATCCACTGATGCCCTGCAGGGCTTTATAATAGATCTGGCTATTTACCTCCTGCCTTTAGTGACTGCTTCGTGGAAAATAGCATTATCTTGCTCTGTTGCGCCTCACACATCCCACCAAGGCTGTTGTGATTGCATGTCTGCTGGCAGGAAACTAAATAGCAAAAACGAATGGAGATAATAATGCGGGAAGATAGTATATCAATGAGCACGTGTGTGAGCAGACACATGAACCTGGCATAAGGCCAGAAAAATTCCCATGTTTTCACACAGGGCACTTCCCAAGCACGTTTGTGACTGTTTGTAACAGCCCTGATCATTCTGTAGAATTGCAAAGCAGGCACATTTCCTCTATTTAGCATGAGGATTGCTGATTCTTAATTTAACATTAATTCCTTTCCAGCAACTTTAATCTAATTTAAATAAATCTACAGCAGACTAAGTTCTAGAAGAGCAAAACACTGTCTTTGTATCAGGGCCAGCCAAAGAAATTTAACTAGAAGGTTTACTGTCAAAAGATGCAGTTTCACCTACATTAAAACATTTTGTAGGAACACGTCAATTGCAGCAAAGTTTTTAATTTGGATAATGTTCAGCAATTTAAAAGTGATGTATGCATGTTTTACATGATCAGAGTGGTTAAACAAGCACATTTTTTCCAGTGGTTCTATGAATTTCCACTTCGCTTGAAACTTTGGAATTACCTGTATTACTGGAACTGTGATTTCTTTTTGGAAGGTAGAATTGCAGTGACAGAGGGTGCACAGTCACAGTTAGGATACACAAACAAACCAGTAGTGCTATAAGCAGTTTGTGCCAGCAAGCTGAATGCTGACTGCTAAATGAAGGACCATCCTGTCAGGCCTCTTTTTGGTTTGCCAAAATCCCTGGGTTTCTCCGCGCAGGCCCCGAGGGCTGAACGTACCAGTACCACAGCTCCTCGCAGAGAGCTGGGTGAACATCAGAATTCACCTGGAGGAAGGTGCAAAGTAACAATCTATTGTGAAGTGTTGGATTTTGTCTAATAATGCAGCACAGACTGGAAAAGATCTCCTCTCTGTACTATAAATAAGAAAGTTTTTAAGGTACTTTTCACTGACTTATTCAGCAGTTAGTTTGGAACAGCTGAAGGAATCCAGATCATCATCCTTTCCAACTATTAAGGCTTGGTAAGGCCAATTTGTTACTCCAGAGAGTAGAAAGTAAAGTGTTGCTTCAGTATTATTGAAACACTTATACACTGATCCTGGGAAAAGGTTACTCCCAATCAGTGTCAATCTCTAACAAAAAAATATTAAGGCATCTGTTGCAAACTTTTCATTTTTTGTTACAAGCACTAAGGAACTCTCTCACATAGCACCAATCATTTGCGTGGCAGAACAATGCAGTCATGTAACTCTCACTTAACTACTGTTTCCTCATTCAACCCACAAACAGTTTCTTGTCAATGACAACAACACAAACCTACCAGAGAATCAGAGCACTTTTAATGAAAATAAAGGCAAACCCACTAATAATGCAACTTAAGGAACACAAAGCAGTAAATAGATTTCTGGCAAGTTTTGTGAGGAATTCCAAGTAACTGTTACCAAACCAAAACCCACCAAACAAATAGTAAAGCAGTATGACCAACATAGCAGAAAAAGTATGGTACTTCTGACACCATCACACAGCTTGAATTACCTGAAACACACTAATGCTAGAATTTAATGAGCTAATAGCTCAAGCTTTTGGAGTAACAACTACACAAGCTGTCTTTTTTCCTTCTGAATAGAGCCTGAGCTTCCATGAGGTTCCTTAATTTCAAAGAGAGGGCATATAGTCTTGGTGCACCACTCTTCAAGCTGTCGCCAGAGGCAAGACACTGGGTGTTAATATAACACATTGATTTTTTTTAGTTATGCTAAATGACGTTTTCAGTGCTTTTGCTTTCAATCTTCAAGGCAAATACAGTAAATGTCCCCATATAAGAAAGTAAGGATGAATATGCAGGAGTAATCACTTCTTCATAAATGAAGGATGGCTGTTCAATAAGCTCCTAGTGTTTACTTTTAGTGAAAATGTAATAAAGGAACTTAGAAATATTCAAAAGCAAAGTGCTGTATCTTAAGAAGGTAGAGGGGAAAAATTCTGCAGAAAGATTGTGAAACTGCATATATACCCTTTGAAAGCATGTAAGTATATAGAAATGTGTACATATATGTATGTAAGCATACTATATTTGTGCATATATGTGTATGTATGTACACATACAGATGAACACCAACATTTTTTTCTTTCCTTTAGGAAATAGCAGACACATGCATCAGTCAAACTGAGAAAGTATTAAGATAACTCACAGATGTAATGAGATTAGATGAAGTTGTCTGATCAATTGTGTTGTCTTACCTCATTGCATCTGTGAGTTATCTTGCTTGTTGTCCAGTCAAAGTTTCATTTCTGTGCCTTGCAAGCATAAGATAAATACCTAAAGAACTGCATACATTTGCCACAAACATGATGTGATTATACAGGGGGCAGTTTTATTTCTGGTGTCTCAGAAAAAAGGAAACACCCAGGCTATCACCTCCACTAAGTTAAGAAACAATCACTAAACACGTTTAGTTACCTAAATTAACAAGCACTTCTTAAATGACTCACATCTTATATCCATTAGCTTGTGGGCAGAATTATGCAAAATGGGAAAAATTATGACTACCTAACTCAAGGCAAAAAGGGTTAATTACTGTGCAAAAAAACAAAATAAAAGAAGCTGAAAAAGGGGAAGGACTTCTCATTTAAAGTGTGCACAGAAAAAAACAAGCAAATCCTACTATTCCTTCTGTACTTGATCAGCTCTTTGAAATACTGGGGTTTTAATCTGTCCCTCTCTCCTGCTTGCCTGTACTTCCTAAATTGATGCAGACTAAACACAGAGACAATAAAGACAGATAATTTACATTTCACAAATTCAAGAAAACTCCAATTATGCCCAACCAAAAGCAGAAAGTGTTCAAAGTTGCAACATTTTATTCATGCAGACTTGTTAACTGTGTAAGCTCCAAAAGACAAGAATCACATTGAATTACACAAGAGAGAAGGGGTTAATTCTGAACTACAGGAAGGGCCAGCATGTTAATTGACATGTATTTCCACTGCCCAAAAAAGTACTGGTTCCCTGTCCTAAAGCCTTTAGACACCAAATGAATCTTCTGATGCCAATAACTTTACCTGCCAAAGTCAAACACTGCATGCTGTTCATTTTAACAGCTTAAGAAGTAGTGAAATAGGATTTCCCATCACTTCCACCAGTGGTGCAGCAAGTCATGTCTCTCACAGCAAGCAGCCGGTAATCAAATACTTTAAAAGGGAGGGAAAGGGGAGCTACTCAAGGAGCTAAAAAATAGTACAACTTACTAAAGAGACCTTCTGATATCTTAGAAGTTGGTGGCATCATAAAATTTGGAGGGCTGATGCAGTTTTTTTCTGCTTTGACCCCTCTCCAGCTAATGTGCTTGCCATTTTTCTTAGAAGCAATACTAACACTACCAATTTTCACAGCTAACCCTGCAGCCTACAGAATCCTTTCACTCCCTCCCTCACACACTTTTCTATATGTATTTTGTATTTTCCTCATGGCATAACCCTTTCCTTTTCCTCTCCTTCTCTGTTTTATGCTTCACTTCAATGTTCTTTCCATATTTCTGGCAAATTTTCCTTTGCAGATTCTGCAGAATATAACAAAGAACTAACGCTGGTTTCTTTGCAAATTTCACAAAAAGCAAACTTACACTGCAGTAAAAAAAAAACACATAAAAAGCATAGATAATATCCTCAGAAGAGCAGAAAAAATCCCTACTTTAATAAGTTTCAAGTTATGCAGAATGTATTCTTTTTACAGTATACTTTGCTAGATGAGAAAAATATCCTTTGAAATGGAATTTTTAGCACTTCTTAGCTTTTCAAATCACTATATCCTATTGTTAATAAAATGCTGCATGTGCTGATTCTTTAAGGAGTTAAAAAGCAGAAAGCTCCACATATCAATCTACATATTTCCATCCAAACCAACTGAGAACAACCTTTACATTACCATTTTTAATTCTAATCAAGCAGAGGTGAACGAAGTAGCTCACGTTCATTACACGAGATTTTTTTCCATACTCAGAAGATAGTTAATAACTATAAATCTCGCTGAAGCCTAGTTTTCAAACTGAAAAATGACACGAGGATTTCAAACATTTAAGGAAAAGGGAGGAGAAGGAAGTCAACACAGCGGTAACTATGGCTGAATACATTCACTATGATCTGATGCACGTTTTTCATGATACACCGATAATTGTGATTAAAATCAAAGACTTGATACAACTCAGACAAACAAGAAGATAAAATTGCCATCAAAGTATTACAATAAAGGTGGGCTTTTTCCCCCAGTTCAATAACTGGAAATTAGATAGAACATTTTAAAAATTTGAATTTTATAAATTCAGCCTTCAACACAAAGATCTAAATTTACTGACATATCAAATAACCTCAGGAAGAAAGGTTAAGATTTATCAAGATAGCTCTTATTCCCCAAGCCAACCTGTGCAACAGAGAACTGATAGTCTCCAGGGAAACCAAAATCCTCTTGGCAGGTCATGCCTGTATATATTTTATACATAACACTTTGCATTATATACATGGAAAAGGACAGATAGCTTTAGGAATGCTCGAAGGCTTTATTCAAATGTTACCTGCTGTTTTCTGTTTCTTTTCACTTTATATCTCCAGTGTTTCATATGTATTTGCCCCTTCTAATAGGTGTTTCAGTCTTTCTTGTAAAATCTTACTTAGGATGATACTGCATGACAAGTTTGTTTGATTTTTTTTTAAAGCTAAAAAAAGATTTTTTTCCAGTCGTGACATCAAAGTCCATATATTGCCCTATTTCATATGTTCTCATTTCTTGGCTGCATCAACCAATAATATTCCTTTTCTTCAAAAGGGAGTGGTAGACACTAAGCACTTAATATTTTAAATTAGAATTAAGTACCATTGTAACTTCCATCTTTTTATCTTTTTCCTGGCTTGAATTGTTACATTTTTTAGATAAAGAGAACACATTTCCAAATTATATGTGTTTTTCCTTTGGAAGGTAACATAAGGTGTAACTTCTCAGTGTTCTTTTTGGCCTCCATTAAATCAAACTCCCCTATTTGGACAATGTTACAATGTTTCATAAATGTCTCTTAAACTGTTTTCAGCTTTACTGGCAAAACTAAATAAATGAAAAAAGCAGCCAAAAATGTAGAATACATGGTACAACTAAGCAAGCAGCGTTACTTGAAGGTATATTCTCAATTAGATTTTGGCATCATGTTTAGCTATGTTTGAAAAAAAAAGTTAGGTAAGAGAATGCTACATGATTAAATTCAGTATAAACAGAGATATTCAGAGGCAGGTAAACTAAATTCAGAGGAAACGGCATTTTAATGCATTTGGATTTTTTTTTAAACACATTATCCTGTAGTGATTCTAAGACAAACACTTATGTGGACACCTATACAAGACCCACAACACAAAACAGTTGTTAGATTATAAACAGAAACAAAACCGAGCCATCTAACTCCATCAAAATTTTCAGAAAAACACCAAATTTTAAAAAGGAATAAAAGCAAATTAGATCCGGCTTAGTTTCCATTTGGTAGGTCTGCCTGGGGAACTGGAATGAAAAACCAAATGCAAAACATTCTCCAAAAAGTATTTACTATTCCTCTCAGCTTTCCTGCCCAACACTTCTACTTTTTGTTGTACTGGTAACAGAACTGTATTCCTACCACTGTAAATTGTAAGAATACCTCTGTTAGGGTATAAGAATTTCATGTGAAGAGTCTGTGTCTGTACAAAAGCAAGATCAAAATTCTACTGTCACAGCAGACCTCATACCACCCTCACAAGTCTTGCCCTCAGTGCCACTGGTGAGCAGTATTTGGAGATCTCAGCTACCTCACAGCATCAAAGGGAGCAATCCAGTTGAAACTAAAGCTTTTCTGATATTTGCAGTAAAACAGGGCTGAAGAGGAAGATCTTGTGGTCCAAATCCTTACAGTTTAAAACTGTCACAGGAAACCCACGACATGCTTCATGTGCAAAGATTTGCATGAGAACACATGAAAATACAGGGCAGCAGAAATCCCTATCAAGCAATTTCCCCAATGGTTCCTGATTAATTTGGCATATGGAAGAGCCATGTATTAACCCATCTATGATTTTTAGATGACCATATAAACTAAAACTAATTCCAGAAGATATAAAGCTGGACCCACCAAATGGATCAGTTACTTCGCAACAGATCAGGCAATCGCACGAATTAAGCAATTGCACAATGAGGTAAGGGAGAGTTCTAGCTATGCAAAGAAGACCTGCTTTACAGTCAATATGTTATTGCATCTACCAAGTGGTACACAAAGGCGGTTAAAGACATGATTAAAATCAGTATTAGATAAAACACTTGCTGATTTTTTGCTACCTGTATCACTAGAATAAAGTCTGTTTGTAGTGCTATTCTACAAATTCCTGTGCAAGTTTTTTCCATTAGCTAATGAAGAGAGATTCCCACTGACGAGGCTTTTGTTCTTCAACCTCGCTGCCACAGCCTCAAACTTCTCTTTTTTTTTTTTTTCTTCCCACCTCTTGGATCCCTCATAATGATGAGAAACAGCAATATATGGCTACATTGGAGCAATGCACTGGCTCACTGGACAGCGAGCTGTTACCAGGGAGAGTGTGCACATCTTGGTTTTCCTTGCCTTTCCCTGATTAATAGAGGTCTCTGTCTTCTGCCAGTTTCCATGAAACTAGGAGAAGCCTAATTGTCTTTAAAAATTTCTCACAAATTGCTCTGAAATTGTGCAGTTATAATTATTTGGAGGAATGAGACAGACAGACTGTGAGCCTTTTTTAACTCTCGTTTCCCTAGGAAACCAGTTCAGAAACAAAACAGAAAAATCCATCACACTACCACCTACAAACGCTCCAAAAAAAAAAAAATCCTTCAAAAACAAGGACCTCGAAAGAAAATCCTGCAAAAGGTATTATGGGATATTGCCTTCTGTAACACCTCTAAGACTGTATTTAACAGTGATAAGGCTTTCACAGAATATTGAAAACGACTAGCAAGCAATAGTTCACCACTGGCACCTAAAAGCAGTATATGTCACTGCCAAACACACCACATCACTTCAACTTGGCAAGAACGCTTGATTGAAAGCCAAAGAGTAGTGGAAAAGGCTGTTAAAAGTTAACAAAGTACTTCCCAAAAGTACTGTTTTGTTTTTTTAAGCAAGTCTGCTAGAGCATGGGTGATGGATTTACTGAAGAAAAAAGTTTTTCTTGGCAAAAAAACCCTGCTTTTTTTGCTTAGAGCAAATTTTCCTGTCACTCCCCAGAATCTGAACTCCTACTCCCTCGTTTCAGAAAAATGTGGACAGTTTCTGTTTTCAAATGAAGAATTCCCACACAGTAATAATGATAGCATGCAAATCCATTGCTTAACATGGGTCATGGGAAAATGGCCACAAATTCAAGCATCATTACAATGGAACAACAAAAGACAAATTATATTTTTTAATTTATTTTTTTAATTTTGCAATAAAATGTTTTTTGTTGCAATTTTGTTTGCAAAGAGCAGCAGAGTATTTCTCCAAGTGTTTATGAGAAGGCATTGTTTTATCCTTACTTCTCAGTGTTGTTCCATCAGAAAAAGTGCTTCAATGAAAACACTTATTGGAAATGAAAAGGAAAGAACCAGGGACACCTTACCTTCAAAGATGTTAAGGAATAAGTTAATGAAGTTAATATAATCTAATCCCAAAGTAGTAAGTATATGCAATAAAGATGTAACAGATGTCCTCTCCAACAGGAACAGAATTCTTTTATGATATGAAGGTGGTAATTAAAATGCGTTATGCAGACCATCTTAAGAATGAAGACTTCCCTTACCCCCTGGAAGGTTCCCTTTCGGGTTAGTGACATGAAAAACTTAATTCCATAAATGCACATTCTTACTGACTAAATAATAAAATACAGAGGCAAATAAACAGATGACTTTCTCAGTCCCCTTTACGAGGAACAGAAAATACCCGTTACAGGAGGCACAGCGATGTGTGACGATGCATATTCACGGTGAGCACACAACAGAACTGCTGGCTGTTACTCCTGTCAGCTCCTGCTAGCACAGGAAGCACCTCAGGGGCAAACCTGTGAAAGAACACGAAGCACAGTGCCTCTGTGCCCTCGCTAATACCGTTTTCTTACTGTTCCTAATAAAGCAACCCAAAGAGAGGTCACAAGCAACCACCTCACATGGCTCTAACTTCTAATCATATGACAGTCCACGTCACTTTGAAGACACTTTCACTTCTCCCCAGTCCTAAATGGATTCTGTAAAACAGAGAACCATTTCTAAGTTCTTTTATGTCAAGAAAGGTCAGACCTGCTACTGGCTAATAATGAAATATCACTGATAAAGTAGTCTGCATCAATGTTTCTGGAAGGGTTCCCTGGAAGTACCTCTTGATGAGAAGACCAATTTTTCACAAAAATTTACTATAATAAAGAAAAACTAAACATAAAACAAAGACAACAAGTAGTGCAAGAGTGCAGCTTGAAAACAAAGTCTTACAATTATAAAGTGTTGTATTCAGTGAACATGTGGTGAAGAACAATGAAAATAATCCCACAGAATCTGTACAATTTTATCTATTTGATCACTTGAAAGGCTTCATCAAGGCATTCAACCCAGCTGGAAAAATAGGGTCGAAGGACTGCAGAGAAAGACAGATGCTGCATCTGAGCTGAGCATTCCTAAGTAAATAAACAACAAAAACAAAACAAAACAAAAAAAGCAATTCTGACACAGTTCCAAACTTTATGAGACATTAACTTAACAAAAGACCATTTATTCTGTCACTCTCTTTTTGTTCTTTTGTTTTGTAATTTGAGATAGAAGTAGATGCTAATTTTTTTTTGCTTACTAATAATCTGTGCGATAACTGCTAGCGAATTAACCCATGTAATTTAGCACTATTTGTCAATTCTTTTATCAGTTGTTATTAAGAAATTCAGGAAACAATTGTTCAAACAAAAGAACACCGCAGAGGGCTTAGCAACTGAGGAGCTACAGCAGTAGACTGCTATTTATTTATATTTCACCAGCAACCATGTCTTGGCTTACCTCTAACTTTCTAAAAAATTGTATCTATTTATTTGTAAACCTCATACCTCATTCTCTTTCAGATTTAAGGCCTTTTATCAACTCATTTGGAAACACATGGCATCTTTAACACTTCTCACATCCTTTAATTTTTTATGTGCCACGTAGTACGCAAAAGCCTCTGTATTCTCAGATTGAGATGAACTCTTTCAACTGATGACTGTTTAACAGAGACAGATAATATTTTTGCAGTTCTTAACTCACCTGATGACTGTCAAGCTTGTCTTTTGTGTGTTGATCAAGAGCTGCAGCTTGCAGCAAAGGCTTAATGAGATTCTCTTCCCCTTGAAAGGACTGTTTTTTTCAAGAAGAATCTGTAGCTAATCACTGCAAGTCTCAAGTTGAGAGGATGATTACTTGGGGGGAAAAGGAAGCTGAGAGTTCTGTAAAACTTGTATATGAAATAAGCAGGGTTTGCAAAAAGCAATTTGGCTGGGAAGCCTTCAACTTGCAGTTCCTGTGCAAGACTTTATCACAGTGCATGGGTTACCACTTACCAGGAAGAGTCATACCAGTTCACTGCAGTGGCTGCTGAGCAAGCATCAGACTCAGCTGAAACTTCTCATATGCCACCTTGTATCTCGGAAACTCCCTGACACTACTGCTGATCCTAAGTTTATCATATAGCACAATGTGTCACAAGTATCAAATCATTTGCAAAAGCATGACTGCACACAAACCAAGAGTTTGCTGGGTGTGTAAGTTATATCACAGAAAGCAACTTGCAATTTCATGCAGTAACTGCGTCACTGGGACTCCTCTGAAGCCCAGGACATTACATATTCGTAGGACTGCAATAAGATGAAACCAAGTCACTAAGACTCGTGTTTAGTGTTTTAGATACTGGGAAAAAATATACAACACATGTCAGGGTTTTGCCAAGATACCTGAACGAGTGCCAAAGGAGCTAGTGTTTGGCAAATGCTAATAAGTCCTTGTCCTCTACATGAGCCATTAACATATTTCCAGACTGCCTCATCGCTTAAAGAGAAGGCCACAGTCTGGAGGCCTGGATCAATCTTTATCAGCTTTGTAATATGTTATGGCTGCAAGATAGTAATGTTCAAATGGTATTTCACCAAATTATTACACTGAGGAGTTTTGAAACTGCTGCAGACTATCCATGAACCAGCAAGCACTGGAATGCAACACTAAACTGAGACCTAATGCAAAAAAGGTGCATTATGCCAGGCCCAATGTGACACGTTTGCTTGGCAGTACATTTACATCTTCTACAGACTTATTAGGCTACCTATCACCTGTGCACATTCACACAGGTACTGAGAAACAAAACAGTAGCAATGGGCTCAGGTAGATAATGCACATTCGTGGACATAAGATCAACGCCTCTCTCTATACAAAGTAAAAGTAAAGAAAACTCAGGTCATACATTCACACACAAAACCCGTGCAAATGCTGTAAGAACACTAACCTGAAAAACAGTTAATACTTGAGACCCAATCATTAAGGTTTGTAAACTCCATTATCTTGCTGAGTACAATATTCATAACCTTATTTAAGTTGCAGTCACAAATTGTTGCTAGAGCAACAATTCTATGTATTTACAGAACTGGACAAAGAAAATTAGAAATCCTGCCGTTTCCATGCACAATAGACATGATAGATTTAAGCTACCTAAATGTTCTCAGGTTATCCTTCAAACAAAATTTAAATTGAATGTTGATCTTTCCTAGAAATGATAGCATTTTGAGGTTTAAAGTAACCTTTCCCTGCCCAGTAACGAAATAAGTCTAAGACACTCAGAGGAGGTTTTTCATGTCACTTCAAATTAAAAAAAAAAAAAAAGTTGTCATGAAAGACCCAAAAGGGATCTGAATCCAGAAATGTAAGTTGACTTCTTTAGTAAAAGACCATGTGCCTGCCCATGCATGATACCATGGGTTTTTTTATTCAGGCAAAACTTGACAGCAAATCTTGTCGGAATGACAGCAGCAGTCCCTGCCAGGCTTCACTGATACAATACAACAAAAAGGCATCCCTCTGGCCAAGGAAAATTCCCCAAACACTGAAAACTCATGCAATGCCACGTCTTCTCTTCCTGCTTAACATGTCAAATGATATCTGTCCCTCCATTTTTACAGTCACCCATGACCCTCAAGTTTTTTTAGTTTGTGTGTTCATCTCCTCCTGCCCCTTCATATTCTTTCCTTATTTTATCTGCTCTATTTTCTCCTGCTGTCCTCTCCTTTGTAAAGATTGTGTCTCTTCTTCCCACCATGCACAAGTGCTCACATCTATCCTGGCAACAAACTGAGCAGGCTATAGTAAGTGTCATGCTAACACCACATTCTTAGGCTTCCAGACATAGACAGGCACTGCTGTGAAGCCCCTTCCCTGTCCAAATACAGAGGAACACAGCAATAGCATTACACACAACATTTGGGGTCTCCATGTCCATGACCTACAACTGGTCCCGGCCAGGGTGGTTCTACCTCTCGAGAAGACGTAGTACTAAGGTGTCAGAGGCTGTCAGGGTAGTGCCTTCCCCTTCTGCACTCGTGACAAGTCACCTGGTCTCATACCCCCTTAGTAACATGGTCCTGCCCCTGGAACTCCTCCTAGCTCTGTGTGTTATCTGCTGCAGAGATACCCACAGCATGGACACATCATTTTGTACTGGGGTAGGTTCTACTCAATGTAAGGATATTGGAAGATTGGGGTTTATTCTCCATTTCAACATGCAGCCTGCAGACAGGGTGCATATCTCTCACATTCTCCTCATGTCTGCAGGTCCAGTGCCAGATGCCAAAGCTGGGCTAGTTTTTGCTCCAGTGACTTCTCTGGTCATGATGATCCACTGAGGAATGTTTATGGTGTAGGTCATATCATCACATCACCCTTTTTCGTTGTCTTTGCCCCTGCTCCTGAGATTCCAGATCCCACTTTTCGTCCTTTGCTTTCCTTATAACACTTTCCTTGTAACTTTTGGGCTGTGGTAGTCTCATCTGAGAATAAAGTTGGCCAAGGTGTTGCTTGAACTCTTTTTCTGACCCATTGGTGTTTAGCTGCAGCTGTGCCTTCCACTCCACTGTTTCAGTGGAGAAACCTAAAGAGCCTGTGTATTTTCTGGGGTGCAGCAGCAGGAAAGTTATGGCAGGGAGCCTGGGCTAGGGATGCTATAGCTCAACACAAGGCTGACAGATATCTTGACTGCTGCATTTTTTTGTGGGAAAGAGTGTGCAGGCAGTTTCTAGGAGTGAAGGATTCTGGCTATGAAGACCTTTTGGAGCTTCATACAAGCTGACACGTCAGCTGAGTGTTGACAGCCTATCAAGCAGCTGACAGGGCACGGTCCTTCTCTGAACGGGGTGCTTCAGCCAAAAGCTTAGGAACAGGACTGGCAGGCCATTTCCTCCGCAAGCTAAGAGAAAAGTAAG
This sequence comes from Pipra filicauda, assembly GCF_003945595.2. NCBI lineage: Eukaryota > Metazoa > Chordata > Aves > Passeriformes > Pipridae > Pipra > Pipra filicauda. Next base: position 2,894,401 of record NW_024105031.1, on the reverse strand, counting down.
GGAGGAACAGATGCTTCCCAGGGAGAGATACATGTTTTCTTGTTGAGTAGGGGAGAGCAGGACTTCATCAGATTGTACTAACCCCCTTCCTTCTCCTTAGAAGTCTCTCCCCTCCAAGCTAGTGGAGCAGAAGGGCAGACTTTATTACCATTTCTTTTGTCAATTCTCCTTCCTCTGTCACTTCTCTTAAGAGCAGGGCTCAAGTTTGACCCTCACCCCTCCCTTTTCCCGCATAGTTTGCTGCTGCTACTTGTCAGTCATATTTTTCCTTAGCAAACAACTGAGTCTGAAGCCTGTTATTCTTCCTGAGGACCATTGAGCCAGCAGCTGAAGGCATCTGTCAACAGGGAGAAAAAGTCAAAACAGGCACTGAGAGTAAGGCAAGAGACTATGCCCATGTAGGACAGCCAAATGCCACCAGGAAAAGAGTGAATCTGCTCACTTCTAGACACTCAGCTCTGCTGATCCTCTCTGCAAGAACAGTGTTTGGAACAGTCTGGAGGATAACACTACAGAACTTGATCATAATTTTGCCCACTGCAAACTTGTCCTCCCTCCCCAAACTGGCCAGCCACTGACCATCAGCTACTGCAACCATGGGACTCCATAGGGCAACAGCCACACATCCCTGAAAGCAAGTTTGGACTCCCAGAATTTCATCCAGTGATAGCAAAGTCATGGAAGTAGCTTGTACAAGTGCAAATTCTGGCCTATCACACCATCCTCAAGTGCAGAGGGAATCACTAGCCCTAGCAGTTGAATTTTGTGTCCCACATCCATGGTACCCTCCACTGTCTATAGGGCAGAGAACACAGAAGACTTAAAACTCACAAAGGTAAAGCATGGTCCACGTCTTCCTCCTCAGACAAAGGTAAGGAGGAAGCAGGCAGGAGTCAGCTCATCTGGAGTGTGCTCACAGAGTAACTGCACAGCTGCCAGTTGCAGAAAAAGTCAGAAGTTGTCAGGCAGTAGCTGCAATGGTAGCATGTATGAAAATGCAGGAACAGAAAACAAACCCAGAACAGATGTAGAACAGAAATTAAGACGTGTTTCTGCATGTGAAATCTCTTTAACAAGTGTCACTGGCAGAGCAATGACAAGCAGAGTTATATGCATGAGACAGACATTGGGACAAAACAGCACCTCCTGGAGTGGCCCCCAGAAGGGCTTGCAAGCCAGATGGGAACATTTTTCAGATACCTTTCCTGCAGGCTGCTTTGAAACATGCAGTGGGATGTCCAGTGTACAGGAAGACACTAACTTTCTTGTCTGAAGTAAAACCCTCAAAACGCATTTAATGTGGTGTAAACTTCCCAGAAGCAACTGCTCCAATCTGGCTGTCTGCTCCTCTTGCACCCCACTATTGATTTAAGATAACACACAGCCTGATACCAGTCAGCGCTCTGCTATGGGGACCCTTGGGCCTGACCCACCAAGACACTGTTACAGGCCATGTGAAATGCCACTTCCGTCACAATAGAGACTTCATTCTTCATACAAGAAAATGAGAAATATAAAGGGAAACAAAAAAAAAATTCCCCCACAATTAATGTACATCTACTTTCAGTATGAATAAGAGAAGTAATTTCTCAAGATCAAGAGCAGTTGACACCAAAAGGTCCTTTTTTCTCTCAAAGGGGGTATCCTCCACTCAGGATTAACCAATTCTCAACCTTTCATTTGCGTGAGATTTTAACCAAACAACAATAATTTATTTTGTAAATGTGTTAAGAACTCCATTACAATATTGCACAGATTTTGCATATCATCTTTTATCTGGATGATGTCCAGGAATTTGTAGTAACAAGTCCTAAAATGACTAAGCAGATTACTATAGAGATGATAACGACTCATCACTTCTCTCCAGTAATAAAACCATAAGGCATTTGTTATTTGAAGTTCCAAGCCACTGTGTGATCTCCTGTTCCAGCTAAACACAGGGGAGGTTTTGTTTCTGAGAAAACAGAATTGGGTCCCTGTGGCTTGAAGAATTTCACCATTCCATCAGAAACGCCTGACCGCTGGCCTTGCAGACTGCCAGGTCTGGCTCCTTAGATCTTGAGCAGCATCAAGAGGATGAAAACCACATGAAGACTGGAAAAATGTGCAAAGTCAAAGGCCAAAGAAAGGACACGGCCACTCAGAAGGATCATGTGCAGTTGCTGATAGAAAGAAAAGGTTTCTTGAAGTTGAGAGCTCCTTTTAGACATATCTGTATTTTTCCATGATGCGAGTGAATTACAGCATTCATGTATGTGTGATGTACGGTATGGAACTCTGGTAAGAACTCACTAACTACACTAAGAAGAACCTTCAGCTAAGACAGTAGATACAATCAATGACTACATGGTAAGAATGGAGTATTACAGCCACACCATCTTCAGTCTACGAACAGGTGCAGACTAGAAAAGTTAGCATAAACATGACTACTGTGGCACACAGTAGTATTTATGCATGTGGAACATGCATAAATAGAAAAAACACCCTGCAGATGTTCCTTTCCTCCTAGTCCATTTTTGTTTCACACACACCCATTGCCTAAATACACATGCAGAATCCATATAGAAAAAGCGGCTATGATGTTGCTAGATGTATTGGGGGTGAGATTCCATAAAAGCATCTAAAAGAAAACTGTATTTCCAATGACAATTGAAAGTACAGTTCCAAAACACATCATACTCATATTCTTTAACATACTTGAGATGTTCTAATACACATACCATTGTATCAAAGCTTTCATCTAGTCTACAATGTATTATTCCAACTCAGAATAGCAGCGCCACAGTACAGCTGAGGGGACAGGCAATGCCAGCAAACTTTAGCCTTTTTTCCCATTTGAAATTATTTCAATGGTACAGCTTTCCTGCAGGTATATAACTGGTAAGACATGTGTTAGGAGATTTAATTCATAATATTGACTGGCTTCTTGCCTTAGATTCAGTGAGAACGGTGCTTTGAAGGCCATGATCTAGCTACCAGTACCATGAACTGCCCAGGACCTATTCCCAGTTCTGTCACAGTCATCATAGGACTTTAGATAAAGCTCTTTGTACCTTCTGTTATATTACAATTAAGTGTAACCATAAAGCAAAATGTGACTGAAAGCTTGTATCCCCATGAATTACCCCTCTCAGTAAGTGCATATACAATACACACATGTGCCTGTGTATTGCAGACATTATCGAGATACAGATACAGATAAGCTTATACATACAGAAAAAGAAGTGTGTGCATGCAGCCTACTACAACAAGGATCTAGGTACAATAATTACTGAAAGCAAAGCTTCCATTTAGAAACTGAAATATGTCTTAACAGTTTTCACTTGAGTGAAATGTAAAAAATGGTAACATTCAAATCTAATGACTCTTTAAAGCAATTACATTTATGATGTAATTTATGGCATTTATTAAACTCCTAACATATGGAATGCTCCTTTTATGTCAAACTGCAAGTTTCCCAAGACACACAAGTTTTATAAACTGTTACAGCAGGAACATTTCACTTTGCTGTGACTCACAATGGCAAGTCCTGAAGGGTTCCGTATTGCTACAGGCTGTAGTTCACAACCAAGAGAAAAAGAAAACCAAGAGAAGCCAAGAACATTTCATTTCTTCATACTTGCGTTAATAGAAAGGACTGAAGCCCAGATCCAGCAAAACCCTTATGATGACTCGTTTTATCACGTGCATATAATCAAACTAAGTTGAATCGGATATGCACATGGACAAAGCTTCAACAAAGGGGAAGCATTAACAGGATCTGGGCTACATAGAAGTAATCCATTGGCCTTTTCTGCTCCTCATCTTTCTGCTCCGAACCTGTTATATATTAATCTCCTCTGAAGCAATGTTTTAGTCCATTATAGATGATCTATACACAGTCTGCTTCAAGTTATCACATTTCATAAATAACCTAACAATATTTTGCTGTGCTAATTTTATTTCATCACTCCCAAGGACAAAATGGTGGTAACAGACCTGGTCAACTTGAAATACAAAACTCAAATGCTAACTTAATTTATGTTCTTTTGCTTACAGAAATGAAAACAGAAAATTAAATAACTTCACCAATGGGGAAACATTTGCTTTTACTAGTCTTAAATCAAATAACACCTGCAAATGCAGAGTTGAAGGTTTTGTTCTTTTTTTTCAATCATACAAGCCGCTTGCTTGGAGAAGTGGGTTGGTTTTCTTTATGTTTGGGGGTTCTTTTGTTTTTGTTTTTGTTTCATGAATGGTGAAGAGAAACAGAAAGCAGAAGAAAGGTACAAGTAACTGCTTATAGAGTATAAAAACTACCAATAGGAAGCGATGGTAAGCACTGAAGTCAACAAGTACTATGTTCTGTAGCAAAAACAATTTCCTGACAAAAGATGCATACATATTTTACAGGAAAAATGCTTCTCTATGCACATTTTCCAGTGCATGACACTTCCAATTTCCAAGCAAACTTCTTCTTTCCCCCTCCAAGGGGAAAATTGAGGTGTTTTTTATTAATTTAAGCCTACATACAATTGAAATTTAATTTCAAATTAAAGAAAACTCAAGTATGGATATAGCCTTAATTATTGATTCTAATATAGTAATGTCCTCTGTAAAAGTTCACTAGCACATTATTTATGTCTTGTACTGGAAAACCGGCAATAAAAATCAAAAGCCCAGCCATAGCAGTTTTAATAAGACTGTAATAAGTATTTTTTGAGCAGTATAACTGGCTCCAAAACATTACAGTAAAGTATCCATATGCTTGTCAAAACTTGAAAGATACACTTTCAGATTTTTATATATATATATACACACACACACATATATATATATATGCACACATATAAATATATAGGCACATATACCTGAAAATGTCTCAAATCAGAGTGTTTTATGTATGTAGCAAAATTGTTACACCGAGAGTACTGTCGGGAATGTTGGAATGTAACTAATAATCTTACTTTTAAATAACTTTCTTCTTTTTTTTTTTTTTTTTTTTACTAAATAGACAAATTCTTGATAATCAGGATAAAAACCATATGTCCATGTATTCATATTATAACTTAAAAACTTCTCTGGAACATGTGAAATGTTGCTATTTTTCATTCTGTCAAAACATCTGGATTTTAGTGGTTTTATAGCACAAATGGCTTGTTCAGAATATAGCCTTTCCCCATTTAAAAAAATTTATACACCCATTTCATTCTCATCACATGGCTAGCATATGTTTCATGCCAACTTTATTCAAGGCCAAAACCTGTCGTAACTCATCAGGCCAATGATTTATTATAGGAATGCAAAGCAAAGCAAAAAAAAAAAAAAAAAAAAAAAGATCCAATCAAGTCAGTCAAAAAAAATTCTCCTAAATATCAAACTTCCACACTATTCCGAGACGTAAAGAAATAAATTACTATCAGATTCCCAGTTTCTGTCATAATGGAAAAGAAGTAGAAAAAAAGAAATAAAGGATGAAGAAGTTAGCTGAGTTTCTGTACGATCTGTCATTGTAAGTGAAGTTTTCCAAAACCAGTAGATGAGATAAGAGCAAGTAAGGAATGCAGACTATTGAAATATTTCTCTTTCCAAAAAAATAACCAAACAAAAAACAGCTTACCCCATGAATGCACTGTTGAAAACACAGTTGCTTTAAATTAAGGCTGTTACATTTGCGAGCACATTTCCTCCTGAGGCTTGCTCACCATTTGCCTCTTATTTCTAATAAAACTTGGAGACAGTAGAGGTAGAAGATGATCATTATTCAGCTCCTTTTATATATAAGGAGACAGATGTAAAATAAAAACAATTTTTTACTTTCGGGCAGGTGATATAATCTTTTGGGTTTGGGTTTTTTTCCCCAGTAAAGGCCTGAAGTATATACAGATAAACCCTAATTTGTCTCTTCCAGCTTTCTAGCAAAAGGTTTGCTGCAGCATTCATCTAATGCTACTGTCTTTTACTTTCCTCAAATGTTTTATTGTTATAAAATTCAATCATTGCCACTTAACATTAGTACTGTCTCAAAGGCAGTGAGAAGGCAACCAACTGAGCAAGTGTGAAGTGAGGATTTGCCAGCAGAATGCTAGAAAAACATTCCTATTGCAGATACAGGTATTGTACACCTTCTCCTGCACCTGTCACACGGCACCAGTGGGAGTGGCTGGTCTCTGAGACAGAACGACCCCAAGAAGCGGCAGAGGAAACGACTGGGGGTCAAAACCTGTCGGAAGAAACCTGCTGAAGATGGAGATGACACGAAACTGGACTGTACAGTGACAGATGAGCCTGACTTTGTGAAGGAATGACAGCAACGAGATGACAGCAAGGTGGGCAGAGTTCAGGAGCTGGATGAGCCCACCAGGAATGAAGTTATGTCACAGTTGGGGCAACCAAGTAAGGTCACTGCTGTCAGCAGAGGGAAGATGCTGCTTTTCCTCTGCACCTTCTCTGGCACTTTGCCAACCCAGCAATGAGCCACCCAATTCACAAATCTAATAATGTCTTCTTCACAAGTAAAAATGCATTATGATTTTATCAATTTAATTTGGGTGAAAACTGGTGTGATTTCACCTGAGGAAGAGCAGCAGCCTACAAGCTTTGGACAGTACAGATGACTAAAGAATAGAGCACAGGATGACACTGTCAAGGGACAACACGGAAGACAGACTGTGAGTTCTTGGAAGAGAGGCCACCTTAGGAGAACCAAGAAAGGTAATGCTCATAAGCAGATATTATAAAGCCAATAATTCAAAACAAGCATGCCCACCTCAAGGTTTTGAAATGCCTTAGGAAGGTGCCCCTTATTCCTCAAGTGCCAGTCTACACTAGATGATAACCCTTTGCTGGTATCAATTTCCACACTTGCTCAAGAAATAAAGGACAGTGGCAAATCTAACCATTTTAATTCTGAAGAACCATGCAGATTATCAGCGTGGGGCACACAACAGAAAACAATGGGTTCTCCATAGTCTACTTCCTTGAAAGTTCGGAAAATCTTTCCCTAGATACTTTACTTTCAAGTATATCAATCTTGTAACACTGGGAAATGTAAAGATGAAGTTTATGCTTGCAACCTTAATTCTGTCTTTTGCATCTATACATTATTTATACAGTACTTAAACAAGTGATCAAACACTATTTCCACTGGACATCTGTATCAATGCAGAACAAGGCAAAAGTTCGAAAAAGAATAAAAGTATTTAATACAGGAGCATATTTCTTATATTCCTTTAGCTGTGTATGCCAGAAGGTAAACAGTAACCAGAAACAGCAAGCAAGCAAAGTTAAACTTCTAACAAACACAGCAGAAAAATGATCACCAGGACAGTATTTTATCTCTGTTTTCAACAGTGATGCTAAAAGAATGAGCATTGCCAGCAGTTCAAGGGAGGTAATTCTTAGCCTCTACTCAGCCCTAGTGAGGCTGTCTCTGGAGTGCTGTGTCGAGTTCTGGGCTTCTCGGTACAAGAGAGACATGGAGCTCCTGGAGCGGGTCCAGCAGAGAGCTACAAAGATGATTAGAGGACTGGAGCATCTCTCCTAAGAGGAAGCGCTCAGGGAGCTGGGCCTGTTTAGCCTTAAGAAGAGACAACTGAGAGGGAATCTCATCAACGAATAGAAGTATCTGAAGGGAAGGTGTCAAGAGGATGGAGCCAAGCTCTTCTCAGTGGTGCCAACCACTAGGACAAGAGGTAATGGGCAGGAATTGACACACAGGAAGTGCCACTTGAACATGAGAAAGAGCTTCTTCACTGTACGAGTGACCGAGCACTGGAAGAGATTGCCCAGAGAGATTGTGCAGTCTCCCCTATTCGATATATTCAAGAACTGCCTTGACACAATCCTGTTGAATGGGCTCTGTGATGACTCTGCTTGAGGAGGGAGGTTGGACCAGATGACCCACTGTCGTCCCTTCCAATCTCACCCATTCTGTGATTCTGTGAGTTCATAATAGTGTGTGCTGATTTAAAGAAGGCCCTGTTTCTTTTCCTGACAACATATTCCCACCACTTATACCAGCTCCAGCCTTCTTCAGACCCTTCCACAAGACACTGTTATGGCAGAGGATAATGAAACAAAAAAGCTGCATAACCTGCCAGATACATGAGTTAAATCAATTCACAGAGCTGAATAGGAGGCAAGAGAGGAGAGTAGTATCTTCCCAAGCTGCAGAAAACTTACATCCACCCAGCTGCCAGCCAAACTGCAAATGCCACATTCTGGAACTGGTCTCTAATTATCTGGATATCAGATTTGCCAATATATGCAGTTCTAAACCGCAGATATGACAAGCATACACCTTTACGTCTGAAGTCAATATGAGCTGCTTTTGGAACACATGAGGAAATGCTAAGCATTTGGAAACCTTCTGGCAGTAACCTGTGAATTAGTTCCCAATTGCAACACGGAGAGATAATCGCATCCTTCTCACCATTAAGATTAAACGCTAGTGGGAAATACAGTTATCAGAGCAGTCTTACAGAAAAGCTCCAGAGAAAAATGAGTACCTGTCTGCACTGCCAGGCTCCCTCTTCTTGTAAATAAGGCCCAGCATAAGGATACAATAACGTACTCTGCAGCCACTCATAACTTAATATGGCTTATTCTAAAAACCCAATGAAGCAGAAAACTTGTGGAAAAAATGATGTCAGGAGATATATACACACACTGAAAGGGCTAAAGTAGATTCACAGAAGACAGACTTCACAATCCAAATGTTCTTTTTACACAGCTATGAGCACTCCATTTTTAGAAGCCTTTGAATCCACACAGATATAGGTGAAACACTCATCGTTAACTCTGGTTATCTACAAGGGTTATTTCTCAGTAAAAATGTAAATCAACCAGTGATGCCGTTACCAAGAAAAATCTGGAACGACGTAACACCACATAGCGATGTGAGCCTTTGTACAGCCAAAGACTAGAATATGGACGGAGCTGCATAACCACAGCCTGTTGCCCTGCCCATCCTGAGAGCACACAGTCTTAGGTGATACTAAGAATAAAAAGCAGGAACAACAGCTCCATCCCCCCCACATCAGCCTATCTGCTGACATTTTCAGAGACTGGAGTGATGGGGATACAACATGCCCAAGCAAAACTCAATGGGAACGCCAAAGATGACACTTCATGAGGTATCAGGAGAATGCACATGCTAAAGTTTGCGAGGCACCCAGACAGAACAGTGATGAACAATCCAGAAAAGCCCACAGAAGTGTGTCCTCAATATTAATTCACTTTTACTAATGACACAACTTGCAGTACACCTCAGTAAAAGCTGTCAAACTATCAAAGGACATAAACAGTTCGCTTTGAAATAAAAATACATAAATGTCTAAACAACTGCAATACATAAATATGAAAAAAATTCCTCTACCATTTGCTTGGTGCTCTCAATAACAGCAGTGCATCCCAATTAGCGCATCAAAAAACACCAGAGAACACAAGTGCTGGAGGCACGCACTAAAAGTCTGCAAAGACAAAATTCCCCAACTCTCACATTGCCTACAGAAGCGCAGCCCTGTCCAACCACCTATTCCAAACCTCCACCTTTTCCCAAATTCCAGTTTACTGGCAGAAAGTTTTAAAACCCAACAAATTCCCATTACTCTGGACTGACACGCTGAACTGCACAAGAGGTGCCGCATCAAGCAACATCCCAGCAGCTCTTTGTCTCACACCGTGAGAGAGGCACCGCTTTGGCTTTTCCTCTGACCTGACTTGCAAAACAAGACAAGTCACAGGGCAAAAGCACAGAGGCTTTACTTGGCATTCTGCCAGCTAGCTGTAACAGATTTTGGTACTGTGTTGTTCTATATATAGCAAGAAGCAGGTCTCAACCTTCTGCTCAAGCTTCAGATTTCCAAACGGTGTGAGGAGTAATTGCTTGTAGAACAGGCTAATTCTGAAGTGAAAGAGGGCAATGGCAATGGTGTGAGCAAAACTGGCAGTGATACCTGATGTCAATCAGCAGGGAAAGAAACGGAATGTATGTGGATTGTCGTGTGAATTAAAAAAAAAGACCATTTCAGAGAGAAGAAAAAACCTAAGGTAAAAATTGCATGAGACTGGACCATCACCCCTTTGATGTTTTAGATCTTCAGTGCCACCCACCATCCTGTTTCCATCTACATGGGTGCACCTGTGAGCATCTGTAACTGCATAAGAGTTATTTAAGGCAAGTTAGCAAAAACGAAAACACCAGCTTCTCAAAATATCCCCGAGAGACCACAAAGAGCAGAAAGGGAAGAAGAAAAAAAGAGCAGTAAAGTATATAACCTGGCAGATTTGAATGGCTTTACCATATGAAACTTGGGTAAAATGCAAATTAAGGAAACAAACATCTATACTAGAGTAAAAGAAAGAAAAAAAAAACAACCAAAAACAGGGGATGGGGCATAAAAGAACCTAAAATCTGATAGCCTATAACTATCTCTAAGGTTAAAAATTAACACAAAATTCTCAGTAAGCTCTCAGCATGTAAGTATTATGACTGAAGAGAAGGCATTATACCTAAAGAAACTGAAGACATTTAAAAACCTTAACTACTATTAAAAGCTATTATGAAGAAATTAACATGTTAATTTGAATAGAAAAAAAAAATCTAAAGAAAAATACTGTGTACTTACTATCATTTAGTGTTGTGAAGTCCAAGAATCGATATTCATAGCAAACATCTATCTTGGTTTCTACCTGAGGCCTCTTCAAAGTTGAATAGATATTACCAGGTCGTTTTTCATCATGCTTCTCTAGTTTGTTCAATCCACAACCCATTTCAGCAGCTCCTGATACAAAGATAGGGAAAGGGAAAACGCATAAACACGATTAATTTTTACTTTTTTCTTTCTGGTTTCATGCCCTACACTAGCACATTTGGTGATTTTTAATTTTAAATACAAGTTAACTACAAACTATATGAAATAGTATAATTAAATAAATGCTCAGATAGTAACTGAAGTATATAGTACTCATATCAACCCTCAGGCATGCTATTATTTTATTGGAAAATTGACAGTTTAATGCATGTATTTTGCATCTTTCAAATGTATTCAATAGTATACTCTGGAAGACACATATTCCATTATAAAAAGTAGCTGAAAATCCAAAATAACTTGCTAATATAAAGGTTGACAACTTAATAATAATTTCTATATATGCAACTACTATGAGAGCAGCTAGTATTAAGCTTTACACAGATCTCTGTAACATTAGAATTCGTATCTAGCCTTCTAATTCAATGGAAAAAGCAGGTCTGCAGAGAACTAACAGCATTTACAAAACAAACTCACTTCCTCCTGCCTCATTTTTTTAGGTAAACCACCGGAAATAATGGCACTTTCCAGAAGCCACGTTCAATACAAAAGAGGGGCATGGCTACAGAACTGGACTAGATAAATACGTTTCTCTTTAATAAGCTGCTAGCCCACAAGATTTTAAAAGATTACTTCTGACAACCATTCCTGCTACACACTAAATGTTTCTCAATATCCCACACATTATGGCTTATCCGAGTATGAAAGAATGGAAGAATTGCCTGGTTAAAATACTTAGATGATCCAAACTCTCTCATTCCTCTCACCAGCATTGGTGGGACTGAAGCAAATTATTTCAACCAGCAGCAAGTATGAAACAATAAAGACAGATCGAGTAGGTTTTTCATTACAACCCACCCAGCATCCTGCCTCCACCTACATGGAGAAACTCATGCTTTTGGGATGGAGAGGGAAACACTCAGTAGTGACAGAGTGGCTCCCCTAGGCCATTCCACACCCCTCACGGCATGGGATCCATTCAGTGTAAAGACACTGCACAGAGCATCAGGAAGATCAGTGTTACAGCCTCCCTGCAACCTCCAGTGTACAGCACTGAGCACGTGAAAAACTTCAGTCGCAGACTAGGGCTGCCTTTACCTTGACAGTTAATAAACCTAAAGAAGAAAATGAAAACCTTGTTCAGATTGCCCATCTCCAAAGAGCTGCTTGCAAGCTCATGCCACAGGTCCATCCCCCAAATGCTTAGAAAGTTAAGTCAAATTTCCAGCCTCAACATATTTGGAATCCACTTGAAGAAATTTATTTATACTTATATTGTGCTCTAACTTTTATACATTTTTTCACTCCTTCATATTTCCTTGTGAAATCATTCTTATTAATAATTACCAAATCCCTTAGCATATTTCGGTAGGACAAATGTTCTCAAGTCCTGTTCTGCCATTTCCAAGACAGGATCTCTGTTCCCTTCACCACCCCACTCACTCTCATTTGCATCACTGTTCTCATTTCTCTACATGAACACAGGTGACCATATGCTCAAAAAGAGATCTTAACAAGGCTTATTAAAATAACATTGATGCTTCCTTGTCTCTACTGCAAATAACACACCTACTGCACCCAAGATCATCACTCACAGCTAAATCATCACGTTCACAGTTTACTGTCAACTTCCCAGCAGACAAAGAACCTGTTTCTCTTTATTTTTATCCAACACAGCTAACTGAGAAGTTTCCAACTCATCCCTCATAACTTTGCTATATTTCTTTGCATTTCTACTGCTCAGTAATAATCTTATCCCGTTCTCCTGCATTCCTGGAAGAAGGAGCTGGAAGTCTTTCCAGGCTCAACAATACCACCCCTCTTCTGATCATGTGCAGAGTCCATAAATGCATACTTACATCTTCTTGCAAAGTCACTAATAAATAGATCAAAACTGGACTGACCAACACACCAAACTTGAAAAAAGCAACATAGTAAATATTTGATGACACAAAACCTGGAAACAGAAAAAAACATTTCCTAGAAAGACCTGCAGCATCAAAAAAAGGGGATGATGCATCATATGTGTTCCTGAAGTTTCAATATTTGGTGGATTCATCCAACAGAAAACAACCTTCCCTGATTACTTTGAGAGAAAAGTAAAAACTACTTTAAAAATTTCTACCAATGAAATCAAGGTTTGGGACTTTTTTTTCTCATTTGGCATTTAATGTTGAAAATCCCCAGGATCTTTTTATTTTCCCAAAGTGATACTTTCTACCATTTTTTTTTTTTTTTGGTAGTGACAAGTACTACCATCTTTGTATATACAGCAGGTTCTTTTGTCTGCCTGTGCAATATTATTAGCTTCAGTTTAAAATGTTATTTATTTTAATACACAAACATCTACCGCATATCAATGAGCCCAACAAGATACTAGGCATTTTTCCATGAGCTGTAATGGAATACATCTAGCAGCGTACTTGTGCTAGTAAGGAATTGAGATAGTAGTAAGTATTAGAAAGTGTATCAAATTTCCTGTTTCAGCAGTAGGTCAGTAATTCTTATACATCTTAAGTACATGGGACAGCACTTCATAAGGACAAAAACTCCATTTCAGAGGTCATTAGGCCACAGTGCCTGCAACCTTTGGTTATACAAATAGTCTGAAATCCACAGGACTCTTCAGAGAGTGATGGCAGCAGAAGTAGGCCTCAGGGACTCAGTATTTCACATTGTGGAGAGTTGCATTCTTTCCTAAATTGGGGTGAAAGTGCTAGAAAATACAAGCCTGTGCTTCCAGCAGCAGCCACAGACACTCTCCTGTGCCTCTCCAGCAAGTATTTCCTCAGCCCTTTGGAGAAAAACTGGTCAACCCTCATTGTCCATGTGAGCAATGACCTCTGTGAACACTGACAACCCACAAGTCATTCAGCATGGGATACCTGCCCAATTGGAAATGGACTGAAAACACCCTTTTTTTGGTGCTAATTCCCTAGTGATTGCTTACTAGAAGACTGATTTTCATCTTTGTGCTGCTTGGTTAAAATTTCAATCAATATCTTTGAAGATAAATGCTTCCTCACATTTCATTAAGTATACACTTATGTTACTTAAAGCATGCATATGGAAAAGGATGATGGAAAAGAATGTTTTCTCTTGAAAAAAAATGAGGGATCAAGGGAAAAAATTAAGCTTCACAACATCACAATCTTTTCCACCGTAATTAGGATGCAAGTCCTACAGCAGTAGAAAACAAATCTTAAAAAATTAAGTTCCTACTTTAATACAGGAGTCTAAGTATTAAAATAGTTCCAGAGATGTACAAATACTTAAAGTTTCCTCAAATATGCTGGTGATGTATATATGACAAGTCACTACTGAATCACCAAATTCTCCTCAAAGTTATCCCACAAACTTCCTACTGAGACAGCTTGCTTTATAACTTTCCAAAGACTTTTAACATTAGTTATTATCCTCTTCCTTTCATTTGCAGCAAAGTTAGTGCTGTTCAGAGTCTTCCCACCATCATCTGACAAAATCTCCTTGCTTTTCAGTTACAAATTCGGTTGCCAACAGGACATTATTCACCTTATTAATTTTCTACACTGGAGTTATCAAAGAGTGCTGTAAGAAATATTCATCACTGATGTATTCAAAGTAACCTAAACAAATTTCAATCTACTTTTTCAGGAGGTATATTATTTGGCTACAAGGGATGTTTAAGTTTACTGTACAACTTATATTTATCCTGGTTTTCTATACTTGCATGTGAATTCCACTTTTTTTTTACTCATATTAAAACAAAATATTATCACTAATATCCACTTTTTAGTGTATTGAAAAACAATTCTTCAAAAACACTACCAAATTTTCAAATTCTTTTTGCTCTGCAATAGGTTCTAAGACACACATTTTCTTTCTCATGAATGCAAAAATTAATTATCAAGTCACAAGTTCCTTACTTACAAGAAATACCTTCAAAAAGTAACATCTAACAAAGAATATTGCCACTAAAATTAAGATTTAGCTATGAGCTCTTACAGCTACACATGCCAGAAAAACTAATTCTGTTAATAAACTCACTTAGATTGCAAATTATCTTACACATGCTTTATGATCTTGTTAATCTCAAATTTTTCATGTGTTCAGCCATGTGATGATAAAACTAGAACTGAAACCCAAATCTAACAACAGATTGGGTTTTTTTAGTCTGTATCTCACTTTAATTCTGAAAAGCATCAAAAATAGAAGGTACAATGAGTTGCTGAACAACAGCAAAGCCTAGTCAATTAATTCTTAAGTTTCTCTTGCGAATGACAGCAAAGGCCTTCACTGGTTAGGGAAGGAGCAGCTTGCTTCTGCAAACTGAGTTCAAAAATGTAACCCAGAATTCGTACAACCCAAGCAAATGTCCAACTTGCAAGCCACAGAAAAAGCCTCTTGCTGCCACCTCCTCCTCCCCATTACTGTCCTCCCTGGTGAATTTCAGGAGTAGAGGAGCTCTGTGGAGCATCTGGAAAACAGGATAGAAACTCACCCTAGCATGGTACATGACCTCCCCGTGAACACTCCTTCCCAAAACAGGTTTTATTGAAACCTTTGCCATGAAAAAAGCCAAAAAATGACAACAAATTGTACTCAGCAAGAGAAAAAAAAACCCAACAATACTTCCATTTTTAATCACCTCTGCAACCCATGAAAATTAGTGTATCTCGAATATAACATCGGAATTTTTACAGCTTTTATAGAGATGTACAGAGTTCTCAACTAATGATCTCTGAACCTAAGCTTTCTAAAATACCCTCTGCAGCTTGGGTTTGCTTTCTCACATTGCTAGGGTGTGTCCAAAATAGATTAAATACAACAAGTTTAGAATTAGCAAAGAACAATAAGGATAAAATAACACCATGTAGCTAACAACTTATTTTCTTGTTAATAGTTATTCAGGCCCCAGGATTGCTTTTCAGCAGGAAAAGAGCACAAAGAAAAGGAAGAGGGAAAAAAAAACCCTTTCTTTTGATCTGATTTTCTGTTTGGAGGTTTTGGGGAACAAATTAAACTAATTTTCTGATTTATTGATCCATTCTTTCATGAAACTCCATAACAATTTATCTTCAAGGAATAATAATCAAAATTACACTGAAATGTAACAGAACCACATGGCTAATGGAAGCTTGACTACATTACCAGAGTAAGTAATTTAAGGGATTTTTATCAATTAAGTACATATTGGCTAAATAGTTTATTTCAACTGTATCAATGTATTGAGTCGATGACTACTTAAGGGGATAATTTGAAAAGAATTCTGATGCAATTCTTTTAAATACTTATAATATTAGAATCAACTGCTAAGTATATATAGCATTAGATAGAATATTCTAACAAACATATAAATGTAATACGCTACCATCTGAAATAGAACCAAGGTAATTTTAGTATTTACAATGGGCTATATGGACAATTCATGTTAGTCAGCTTGTTTTTAAGCACAATTAGTGAAAATAAGTTTTCCTGCATTAGTATTTTTGAAGTGTTTATTGTCCAGGACTAGTGACTGCATTCTGTAAGCTTTATCACAAATTATTTTTTAAAATACATATAATAAGTTACTGCTAAAGTTCCTTTCACAAAATTATGGAATATAGTATTCTTACTGATGAGTGTAGCAGCTGGGAAACAAGATAACTGCAATGTATTAATAGGTTTTCTCTCTTGATTTTGTTTAAGACCTTTCATCCTCGTTCCTCCTTTCATGGGTGATACTTAGGTACCTCACAGGGATGCTAGAAGGCATTTACAAATAATTACAGGACTTCACATTTGTTGTGTAGTAATGAGACATGCTTATTTTCTTAAACCCTCACTCCTGCAATCTTGACCTTTCCATTTTCAACATAATAAGCACTTCATGCTCAGTTCACTTGCTAGCATGTGGTCACTTAATTCTTGCATCCTTCCCACTCTGCAAAAAAACAGAGTGTTTAGTCCCCCACTCAGCTCTGAACAAAACCTGAGAGAGCTTGCAAATTATGGTCAAGTCCCTTTCCTAGCATAGTTAAAGCAATGAAGCAGAGGAGGAATAACAAGGCAAAAAACCAGCATAACTGAAGCAAAGAATTAAGAACATCAGACCTGACAAACTGGGTGTACAAACAAACAAAGAAAGCAGAATAGTACGCCAGGATGATCCTTTGTCAGTTCCTAGAACAGAACCCTGTCTGTGACATATCCCCATTTTTCCTGCCCTGGCTTACTACTGCATAGGTTTTTTCTGAGATTACACTGTTTAAGAGGGAAATTCCTTACCAAGAGATACATTGGAAAAAAAAGGAAGATCAAGTGGGTGTTACCAGAGGAAAGTATGTATGCATATACTCAATAAATATTGAAATAATTTTTATTTGTGAAGATGGATCTTTTGTTTAAGTAACTTAAGTTTACCAAACAATTCGAAAGATTCTTAAATACTTACTTTGAAAATACAAGGAATAATTACCATAAATCCCATAATTACCAATAGTCCCATCTATTGTTGGATGTTACAGCTGACCAATTTTTTTTCACCATATACTTACAAGTTTGACCAGTGCTGTCAGGATTTTAGACTGGAGGCTGATAACTAAATCTCAGCTTACAGAAAGGTTGGTGAAAGAATAATCCCAGATTTATCCTTTATCATTGATTTGATTTAAATTAAACTGCAGAGCAACCCAAGTAAATCTGCAATTAAGGTTTCCAATTTCTAAAAGCAAATCTCAAAAACTAAAGAATTCATTAGTGAGATGAACAGGAACAAACGGGAGGATGTGAGCACAGGGGAGGTCTGGAACATGTTTAAACTATAATATGAGTATCTGCAGAACTTAGAACCCAAGAAAGTGACAAGAGGATTTGTAAGAAGGGTTCCAGACACAGCAAGATGACTTACTTAATAAAGAAGGAAAGCTAGAAAAAGCAGAGAGATGTCAAGGGACAGGAACAAAGTTCAGCAGAGGAAACTACAGTCTTGGATCAAGAAACACCAGCATGAAATGAAATGTGCCAGAAGCCAAGG
Organism: Pipra filicauda; assembly: GCF_003945595.2. NCBI lineage: Eukaryota > Metazoa > Chordata > Aves > Passeriformes > Pipridae > Pipra > Pipra filicauda. The sequence continues at coordinate 2,876,611 of NW_024105031.1, read as the reverse complement.
CAAGTTGGAGAGGTCAAAGATAGCACAACTCAACAGAAGCAGAACACAAATCAAGACTAACCTGGACTCATACCAAAAACTCTGGGTGCCCTGTCATAATGAACTGCATTTCTATGATTAAAAACCAAACTATTGCATCGGGTTTGGTACTGTCTCCCTGGGAGACAAGAAAATGTACTGACTACACAAAAAAAATGGAGAAGAACATAATTTGGCCAATTAAGACAATTGCTAGTCTAGCCTCAAGAGTTTCTAAGCTTGAGGAAGAAAACAAAGTAATACATGGATAAATACAATATGGATTCTGTAAAGTTCGAACAGTAAAGTAGACCCTGACAGGTCTTGTATACCCAAGTCACAAAGAAAGCACAGCCCTAGCAGGCAGCATGTCAAATAACATGCCACCACGAAAACATGATTTCAACAAACTCTTATTAGGTGCTATTGTCCTTACTGCAGTGTTCAAAACACTGACTTGGGCTCAACTCTGCTGCCCTGTATAACACACACTTACTTTGCTCTGTGCTGTCCCTGGGCCTGCAGGTCATCAAGCCACCTCTGTGGGCTTCCTGCCCATAACCAGGGGCTGCCATCAGCCACACTTAACCCTCTCTAGGGAAACAAAGGTTTATGTGTGTGCATGTGGGGAAGAGCAAACAGGATCAGGGAGAACTGATGGAGAAGGAAGTCAAGCTGTGCTAGTGTTGGGGAGCAATCTGAGGAACAGTAGGCTGGTGGGAGACCCTTGTTTTCTACCCTACCCACATCCCCCTCTAATGCTCATCCAAAATATCTCATACTTGGTGATACCACGATGCTGTCTTTCAGCACAGCAAAAGATTCAAATAGTACCTCATATTTCTAGAAAATACTTTCACACAGGGTATTTCTGGTCAAGATAACAAAGTGTTAATGTCACTGAACAAGGCACAGGTAAAATTTATCTGCACCACATGCAAATGTTCAAGCAAGTTGCCTCCCCTGAAGACAGGAGACTACAAAAATGCTAAGAAGGACTAGAGAAGTACCCTGAAAAACATGAGGGAAAATCACAGCAGCTAACATTTGTTGTCTAGAAAATAAAGACTGAATGAACCTGACAAAAGTACGTGTAGGAATGTTAGGAATCTAACTTTCCTTTAAAGTTAGCCCCAAACCACTCTGAATCCACAGAAAACAGGTATGAAAAACAGATGCATACTGCAATGTATGCACAGCTGCTTCAGGACAGTGAGTAAAACCATGGTAAAACACAAAACTAGACAAACTAGACAGTTCTATGCTTACTGCCTTTTGCCAGTTTGCCATGGAGCAAAACCCCAGCCAACTGATTGAGGGCAAAAACTACAGTGGATCACTGGCGTCAGGTGTGAAAGTGTGGGATCTCACATAAAGCTGGGGATGGAATAATAGTTATGCCAATATTTTTTACTTATTTTAAATACAAACTTCATCAATTTTGATTTTTCTTCTTCACAAGTCTATGACTCCAGCTTTTACACCACAGAGTCTGAGACCACTTCATTATACCCAACATGGTATTTGCATTTCCCAGTACTGCAGCTCAGAACTCCCTTAGGTATTTAATCACAGCTGTATACAATCATTTCATGCTACATTCTCATTCTTGGAACAGGGAATGCCAGCATTCACAGGGTGGAAAGCCCCTTGTCTAATGTAACTAACTTGAGGTTAAGTCAGATTCCTAAAATAACCCTTCATTCTGAGACTTTTCTTTTTCCTTAGAGAAAACAGAAATTAAATATGATCAGAAATTAAATGTGATCACTAGCACTGTAATTGCCAGCAACTTGTTATTCAATACTAGAAGCTGAAATGGACTGGATTCATTAAAAATAAAACATAAAAGTAGATGTACAAAAAGATTTCCCCTTGTAAGCTGGAGATCAGCTAAGTCTTCATAATGTTAGTTATTCTCCTACTAAATATATAAATAAAATCTTTTTTTTTTAAAGGGAATAAAAACAGAAGAGGCATACAATCATACCACAGCTTCCAAAGTTTGGCTGAAAACATTAAAGAACATTCTGTCAGGTATAATTATATTTTTATCATTTTAAATCCAGCAATCGCTTTAGCACAACAGCCACCCCTACCAAGACCACAAGTGGGCTCCAGCACCGCTTCCCGTCCTGCCACACAGCAGCCTCTGGTTCAGCTCGTTTCCTGGGTCCGAGCTGGAAGCGCTCTGGAGGGAAGCACGCTCAGGCGTAATGGAAAACAAATGTCTCCTATTAATTATTAGACTAAGCTGAAAGTACCACAGAAGAGCTCTAGAAGTCCATCCAACTAAATTCCCCTTTTCCAGAAACACATAGGCTGTGAGAAGAGGCTGCTCTGACAAGAATTCAGATAAACCAGAGATGTATTTCATACTCAGACGTACAAATGCTGACCCATGGTCATCCTGCCTCTCTTTACATTCCAAGTAAAACGTGCTGAAACAGCATCGAGAACTCTAAAAGGCATTAAAACTAGAAAACAGCGACTGTAAAAGCCCAAACCCCAGCCAGCCCCACGGCAGCACGCCGCGGCACCGCCGCCTCCAGGTGCCCGGCATGTAAGAGGGCGCCGGGCTGGGCGGGCGGACACCCGGCTCCTCTCAGAGCTCCGCTCCCGGCTCGGCCCCACGGCGGCCACGGCTGGACACGGACTTCCGCGCTGGCTGGGAGAGACTGCCAGCACTGCCGCCTGCGGTCCCCCCGGGCCGGGGGTCTCTGCACACACGGGCTGACAGGACGGCGTCTTCCCGGGCGGGCTCCGCTTCGGCCCCTCGGCAGGACCGCGGCGGGCGGACCCTTCGGAGAGGCTGCACAGACCGCAACCCGCCGGGGAGCGGGCAGGAGGCAGTGCCCCTCTGTGCCCCGCGAAGGTCTCCAGCAGCCCCTTCCTAACCAGGGCACGCCGGGCCAGCCCGCGCCCCGCTCGGAACTTCGGGAGCCAGAGCACCGGGACGAGCCGGAGCCCCAGAGCGGTTTTCCTCTCTCCGCGCCGACCCTGCCCAGCAGCAACCCCCTCCCGCCCCCTCGCCGAGTTTGCCCGCCGGGCCGGAGGGGTGCGCGGCGGTACCTGGGGCAGGCGGCGGGCGAAGCGCAGCCCGGCGGTGCTGAAGGATGCCCGGCGGGCGGAGACGGCCGGCCCCGCTGACAGCGCTTCCTCCTCCTCCTCCTCTGGCTGCCGCCCGTGCCCGCCCGCCGCGCTCCGGGGCCGCTCCCCCCTCGGCTCCGCGACAGGGAGGTGCCGGGGCAGCGCCGCGCCGCCACACGGCCCCGCCGCCCGGCACAAAGTTTGTGCGGCGCAGCCCGGGGCGGCGGCTCCGCTCGGCGCTCAGCCCGGCCGGGGGCCGCGGCCACTTCCTCTTCCTCCGAGCGGCGGCGCCGAGCCCCGCGCCCAGCCCGAGCCCGGGCAGCCGTGAGGGCAGCGCCGCTTCCCGCCCGCTCCCGCGACACGGCCCGAAGGCGGATTGCTCCGCCCGCCGGCCAGGGCGGGAAGTCCCCCGTGCACTGCCCGCCTTAGCCCACACCCCGGCCCAGGCACGGCTCCCCCATGTTCCCCCCCATCATCGCTGATGATACAAACTGGGAGGAGTGGCCGGTACCTCCGAGAGCTATGTGGCCCTTCAGAGGGACTTCGATAGGTTGGAGAGTTGGGCAGAGAAGAACCTTCTGAAATTCAGCAACGTCAAATGTAGGGCCCTGCACCTGGGGAGGAATAAGACCCAGACACCAGTACAGGCTGAGGGCCAACTTGATGGAAAGCAGCTGTACAGAGAAGAACCTGGGGGACAAGCAAATGTCCATGACCCAGCAGTGTGCTCTTGTGGCCAAGATGGTCAATGGAATCCTGGGATGCATTAGAAAGAGCATTGCCAGCAGGTCGAGGGAGGTGATCCTGCCCCTCTACTCAGCCCTTATGAGGCCACATCTGGAGTGCTGTGTGCAGTTCTAGGCTCCTCAGTACAAGAGAGACATGGAGCTCCTGGAGCAGGTCCAACAGAAAGCTACAAAGCTGGTCAAAGACCTGGAGAATCTCTCTTACAATGAAAGGCTGACGGAGCTGGGACTGTTCAGTCTCGAGGTGACTGAGAGGGGGCCTCATTAATGTGTATAAATATCTAAAAGCTGGGTGTGAAGAGGATGGAGCCAGGCTCTTCTCGGTGGTACTAACCCCTAGGACAAGAAGCAATGGGCAGAAACTGATGCACAAAAGTTTCTGTATTGTGCAAGTGGCTGCATGCTGGAACAGATTGCTCAGAGTCTGTGGAGTCTCCCTCACTGAAGATATTCAAGAACTGTCTCGATGCAATCCTGTGCCATGAGCTCTACGATGACCCTTCTTGAGCAGGGAGGTTGGACCAGATGACCCACTGTGGTGCCTTCCAACCTGGCACAGAGTTGGTACTCTGTGACTCTGTACTACAGCTGTGCTCCTTCCCCTCTGCCCCCAGCCAGCATAGGCTTAGTGCTTTCAGCTTCCGCACTGTCGAGCCAGAGCTGGGGTCACACAGTGGAACAGGTCTTCTTATGCCCAGAGCCTTGCATATCTCTTTTCAACATGCCTGTTCTCTCAGATGGTGGCAAGCCCTCCCAGCTCCAGGTCAAATGAGTTCAGCTCACTCAGCCTCTCCTTGCAGGACACATGCTCCAGCCCTAGCCTTGGTGGCCCTCCACTGAACTTGTCCCAGCTTGTCAGCAGGATTCTGAGAGGGGAATGACACATCTGGACACAGCATATGGTCTAGAAGGGCCCTAATGAGTGCCAAATAGGATCATCATTTTTTCCGAGCTACTGGCATGCTGTTACCTTTGTTGATTATGGTCAGCTTATTGCCTACTAACAGAGCTGCCACTCAAACAGGCAGTTCCCAGTCTGGATCTGTGCAAGGTATCCTCCCTTTCCAGAGGCTGAATGTTTGTCCTTGTTAAACTTCAAAAAGTTCATGCTGGCCTGTTCTTGAGCTTCCCAAGTCCTTTTGGACAGCAGCCCAGCCCTGAAGCTTGTCAACAGCACCCCCAATATGCAGTCACGTGCAAACAGTGGATCCTGTCATCTCCTCCAGGTCCTTGAAAAAGATGTAAAAATACAACAGGCCTCCCCTTGGTATTGCCCTCCAGGCAAAGTGCAACCCATTAAACTGCAACTGTCTGACCCCAGCCATGCAACAAGGTTTTTACCCACCTAGCTGTCCACCCATCCAGACTGCAGAATCCTAAGCACATTCAAAAATAGCATGGGAACCAGTGCCAAGCACCTTACTAAAGTTGCCATGGCATCCACTACTATCCCCATGCCTGCAAATGCCTACATTTTATCAAAGGCGGCAAGCAGTTGGTAAGGCATGATGGCACCCTTTCTAGACGTGACGTATACAAAAGCAAGTCTGTTCCAAGGGGACTCAATGATTTTAGCAGGGACTGATTTCCTCATGGTTCCCCAAAGTTGTCCTTCTTGCCTTTTCTGGAAATGGCCTTGCTTTAGTTAATTGTGGACTATCCTCACCCCACTCTCCTTCCTGTCACTCGTACACACCGCAAAATACAGCCACTCTCGAGGCATCAATCAGCTCTTCTCAGCACCCTCAGACGCAGCCCAGAACCCCAGCCCAGCCCAGGCAGATTTGTACAGGTCAAGTTCTCAGAAGAATCCCTCTCTTGATCCTCATCCATTGCTGGCAGCTTTTTGCTTGCTTGAATCTTCCCTCTAAGCACATGGGTCAGGTCATTGAGGCAAAAGCAGCTCTGAGTACCTCAGACTTACCTGTATCTGGATTCAAGAGGCCTACATGTTCCTTGTTCAGCCTCTTACTGTTCACAGAGGTTTTTTGAGAGCAACATGAGATTCCACAAGCCCTTCTGTGTGTCAACACCGTCCTTATGTGCTTTGACAACATTTCTGTAACTCCTTCACCATAACCTGTTCTTGCTTCCACCCTGATAGTTTTGCAAGGAAGTCCAATCAGGTGTTCCCTGCTTGGCTTAGCTGGTATCCCAATTCATCAAGATGGCTTCCTATTTGGATGTGTCACTCTTGCATCAGAAAAAGGCTCCCATTAAAAATCTGCCTGCTTTCCTATGCTCCCTTCACTTTCAAAGCTGCCTCCTATTTATCAGTTCTCCAAATAAGCTGAAGTTTGCTCTCTGAAGTCCAAGAACTTGCAGTCCTCGCTCCCTTCAGGATCTTGAGCTCCACTGTAAGACCATGACCACATCCAGAGTTTCTATTACTGCATTTCTAAACAATTTTTCCTTGTTAATGGACATCCATGGCCCTGGCTGGCCCATTCAGTGTATCTACCACAATGGTTTTCTGAAATCTGCAAGGTTGTTTCCATCCCATCCAGCTGTCAGGAAAGACTAACCCCTCTCCAAGAATCAGGATTTGTGACCCAGAGATGTCACTGAGTTGCTATTTTAATCAACCTTCATCATGAGTAGCTAACCTGTAATCCACCATCACCCTCAGTAGTCACTCCTTTGAGCCTTAGCGTTCTGGACCAGCCTGTTGTCCATCCAAGAGCTCCATACACTTCAGCTGCTCTTTTTACAGAGTGAGCAACCCTCCATCCTCATCTTTCCAGTAGTTCTAGAAATCCATGTATCCATCCTAAATGTTGTACTTGTGAACCAAGTCTGGAACTTTGTGTACCACCTGTTATTGTACTTTCCCTTATTAGGACAAAAGCCTGTTCAGCAACTCCTAAAACACCCCTGATTAACACAGAAACTGCCTGAAGTCCTCGTGCTCAGCAGGCACGACTACATTTGCTATACATGGTCCACTTAAGAATCTCTCTCCCTACTGTGCAGGTGCATAAACAAAATTAATTTATGTAAAAATATATAAGCAAATGCTACACTGGCACCTCAATTCCTTCTTTACTGCAGAACATTTCTGTATTAAGTGCTGCTATTGTGATGGATAAAATCTATTTGAAAGCACTGCCCCCACTTTTTCCTCAAGTGCTATGAGGGAACAAAAAGATCTCTCCAGTGGCCTTAAGTCCTCCTAAAGCACAACTATCACCATTAGTGAGCAGTCAGTAGCCAAAAGCATAACATCAAAACATTTGGAAATGAGGAATCAAGTTACTTCACCACCACTGAACTACGAAGCAAACACTACCAATGCATTTTGTCTGGGAACTTTACCCATCTCCTTTTTCTATTTCCTTCTGTGTATTTTGGTTTTATCCTCTCCATTTCTTTTAATTATACACACAGTTTTTCCTCTTTCCTTGTCCCTTGTCATTTTTCCTCCACTCATTAGTTTCTCTGTCTTTCTGACCATGTGAGAAAGCAGCATGCAGTCCCATCAGGGTGCCGCGTAATTGAGCTGTTTTTCTAATACTACTGTTAAAGCATATGGGCGAAGGATTGCTAAGTGTATAGGAAGATGCGAAAGTGCAGCCTTCCCTGTACTGTAAACACATCAGGTCATAGATGGCTCCAGAAGGAGCATCCTAGGCACCAGAGCTTGCTGACACCATGGGTAATGCAGATCTACACCTTGGGGGTTGAATTGAAAGGATGTCTGACAACACTGAAGACTCTTACTGATGCAGTCTTCTCACATAAAGGAACATCAACACTAGAAAAACAACATTCCTAGATGTCTGTAGATTGTTATGAAGTAGCAGTCCTGTACACATGAAAAGTGTTTCAAATTAGTGTTTACAGTGGGTCAGATAGTACAAACCCAGGCACTACAAAACATCTTTCCATTGCCCACTTCAAAGTCATGCATCAGACATGTCTGCAAACTTAACAGGGATCAGATACGAGGTGTTTTGATGCACCAGTTTCAACCTGGAACTCTTCTATTCCAGCATTAAATACATAACCCATTATGTCATTCCTGCACTTTTTATTAGAGGCAAATTTGAATTAAAAGTTGGTTCCGTAGGATTTTTGCCATTAAGACATTTTCCTTTGACTACAAGAGTATATTTGAGAAGCAGCAGATTGATTACCAAGATAGACACCTCTACTATCACCTATTTCGGTGTGCCAACACTGAAATTCAACAAAACAAAGATGGTTCAAGTGCCTGGTATCAAGGCATGTAAGTTGAAGCATAGCACAAAATCTAAACTGATGCTGTACATCTAAACTATTGTTTCTAGACTACCACTGTAAGAACTTCAGAATTCAGTTCTGGCTCACTAGTATTCATATATTCTTTTTAATATGCACTTTTGCCATATTTTGAAATTATTTGCCTCTTTCAGACCATGTTGGTACAGATTTGATAAGATATGATCTAGAATTTATTTTATCAGTAATAGCTATTTCACATGGTACTCCAAGAACAGGCAACACTATTTCCATAAGAAATCTGATCAACTTGAAAAAAACCTAAACAAGCATCCTAGACATTTCAGAGTTGTGGTATGCATATCTATACATATATATATACGCACAGTCACACACAAATACCTATCTGCAGAACAATAAACTACTGCAAAGCACAAGTGACTTGGTAATTAAAAGGTAAAATACTGCTCTAACAACTATTTAACTACAAACAACTGAAGTACCTGCTTTAATCAACTGTAAGATGTTGCCCCTAGACACTCCATTAGGGAATATTAGTTTACGTTAGGAGTTAAAAAGCGCTTTGATACGTTTTATTTCTGTGTCTAGCCAGCGTAATCTCTTTTGTAAATCCCCACATTTAGCAGTGCAGAGCTCCACAACCTCCTGTATCACAAGCAGGAGTGATCATGTTTTCCATTTGCACTTTGTAGTCTTAGGTGCAGCTGGGTAAGGCAAGTTCAATGTAGGTGTAAATTGCTACCGGTAGGGCACTGAATAATTCAGCTTGACCAAATATCTGTACTTACTTTGGCCTAGGCAGAGATTATTACATATTGTGAAAAGCAGCATGAAATCACATCACAGCATTTCTCTCTTGTGCAAGGTGTTTCTAGTTATGCGACTAAATAACCCCTTGCTTGGCTATTCCAAGCATTATTTGAGCAACTAATTGGAAAGATACACACAGGTGCAAAGCAAAGATATTCATTTATTGTTTTGCATGACACTCAGTGCAATGCCAGTTGCTGTTATTTTCACTACAAAGTTAGACTCCAGCGTCCAAATTAACCATATCCCATTTTTCTGGTTTTTGCAGTTGTGTGAAAAATATTTAAAGATCATTGAGAATAAAATGTGTTTCCTCTGTCAAAAAGCAAGAGACACCTGCAACATCACACTGAACAGGATTTGGCAAAACTTAAGTTACTTCTGACTAACTCCTGTTAATCAAAAACAGATACCAAAATATCAGTAAAGAAAATTAGTTTTGTTATTTACCTACCATTCTGCAAAAGCATGTTTAGGATCTAATGAATTTTTTATTAACAAGACAAAATAAGAAAGAAAATACAAAATGAGAAAAACTAGGCTCCATTTGAGGTAGACAAGTCATTTAGCATATTTTCCTCATTTACTGTTAGTTAGTTTCAGATCACCAGTGCAAATTGCTGTGAAACATCTTAATTACCCAAGGATCAGACCTTTTTCTTACTTGTTGAGATACCTCATTTTTGATGTCTAGTTTTTATTTTGGGCCCTGTAGTAGAAAGTACCTCTGTCTTACCAATGTCAAACACATCATCCCCCCTGTACTCATTTCCATTTCCACCTCAGTTGGTAGAAAATGGTATGACCGCTAGGAAAAACAATTCCTTTAGTTTTGCACAATTCCTTAGTGCCAAGCAACCTGCCACTGTGGCAGCTCCAAGAAAGAATCTGCAATTGTCTGACCCATGTCTGGTTCCGATTTGTTTTTCCAAGACTCTTGCACTCTCAAGGTCTTGAATGTCTTGTAGTTTTCAACATTTGAGTCTTCAACAGGCTGAAGGACTCAAGACACAGAGGTGATGATAAGCTTGAGTGGAAATAAAAAGTTTCAATTTTTGATGAACTCTTTACTTATTGCAAAGTAATTATGTCATCAGGTGTTATTCAGAACTAAGCCATAGCTTCTCCGTAACGAGGAAAACTGCCTCCAAATCTGAAGGAACTCAGACAGACTAGAAAGCTCTGGAGAAGTTGGATCTATACTGCTGCTAAAGAGAGAATCAGACCAGTCCCCGGCTGCTAATGGTGATGGTGATATAACCCTTTCTGCCCAAGCAGCAGCAGCAGCACACAACCTAACCTTTGCTCAGAAGCAGAAGCTACTTATGCCTTTCCAGGGTTCCAGAAGATGGAGGCAGCCTGTGCCTCTGACTAGCTCAAAATTTTAGCCCAATTAGATATTTAAAATAGCTCATATTTTATTTCCCAAGAAGAGTGACTTCAACAGGAGTTCTACCGCTAGAGCATTTTAATGGCACAGGACAATATCTTTATATTTCTTATTATTAAAGTGCTTCTATTGCTCATTTGTCAGCAACTACTAGGGAGCTGCAGAGGCTGGGTATAATTACGGACCAGTTTTCTGTTTGGAAGCTCTTTCTGAAAGGTGCTTTCTGTACTCTTGAAACTTAAAATACACTTATGGCCATAAATTTCTGAAGACTACACATAGTTATATAACAATATGTGGACGTAATTTTGATGTGATCAGTATCTGACAGGATATGCCTGTGTAGAGCAAGAGGAAAGCTGTGGCTACATTGAAGAATTACTGACAGTATATTTAATTCATCCCTATTTATTTCACCTTTCTTGAATGTTTCAGTACACACCTGACAGATAACACAGATTTCACATTCTCATCTCATTAATAACTTTGGTTAAATCCAAGCTGTAGAAGAACCTTCAGAAACAAGAGACATATGTCCCCGAATGGCTGCATATAGAAGACCACTGTCCAGAGACTGAGATTTACTGCTGTATCAAGTTGGCACTAAAGCTGCTCTTGCTCTATGTCATGAGAACAGTGGCCAGATTTTCCTTGTCATAAGGGCCAGTCTAGCAAGCATTAGAGAAGCTATGACCTGTTTCAGATTACATTCCATGAGCTGTTTCTCTTGCACAGGTGCTTCAAAAACCTGCAAGTGAAAGCTCTCTATAAAAGGTCAGCTAGTTACAAGCCAGTGCAGAAGGCACAGACTTCATGTTAACAAGAAACACTAAATTACTGAAGGAGCTGGAATATATGCCTTTTCCTACATTAAGATATCCAGACTAAGCACTGCTTAGCACCATCAGTAAGGAATTAGATATGTACTCATACATATTTCTGTTTCTTGAACATTCCGGACTATAAACCAATCAATGCATCTTTCCATTTCTCCATTGCATTAAGCTAAATCACATATAAAGGAAAGTAATTTTTGGAACTTTTGAAGTTTTAGATTTCCACCTACCAGATACTTGGTGCCCAAATGTGTTAGTGAGGTCAGCTGAGATTCTCATTTGAACAGATTTCACTAATATAAAAAAGGACTAGACAACCAGGCTTTAAATAATGCAAAAATTAATGAAATTTTTACAAAGTGTTAAACAGTCTATTATCTTTGTAGTAGACGGATAGGTAAAATACACCCCAGAAAAATACTATTCCACAAATTTCACAGAATCATAGAATATCCTGAGTTGGAAGGAAACCACAAGGATCATCAAAATCCAACTCCTGGCCCTGCACAGGACAGCCCAAAGAGTCACATCATGTGCCACAGAGCACTGTCCAAACGCTTCTTGAACTCTGACAGGCTTGGTGCTGTGACCACTTCCCTGGGAAGCCTGTTCCAGTGCCCAACCACCCTTTGGGTAAAAAACCTTTTCCTAACATCCAACCTAAACCTCCCATGACACAGCTTCATGCCATTCCCTTGGGTCATATCAATGATCACCACAGAGATCACTGTGTGTCCTTCCACTTCCCCTCCTGAGGAAGTTATAGACTGCTATGTTCCAATGGCAAAACAGGGACTAGATTAGACAAAAGACTAATGGGTCACTATCTTAAAGTTATGAACACCTGATTCTAGCCTTGTTTGTAATAACTTGTGGAAAGAATTTGCTCGTTACCATCTGAATAGATACAGTCCTAGGAATTTCAGTACTTAATGCAAAGATCTGAAAATTAATGAAAAAGTAAGTTGTAATGAATTCATCCTTTCTGCAAACTTAGGATCTCACACAAGTTGCACATGAACTGTGTATTCCAAGTGCGTTATTTTATACACCAGAAGTATCACTGCGGCCTGAACAACTCTACTCTAAGTTTTCTTTAAACTTCTCAGACCTAGAAGTATTCAAACAGTGCTTCACCCTCCCCAGTAAAAAGTGTAAGGCCCTTTTCAGGTATCTTTGTTGTGTAACTGGATCAAGTATAGCTAATAAGATGAAGTTTGACAAAAGAGAAAGTGAACAAGAACCACAATCTAACCCAGACTCCTAAGAAGCAGTATAAAGAATGAGTATCAAAGAGCACTTTCTACTCTAGATCCAACTAGAAGTAACAGGGCAGGACAAGAATAGCCTGCTCTGAAGAGACTCAGTTATCAAGAGAAACGCATGAGTGGAGTAGCTACAGAATAGTTTCAGATTTTGAAAACTGTAAAACCATACCGTTCTAGGCAGTTCCGTTATAGAAGTGATTTTGAAAGTGATTTCAGCATTCAGAACCTTGGGACACCAGAGACAGAAAGCCAATGGTGTTGAAGAGAAGGTGCTTGAGCACATGACGAATTAACAAAGCAAGTAGCATTCGAATAAGATAAATGTGGACTCTATACTCATCAGCGTTTCCATATGGACACAAAACATGAACTTGTCTGATGTTATCTGTGCACTTGTACTAATAAATAAATATTTTAAGTTGACCAACTTTCTGCAACTGCAAAGGTTGGTATTTTCTGCACTATTTTACTTTTCTGGGATGGTAAGGTGAAAAACCTGCTACAAGTCTTTAGAAACCTTACTCTGCCATGCAAAGCACCTGGGAAACAGTATTTGAAAAATAAAACCATTAAGTTTCATCCTTGACCTTACAATTAAGTATGTTTTTTAAAATATATCCTTGTTATAAGTAACAAATACAGTAAGAAAACTAATGGCATTTGTAACTAATTACAGCATTTCATTTTCCCCACTAGCTCCACCTCTTTGTTACTACATATGAAGTGCAACACACAGGTTAAAAGAGCAGATAACAAGACTCCTAAAATTTAGTATCATAAAAATCTAGTTTGCAAACTTCAGTTTCCTAACATGTTAAAAGACTCTGAAGTTTAACTCTCCATGTTATTTAATTCAGGTGAAAGTAAATCAAACTTTGTTCTCGAGTAAGGCAAGACAGAGATTCTCTCTGTTTCCCACAGAGCCTTGCCAGGGGCACTTAATGGGCATCTCAGCCAATCCCCTTAACTGCTCCTGTCCTTAAACTAAGACAGAATTCTGTTTCTAATTAGGTTTGAGACATTTGCTTTCCAAGTTGAAAAGCATTCTTTCCAAAATAACTAACAGTACTATAATACAATTCTGTGTCATCCTTAGCTTGTACATATGTGAGGGAACAGACACAGAAACATGAATTTCATAGTTTCTGAAGCTGCATGTTACAAGCCAAGCAGGCTGGTTTGAGATAATACATCATTTGCTGCCAAAACACGGACCCCTGCCACTTGGATTAAGAGACCACTCTAGTAGCTTGGAACAGACCTGTTGCCAAAACTCAAAGCTTCAAAATGACGTCAGGAATCATCATTGGCTACGTATGTCCCCTACATTTTTTATAACAATCTTATTCAGACGATATCTCATCATATACATGAGAAGTTTCCTGACTTAGGTTGTCCTGTGGCCTCAGGAGCTGCTTCTAGTTCTGCATACAGGAATATTTTTGGCTGCTTAGGCAGCATGTACACTGTACTTGAAACTACTATATTCACAACAGACAATGAGTACTTCTGGAAAACTCTAGGTATAAATACATAGTACTATCTACTACTGCTTTCTTTTTAGGCAGTTCCATCACAGGGTTGGGTTTTTTATACAGAATTTAAATTCTTTTCAGAACATTGAGTATGGCAAAAAATCCGTTAAAGAATCCCAATCATCCATGAAAGAATTTTGCTTCATAATTTCATTTTTTAATTGGGTTTTTTTTTTAAGTAACAGCTTTGTTGCAAGTTAATGGATTGCTATTTAGGTTAAAGCATTACTAAGTCTGTAAAGCAAGGATCAAAACATATTGGAGTCATACAACAAATGTTGTGCATTTTATGACATTGTGGCAAAATACTCTAGTACAGCCTGCCTTTGTATTCTCTTCAATATATACCAAAAGGAAGAATAAAAGATCAAAACCTGAGCAAAACAACCTACTAGAAGCTGAGTGTGTTCTCAAGGATCTGTTTTCTTGCCCTTTTACTCTTCCATTTAGAGACAGGTTTCCAATAACGATGTACAATAATGAATTAGACAAAATTTGATCTGGGCATGTACAGAAGCTCTTAACTAAGATTGTTTATTTTTAATATGTTTATATGTTTATTAACTAAGATTGTTAAATGTAGAAACTCGGCAAAAATACTACTTTAATTTTTTAACTTCTTTAGTGGTGTTTCTATAATAACAAGATAAGCGAATATGTAAGTGAACCTTTTTTTTTTTAGTCTATTCACTGTTGGCTTCATAATACTGTCATAAAACGTCATTTATATTGGAAAATGTCACCCAAGAAAGCAAACATTTCATAGAGATCACAGTTCCCTAGGGAAAGCAGACACAGCAACAGAAAATTAAATTATCTACAATTTCTGCTGGATAACCAACTCTCCTCCTCCAACCAACCTAGAGGGATCTGGTCCTAGGAAACACTGAAAACAGCAGGTAACACTGAGCACTGGTAGCACTGAGTTCCCATTCATTGCCAGTGACTGTGTTCCATTTACAAGAACAGAGAGACCAGGAATGAGTACCCAGTTTAAAGAAGTGGTCCATGTTCTTACTCATTTTAACCCCACCTCTGTAAAAAAGGGAACAAAGAAGGTAGCTAAATGAGTACCTTCTGAATATACTGAGTTTTGAGTATCTCTTAACGGGCTTTAACTGTTGTGTATTTATCAAATTCTTGGGATTGCAGAATAAACTAGACTTACCTGAAAGCAGAACAGGGGACCAAAGCCTTTTCTGACTCATATCCTTTTGAAATACTGTCAAGTTCATTTAAGGATTTATTTGTAAGCACTGTACAAATAAAGAGAGGAACTGAAAAGAGTTACGAATAAGCTGACAAAAATTTTTCAGCTATGGAATACATCAGTGGTTTAAACTTTCCAGTCCTGTTTCCCTATGAGTGCCCAGTTCTATCCTGTTGACACACTCGGAACCAGTGTCAAAACTGCTCACAAACCCTGCCTTTTTGCCAAACCCACGACAACTCATAACACAACCTTTGGCAATCTTACGAAGTGCTCTCACTGCATTTCTTACAGCTGTACTTTTTAACCCAGAAATTAACTAGTCTACAACAAGAACTGCTATATTCTGCGATGGACAGCTTTTATTGTAAAAAGGCAGACCGTAGTGTTGCCCAAGAGAAAGGTTTTTTAAATTAACAGTATTTGGCTTCTGTTAGCTTCATGCCCCACCTGCTGGCTCACGACTAAATGACAGTGTGACACTTTCTAAAGAAGTCACATGCCTATTATTCTGTCACCAGTAGGTAGCTCTCTGCTGTCATGGCAACTGGTACCATTCTGCTAGAAGATGGACTGCACAGCTGGGTCCACCACAGCATGAAGATTAACATGCAGAAATAGAACCGAGACGGTTATAAACCAGATACTAGCCAGACTTATCTCACTGAAGTATTACAAAGCATAATGTGAATAAGAAATGTTACAAAAACAATGAACTCCTCGTGTATCTTTAGCCTGTAAGAATTCCTACACCTTCATCTGCACCCAGCTCAGTCACCATACTGTGTTATGTTCAGGTATGGTTTCTCAAAAACACATCAAAGAGTCTAGAAGAGACAGAAGTCAGGGCTTATAATGCAAAAATATTTCAGTCTTGTTTATTTGAAAATGCTCTTCGGAAGAACAGTTTTAAAACTTATTTTAAAGAATAAGTAACCAAACCTCATTCAGTTGAAGGAGCTCTGCTTGCAGTTAGTGCTGACGTGACTGACGTTAGGACCTGCTTAATAATTTGAAAAAACATGAATAAGGGCCATTTTAGAAGCAGATGTGCTTCATCACATTCATCCCTCCCAAGCTGAGGGAAATGGAATCAGTAGACAACTGCTCAGTAGTGCTGAGACATAAAATGTTTCTGTAGTGGCCTTGAGTTTACACAGAAGCCTAGAAAATGTTCTTTCCCTGGACATAGAAGAATTCGCTGAAGTGTCAGTTCCAGGATTATGTTTTATTTCAATCTACTGACTCAACAGCTCAAGACTTCTGAACCTCTTCCAGATATTCCTGCACGGAATTAACTGCCTAAAACGCTGTTTTTAAAAGCTGAACAATCAAGTTACATGTAGTAGGAGAAGTAAAAAAATCCCCTTTCAAGCTTTCTTCACCCCGGTAGCCATGTTTGGTCCTGTGTCAGTGTAAGAAAGCAGGCTTTGGTGTGAGCTATCACACAGCACAGCAGCTCCCCATCTTCTGGCAGACTGGTGTTCTGAAGTGCTGTGCACCTTACTGAGTTCCCCAGAAACCACAGCAGAACAAAGCTCATCAGCCCAGACTTCACAGTCTACTAACAGGCAACATAGCACTAAAATATAATTTCTGAAACTCCACCACTATTGATTCTATCTTACTTTGAAAAATCTGCTTTTAAAACCTGTTAACTTTGCGCTTTTAATTAATTAAACTACCCAAGACAACCTAAGAAAACAAGTAATTTCAGAGTCTGTCCGTCTTCTAAGTCAGGGGATATCTAGTGCAACAGTGAGATAAGCACAACTGACAATTCAGGTTTTATAAATACTGTAACATTCAAAGAAAAAGACCAGACAGACTTATTTCACTGTCAAAAACAGATGAAGTCTAGCACTTACAAGAAGCGTCTTATCAATAAAGATCTGTGTCCTGGTTTGGGCTGAAGTAGTTATTTTCTTTGCAGTGGCTACCATGGGGATATGTTTTGGATTTGTGCTGAACACAATGTTGATAATATAGAGATGTTTTTGTTATTGGTGAGCAGGGCTTACACAGAGCCAAGGCTTTTTATGCTTCTCATACTGCCATGCTAGCAGAGAGACTGAGGGTGCACGTGAGGTTGGAAGGAGACACAGCTGTGACACCAACTGACCAAGGGCATATTCCATACCATGTTACATCATGCTCAGTATAAAAAGTGGAGAGGGAAGGAGGAGGAAGGGGGGAACATTTGGAGTGATGGTGTTTGTCTGCCCAATAACCATTATGCACTGGAGATGGCTGAACAGCTGCCTGCCCACAGGGAGCAGTGAATTCCTTCCTTGTTCTGTTTTGCCTGTGTGCATGGCTTTTGCTTTTCTTTATCTCAATCCACGAGTTTTCTAGCTGAGACCCTAATTCTCTCCCCAATCCTGCTGGTGGGACAGCAAGTGGTACTTGATTGTTGGCTGGGGTTAAACCAAAACATCCTATTTCTGCAACCCATTTCCTTAGAAGAAATTCAGTAAACGAGCTGCTTAACTATGTATAAAGATATCTATTCTAGTGCAAGTAGAATCAGGAGTACCAAGCAAGCAATCTCATTTAGCTGGGTAAAAATCATCAAGATGGCTGGGCCCAGAAAATGTTGGTGAATGGAGTTGCATCCAGCTGGTCAGCTCCCGAGAGCTCAGTATTGAGGCCAGTCCTGTCTAATATCTTTACCAATGATCTAGATGAGATCAGTGCACCCTCAGTGGGTTGCAAAAGACATGAAGTTGGGCAGAAGCGCTGACCTGCTGGAGGGCAGGAAGGCCCTGCAGACGGATCTGGAAAGGCTGGACTGATGGTCCAGTTTTAGGAGTTTCAACAAGGCCAAGTGCTGGATCCTGCAACTGGGTCACAAGAAACTGCACGAAACACTACAGGCTTAAGGAAGAGTGGATGGAAAGCTGCATGGCAGAAAAAGACCATCTGGGCCACCCATCATGCTGGGCACCTCAGCCTCAAGCTGTCATTAGAGTTCAGAGAGCCCATAGAGCTATAGCTGCAGAGACACTGGGGCTGCAAAGGACATGCCAACGGGGAAGTTGGTCCTCAGCTAGAAGTGAGAGCCTCCTTCAGGACTCAACCCCCTCCGGGCTCACACCCCCACTCCACCCCCCAAAGGTAAGTGAAAAATCCTAACAATAGTGGTAATTCACCAATGGCCATGACTCCAGAGGGCCAGTCACCCCACACTGCCAAACACTTATTCAACATCTCTTGTCTTTCTTTACAGTGCCAGACTAGAGTCAAGCTCAACAGGCTCCTTTCCCCACTGATTCCAAGCCCGTTCCTTTGGCTGTGGTTTTGCTGGATAGTAGATAGGTACAGTGCATGCATGTCACCAATTAATGATGAAGCACTTGGCTAGGTATCAAACATACTTCTGTGTGCCCCTTTTCCAGGTTAAGGTAGCCCATCCACCCTGGTCAAAATTGGTAAAATCTTGTCCAAAACTGATGGTACGTGTTATGTGACACGTCATGATACAACCCCAAACTGACATTATGTGACAATGCCTGCAATTCCCCTAGATAGTACTGACATCATCACAGTGGTCACTGGTATGGTTCCCACTGTGCAGCAGGTTATAATTGGCAGTTTGGCATCTATCAAATTCACTATAGAGGGGGCTATGGCCAACCATCACCTGCATCAGGGTCTGGTACTGACATGTCTGACCTGGCTCTACACCCTCTGGGCTGCAACCAGCGTGGAGCCTGATGGCAGCAGCTCACAGAGGTCAACTCTGGCATGCCTGACCATCCTGTGGGGGTTGCATCAGTTTTAGCAGCACTATCCTCCAAGCTGCTCACTCTACCCAGCTTTTCCATCCCATGGGTCAGGGCGTGGTGGCTTGTGACATGATCACCATTTGTTTCACTTGAGATATTATCAAGTGGGCAGCAAATGCCAAATGCCCCTGATAGGGAAGGAGCAGCTGTAATTCCCACACAGCAAAGATCAACTCAGTTACCCCTAAGGGCATCCACTGTGACCACAGAAAGATACAACCTCTGTACCTCAGCCCAGTTAGCAATCATAGTCCCTTCTTAACAGAGTAGTAGATTACTCCTACCCTTTTCCTGTGCTTTATTGAATTTCTTTGCCTTGACACTTAGAGCACTGGGCAGAAATCACATTGCATCAGCACCTGCCCCAGGCCTTCGTGATGCTTTAACAGTTGGATTCCCCTGCTCCGCATCAGTTCTTAGCTGGCTGCCAGGCTGCAGCTGAGGCAGGGCTGAACATGAGCCAGCAGTGTTTCCAGGTGGGAAGAGCATCCTGGTTTCTATCACAAAGATAAGGGAAGCAACTGTGTCCCCATACTGGGCTCTAGTGAGGCCACATATTGATACTGTGTTGTTTTGGATTCCTCACGACAAGAAAAACAATGAGTCACCACGGCATGTCTAGAAAAGGGCAAGGAAGCAGGTGACGGTCTCGAGCACAAGTCTGATGAGGAGCAGCTGAGAGAGCTGGAGTTCTTTAGCCTGGAGAAAAGAAGGCTCAGGGGAGATCTTATTGCTCTCTACAACCACCTGAAACGAGGCTGGGGGTCAGTCTCTTCTCCAAAGTAACAAGCAACAGGACAACAAGGAATGGCCTCAGGTTGTGCCAGGGGAGATTTAGTTTTGATATTCACAAAAATTTCTTCACACACAAGAGTTTTCAAGCATTGGAACAGGAGGCCCAGAAAAGTGATGGAGTCACTCTCCCTGGAGCTATTTAGAAGATATGTAGATATGGCACTTAAGGGATTGTTTATGGTAGATGTGGCAGTGTTAGGTTAATGCTGGTTGGACTCAATGATCTTAAAGGTCTTTTCCAACCAAAATAATTCAGATTTAGGTAATGTCCTCTGACCAACGCATATTTCTATTACCTACCTCACTGTTCCCCTGAAAGAAAAAGACTGAAGTGTGTGCTCATAACACATTTCTATATGATTACTCCACCATGTGTACAGAGGCTCCCCTTGGCATATGTTAAAAAAGGCATCATTTATCTTATTATGACATACAGAAGCCATTAATCCCATTTTAATAATTTAACTGCTGCCTACATCCAGTTTAAAGTCAGCTGACATGGCAAGAACTGGATGGCTGCACAGTTGTGTTACAGGCCAAAACACTAGGTTGTTTGCCCCCTTCCCTCCCAAGGGAAGCAATTCTGCCTCTCTGGTGAGACCCCAACTGGAGTACTGCATTCACCTGGAATACCAACCACAGGAAAGACATAGACCTGCTGGGTCAGGTCCAAAGGAGGGCCATGAGGGCTGGAGCACCTCTCCCATGAAGACAGCCTGAGAGCACTGCGATTGTTCAGCCTGGAGAAGACAAGACTCCAGGGAGACCTTACTGTGGCCTTCCAACACTAAAGGGAACCTGTAAGAAAGATTGAGACATTTTAATAGGCCCTGTTTCGATAGGACAAGTAATGGTTTTAAACTAAGAAGGTAGATGTATATTGGACAGAAGGAAGAAATGTTCTTCCATGAGGTCAGCGAGACACCTGAACAAGTTGCCCAGGAGTGGTGGATGCCCCATCCCTAGACACATTTATGGTCAGGTTGGACAGAGTTCTGAACAACCTGATCTAGTAATATATCCGTGCTCATTACAGAGGGGTTCACTAGATGGCCTTTAGAGGTCCCTTCCAACCCAAGCCATTCTATGAAATGAACTATGTATGAATCTGCAGTTTTAGGCACAAATTCTTCCCCAGGGAAAGAAGACTTCTATTGAAATTGGTGGGTTTCTCTGTTTTAATTGTTCTAGGAAGACCTTAAAAGAAGCTTAAGTATTTGTTGAACACTCACTCATAGTGTAATAAAGGAACAAGCACAAATTAAGGGGGGAAAAGCACTTGGTTAGGTTTGTTCTAGCCAAAAAAAAGAAAGCAGACTCCTTAAGACAATCATAGAACAGCTGGGGTTGGAAAGGACCTTTAAAGGTCATCTAGCCCAAACACCAAATAGTTCAAATACAATGAAATTTGAACACCTGACCTTAAGAACTACCTACAAGAACAGGTTAAGTTAAAAGCTTAGAGGGCATGATTACACACACCCCAAACACAGCAGGTTTACTGCAGACACATAGGCACTGTCTTACAAGCAGCACCTCTAACACCCCCACTACATGAGAAATATATTAACTACAGCATGCATCTTTATTTGACTACATATTCAGAAGCTCTGAGATTCCATACGGTAATTGTTTTAGGACTAGCAGCATGAATAGCCTTATTTTCAGCTCTGACACTGTATTTTACAGCAGTATGTTTTTAAATATAAATCCTGCCCTCATTACTGTACTTGCTACAGTCTCCCAACCTTAAGGTAAACAAGCAGAAAACTCCCTTTCATGTTTGTCTTGAGCACCAAGTACATATAAGTTCATATTACTGGAAAAAACCTCCCTTTGAATTTATTCACAGAAGTTTAAGCCAGAAGAATCACTGGGGCAATACAAAGGCCTAGTTTGTATAAACTCAGCTGGGGCCTTCTTTTTTAAAACAAGTTACAGGTAAAGTATGTGTACTTGTGTTCCCTGGAGAAGCCTGAATTTTAAGAGTAGGAATAAAAAAGTACGAAGCAAATATCCATCTGGTTGTAAAGCTACTTTAGGATTTTCTTGAGATGCCATATTTCATCTGAAGAAGCCTCATTGTCTTGATAGCATGGATCACTTTTTTTAAAAATTTTACTTTGTTAGCAACATTGAAAGTGGCAGACACTAAAGCTCTTAAAATATTCATCTATCCTAAAACACTGGTCTACCAAGTCATTCCTGCAAGGAATACAGACCGTATACCTGTTAGAGGACTTTTAGGAAAAACCATTTTCTTTGTAGCAATCGAGGATCAGATCACCTTCATGTTAAGACACAATTCATCTTGGTTTAGCACACAAATACCTAGAAGGAAAAAAATATTTCCATTTCGACAGGGAATTAGTGTCTGTGCCAGACAATCATTCTAATGGAGATCAAAGAATGCCATCTGTCTGGCTGTCTCATTCCAAGAATAATTCTGTCAGGGGGCAAAGCTTGTAAAGAAAGTATGAAAAGGCCAACAAGCAGCAAACTGGGGCACTTCAGCCAAGAACCATAATACAAACCAAGTGTCATAGCTCTAGAACAGAAAAATACAATGCTTGCATTTACTTGGTATCTTGTCTAAACAACTGCTTCTTTTGACAGAGTTATCTTAATATTTAAAGGAGACTCAATGCTTTTGAGTCTCACAGAGAACATACATACTGTGCACAAGCCAAGGCAGATCCACCAAGCCTCACTACTGCCTGCTGGCTCACAATTAACGCAGTCCACTTGATTTGAGAATACAAGAGGTACAAATTTGCAAGAAGCCTCAACCATGCACCCATTTTAGAAATGCCTTCAGCCACACACACATTAAATAAATGTTTCAACTTTCAGAATGCAACACAAAAGAGACTTACCTACTGGTTTTGTGCTATGTTTACAGGGTACTTCAAAAAAACATTATAAATGCATGTTCTCAGTTATAGCTTGTTAGTTTTACTGGCATATGCTCCAAAAGATACAACTCCAAGACGGGAATTTAAAAAAAAAAAAACAAAAAACAATTCCCTAAGGCTGTGGCTAACAAAACCAGCACAACATGATGTAATGGAAAATAAATGGCACTTGTAAGGCCTTGGCTATGCATTTCCCTGTGATAAACCTCAGCATTCCTGTAAGAATAGTTCGTATCTAGCACCACCATTTCACACACACTGAACCATCAACTCACTCACCAGATGGTCCTGGGAGTAAAACTTGGTCAAATAAACAGAAAATGTGCACTCTGTGTAGGTATCTTGAGGTTTATGTCTTCTTTTGGTGTTGAGATTCTTCAATGAGAGCTACACATACACATTTCTGTGTCTTCTTATAGCTCCAGCATAAAGCTTTAAATACAGCCCAGGGCAACCAAATCAACTAGAACATCAAGTCAAAATGACATCTGCATTTGCAAAGAAACAATTATCTTTACCAGTAAACTGACACTGTCCCCCATCCCCCCTTAATTAAATTTATCCCGAACACTCCTGAGAAGCAGTCCTTGGACATTCGTAGTAACTGGAATTCTTGTACAGGGTATTAAGGTTTTAATACCTTTACCAAATTATTAGTTAGATTTGTCACTAGAAATTTAGGTAGCCAAGGCAAAATAAAAATTTATTTCATTGTTTCAAAATACACAACTAAAATATACATGATTATAAAAATAGTCTTACAGCTAGTCTTTGATTAACAGTTTGCATCACACAACAAAAGCATATTTTAAATGCAGTATTTTCTCAGAATTTTAACATACAGATATTTTTAGGATTTTTTAATTAAAAAAATCATACTCTACTGAGTAGCCAATACAGATAATTACATTCTTGCATTTTAAGTTACATACAGAAATGTCAGGATTCTCTTCATTACTTACCCAAAACCAATACTGATGCTCAAGACTGCAGGTACATGAAGTGTCAGTAATGAACATAATCACATTGATTATGTTGTCTAAAGGCAACTAGGACTTAAGAAGGGCTTCAGCTCAGTTATATCTTCTTTTGCCCTGATTTAAGAACTCAGTTTTAAAATACAATCTCTTGGGTAAATAACTATTTCCATTTTTAAACTGCAAAAATTAACTGGTCAGGGTGAGTCAAATTGTGGTTAAAGCAAACCTGTGTAATATGTAAAGTGTACGTTAAAACTCAGAAGAAAATCCACATGCAGCAAACAAACTGGGGAAGCATGCAAACAATGTAACTGAAGTTTGTCAACTCTTACAACTTTAAACTTCAAACTACCCAAGCAGGAACTGTATCAAAACAGGTCGAACATGAACACAAACTTAACTTGAAGCAACTATGAGAAATATTATGCTGAATGTATTGCTGAACTGTAGTAACATCGACTTAATTAATTTAGATACTCCGAAGTCTTCATTCATCAAACACTTTTGAATCCTGTCCTTCCTTTTCGGAAGTGATATACTTTGCTCTCCTGGGATCAGATAGAAGACAGGACGGGGTGGGGGGGGGGAAAAAAAAATCAGATAATCAGAATAAGGTAACTGAAGTTTCATGAAAACTATATTGAGATACTCTGTAGTTTATTCTCCCTCTACAAAACTGATAAATACAGCCTCTGTATTCCCGTTTCAGAAGACCAGCTACCAACCTAAACTACAATTTATTGCTTAAAGCAGAGACAAAGCACAACTAGCCACCATCTACAGTGGGCAGGTAACTAACAAGACTATCAAGGCTTGTAACAACATCCTCTGTCCAAACTACATAGTAACCCACTGCTTTCAGCCATTTGTCACTGAGAAATGACTACCCAGACTTATGCTCTTAATTGTCCATTAGCAATGTTCAGCAATTCATGCCATCTTGATTAAAGCCATTGAATCCAATTTCAGCACTTCTTTCCAGCATTAAGCAATTGAGAGCCAAACATGTACAAGGAAGGAAAAAAATTCAAATGGCATTCCAGATATTAATCCCTTCATCTTTATTGTATCCTGTAGGCGAACAAATCGAAGGGCAGCTGTATTTTAAGATTTCTTTTTGCTTTCACTACATACCTTTATGTTGTCGTCTTGTGACAGAGAGTCATTCCTCAGCTGGTTCTCAGGATTAGACAGACAGGACACTACTGTTTGCATGCCCCTGTCCACAGACTTCTGAAATACAGTTACAGGTGCATCAATACTGATTTTCTTAGTTAGGGCACTACTACCTAGCAATGCTGGTGTGTCATAGGGTTCACTTGGCATTCAGGATTGTTCTCAAATGCCTTACGTTCCCTGAAGTATTTGTCATTTTTTCCTCCTCCCTAACTTTTAATACTGGTACCTAACTTTTAATACTGGTAACTCATTATCCCCCCTTTGTGTTACATTATCTCCCCTCAGTGGAATAGGCTGGCTGGCAGCTGAACAACGAAGTCTGTTTTAGAAAACTGAATTCAGAGCCAACTATTGGCTATACTGGGGTCAGCTTCCACAGTGAAAAAGGGAGTAACCACTACCAACAGATGCTTGAAGCTTAAAATACATCTAAAACAGCAGGTAGTGCTATCTAATATGCTTTTTTAGTACCTGTAATTTTCCCTAAAATTATTACAGATTAAAGTAAAGGTGACAGGTAAAGTTCTGTCACTTAAAAACATTAGTATACTTAATCAAGTAGATCACACATTTTATACAGCCCTCAGCATTGCAGACAAGTACTAACAGTTTAAAGGAAACATAAGACTTCTGAAGTTGTACACATCAATCAGATACACGGGACTGAGCAACTGGCTAAAAGTGGCAGCTATAACCTAAATTCCTAGGATACCTGTCAGAGGCCCTTGACCCAAGCCACGTAATCTTAATGTGCAAATTTCTGGGAACAGGATTTACGGTAATGAACATCCAAGTTTTGAGACAAAAGACCTTACCTTTTGTGGGCTGTTAGCAGGCAAGTGCATGGGCTCAGGAACAGCACATTCCGTCTGTATAAATCCCGGATCCTCAGCGTGATGGTTTACCGATGCATAAACCTGTATAGTTTTATAAGTATTGCAATACTTCAGTAACACTGCATGCACAGTAATATTCTCACTGATCCTCATCTATCTATCCGTAAAGCCGTGCCAACTATATTTTCAAACTTTTGCCAGAAGTGTCCTGAGTGGGGAAAATGCTGCATCCTGATCTATTTTATTAAGGCAGTTACTAATGGTACTTTCAGTTGCTTAACAGAGACAGTTCAAGAAGAGCTGTCGCTCACATAATCAAGCTTAAAACATCTAATAATGAAAGCCCTACGCAGTCCTACTCTAAAGACTCTTTGACCTGCTACCACTTAATTGTTAAGTGACATACTGTGGCTGTATCATACTCATGAATGTTATTGCACAAAAATTACTTCAAGCCAACAGGGTAGTCAGTATTTCAGCGACTTCTGAAAACTTTCAGAAAAAGAGAGTATCATTCAGAATAAAATTATGTATTACAGTTTTTAAACACTTAATTGAAACTGCACTCAATAACCACAAGATTATACCTAAAGAACATAAAAATGCCCCAAGAAGCAACTTTAAGTTCCAACACTGCTAAAGAAATACACAGTATTTTTCCTCTCTCCATAGATGTCACTTGTATAAAGTCATAGAGCGCAAGTAATTTCTTAGAAGCCAGCAGCACCATCTACAGTTTGTAGCAGCCTGGGAAACTATTTTTAAAAGCTGTTGAAAGGAGCCAAAAATAAATCAGTATTTGCAAAGAACACTGAAACTTTTTAAATTTAAAAAAACATTGTCCATCAGGTCATCACTTATTTTTCCTTTGACTTTTCCTGAAAAGACCAATTCCATTCATGTTAAAATTCCAGAGTTCTGTGACCAGAATGTATAAAGTAATGCCATAAAACAGGTAGGTCTGTTCCGTCTGGTAGCTCAAAAAGGCACCACTTCAGTAGAAATCTTAAACAATTACATGCTCTTGTCAGCAAGATTTTTATAGATCTGATTACATACAGATCCAGACAACAAATACTTTGATTTTTTTTAAGTATCAAACAGTAAAAACCACGTGCTAATTGAGAAGACGGTTTCAGAAGTTTAACTTTGTAGACTCACCAGACCAGGAGGCATAACATAACTTCTTTGCTCCCCAGCAACCCACTGTGGTTGACCCTTAAACAAATATTGGACAAGAACCAGCTTTAATCCATTAATTTCCAACACAGACAAGTAACTGCTCTGCAAGAGCCACCATTTATACAATTTCATGTTTGGATTTTTCACTAAACAACAGTCTATACCTTTACGTCCAACAAAATTGCTTATGTTATTCAACTGTCTCCTTCCTCTTCTCATTCCAAATAAAAAAAAAAAAAAAATAGGATTTCTAAATATTAGGGAAAAATAAGGGAAATCACAGCAGCCACACTGAAAACAATCTCAAACCTCTAGCTGCTTCCAGTTACTAAACTTCTAGTTTAATTTTAGTGACAGGACTTACGCACACATCTCACTTGAAGTGAGTTCAAAACCCACTATCAGTAAGTGCCTTCTCTGATGTTTTTAGAGTGCCAGAGTGCATCCCCCCTATATACACCCCACATTTGTATAGTCTGCTAAGACTCTTAAGTTACCTAACACCAGCTACCCTTGCTATAGCATGTACAAACACAAAGCTCCTTCCCATAAGAAAAAGTATTACTAATCCATGTACTTTTTTCCTAATTTGGAAATTGTTTTATCACTGTATATTTAAGGAAACAAAAACTATATTCTATTGAAAAAAAACCAAAGCATATACTAAGGTATTCAACAGTTTCCATCTTATTAGAATAAAAATATCACTAGGTTTTAATATCTGCAAAGGAAGAGCTGAAGAAAAACAGAATTCACAGTAAGATCAGACTTCAGTTAACATTTCATTACTGTTTTGTCAGGTATCAAACAGCCTTTCTGCTGCTACTAAAGCTTTACATACCTGATAGTTATAAGCCGGTTGATATCCTATGGGAACTTGCTGCTTTAGCAGTACAGTTGGTGATGAACTGTATGGATATGGCTGCAAATAAAGCTTTGTTTTTAAAACTGCAAGTTTGAAGCAAGATAAAAGTACTTTTATTTGTAGAGGTATTAGCTAGAAGCACGTTTTCAGAAGTATGTGGCTATACTGTTACTTCAGTTCCTGTTCAGACTAGGCTCATACTTAAAAGAGACCCTTACAGATTTCCCATGGGGCTTGGCTTCAGCACTTCAGGCACTAATAATCTCTAGTCAGTGGGATTCTAAAGTGTCTTATACATCTAAAAATCCCATTATCTCCTTGTAGCTGATCTTTTAAGTCATTTCAGAAGAATAAGTTATGCCATAAACTTTCCGTAGCAGACCTGAAGCAGACCAACTACTATAGAATAACGGATACAGCCTGAAGATCAGTTTCTAGGAGCCAAAGGAAAGCTAAATACTCCAGTTCAGACATTTTACAGTATTTCTTCCCTGTAACTACTCTGACACAACATTAACCTGGAACCTTTCTTCAGAAAATAGTTAAAGGCACATTCCAGCATTTAAGTGAGTATTTTTCTTCCTACGCTATTCTACTTTCCCAATAAACTCAGGAGGATCAGCAAGAATACTGTTATCAAGCTCTCTGCCTTATTTCTGTGAGTCACTGCAGTTTGCTCTTCTTCACTTGCTTAAAATATAGAAAGCAGGATCAGTTGGTAATTAATACTGCCCTGTTGCATTGCCACAACACGCAGGCTAATGCAGTGAGAGTCTAACCTGGTCTGTTCACAGTACAGGACTCACTCTACCTACACCTTATCCGAAGTATCAGTACAGCGATGCCCTGCAGGCAATACTGTACTGGCCACGGCTACGAGCAGCAGATGCAGTAAAACAGCATCTGCTGTTCTTAAGACACAACAGCAGTTTAAATCCAAGAATCTGCTTGGCCAAGAGGAGACAAGAGTACCAGAGACAACTTCTGGTTCCATACTTGTTTACAAAAATACATTTTGAAGCTTGTAGTTTATTCTGAGGCAGGACAGCAATACATTAAAAATCTGGACAGATTTGATTTGTTAAGTACATCAACAAGAAACAAGATCATTTAAGAACTGTTAAATAATTCAATCTTAGCTCCACCTTCAACAGTTCTCATTCTTAGAAGGTATTTTCCTCTTTATAAAGAGGTCGCAACACAAGCAGCTTTTCAAGGTTGCTGGCATTCTTTTGAAGTGGTTTGAAGTTGTGTGCTTCTTACTCAGGAAGATAATATGAAAACAAGGAGCAAATCAGATTGGAATCTGATCTGATTGCACCTTCAAAAATATTTAATGATTCAAAATCAGTGACATGAACAGCCTTACCTGAACATACGGTGTTACTGGGCTCATTATAGGTGGAGGCTGAAAATACGTCTCTGTATTCTGACTACCCCATACACTATGGAACTGTGGTGGAGAAGGACCAAGGACAAACGGTCTGGGATGTATGGAAGAAGCTTGTTCTGAAGCAAAGAAAAGATAGTATTAAGGCCTTTTCACATGTATTTCATTAGGAATCTGAAATTAAGCTGAAAAAAATCTTGACTTTTGACTTTTAAATTTAACTCAACATTAACTGTATTATATTGTGCTACCAACCCAAGTTTTATTATCACAGCTGTACATCATTTATACAAGTGAGGTCATAGAAGTTAGAACCAAGGTTTAATTGTAACATACATTCTGCATCAGATAAAGAGTATCTGCAAGAATACTGATGTATAATTAAGAAAAAAACCTCTTAATACGTATTTGTTATATGAACAATTTTATTTAGATATACTTACTCAGGTTTTGTTGCTTCCTAATCGCTGGCCCCAGTTTCAGCTTTTTGCCGTGGAAGTTGATTTGTGTCTGAAAGACAGTTAATTCTCTGTAAGGAATCAGTGAGGTGACTGGTTTGTGGGATTTTAAGGAGACTGTACTCTGCTTCTACACCACAGTACCATCAACTCACAAACAGGTGCAGTTCTCCTCTCCTTCTTAACACTGTATGTCTTTTATCTTTAATTTCCTGCAGTGCCCTCAGCACTCTCATTTGTCTACTCACTGCCTCCACACTTGTTTCATAGCACTTGCCTTAACAGCAACATGCGCTACTAGTAGCTTGCAACCACATATTAGTGACTGTCAGCCCTGTGGTTTTATACATACAAGTTTTAATTATTCTTGCCTCAGTGAGAATATTAATACAGAGTGACCACAGCCTAGGTTCCCTTGAAACTCTATTTACATTGCCACTTCCCTTCGTTCCCACCAACTTCCTGACAGGCTTCACGTAACATGTTAGAAACTGTCCACCTATACTAAAGGAAATGACTGCTTCAGAGAGGGAAGTATTTCAATACATTTATTTTCACAGTTACCGTACTCAGTTTGGGGAGAAAGAGGGAAAACAAAAAAGCTCTGTCCATGGTTTGAGACCTACTGAAGTCCATCAGAACCAAGTAGCTGATTTGGCTGTAAGCACTGAGATTTAAAATTTCTCTGATAATGAACTGTAAGAGCAGAAGGGCTGTAACAGTTCTACCCCTCATCTCCTGTGTTAACTACAGGAAAATTTATAACACGTGAACAGCCGCAGCACAGTCCAAGAAGCTTAAAAAATACTTGCACTCCAAGTAGCACCAAAATGCACAAATACTGCAAGAGAAACATACTGCAACTGCTGAGATGTCAAGTAAAAAACTGTCTTCCATGATAATGTTATCTCCAATAATAAAAGGTCTGTGTATCTGACATAAGGACAAAGATTCTATGACAATCATCCACTACAAAAAGCAAGCATCCAAACACACCAAGGCTAACACTGATTTTGTTTCTTACTTAAGTAAATACATAAAGATACTACCACCGGCAGACAGTTTATCAAGTTTACTTTTTCGGCTGCCCTAGACTTTCCTAGTTCTAACTTACTCTACGTAAGTTGGCTTCCCTTGAACCTGTCTCTAGCCTTCATAAATCAACTTCAAATAATTTAGCAAAAGAGCTTACTTCTACTATTTTTTGAACATCCACATTCTCCAGGAAAGATACAAATCCATATCTAAAAAGGAAAAACAGTCTATTCAGTGATCAGAGTTTGATTTGATTGTTAGTACAAGACCAGTTAACAACATATATGCCAGGTATGTTATATTGCACATCAAGTAGGACATTAGTTTATGATTCAGCCTGAGAAAGTATTTACTGCTAACTAGCAACATCTGCTACTGGGCCAGGTGAAAGAAACTGAGTGACAGATTCTAGATTAATATGAAATAGAAATAAAGATTATTTTTCCATTTCAACTTCTTAAAATGAGTACTGCTGTTGGTATTAATAACTCAGAAAGGTAAAAAAATTAAGATCTGAACTATCATCAAATTTTGTATTTACTATAGGGGTCTGGACAAAAGCAGGAATTACAGGAACAGTGACACCACTGGGGGAAGCAATCCTTGAAGATTTTTCTCTTTATTTCACTGCCTCCCTAGTTTACTATATTAAAAATTGCATCCAATTAATCAAGTCAGTCAATTCATTATCAATATTCAGAACATGCACTGGTTAATTGCACATCAAGATTCACTGTAAGGACTAGCAAATAAAACTCATTTCCAGCTCATGCATTACTACATATGCCAAAAAAAATGTGACTTCTTTGAATCTATGCATAGAATCTTAGAAAAAATTGGGCTGGAGAAAACCTCAGAGTGCAGTCTCCTCCTCGAAGCAGAGATAACCTCAAAACTGGGATAGCTTCCCCAGAATTCAATAGGCTAAGGTCCTACATTTCCTTATTTAAGTGTTTCACCACAATAATCCAGATTTTTTTCTATATACCCAACGGGAATTTCCCTTGTTTGAACTTTGTTCACATACTCAGTTTGACTCTTTACCCAAGTGAGTTTGGGTTGTTTTACTCTAGAACTTATCACCAAGTGTCAGAAGAGTGCAGTCCCATTGCTCTGAATAAACCATCTTGATTCTCTTAACCATCCTGAACTCTCTCTAGATTTTTAACTACTCTCACCATCAGAAAAGCTCTGCAGAAGAATTGTCTGCATAAGCATGACACAAGTTTAAAGCTTTGCTTCCGCTGGTTAAGGGACAATAACCCTCTTTTCCTTGAACGGATAGACTGAAGCCACAAAAATCAGGCTGTTCTTTGTAAGATTACACAGGCTTAGTCAAGGGCAATACAGATTTACTGGTTTAACAGTGTTAATTCACCAAAACAGAAAACTACAGCTAGCACTATGGCTTAAGCATGTAAAATGTGTTGCTAAGTATCTGCTCATATAACCTATGACAGAATTATGCATAAGCAGCAATTTAAAACAACCACTCATGTTGTACTCACCCTTTCGAAACACCAGTTCTGTCAGTGATTACTTTCACCTCTTTCACAGCACCGTATTGTTCAAAGACAGTCCGAATTTCTGCCTCTTTCATCTAAAAGGAAACGAAGTCTTGAACTTCTTCAAACACATCCAACTGCTTAGAACTGACTTAAAGCAAACAGTACCATCTTTTTAAGCCCATCTCCTACTAGCTTAAGAACTAAAGGTTTCTTTTGGCACACCTGTTCCAAAATTCTCCCATGGCTTTTCAATACCTTAAGACTGGCAAAATGCACACGTGAAAAAAAAACCAAACAAACAAACTCCACCACCACTATGCAAAAAAACCCTCCACAAAACCGGAGTTAAATTTCCATTTTCTTCCCACTGAAGTGCATATCTTAAACAATTAAAAGTATATGAATATATAAATACCCTTAAATCAATTCCACCAACGAAGACAGTGTTTGGCATGATTTTTCCTTCTGGTAAAACATAACCTTGACTGACTGCTGATGAATAGGTGTTACTCTCTGAGGCACTTGCACATTGGGTCTCCACATTTACAGACTGAAAAATATCAACAAAAATACTTATTACAGTCAATCTATTAGACTTTAAGATACCAGAATACCTGCAGCTTCCTGTAGATATCACATAGACATCAACGACAAAAATGAAGCAAAAAGCGAGAAGACCACTTCTTTGGCTGCCTACCCAGCTAAAGGGCATTTGAACTGCAACCTCAAACTGACGTAACTGCTGGCTTCTTTCTTTCTAGATCTGTTCCAGCAAACCACGACAGAAGTAGTATTCACTTTGCTGTGCAAATTCTCTGGCAGCCTAGAACAGGAAACAGCTCTCAGCAGAAGTACCCACCCAGCAAGAAGCAGAACCAGCACAAGGAAGCAAGGCTGGTGCACAGATACTGCTGGTACACCTGTCATACACACCCTTGGCTGCCATGGAAGAGGAGCATTCGTATCTCGCTAACGATGCAGAACAGAACCTTCAAGGATAACACACTTATTTAACCCTTTTACACATTAAATAGCTGAAAAAAAGAATGAACAGGCTACTTAGACATTCTGACAATTTGGTAAGCATCAAAAATAAGCTTTAATAGTTGTTAATAGAAGTGTTTCTTAGAACTCGAAAAAGAGATGAAAAATGCACAGGGGTGAGAGCCTCACACTATGAACACAAGAAACACAATCTTCCTTTAAAGCTAATTTTCAAGACTTCAGTACTCTGATGCAGAACTTTTGCCAATTCAAAAATAAATTTCAGCTTACTGGAATTAACAAATCTTTTTCCTTTTCTCATCACAAGGTAAAATTAGTCAGTTTGCTCTCTCCATTATTCCAGCAAGCATGAAGTTTAAGTTGATGCCTGGAAATTGGACTAACGTCCTCATTACAGTAGTCTTTTGGCAAAAGAAAAGGTGAAAATCGACTATTGTTGGGGCCAGGTGGCTGCTCAAATGGGTTGCAAACATCGCTCAATTTAACGCTCATCTAGGAGCGAAAACCTTTTCTTCTGGCCACAAATGCACAAGCCCCCAGTTTCTCAGGCTTCCCGCCGGCCTCAACACGCCCTTTTTTAAAGTAAGCATTACACTTCCTGCCCTTTTTTTTTTTTTTTTTTTTTTAAACATTTAAACCCTATGATTCCCGTCCCGCTGCGCAGTTTCCATGACAGCGCTCCCACCGCAGCCTTCCCGATGGGCACTAAGCGGAGCCCTCAGCCCAGCACTGCACGCTAACAGCTGATACTAAAGAGGCTTAAAAAAAAAAAAAAAAAAAAGAAGAACACTTTACTCGTATACTGTTCGAAGCGTCTACGCTTCAGTCGCAAGTCTCGGTTTTCAAATTAAAAAAAAAACCCAAAACACTAAGAACAAATAGGAAGTGAGCTGTCGGAGCGCGCTCCGACGGCAGCTGCTCCCGCTCCCCTCACGGCGCCCGCAGCGCACTGGGCGAGGGCGGAGTTTGTATCTGGCGCGTGAGGGAAGCCGAAACGAGGAACCTCGGGCGAGCGGGGCCGTGGTGCCGCCGCCATTTTACGCCCTCGCACCTCAGATGCCCAGCGCCGACGTGGCGCGGGGAAGGAGGTTTCGCACTCCTCAGATCCTCTCTGAGGACAATGGAAGCTGTTCAGAAGCCCCCGACAAGGGTTCCCGCCGACCCTAAGCGCGGCGGGGTACGCCGCCCGGGGACAGGCGAAGCGCCGTGCGCAGGGCAGCAGCACCACGGCAGCGAGCAGCTGAGTCCATATGGCGGCGCCGCCGCCATAAAATGGCCGCTCATGGTGTGAAGACCGGTCCGTCGCCAAGCCCTCGCCAGACCGTAAGGCTGACCCCCAGCTTCCCTCGCACAACTCCGTGGCTTTTCACTCGCGGCATTCCCTCCATAACCTTAACCCCTCATCTCGTTAGATTTTAAAACCTTCAAGGTGTTTTAAATGCTAGTAGCCCTCAGGGGCTCCTCCCCGTCACAGCGCTATAAGGCAACATAACCCCGCCTGATTACCCTCTCTGTAAAAAATTTCTTCCCGGCGGCTCCGCGTTCATGCGCCTCGCATTACCTCCCAGCACCCCAGTACCCTCTGTCCCGGGACGGCGCCCCTTTCTCTTCCCTCCACCTACCATCATTCACCAAAGCCGAGGCTGCGCCCACACACCAAAAAATGAGGCTTTTAAAACAAAAGCAAAATTATATTTTTTGAGAAAAACTGGGGACACCTTAGCCAGATCCTCAATGTCACCTGTGAGTGAAACGGAGACCCCCCTGCGGTCGCCTTGTTAAGTAGCCCCAAGTGGAAAGGGGCGGGGAAGAGGCTTACACCAACCGGGGTGGCTTTCTCACATTCGTTCTCTCCGCCCCTCATGGAGCTCCCTCGTGTAGCTGCCCATATACATCTGCCCAGATACATCCGCCCAGATACAGCTGCTCCCGTACCTATGCCCAGATACACCCTTTCCCGACATGCTTCAAACGACTGGAGACAAAGGGACGAGGAAAACGTGGTTTCTCTTCGTTGGGAAATGAGGTGAGGCCTGTTATTTGCGGCATTGTTGTGCGGGATGTTGCTGCTGAGTGCGTGTGATGGCAGCAGCTCTTGGCATTTTTGACGAGAACTCGCTCTAAACTTGGTTTGTGGCACTGGTGTGTTGTTGAAGAACCTTTGAGACAAAGCTTTTCAGACAGAAGCTGTAGCTTTCTCGTCGCTGTTTTCATGAACCAATGTTATATAGCTATTCTAGAGCAATCTGTTTCCAATGTTATATAGCTATTCTAGAGCAATCTGTTTCCATGGTGTGACGGCCTGTACTGAAAAGCAGCTTACTGTTTCATCACCAGTGGCTGAAGACCTTTCCAGAAGGAAACTCTCTGGTTCTACAATAAGACGACAGGGTTTGGAAATAATTTTTAAATAGTTTTTTGCCACTGGTGTCAGATGTTTAGAACAGATTCTGATTTTTGAAAGTTCCACAGAGAGGGGAAACTTATGGATGTCTTGACAAAATTAACCCAACGTCTAACCGAGCTAGGTTAGTAAAATGTTTTATTTATGCAGGGTTTTTTAATGGCAAAAGCATAAGAATGATCCTTTTTTAGGATGAAAAATGAAAGTAGAAGGCTAAATTGACAAACTGGAACGTATCTAACATGTAAGCTGTTTTTTTCCGATGGAATTTTGTTTCTTGTTATGGGGTTTTTTTTAACAGTGCACCAAGTGACATGAGTAATCACATATTAAAAGTAATCTGCTGCACTAGATATACCTGGACCCAGAGTTGGTTTAGGTAATAGCAGTAACAAAGCCCTGATCACAAAAGTTGTATTTATGTTAACTGTAGGAGAGATTTTGTTAAAGCTGCTGGGATTGCAGTATTATCTAAAGGTAATTGTTGACTTTCCTGCACCTAATGCCTCCTTACTTAAATAAAAGACATATTCTGCAATACTTTATAAGATCTATATTTTTATTTGCAATGGCTGAGATTTTGAAAATGGACTCCCAACAATGAGGGGAAAATAATACATAGTATTTACTTTTAAAAAATGGAATAATATTTGACCTTAGGAGTGACAACAAGTTAGTATCACTATTTCTTAAGTGCAAAGGGAGTATTTCTCCTTTTAATAAATCCTGAAACTAAACCTACTCTTAATTGTCCAAAATAGAGCAGAAGCCAGATTCGGGGTGGATTGAATGTGTACTTTACTTTCTTACTCCTCTTTTATGGCCTTAACTGCAACTATTCGGAAGGATTTCTTGTTTGCTATTAAATGGAAGATAGCTGTCCTGAAAGTGATAATATGAATGCTGGTCCAAGATAAAGAATTCTTTACCTTTGGCTGTGGAAATTATGGTGAATGTTGTCCTCTTTTAGCAAATCTAGTGTAATTCCAACGCAAAAGCAGAACAGTGTAGTTGCTATAGAAAAGCAACCCTTAACAAGGCATTATAGATTCTTCTAGTTCTGTGAAGCTGTCCTTCTGAGCTTCTGTGGGGTGGGTTTGGGTCAGGTTTGTGTCCTGTTTTTCCTTAACTGGTATTAGCTTCTAAAATTATAGAACATCTGTTGCTTAAAATAAAGGAGAGGGTAATTTATCTTCTGCTGCCAATACACAAATCTCAAAAGGGGTGGGGGGAGCGGAGTAGGAAATTATTGTCTTTGTTTTATCAATATTGCTGTTCAGACTGAAGTGAGAAGGAAGAGGTACTTATCACCTCATGAGATCGGTAGCAGAATTAAAAATTTACAGTAAATACTACGTTTCTGCTTCGTGTTCTCCTTTCTTGCACAAAGCGTTAAACAGTCAAGAGTGGAATAGTAATACTTCTAGCTAGCTGTCGGAGAGTTACAGAGAGTTAACAGCACGTTGAGCTATTCGCAAGCCATTAAACAACTACAGACGGACCTCTGCCCCCCTTTCCTGATGGTCGAGGATTATTTGCATATGACTGTCCACAATTGGCAGATTTGCTGATAAGGTACTGGTTATATCTGACAAAGTCTAACGACTTAAACACAGTTAATGTCTGCAGGGCAAATAGCTGGAAAGGCCCATTTGCTGAAATAGGTATTATTATGCAAATGTTTTGCTTAGTATAACTGCATTTGTAGTGGAACTCAGAGCTAAGATGAATATACCGCCAAAAAAAAAAAGTTGCATTCAGTCTGTATCACAGGCATATTAAAATTCTTGTTGTGTAAGTAAATCCTACAAAATCTTTTGCAAACTTCATATCTAAGGCTCTTTTCTAAAGCAATTAGAATCTTGTAGGAAGGACAATAGCCTCCTAAACATTCTTTTGCCAGAGGAAGCCAACAAATATGTTCAGATAGTTTCTGGTATTATACCATGGTTTTTTCTGTTGCAGTGTTTGTACTCATTAAGCCTGAAGTCATTAACTCCCTGCTAAGTGCACTTGATTTGAGAGCAATGTGATTTTACAAATCCTTCTCAAATCGAGTTTTTTATGAAGTGAGAGGATGGAGGCATTTACAAGGCCTGAAAACTAAAAGGCATTCTTCAGAAACTTGAAACTTGTGTCTTTTCACAATGATGTATTTTCTTTGATTTTTTTCTATACCTGTTTTAAAAAGTCAAAATATTGCTAATTAATATTTTTATCACATTTTTAATGTAAGGTGCTTTTACAGGGAGATCCCTACAGACAGATCTCTAAATCTAGGAATTAAAGCCTATTGGTTAGGTGTTTTTAATCCTGTTTTGTCACAGGTAATTAAAATAGTCTACAAATTATTTTGATTAATTCTATTTATGGGCAACTCATTCCTGAACAAACCAGTTTGTTTTAACTAAAATGGAATGTGGCACTTCTGTATTAAGAATGGCCTCATATGGAATTAATTAGGAACAGTTCCATGTGCATAAAAGCCTTAATTAACTTTTGAGTGAGTTTCATTTGCAGTGTCTTTGCTGGAATGTGCTGGATCTAGATGTATCCATATGAGTAACTAGAGTCCCAGGTGGGCTTCTATGACACGAACTGAAATAAGTTCTCTGGCAGTGTTCCTGGTATATCAGCTTGTTACTTCTTTGACAGTACAGGTCCATTTGCGCATTTCACGTGATGTTTGCCCCTTTCATTGTAGTGCTGTGGAGTGGGACTACAAATATAGCATTAGTTTGGGAGAGTTAGGTATTCCATATTAAGTATTCTAAATGATAGTAGTTATACAGGGAAGCAAGAGAAAGCCAGCTTGTTACCTAATACATTATTTATTTCTGTTTTAAAAAGTAATATGCATTTGTCTGAAAAGACTTGAAGTGGACAGGTCTGGCCTTATCTCAGTCTTCCTTCATTTACATTATTACCGACTGTAAGCAATGTGAAGGTGAACTGTGAGAAACAGTGCTGACTAAATGTACTGGTATTGTCTTGGAGGCTCAGACACAAGCATAGTTATTCTGAGTGTACGAGACTTAATACCTCGAGGGCAGTTGTGCAAAGTTAACGATTCCTCCCTACAGCAAACGCTGCACTACAAGTTGTGGAATATATCTGCACAAGGAGAACAGAAGATACAGGAATTTTTTTTGACTGTGTTAAGAGAGCTAGAGGGCTTCTATGTTTGTCTTTCTTTTTTTACTCATCCGTAAATGGCTTGAGAATTTTGAATTGAGAGGTGCTTAACTTTTAAGGTTTTTTTTTTGTTTGTTTCTAAAAATATTTTTATCCTTTAAGAAATTAGCGAGTGACCTGTTTCATTTTATAGGATGGTCATGCTACTACACTGCTTCATAAATAACAATTATTTATACTCACTATGGAGTGTATGTTTGTAACCAATGGTGAGTAGTCCATGGAAAAATTTAAGTTTCTTCAGTGTTAATTAAATTCTGGTAGTTCTACTTTAATTTACCTTTAGTCCTTTAGACAAGGACTTCTCACTATTTGCAATTTACTGAAACAGAACAAATTTTTATTTCTGTTATCGTTTAAACATATTGATCTGACTTTAAAGTACTCAATGTGTTTTACCACTGTTTTTAAATGATTAAGCTGAAGCACCTCATTTTTATAACAGATGTCTACACTGGACGTTTCTGTCATAACATCTGTTCCTCTCATTTAGAAAAGCTATTCTTATTATTATATTCCTTCCAGGAATTATGCAGTGGTACAAATCCAGCGTGTCTATGCTGGGAGCGCTTTGATTTCATTGAGCGATATTCTAATACTGAGGAACCATAGATGGAATAGTTGTTCCAGTTTTAATTAATTTCCTATCTAGAACAGTTCATATTTAACCATTAAGCTGAGTAAATTTGTCCATCTTCATTAAATTAAGAGTGTGTTTTTAACTTATGTGATCTAAGTAGAGGAACAATTATTTTTCAGAACTCCAGTCTACGTGGCTAACAAGTTGAAAACTGATGGGTGGTCTATCAGAAGCAGAAGAATCCTATTTTCTGAAATTATTTAAGAAGAAAAAAATTTAAGGTCAAGGTCTAATTTAAGGTAGCTCCATTTTGGATTTGGAGGCAAGCTCAGGGATTGTTTACACTGTACTGTTTGCTAAGATCGCAGGAGTGGAGTGTGTGTGTGAAAGTATGAACAGCTCTGTTTACAGCTGCATTTGTACTTTTACTTGCAGAGTAGATTGCTCAAAAATTACAGAAAAACTACAGTTGATAGTCTTCTGACAAGATTTTTGCTGTTCTACTTCTGTACTAGAGCAGAAATCAGGAAGGAGAACAAAAGCAGCCCTGGTGCCCGTTCTTAACTGTGCCAAAGAAAGGACAGAGAAGTGTAGGCTCATCTTGCCCTTTGTTTCTTTAACATATTCAGGGAGAGAAAAATGGCTGTATTGTTGCAGGACCCACACAAGAGCCTTGGGCTGTCCAAAGACATCTCTGATGGGGGTTTTAAAGCCTTTATCCTTCATATAAGGTTACTTCATAGCACAAAGTCTGAACTTTAACCTTTTGTTTGGCATCATGATTATGGGCCTGATTTTCTATACTTTAGCTGGGTTATTTTTTCCCTTAATTTAATGGGAGACTTACCTGAGTTAGAAGTTATGCATCTGGATACTGGAGTTACTCCTTTTGTCAGCAAATCAAGCCTTAAAACCTTTACAATTTCACTGACTTCGGTGAAAGTACATTACTTTGATCAGTACTAATGTGGCTGAAAAAAAGATCGCTATCTGCGTGTTTTCTACCATGTGATACTACAGGAATCAAAACAAAAGAATACTGAATTAAAAATCCACCTTTTTGTGCTTCTTCAGTTTTTTAACAAAGTACTTGAAGATGAAGGGGTGGAGACAGAAGAATTCTGTAGTATAATAATTGAAGCATTTATATTTTTCTAGCTCATATATATATATACTGCATGGGAAAGATTAATAATTTTAATCTGTTGTACCAGTTACTCAATATTTGTGTTCTTTTCAACTGTTACAGTGTTAAGTTTTATTTTCA
The DNA here is from genome assembly GCF_003945595.2 of Pipra filicauda. Lineage (NCBI taxonomy): Eukaryota > Metazoa > Chordata > Aves > Passeriformes > Pipridae > Pipra > Pipra filicauda. The sequence continues at coordinate 2,836,105 of NW_024105031.1, read as the reverse complement.
TTTGGAATCAAATTGTGCTTTAGCTAATTTATTTTCCTCATTCTGTCTCATAAAATTCAAATGACTAGAAGTCACTGGATAGTTTTACAGGGAACTTTGCCTACTAAGAGAGTTTTATTTATATTGATGTCAATGGCTTTACACTGCAATAACCTTATCCACTCGGGAATTATGAAAAGATTAAAAAGTTCTGATGATGAAATATTTTAATAATAGTATTTTCAGGCTTTGATAGAGATCAGAGGAGTCCTGAACCGAGTCATTATACTGTGATCTCAGCCAACACCCCAGGACAGGTCAATAGTAAGACTATGAAAGTCTTTTAAAAGAAAAATAACTATCTAATTGTAATGCTGATTCCTTGTTAATTGAGAAGCTGCCCAAATCTTTGTCATAAGCTGTCAATTCTGGTAGATGACGATTTGGAGATCAGTAAGACTTTTGATATGAGAAGTTGTTAAAAGCCAAGAGCTTTTCTCAGGAAAAAAAGGCTACCTGTATTCCAAAGGCTTAACTTTGGAATAGTAGATTCAGGGATCTATTAGGGCAAGAGGCCTGCTATACAAGAAAGAATAAGAACCAATGCATTTTGTTCTTCAAGATGCATGGCCTGCATTGAATGGCTAATGCCTGGCTGTAGTTATTGTTCTGATTAATACAAAGATGACAAAAGCAATTAGAACAGTTTCTCGAATTTACTGTTTTCTGCATCATCTTCTCAGTCTTGGGCTAGGCTCACTGGAGCCACAGATTGGCTCCTCTTATTCATGAGAATTACTAATGATAGATTGAGAATGAATACTTTTTGATTTGTGGTATAACTAAATGAATAAGGATTACTTGAAGGCATATTAAAGGTATTGTTAGTCATACTAATTACAACATCAGGTGCATTTCAGGTCATTTCAATACAGACCATACATTTCTTGCACTTGGGATAAAATTAAAGATTTTGTTTTGTTTTCTCTCTTTTTCCAAAATTATAATCAATATTATCGCAGTAGGAAATTAACTTATTGCAAAGTTGTCGGTTTTGGTTTTTGTCGTTTCTGAGAAACTGCTGGAGGTGGTTTAAGTCACTCGGTTGTTAGGCAACAAATTATCTCTATTGTGTGAACACACTTCTAGCTTTAAGTTATCTACAAGTGATTAGAAGGACTAAAGAGAGAGATTCTGCTTTCTTTTCTCAACCACTTACCTGTTTGGTTGATCGACGGAGAGATAGACAACAGATTAGCAAAGGCATATAGTGCTTTTGGAAAACTCCACAAAAGAGTATGGCTTAATAAACACTTGAAGAAAAGCACCAAGATCAGTGTTTACAAAGCCATAGTGTTGTCGACTCTCTTCTATGGCTCCGAATCATGGGTCACCTACCGCCACCACCTGCGTCTCTTAGAACGCTTCCATCAACGCTGCCTCCACACAATCCTAAACATCCACTGGTCAGACTATGTGACCAATACATCTGTTCTTGAGCAAGCAGCAGTCACAGGTATTGAGGCCATGTTGCTGAGAACACAGCTGCGATGGGCAGGGCACGTCTCCAGGATGAAGGACCACCACCTCCCTAAGATCTTGCTTTACGGTGAACTTGCCACAGGCTGCCGCAAGAGAGGAGCCCCGAAGAAAAGATACAAGGACTCCCTGAAACAACATCTCAGCCTTGGCCATATTGATCACCATAACTGGTCTACTCTGGCCTCAAATCGGGAGGCCTGGAGACACACCATCTATAACGCTGCTGCTTCCTTTGAGAACACACACAGGATCACCCTCGAGGAAAAAAGGCAATGCAGAAAGAACCGTGTATTGCAGAATACACCATCTAAGGAATCTTTCTGCTGTGCCTTTTGCAATCGGATATGTCTGTCACGTATTGGCCTCATAAGCCACCAGCGTGCCTGTAGCAAATGTGGATAGAGCCTTCCCAAATCTTCGTTCGCGAAGCCGAGCCATGAACGTGTTTGGTTTCTGCGGTGCAACTTCCCCAGCAGAACTAAGGAGTTAAAGATGTTAAAGATGGAAACGAGAACTATGGAAAGCTGTGTACTTGTTTGTTTTAAATACTTATTCCCCCAAGAGTAACAGAAAAGGGAAAGAAGACTTTTTTGTTTCTCTTTCTCACTGCAGTAATAGTACAAATACATAGTAAAACTAAGATCTTTTGCCAAAAGAGATCAAAAACTCAGCATTGATTCAGCTATGGCTGTCAAAGTATAAAAATTTTAAAATACAGTATGAAAATATATCTGTAGGCAGCCAGGTTACAGTGTACAGTAATATCAGACAATATAGCCAAAATGCACCACACCTGAAAATGTAAATAATTCTTGTTAATCTCCTGTAGTACTGAAAATTCATAATGTTAATCATACCATAAATAGATGTTCACTATATCCCAGCTGACCTGTTGCTCTCTTTTGCTTCGGCAGTCAAAGACTGATCTCTGCTTTGCTCAAGGAAATGTAATTTATAGAACTATAACTCTTGGCATAACCAGATAACCTTAAATTCTATCATCATTTTCTGATCCTAATGGGTATGTCCTGAAAGGAACTGAATTGCAATTCTGTACTTCAGCCTAATCTTATAATTACTTGTATGAGTTTTAATTTTGCTCAAGGGAATATTCGAATCTGAAAGTTCTTTCTGCAGTATTTAAGCAGATTGTAACACCTGTCAACCTTTATTTTTGCAGACTAAATCATACTGCACACGTCAGAGAGGGTTCTGTGTGTTCATCCAAGTAGCTGCAGTCCAAAGTGAATTCATCTCTCCTGAAGAGTACACAGACAGTACACAGCATTTGAGATGAGAATTCAGAATTATTCAATATTCAGGTATCTTTACCAGAAATACGTCTCCTTTGCATTCTTTGTGATACTTACCTTTTCACAGCTATTGCCCTTTTTGCCTCATAGTTTGAGTGGCTCATAGTGCCCCACAGTGGCTGACAGTTTTTCCTCAGTTTTCTGTGACTCTTATCTTGTATTTCCAGCTCTCAGCTCATTGTGAAGACTCTTCTTGTTGCTCCCCAGCAGCACGACAGAGCATTTACACTACCACACTTCATTCCATTTTATTATTCTTCTCATTAAGGGCATTCAGATTTTCCTAGTCTATACCCTGGTGTGTCTCTGGGTTCAGTACCCCATGTAAGCAGGAGCAAATTCATAAGGGAAGGAACATTCATCTTCTCCAGCATCCCACAGGTGTCACTCATACATGCAATTTAGTGCGGCAAATTCGTTCAAGCTCCTCAACTGTATTTACCAGGGTTAGGGGGGCAATCTGGTGTATACAAGCTCTGATAGCAAGGAGACTCATATATGCTAGTTCTTTAGCTACAGTACACATTTTTACCAATTGCTGCCTTTAATATTTTTAAAGAATGTTTCCACATTGTAGAAATTTTCTCTGCAAACGTAAGGATAGAATTACTGATTCTAAAATTCTGGTTTTATTTTGAAGTCTTTTTTTTAGCTGCTTCTCTGAAGACAAATTGTGCAAAAGAAAATAGATTTAATGTCAATGCTTAAATTCTCATAATTGTGGAAAACACAGGGATCTTTTCTTTTATCCACCAGATAAATCTGTATCTAACTGCATGATTTGGTGGCTGTAATAAAATGAAAAATTGCAGGATCAAAAGAGATACACCCTATTTTATACCCCATCCAAGTAAATATTCTTCTGGTCTAAAATTACACAGGATATGACAATGAAGTATGGTAAAAATTCAGTGAGGTCAGTGCTTAGTTATGCATTTGTATGGCAGTGCATCTCTTATTGATACAGGCAGTGTGTCTCTTATTACCTTCAAATATATTATGAAATCTTGAATTCCTAAAGCCTGTAAAGTATTTTGCTGTGACCATGTGTCACAGGTTTCCTTGTTCTAAAAAAAAAGGGGGAATTTTTTTCTTTCCCCTGCATCGCTGTAAAAGGAAGATGTTGAACAAGAGAGGGAGAAGGTTTCTTTTGTTTCAGTTAAATAAATACATACCTGTAGGGATGGGTATGAACTGGGACAGGCACTGCCTCCCTAAAACTTTGACAAATCCAAGTGAAACAACCTCTTTCTGAAGCAGACATGGCACCAATTCCTAGTCCTGGATTGTTGTAATGAAAACTTGGAGTTTGAGACAATCCACCCAGAAAAAAACAGTAAGCTTCTTACATTTACTCGGCAAGGGTAGCTCTTCAGAGAATTATGCAGTGAATAACGTTCATCGTACTCCTTATAACTGAGGTGCCTGCATCTCTGCTGGAAAAACAGTTCTATTAATCCTACCCATTGTAAGTTTTCCTGCTTTCCATGTAATATTTTAATTTTCCTTTACACCTGTTGTCTTCATTAACATATGCAGAACAGTCCTCTATCTATCATGGAGCAGGCTGGATCATGGTATTACTAATCTCACAGAGAAACTTCAATACTGCAATTTTCATTTACAGAATCAAGAAACATCTGTGAAAATGACTGTGGTGCTGCAGTTTGGGTGCTGGACAGAAGAGGGTGCCCTTCAGATAGCCTGAGAGAGAAAAGACCTTGGCTGTGGACACTGAAAACAGCCGGAGGTCGTCAAACTCCCGGTTCAGCGAGGCTGTGGAAGCCCATGCAGCCTGCACTGTGTGGCCTGGAGAAGGGCTTGCTTGCACACTCCGAGCTGCTTGGACACTTTAATAAAGACTGCATGAACAGCAGGAGTAGTGTTTTGATGTAGCTGGAAATCCCGAGTACAGCATGCTGGGAGTGAGCGATGCTGTTATTGTTTCTGCTGCATTCAGAAGGTGGCTATAAGCTGATACATTTAATGTTGGCTGTGTGCACCAGAGTCTCTGTACTGTTCAAATCAATGCTTTAGAAGATGGTCACTTAGTCAAGACTGTATCTCATAAACCACCTGAGGAAACGAATCCTGTGCTTGCCTGGCTGCATGGAAATATGATTTTTGACTCATACTGCTGGAGTTCCTGATGCGTATACTCCTACAGGGGGCAAGTTTGTTGGCTGCATTGAACAAGCAAAAATGCTTCCACATTGTAGAACACTCCCATAACATTGATTCAAGTTTAATCGGTTACATGAGGTAGTTCAGAGAGCAGTTACAGCTGTGCAAAGCATTAGTCATTGTTAGAATTTGACTTCGTGTGATAACCAGGCAATAAACTCAGCTGTCAATCTCTGTAGGAATGAGCCATTGTGAGAACTTAAATATCTGCTGTGAACATTTCTGTCAAATAAATCACATCTCCTGAGTGGATGCTTCCACTCTTTTGTCAAGGAAGAAAGACAATGTTTTCTTTGGTTAGTTCTAGAAAGGCTAAATAAGCGTTGTAATGATTGCAAGCCAACTCTGTCCATACACAGGATTAATGCAAGTGTTCAGGGTGCAAAGATGTTTTTAAATCTTGATTTACAGTGTGTTTTTCAAATTAACAGAGCACTCAGAGCCCTCAAATGATACTCAATGGGTCATGTTTGTTTCTCAAACATATGCCATATATTTGAAACTGAATCTAATGCTTTTAAATGAACTAATGATTAGTGTTTTTAATAAACAGCCTGAAGTCCAGTGTTAGCTGATGAATTGTGAAACAAGAAGAACATTTACAGGACATACTACAGTATATCAGCTTAGCAGAATTGAAATTTCACTTTTTCAAATGCTGCTTCAGATAGAATTGTCTTTTCAGGGCAACTTGCGTTCTCCAGTGGAATTGAACCAGGGTGCAGAATAAGCTGCTATAATTATGCAAGCCCCATCACTAAGATAATTACAAGTATTTTAATCATCCTTAATTCTTATATCACAATAAGAAAACTTCGGTCCAAACTATGTTTCATCCATAAAACTGTTTAAAGCATGAAATCTAAAGTGTGTCCGAACAAATGAAGCACAGCTTCATCTTGAATTGGTGAAAACCATAGTTACAGGTGACCAGAGTTTATAATGTAATGCTACTTTATTTTTGCTGAATGATGTAAAAATACCTGGAGACAGTGTTTTGTAGCCACATTTACACAAATACATGACATCAACTCTGAGAAGACCATTATGGGCTCTTCAAGAACAGTTACAGAAGCCAAGAGAAAAGTACTTCACCCTTGGAGAAGAAATACTGGCATGCACATGCGTAATAGGAAGAGCGACACCCTGTCTTTTGGCCATAAACTCAGCTTCTGCTGGATCACGTTCCTTGCCTGTTACTGTACAGTCAACACTGAAAAGACTCAGAGAAGTGTGAAGTAGTGTGATTTTCTTTGTATGTGTCATAGAAAACAAATCAGGAGATGAAAATGTAATGTTTGACTGCTTGTTTTGGTCATTTTTTTCTTTCCTAAATACCCTGGATACTGTCTTCTACAATGGAAGCAGTTGAACAAATTGAGTAAGTTTTTGCTGCTGTTTCAGAAGAATAATATAAAGCTACTTGTTTAGTCTGTGTTGTTGAGCAGAAATTACATGGCATACTGACAGCAAAATAGACTAATAGTAATAACAAATATAATTTATCTCTGCTATACTTTCAACTGGACTGAACTTTCTCTGCAAGACAGGAGAATAACTCATAAATGTATTATTCTGGAGGAATTAGAGACAAAATCAATACACTTTGCTCGTGGTGCACATCAGTGAGTTGTCATAACAGTGATTATAAGTTCTCCATCGGTAGTCAGGGTTGGATGCTCAAGCTGCTCCAAAAGTTTCTCTTGCTTGACAAAACAAGCATGAGTTGGTACAGGCTGATGCCAGACTAGCTTTTTATTTGAAAAGCTGACAGTCAACACTATAGACTTTGTTACTCATTTGCCATTGTTGTTGTATTAATGGATTTCTTCAGTAAATGGCCAGAAGTAGCCTCTATCACAGGTCCATCTGCTTTGGTCATGACTTTCCATTAACTCCTTTCAGCAGAGTAGGAAGCTCAGAAAACTAATGTTCACATTGTCAGAGATTCGGAGGTATGGTGGAGATGGGGAGGTAATGTGGGTTGGGAGTTCAGGCTTTTAGTATAAGTGAGCTCTTGTAGACACAGTGAGAGCAGCCCTGCTGTTTTTTTGAGTGAAGGATGTAAGGGGTGGAGGAGAGTAATTGTAGTGTATGTGAATCCGTAATAGACCAGGATTCACTGATTCCACTGCTTGTTGAATGACAAAGTACAAAATTACACAGAAGCGGCTGTAATGATGAGACAGGCGTGAGCCCAAGCCGCAAATTCAAATCAGAAAGCAATCACAGGATCAGCAAAGGATATAGCCAGGCACAGCCATATCTGTAAATGCAACTCAGGCAAGGACTGATAGCAGGGACCTGAGCTCAAATGCAACTCTTGAGCCAAGTGCAGAGGCCCCTGATAAGATGTCTTACAGCTCTTTCTCATACTACACTTTTCAAAGCAGTCTGGTTGTATTAAAGCTGACATCAAAGAGTGGTAGCCTGGGTGACAGGCCTGGGTGACAGGCAAAGGGAAAAGAGACTACAGTGTTTTTGTGAATGTGCGGCCTGACAATACACAGTGGAGTAGCTTTAAGGATGGGGTTGTTGATTTGGGGTTTTTTTAATAGTGGACTTCGGTTCATAAATATGTTGTTTCTGTAGAAAAAAATGTACAAAGGGCTGAATTCTGTTATTAAAGCAACCATTGATCCAGCTGTGGTTTCTCATATGCAGATAAAATTGGCTCGTATCATAGTAAGACTTTGAGCTTGTCTAGTAATTACCTGCCATACCTCGCTTTGTGTCTGCAGCTCCTCAGTTGGTGACCTGCTGTTTGTTAGACAAAGACCACCTGGTTATCAGAAAATCTAGCTAAAGCCACAGCAGAAAAAGCAGAATTAGAAGGTGGATGGGTTGCCTTACTCACCAAAAGCAAGCTGTTGAGGGACACCTTGAAGGAGTTGTTTGAAGTAAATGTGCTGGCTGAACCCTGTGGTACTTCGTGCAGATGCTTGGACAGAAGCAGGGGTGTATGAGTGCCCTTGTGTAGACAAGATGGGAGTTATATATTCATAGAAGTGTTCATCATTGAATGTTACTGGAGAGAAAGGTCATTATGTAGAAAACTGGGGTTTAACACATGTGGGCTTCAAGCATTTTAATTAGACAAAGAACTAGTTTGCTAGCTAAATATTTCTTTTCTGAGCTTTGTGCTTTGATCCTGCAGTACTGTAGGGAAGGAAAATCTTGGCAATAGGGGACAGCTCGTTGCATTCCATACTTGATAAAAGGCTACTACTGCTCAAGTGAGCACTAGAAGACATACAAGGAGGTCTCACAGGATTTGAATTGTTCTGGAAAAGGATTAAATATTTGAAAGATTTTACAACATCCTAATTTTTTCTGATCTCTAGTAACCCAGCCTAATTGAAAGCTGTAGTAAAGTGATTAAAAGATGGAGTCTGCTTTGCCATTGTCTCGAGCCTGGAGCTAAAAAGCCTTGATGCCACAGCTAGGCTGCTGTGGGAGCTGAGCTACTTGCAAAAGCTCCAGGAGGCACCTAGCAAGCCATCAGAAGCAGGTAGATGAGCAAAAAAGATAAAAAGTTGTTACAATCAAGAACATGGCAAGGACTTACTCTCCCATATAAGGTAAGCCAGGCAGATCTTGCGTGGAGACTGGGGGAACCGGCCAATGGATACTCAGGGCCCATCTCGGTACCAGGCGAACTTTGCTCGTATACTGGTGAACTGGCCGATGGACATCCAGGGGCTAGCACGGCGAGAGTATTTAAGGCTGTGCTCGGTGACTCCGGGGGGGTGTTTGAGGACTGCTGCAGGAGCTGCTGCCACTCTGTTACCCTGCCAGTTCAGCTTGTTTCTCGGAGGCTACAAGGCAACCATGGTAGAAGCCCAATGGAGATCTACCAGCTTGCAAGCCAGTGGCGCTTCATGGTGGTGGTAACTCCTGTCCTGTGCTTTTAACAGTTACCCTTAGCTTTTCTTACTTTTATATGTCCCTTCTTTCTCTCTGCTCCTTTGTGTTACAAAATAAAGTTAAGTTGTCATTTTGGGATCCAGCATGTGGGCTCATTTGGGCCTTAATCTCACTTACGGGAATGTTTTAGAACCTGATTCCCCTATGCATCCAAGTGGATTGGAACATTAGCTTGTTTGAAGGTTGGAAAGAAATGTTATTTAAAAAAAATAATAAATAATTATCTGCAACCTTACATTGGCTCACCAACCACAAACATTTTTATTTATTACTTTGAATGTATTCAAGCTGCTCAAAGAAATGAAGAAAGTGCTGGATAGTTATATTACCGTCAGTAGGAGTCTTCAGTTTCATTGTCATGATTTAAACTGTCAGTATAACAGAGCAGTTATATTGAATGTGAAATGAGGCTTATGAGAATGCATGTCTGTGCCTTGTGTTATACTCACTGGTTCTTGTTTCTCTCATTGTATTAGGTTACTCCACCCCCTCACCTCTCGTGGATCAGCAATAATATGATTAGCATGTTGGCAGAGGGGATTTTCAGAGAAAAACAGAATGTCCTTTTTTTGAATGGTGATAGATTAGAATTTCTCTCAAATGTGGAGGCATTCTTAAGTTATTTAGTGTCACATAAAGCTAATAAAATTTTATGGAAGACAGATGCAAACCTATGTAGTTAAATAATTGGTTTTTAGGGCTGCTTCAGTGGCAGGTGTTTACCTTAGTTCTGTCACAAACTGTTATCCTGTGCCCATCACTCCACTGCGTTACTCTTAGAAGGAACTCAATAATATTGAACCAGTTACAGTTACAATGAATATATCATTTCCCATGAGTAATTAATTCTGCCCTTACCATGTTTCTCTCACTTTGGTTTGAATTTTTCCAGGTTCAGTTTCCATTACATTGCTGTCTTCAAGTTTGTCCCCCCACTACGGATTTGTGGGGGGTCTACCATCGGGTGCATCTGCCTTAGATTTCTGCTTCATTCCTGTGGCTGTGCCCAGTCGTGCACACTGCACACATGTTGCTTCAGTCCCAGCTTGTCTTTTGGATCAAAGCAGCTGTTTCTCTGTAGGAGAAAACTTGGATGTGTCTGGAGGCTCTACCTCAGTTGCTGTTCCAGATGGCAGTAGAGACTGCACTCGATTTGGCTCCTTGTTCTCTCTCTCTTCCCAGCCCTCCACTGCTATCCCAACATCATCTCAACCCCTACATGCCCTCATTGTGTACAGCACAAGCCCTCAGCATCATGTTACAATAACACTGTCCTTACCTTTTTTTTTTTTTTTTTTTTTTTTTTGGCACTTGGAATGGAAAAAGATGGGGTTAAAAAAAAAAAGATGGTTTAGGATGGCAAGGACAACAGGGGAGACCTGAAATCGGGCCTGTGTGCATGAGACACTGCCGTTGTTTGGGCCAAGCATTCTGCGCGTGAGCGGCTCTGCACCCCTGGCTGGGAGGCTGCCGGGGACTGCGTGCTTGGAGGAGTGGATGTTGCCTTTGCATCAAATGCCCTTCCATGACAACCAGACATTTCTACTGATATAAAAATGGGCTGCTTTAAATGCATTTAGAAGTTGATGTGGCCACAACTGTAGTCAGTGGAGGAAAGGGTTTTTTGCAGTTATGTTGCCACAGCGAGCTGGAACATGCCCAGGGCAATGAGGGCTGTGCAGGTGAGGACAGATCTTGCCCCTACCTTCTGTCTGGCTGTTTTTGTATGATGCTGTTTGGATCAGTAAAAATGAAGAGTTTTTCACCCTGTATTTCGTCTAGATGTGTTTAGCAGTGAACGAAGAATTTTTTTAAAAGAGAAAATTGCGATTTCCTGTCTATCGTTTCTTCTCCCTCTTAAATGAAATGTGCCCTTGAGTGAACAGAAGTGTGACAAGGACGTACCTTGAGTGACAAACATTGAGCTCTGATGGCAGGATGGACTGTTCTGTGTTTCTAATTAATGACTTTCCTCTTCTTACAAGTTCTGAAAAGTATGTATTTCCTGAACTGATTTTTTTACAGTTGTGTTTAAATTTGTGAACAGTGACTCCATTATTGAAAAATTATAGCTATGCTCATCATCTGTAAGGCTGTTTAAGTAGAAAAGCATGCTGCATCAGGTAGAGATGAATGCTGTGATTACTTTTATAAGATAATGGAGCCCTGAGTTTTTTGAGCTGTGTTTGTACATTAACCTGAAATGAACTTTCTTGCTCAGTGGTTTCATTTGTATCATCATTTTCAGTCACTAAACCATAAAAAAACACTCCAATTCCCTGATCAGTTTTAAGCACTTCCTGAATTAGAAAAAGATTTCATGACTGCTGCTTAACTGAGTAATATCTGCCTTCATTTAAAGTATTGGCATGTTTTATGTATTAACTATTAAGACCTGAGTCAATCGTGATGCTTTTTGATATATTTTCAGTTTTTTCTTCCATGACTGTTTTGCTTTTCTCTGTTATCTGCACGGTCACTCTCAGCCCTGGCAAATTGCTGTCCCTCTTAAGTCTTGATCAACATATAGCTATACCAACATGAGAAGAATGGGAGGTGGTAGGGTTACAATTTCTTTTCCAGTAGAGCTACATGGTGCAATTCCTCGCACACACCATTTATGGACAGACTAAAACTGCTACAGCTTATTCTGCTGTGAGGGGATAAACTATTACAAGGTGAGCACCTCTTAAATCATGCACCAGGGATAGCACAAGCTACTCATACTCTTCTGACTTCTGCAGAATAAAATTGTCTAATTTTGGTGTGTAAACACGTTCTCCTAAGCCAAAAGCTTAAAATCTGATCCCTTGGGTCACTGTGTTTCTCTTCTGCTTTCCTTCACCCCTATTTCAGGCCACATATACGAAGAAGTATGTAGATCACGGCATGCCGCGTATCGGGTGTCTCTGACAGCTGGCAACACATTTGCAGTACATGCATAGCACCAATATTTCCAAATGCAAGAGGGAGCACAAAGACTTCAAAGGTTTCATGTTTGCTCACAAATTATGCTTTTTCCCCAGGTGGTTTTCTGTGTGTTTTAAAGTTTGAAAAAATATTCCTTGTTTTCAAACTGAACACAAGATACTGCACTGACCATATACCAGTGCTTTCTGAAGTCCCGAAGGGCACTCTGGGAACAACAACAGTTTTTGTTCCCAACAGCTATACATATATATACATGTATATATATATATAGTTTTTATTTTAATATTATATATAATTTGTTGTGGTATTATGCAGATTTGGGTGGGTTTTGTGTTTTTTTTGGTTGGTTGGTGGATTGGGGTTTTTTTTGTTTTGTTCAGAAGAGGTAGCTAGAGCCAAAGCAAGTAAACCTGACATGATAAAATCTGGAAACTATATAGCTAAGGTACTTCCAGTTCCTTTTATCGAAAACAGTGCCTGTGCTTCCTTATATTTCACTATTGTGTAGTAACATATTTCGTCATATTGCAAGTTATTTTTCAATGTTTTCAACTGTTGTTTTGTGTACCTTTTTAAAGTGACATCATTTCAGCTATTTATATGATGTTTTCTCTGATGGCAGTAAATGGAAATCTCAGCCGAGTTTCTGTCTTCAATATGCTAATTTCTACACAGTCTACAAGCAGACTGCACCTCCAGAATAAACTTCAGTGGTGGCAGACACATTGTCTTCAGCATTGGGTAGCAGATCACTGTAATAAACTGCTTTATACATAAACTCATTTATACATATATTGATCTGAAAAGAAAAGAACAACCAAATAAACCTGGCTGGACATAGATGAAATGTGGAGTCTGATTTACTAAATTATTTGTGAAGTCCTAGAGATATTGTCATAGAATGACCAGAAGAGCGTTACCCAGCTCCAACTTGATAATTAAAGGATCAGGTTGCAATTTTATCCGCATTTTGAAGGAAAAAGGACAGAGATTCATAAGGTGTTGCATTAAAAGACAGGAAAGTGTATAGTTGAAGCAGAGACAAGCTGGTAGCAGGGAAAATGCTGGGCTCTTAAAGCAAAACAAGCATGGATTTGTTGAGACAGGCTGCAAAAAAAATCCAACTCCATTTGTTGCACACCAGCAGCAGACTGCTGCTGTTTAGCAGACTGTCCAGACAATTAAAGGAAGATTTTCAGTCCACTTGACAGCTGGTTTTTAAAAGGAAGAGGGCAGGGGAATCCCTCCTTGTTACTCCTCTGTAAGGATGTAAGCTTGATACTCCTCTGTAAGGATGAGTAGCAGTTCCATCTTGCCACACCACTTCAAAGGAAAAGCAGGGATGGAGTGACCTACTGTCATAGGTTTACTTGTTCCACAAAAACAGGCAGGGAACTTTTCTTTCCTCTGCATTGCTGTAAAGGGGGGATGTCGAGCAGGGGAGGGTAGTTTTGCCTTGGATGATTGACCCACACAAAAGAAATAACCAGCAGATCCACATTCCAAGCTGATGGCCCTCTGAAAACTGTGGGGAGGGGTGATGAGTTTTGAGGGTTTTTTTCTCTCTCTCCTCGGAAATGGGAGTGTAATGGGTTTATTACCCTCTCTGAGAGGGAAACAGAACTAGGACAGATCACCTGGTGTATATTTTACCACTAAGATATTCCATATGATGTTATGTCAGCTCAGATATAAAAGACGGGAAGGAAGGAAGTAAAGGGTTTTCTTCTCTTCCAGGTAGCTGCGTGGTGGTGGATGGGCTGCTTCTTCAGGGGAGAAGAGTGTTCGTTGTGAGGAAGTAATCTTTGTTGTTAGTTCTTCTCTGTGTGTATAGTTTTATACGTTTTTTTTTTCTCTCTGTGTACATATAAAGCCGTTTTTCTTGGCAGTTACGGTTTTCGTAGTTTTTCCCTTCCTGTCCCCCATTCCTCCTCCCCTTTCCCTCCCGAGAGAGGTTGGGCGCAGGCCCAGTGAATACCTGGCATTCAGCCGAGGTAAACATTAACAGGGAGGCACTCCACTTTTGCCCTGATGGAGATAGGGTGTGTGTTGGAGGGGTCCGAGGTTCACTTTTTTTTCGGCCTGGTCATCTGGCTGCTTTCTGGCCCCAGGTTTGCCTCTGCTTTCCTGCGCCCTGTGCTGCCCCCAGCCCAGACCTGCTCAGTCTTCACCGGAGAGGCTTGACCCACCTGCAGAGGAACCTTTTGGGGAGGAGGTCACCCTTTCCCTCCTCCACTCCCGTGTTTGGCAGTGGCGTGTGCCCATCAACAAAGACGGGGAAATCCTGGCCACAGCCAGCCACAGACAGCATGAGTTTCCTGGGAAGAACCCCCTCTTCCCCCTTTTTCCTTTTCCCCTTCTCGATGGGGAGGAGATCTCCATTTTCAGCTTCTCTCGCATTTTGGGGCCCCACGCGGTGACCACCAGAGCCCAAGCTGCTGACCAACACCAAGCAACTGAAGGCTCTGCACCTCCAGTGATCCAACAGCACCACCTGCCAATCATGGTTAGAATTACTCCAAAAGGCAGAAGGTACTGAACTGTTTCCTTTTTGAAGGGGATTTTTGGGTACAGGATTATTGTTTGGTTGGTTTTGTGTTCTTTTGTTGTTCTGCCAATACACATGTATCGTTTAATAAAGGGCTGTTATTTTTTATTTCTCCTTACTTCCTCAGCTGGGGCCTCCAGTACGCTGGAGTCCCCATCATCAGGCATATCTCCACTGGGATGCAGGGACAACCTCAATACACAGTGTCAGGATTGTGGTCCAGATAAATGGTCCCTGGCCAGGCACAGGTGTAGCTGGGACACCTCAGGCAGGAAACGAGGGCAAGAGCTTCAGCTTAAAAGCAGCATCCTGTGAAGCAGGATAACCCTTGCTGACCTCTGTTCTCTTTCTCTCAAGGCCACCAGCAGCCTTTCTCAAATCTGGCCCTGAGCCTGTGAGGCTGAACACCCAGGAGCTCTTGGGTACTCTGCAGACCTTGTTTCATCTGTTTGATCAGGGACATTGGCCATCTGCCACTGCCCCTTATTTTCATTCCCTCCTCCTTTTTGTGGTCTGCGGAGGTCAATAAGCTATCACAATCCCAGGGGAGGCAGAAAACTGGAATCCTTTATTGGGTTCACAACTTCATATTTAAAGGGTTCATTGTGACTGTTGAAGATGATGAATGGGAAAGATTCAGAAAATGGCGTGAACTGTATGAAAGTCACTGAGGGAGCACCAAAGGACATCAGTGGCCTCGAGTTTTGCTACCTATATCCTCATTGGAAATAGACTTTATTATTACAGACTACAGACTTTGTTAATGCATGTTATATATTACCTTGTACCCCAGTTATAGTCATTTTCAACATTTTCAGACTTGTTTTTCCCCTCATGTTCTTGTCCCTTGCTCTGATTGGCCGCAGTTTGCCACAGTGCTCAAAGCCCTGTGATTGGCTAGTGCTGACATCATTTTCCCTCCTGCCTTCCCTCGTTGGTTCATTCCCTTGTCTGTCCCATGCTCCACTCATGTTCCAGTGCCTTCCACCCGAACCCTATAAAAGCCAGTGCAGTCCCTTAATAAAGGCAATAGCTCCAGACCTTCCACCTTGTCTGAACCCCTGTATGCTGTCATGTTCCTACTTCCACCCCGGGCCGTGGCAGTTCATGGTTTACATATTCAACAGGGGGCTTGCATATTCATTTTATTACAATTGAGGACTTTCCAGAGGTGAGGTAAGGGAAAAACCAGGTTTGACAGGTGCAGGGGGGGACAGGTAACACAAAAGGAGAGATAAAACACCATGGGTCTTCTGTATAGGTTGATCAAATCAGGGTATGGTCTCTGGCTTGGGCAGGGCATGTGATAACATCATGCAAGGAGTCTCTTCCGTCGTGCTGGAGGAGGCAGGAAGAATTCACAGTGATGAAGTTACTAAAAAGGGTTTTTCCCCAGCTTCTGTGACTCAGGGTTTTCTGTTTAGCAGTTTCTTTTCTCATATCTAAAATTTGGAATCCAACAGTGGTCTTCAGAACTGCCACATCTACTCTATGCTATCACTAAACTGGGTTCAAGGCAAGTAACACTTTCTTGGCTACAAGGTCAGCTTTTCCCTAGGCCTTTGCTTGATAGCTTGTGTGGGCAGGTGGTTCTTTGAGCTTCCAGTACTATACAAATAACAATGCTTTCTGCTGAAAATACAGCATGTATTTACAACGTAGACTGCTGATAAATCTTTGAGGAAATTCTGGCTACAAATTAGGCACATTCTGCTTTGCCACAGGCTACACTTTATTGGACATGAATTTAAGTAGTTTGCAGATGAGTACAGCTGAACTGTACGAATACTGGTTGACTAACAATCTTACAGTTTGGTGGGATTGTCAAAATAAGAAACAAACTATTAAAGACTTGTGAACTTAAACTCTGAATCATATTTAGGGTTGCCAAATTAGAGAACAGTACAAGTTTTTCAGTAGATACAATTTTCAGTACATACAATTCATTCAACCTTTGGATTCATAAACCCAATATGATCATATAATTGGAAACTGATGTCATAAGTGTTGGAGACTCACAGAAAGATGAAGAGACAGGGAGATGGAGCAAACAACCACTGTGATTATGCTCTTGGATTGTGCCATTTCCTTGTGAAAAATGACACTCTGCACGTCTCCTGTAGAAAATTATATTTGAAAAAGCAGTCCAACCACAAGAATTAGCCAATGTTACACGATTGCTTTTTCTTTTTACATCAGAAGGATGCAGATTGTGGAGGAAGACTGCTTTATTTAAATACCAGGAAGGTGGGAGACAAGGGCTTTGATTCAAGTATTTTGTATGAGAAAGTCTCAGGCAACCGGCACAGGATGGAGCAGCCTTAACAGCAAGACATAACTGTTCCTGAATGCAGCAGCAGTGGAATTATTGCCACCTGACAAAGCTGGTGTTGATGCTTAAAGGCAGCATCTGTAGGCTCAGGCAGCATTTCAAAGCAGCTCAAATACCATCAGCTAATACATCCACCAGCATGTGAAAGTCTGAATTATATTAATGTTGTTGGCTAGCATTTATGTGTTTGGGAAAGGAATTTATGAGTAACTGTCTCCCCAAGGGGTTTTCCCGTAAACCCTGGGGCTTTGCTATAAACCCCTTTGCTGTAAACCTCTTGGGAACACATTTTATTCAGAATTTCACATGGAGGACTAGAACTTAAACTACGAAAAAACAGATCTCTTTCATTTGCTCTTTCTTTAAAACATCATAACAGATCCTGTACAAAGACAAGTCTAGGCAAGATGGGATTTAGAGTCTTACACTCTCACGGTAATTTAAATACTTTTGAAAATCCTACTTATTGTGAAATTTATTTATTAAGGGGTATCAGAAAGCTTGATAAAATGAACAAGGCTTTAACTGCTTTGGGGAGTACCGCATTAACTTTCGTTTTGCACAGTAGCAGCAGGTATTTGTTGAGTCAGAGAGAACAACATTGCCGAGGTGACAGCCTCCACAGCAGGTGGAAGGTCACGTTCCCGTGTCCACCCTCTTCCACCATGGATATACATGAATCTTCAGAGAAGATCAACATCTGTCTACAGGCTGAGAATAGATACTTATTTCCAACTTCTTTTGGTAGTTTTTAAAACAGGCTTTCCTCCAGATAACTAGGCTACTACACTTACTAAGACATAGAATCATAGAATAGAATCATAGAATCGATTGGGTTGGAAAAGACCTCCGAGATCATCGAGTCCAACCCTTGGTCCAAATCCAGTCCATTTACTAGATCATGGCACTCAGTGCCACGTCCAATCTGCGTTTAAAAATCTCCAGGGATGGTGAATCCACCACCTCTCTGGGCAGCCCATTCCAATGCCTGATTACTCTCTCTGTAAAGAATTTTCTCCTGATATCCAACTTAAATTTCCCCTGGCGGAGCTTAAGCCCGTGCCCCCTTGTCCTATTGCTGAGTGCCTGAGAGAAGAGACCAACCCCCACCTGGCTAGAACTTCCCTTCAGGTAGTTATAGACGGTGATGAGGTCACCTCTGAGCCTCCTCTTCTCCAGGCTAAACAACCCCAGCTCCCTCAGCCTCTCCCCATAGGACTTATGCTCCAGTCCCTTCACCAGCCTTGTTGCTCTTCTCTGGACCCGCTCCAGCACCTCAATATCCTTTCTGAACTGAGGGGCCCAGAACTGAACACAATACTCAAGGTGTGGCCTCACCAACGCAGAGTACAGGGGAAGGATCACTTCCCTGCTCCTGCTGGCCACGTTATTTTTGATACAGGACAAGATCCCATTGGCCTTCTTGGCCACCTGGGCACACTGCTGGCTCATGTTGAGCTTCCTGTCAATTAGTACCCCCAGGTCCCTCTCTGTCTGGCTGCTTTCCAGCCACCCTGTGCCCAGCCTGTAGCGCTGCAGGGGGTTGTTGTGGCCAAAGTGCAGGACCCGGCACTTGGCTTTATTGAACTTCATCCCATTGGAATCAGCCCATCTCTCAAGTCTATCCAGATCCCTCTGCAGAGCCCTCCTGCCTTCCAGCAGGTCGACACTCCCTCCCAATTTGGTGTCATCAGCAAATTTGCTGATGATGGACTCAGTGTACACATTTTCACCAGTACTTTTTGTGAGTGTCATTGGAAATACTGGATTATTTGGAATTTCAGCGCTGCGCATGATGAGAGATTAGGTGTATAGGTGGTAGATGATGCAGTTCTTTATATCTATTAAAGATGACTTACCCCTCATGTATTTTGCACTATAAAAATACTAATGGGCACAGATAAAAACATGATTAGCAATTACAAATAACATTTTCAAGATCAAATAACCCCCTCATCTATTAAATCAATAAGCAGTCATTTGATTCATTTGTTTATGAGGATTAATTCTGTAAGCCAGCTTACTGTTCTGATCTGATCTGTAGAGAAAAAGGAAACTCGAATGCTATATTAAGATATGTTCCACTCTGAGCAATAAAGTTGAGTGCATCAGAAAATCAAGTTTGACCTGAGGTTGATCTATTAGGTTATACTGATTGCAAAAAATTACTATTTAATTTAGGAAGCAAATTCTACAGATTCTAATAATTCTTTAATTGAAATTTAAATGAATACAAAATATCTGAGAAGCAGGAAAATTAACCAAAAGTCTTCTTGGCATATGAGGGGAAACAGCCTTGTTCAGTAAAGATCTTTCCTTTAAATTATGGGATAACATTTGCAATTACTATAAGAGTTTTGGCCAGACATTTGTTTTTAAAAGGGCTATTTGTCCTTAAACTGAGACGTGAGAGCAGCTCTGTTTTTAGAAAATATCCTCTGAATGAATGAGGTGAGTTATTCCAGCAGACAGAGAGCAGATGCACTGCAGATGAAATCATTGCCCTGCAGAAAAACTAAGGAATGTTAAATGGTACATAACGCATTGTCCTGGGAGTTGTACAGTGTGAGTGGGCTCTTGCATTACTCGTAACTTCTCAGGATTTGTCCACTCTGGTTGTGGACATTGATGGTGTCCTGCTAGGAAGACTTAAATGCAAAAAGTTTCAGGTAAGTGAGCGTCTAACTTTGGATAAGCGTTTATATTACTGAAATCAAACATGTAAATATTAAAAAATTTTTTCCAAAATACATTTGCATTTTTTTTTTTTGGTTATAGTATTTAGAGGTGAAAATGTAATGCAAATTCTATATTCCTTTCAAGTGCTTAGTGAGTCCTTAGCTGTGAAGTACTGTATTCTAGGAGTGACCTCTGCCCAGTGAAAGCTGTTTCCTGTTGTCTTTCTGGCACTGTGATGGCTCTTCTATGTGCTGCCAAGGCTTTGTGTTCAGTCAAGATATGTGAGTATTGAAAATTGTCTTGGTATTTTTCTGTTCAAAAAATAACTGTAGGTAAGTCAATAATAGGTTGATTAGCTTTCTCTGGAGATGTACATTTTTAGTGTCTACTTATTGATTTCTTCTTCTAGCTACATCACAATAAAATAAAATGACAGAAACAATATACCTAATTTGGTGATTCTCACTTAGGCAGCAGGAATTAATTTTTCCTCTCCGTCATGTAAATCAGATGGTACAAGAAGGATGTTCAAATTTTAGAATTACCCCTTATGTCTGTCCTGAAGCCTTTCACTTTCATTTGTCTGTGTATTCATTTTATCACTGGGCAACATAGGGGGGAAAAATCAATCCACTTAGAATCTTTTTTTCATACAGTCCCGTTACTTCAGCTTTATCTTACTGATCATGCCTGCGCTTGGTTGTTGTGTACAGACTTTCTATGTTTCTCCCATTATATTGTCATCTCATTAAAAGTGAAAAAAACCCAAAAGTGAAACTCAGACAAGAAGAGGTTCCTTGCGTCCCCTCCAAGTCTTCAGTTAGTCCACCAAGTAACTTCTTTTCCTGCCACACCTGAAAGACATTTTGACTGCTATGTAGCTCATGCTTTGCTATGTACCACCCTAAGAAATAGCAAAGTAATCCAGAGATGAATTTTTCCTGCAGTCAGTCACTTACACTGACAGTCTCAGTTCCTGGCTGTAGGGACCACCTATGAGAAATTGTATTTTCCCCATCCTCACTTGGGAAGGTGCTTGTGGGCAAAGCAGCTGGCTGACTGGGCACTGGTTTCCTGGGAAGAGGGCATGTGAGGCCTGGGAGCCCTTGCTGGGCTTATCCTCCTTCCAGGTAGTGTCTTTCAGGTCTCTCCAACAGCAGTCAGACCTGTGGGGAGGCTTGCTGGGGAACACTATATGGGAAGTGTGGGAGAGGAAAACGGGAAGACTCTAACCCTTCTGAGCTGCACCTTTAGTGGCCTACCATCATATTTTCTGTTTTATGTTATTGTACTAGTTTATTCCTTTTCCCCTTTTCTTCCCAGCTTGATGGACTTTCCAGACGCTATTTTTCTACCAAAGTAATTTTTTTCCAATTTTACAACTGGTTTTGCTTATATGAAGTCTCTTCTGGTCTCATCCAGGTTCACTTCATAGCAAGGGCATCAGTGTGCTTCCTGAATGCATCTCAAATGCTTCCTGAACAAGTGGCAGCATCTTTTTTCTCAACCCTGCATCATTTCTTAACTTCACTTTTTCTCTCTTTACGATGTAAAATGCATTTGTGGCTTTTCCTTAGTTCCCAGAAATCCCAGAATTTCCTGTCCTTTTCTCCTGATTGATGCAGCTTTTAAACTGGTTTAAGACTTCTGGTCATTCCAAATTTATTCCAGCATAAGCAATATCAAAGTCAAACCTCGCTGCTCACTTGGCTCTATGATTATTATACTTCTGTTCATGATTTTCTCTTCTTCACCTTTTTTTTTTAAAATGTAATTTATAAGCAACAGTAGATTCAAGTTCTTTGAAGGAAAAAGCATTTCCTTATATGTATTTGTACAATTTCTAGCATAAAGCTAGGCTTAGGGTCTCTGTGTAGTGCCTACAGTATTATGTAATATGCTAGAAAAACAATAAAAATACAGTAAAAATAAAACATGACTGGTATTGAATACAACTTATACACTAGGGCAGAAAAGTTTTTTTTAATTTATGAACAAGGTTTTGGAGAGTCTTGTTTTGATCTCCGTTTGCTGACCTAGGTAAAGATATATATTCGGCTTTAAAACTGGGTCAGCAGACCTACATTTCTACCTGTCACACCTACCTCATCTCCTCCCTTTTGCAACTGAGCATTTCCGTGTCATATACCCTCTATCTCTGCTCAGCACCTATCTATCTCTCTATCCGTCTATCTCTCTATCCATCTATCTATCTACCTAAGCGTGGAAAACATTTTTCCTATTTTTCCCCCCTTCTCTTGGAGGATTTAATGTAAAAGTTTGGCAGAGTCTTGCCCAAATTACCTGAAGGCATACAAAACGAACAATTGAAAAGTAGAGAAATATAAATCGTAGTTTCAGTTATCTTGCTTATTTATACTGACTGAACTGAGTTGAGGGTAATTCTGCAGTAGATCAGGTTGGGAATTTGACAGTAGAAATTGTGACTGCTGTTACACTGCTAAGAGTTTTGCTTGATCTTTTGGGTTTGATTTGTCCCATGTAGAGTTTCAAAACTTTTCAAAAGTTATTGTTCTCTTCTACCTTCCTCAGTATGAATTTAGCTTAGTTCTTTTTTGTAGCACTAGTCATCCACATTGCTGTTTTATTGTTGTTGTTGTTGTTTGGGTTTTTTTGGTTTTGTTGTTTGGGTTTTTTTAAAGCAAATAAAAAAGTGGGTGTAGACTTTTTCACTAAATAAGTGAAATTGGTGTGTTTTTTTTTTCTCTCGGACAGTTTCTGCCTGTGCTAAATCAGATTTTCATCAAAATCAAACTATTAACCTACTGATATTTTTTCAGAGACTTTTCATTTCTAGGGACAAGGCATCATGTCACTCCTGGGATGTCAAACAAGCTCTGTCCTTCTATTTGAAAATAATTAAATCTTTTCTTCTTTTGTCTGTGCCTGTGGCTTACAGTGAGCATGGCAGTCTGTGCACAGATCCACTCTGTAAACAGCAACCTTCAAGGTAAGTTGTCCATATGCACTTTCATCATTTACTCTTCTTCCTATCTTTCAGGGCTTCTTTAGTCTCTTGGGGTTGTGCAAGTGAGCAAGCATAATGCATGCTGTATACCTGTGCCCAGTGTGGAAGGAGGGAGAATACGGGTACATCCATCCTGAAGCTATTGCTAACTGAGAAGTGTTTGATCTTGAATGTCTATGGCAGTGTACTTGAGGACAGCACGTCTGGAAGAATTTCAGCTATCTTTTTTCTCTTGAATTGCACCACACAAATTTTACTCCTGAAATTTTGCACCAGCCGTATATTTTGAAATGTCAAATTTCAGTTGTATTTTATCTTTTTTAGCAGACTCACAGATGCAGCACAGTGGAACAAGGGGATTTCAGAAACTCCAAACAACCACAAAACCATAATCTTCCCACTTATGCAGACATTTCTGAGGCATTTAGAACAATTATAGACAAACTTACTGCAAGTATTAACCAAGAGCCATTTAACCCTGGAATGTGCTTCATCTCCAGCTGCTGGAAGAACCAGTGGTATTCCCTCCCTTGTAGTTTCAGATTACCATATTCCTAAAAATAGAGCTATAAAAACCAAACTGTAACCAGAGAACCACCCAAGCTAGTAAAAACACTTTTTAATTGAAAGGGCACTTTGAAATCCCTGTCCTGAAAAGACTGAAATTATTTATGGGTATCTCGGAGGAGAGAGAAGGAGGAAATGTTTCCAAGAAGAGTGGACTGTTCTTCCAATAATAAAATATAATCAAAACTACTTTTTAGCATTTAGAATTTACAAGCTGGCAGCAGCCTGCTACATGCTGTATAGACAATAATGAAAATAATCAGTCACGCTCTTTGATGCTGTACAACCTCTTTGTGCTATAAAATAATGGCAGTAGCTGCCCCCTGACCAAGTAACTGGTGAGTAAGCAGGGAGGATTGCTTCTTTTGAAGTGTGTGTGTGTGTGTGTGTGTGTGCTGTAGAGACCATCTAGGAACATTCCTACTTCCCTCTCCTTGTGGTTGGTATATCAAAGCAAAGGAAAAGGGCTGAAGGACAGGAATTTTCTGACCAGGTTTATTTGAAGACCTCTCTGGTTTTTGTGACCTACAAGAAGCTTCCTCTAAGATAAAGAGAGCAATCCTGAGCAACAAGTAGCTGCAGCGATCACGAGTATAGATGATGGACAGGTTTAATCTTCAGGTTTCTATCCTAAGTGTAGAATTGGCAGCATTGAAAAATAACATAGGGTTCATCCCTGGATACTGTTACAGACACATTTCAAAGAAGCTGAGATTAATATCTGTCCATAATGACAGCAGTTTGGATAAGATCTCTTCAGCAGTTGTTAGGAGACAATGCAGAATTTACCTTCACTCAGAATTAACAACTTGAACTTTAATATGGTAGATCTGATGTGACTGGACTCTCTAATCACTGTTTTTCTTTTTGATTTTTTTTTTAATTTTATTTTAGCTTTCTTGCTGATCATGAATCATAACTTTGTTCTAAGAAAAAGGGAAGATTCCACTCTCTTTGCTTTTCAGAGACTTTATCAGTGACTTTCAGACTAAGAGCCCTCAGGACTTACTGTATCTCATAAATACAGTCTCACTTTGAAGTCTAGACTAGAGGAGTTAACTGTAAGCCCAAGTGAAATGTTCTTTTTTCCCCCCTTCCTATATCTAGGAATACTGCTACTTTATTAGAGAATTGAAGCAAGCACTGCTTTAATTAATTCTTCAAAAAGGCAGCAAACAGCCAGGCCACATATGACTTCTGTCATCTCAGAAAAATCTAGCAGAGAATTCCCTTCTTGAGTTAAAGGTTAAATATATAAGCTGTAAAGTAGACATTCCTAGAGGAAAAAAGAGAAGGTTGACCATGGTTTTAGGGACCTGGGACACTGGAATGAAATTATGATCAAAATTATGTACAAGGCTCTAACAGAACTGACCAAAAGAGCAGTTATCACCTAAAAAATGTTTGGTATTTACAACAGGGAACAAGCATTGACAGATGGTTGAGGAAATGGGGGAAACCGAGATATTCAGGGAAAATAACTGCTAGTTCTCCCAAGGATTTTAACTTGGCCAACATGCTAATGAAAATCTCTTATGTGATTTAAATGCAAAGCACCACAGAACATGAAACTGTATTGAATGGGATTTTCAGCTGTACCTTTGAGAGGGGGAAATACCATTCCTTATTCTACAATGACACTGGACCTGTAAATAATTTATGTAGAAAGAACTGTCTCTCAAGAACTGTCTACTCTGGGAGGAATTTGGGATAGGTTGGTTATCTATATTTGACATTGGATTAGTTACAAATAAAAGAGGCAGTGACATATGAGGGATAAATGATGCTGTGATATCTGAACTTCTAAATGGCAGAAAGCAAGACAGAAATTCAAGAACTGCTAGGACTGAGAGGGAAGAGGGGTTGAATATAAAGGACAGAGACATTTGATGGTGAAACAGTATCCAGGAAGTGAGATAGGAAATGGAGATTGTTTCCTTGCCCAGAAATATGAGAACTAAACCGTTTTCTGGCAGCAAAAAGAGCTAGAGTACAGAGGAGAAACTGGATGGGCTTCAAGAGCTTGAATGAATAGCGGGAGGGAAAATAGGAGAAGATTGCAGGGTATGCAGCATGTGCAGAAAGCGTTCTGAGGCACAGGGGACAAGAAGAGGCTCTGAGAAGGGAGCCAGAGATGCAGGCAGACATTTATGGTATTTCGGATATTGTATGGAGGTGGGGAATAATGAACAGTACAGAAGGAATTATTTCATAGATCCTGGATGGGATGTCAAAAGAAAGAATGAAGAAAACGAAAATAGTGCAAAAAAAGGTGGAGAAGATGGAAGTGGGAGGGAGGGGGAGCATGAGGGCCAGGAAATGTGGGAGGTATTTAAAAATAAGGGAAGGAGTGGGAAAGGCAGATAAGGACAGTAAGGAGAGGGGGAAGAAAAAAATTTATGATGATCTGTAAGTATGCATCCACTAAAAAAAGTAATTTATTTAAAAATCGAATGCATTATCAATATACAATACTATATACATTTCCTTTTATCAGATACTCCCTAAGCTCTTTGCATGGCTAGAATAAATAGAATTTGAATTCTCTACATAATTTTTTTTAGAGAGGCAGTAAATAAATTAACCATTTAAACAACATTCCCAGTCTCTTAAGTCAAATCCCAGTTTATGGATTTTGTGAGACGTGGCGTCATAGGCTTACTTGTTCTAAAAAAACGAAGGGGAGTTTTTTTCTTTCCCCTGCATCCTGTGAAAGAAAGATGTTGAAGGAGGGAGGGGGAAGGTGTTTGCCTAGGGTGATTGACACACACAAAGGAACCACATTCCAGACTGGTAGCCCTGAGAAGACTCGGGGTGGGGGGAAGGTATGAAGTTTTTTTTCTTCTCTCCTCGGAAAGGGGAGGCACTTCACTTTTGCCCTGTTAAGGTGTGTTGGAGGGGTCCGAGGTTCACTTTGTTTTCGGCCTGGTCATCTGGCTGCTTTCTGGCCCCAGGTTTGTCTCTGTTTTTCCTGCGCCCTGTGCTGCCCCCAGCCCAGACCTGCTCGGAGAGGCTTGACCCACCTGCGGAGGAACCTTTTGGGAAGGAGGTCGCCCTTCCCCTCCTCCACTCCCGTGTTTGGCAGCGGCGTGTGCCCATCAACAAAGACGGGGAAATCCTGGCCACAGCCAGCCACAGACAGCGTGAGTTTCGTGGGAAGAACCCCCGTTTCCCCATCTCAGTGGGAGGGCAGATCTCCATTTTTGGCTTCTCCCACACACCGGGGCCTCACGCGGCAACCGCCAGAGCCCAACAGCGCCCCCTGCCGGCCAACACCGAGCAACTGCGGGCTCTGCTCCTCCAGATCCGACAGCGCCCCCTGCTGGCCGTGGGTAGATTTGCTCCAAAAGTCAGAAAGAACTGAACTGTTCCCTTTTTGAAGGGGATTTTTGGGTACAGGATTATTGTTTGGTTGGTTTTGTGTTCTTTTGTTGTTCTACCAATACACATATATCCTTTAATAAAGGGCTGTTATTTTTTCTTTCTCCATACTTCCTCAATTGGAGCCTCTTAATTTCGGATTTACAATTGCTTAGAGGGAGGAGTTTGGTCTTCCTCATAACTCATCCTCCTTAGCAAAGCACTTCAGTCTCATTGAACTGAGACATGGTATTTCAGTAGTTACAATATCTGTGCAGATAGACTCCACTCCAATAAAATGCACTACTTCTCTTTGTGGCCTGTGGTAAATTTCGAAATTGTGCTACTATTTATTACTATATTTTTAAATTATGTAATAAAGAAAAAGAAATCAAACACAATCTCTCAGCTGACGGACCCCACAGGCAAGGAAATGCGTCATACGGCTCCTATGTCTCTGGTGGTATGAATTATTTCAGCCTACTGGAGGAGAAGAAAAGAGTAAGGAAAAAGCACTAAAACTAAAGAGTGAAAAACAGGCATTTTTGTTGGGTATAACCCAAGTAGATTCTATGGGCTTGATCCATAGATGGCTGTGTTGTGTTCTTCGGTCTTTTATCCCTGTGGTCAGACTAGACAGGGATAGTCTTTACCAACACATTCAGCAGAAGTGAAGAAGGTAACATAGAAGATAAGAAGGTATCAGTGAGAACTGGGATACAAGAAAGACAGTAACAAGGATGAAAACTGAGGTTGGTACTTATCTGTTAAAAATAAAATGCTTTTCATTAATAGATTTGAATTAACTTTTCCAATAAACTAGTGAAAACTTCCATTATTCCCATTACAAATGGGGAAATTGCACTGAATATTTCATTATGTTATAAATTACTGGGTAATACTGTAACCAGTGATACCAGAAACATTCTTCAGCAAGTTGTAGAAGCATGAGATGTCACTTGATGACTGTCAGGACAGATTTTGATAGCTCGATTCTTTCCAGTCTTTCATGGTGACATCTCCAGCTATATGTTTGTTGGCTTGTTTATATATGGATCACATCTATTGGGGATTAAAGAATTATTAACATACTTTCTTGAACAGATTATATTTGTTCTTGGCATCTGTTTGAATACTGGCTGGGATTGTTTCCTGGTTGGCTTTGGAGCACAAGTTGCTTGGGCAGATAGGGGGTAGATTTCTCATGACTGTTTTGTCCTCAGAATGCCTCACAAAGCAAAAATTTCCAAACCATCAGTCATAAATCTCTCTCTTTCTTTAGCAGCAATGTTAATACATTTTGAAATAATAGAGGTTCAAAATTCACTAGGAAAATATTGGTTTCATTGCTCATTGAAAAAACTTTTATTCGTATGTAGCTGTAATTCAACATCATGTTAACGTCAGCAGGGTACACAGCACAGTAAATGTTCACATCTTGACTAAAACTCCAGCTAATTCTAGTCTAATTAGTAAAATATATTGATGGTTTCTACAGCATTTTGCATCATGTTCTTGCTAGTTTGCTCAAGCTTCTCCAAGTCATTGTTGTTTGGATCGGGATGCTGGTATTTTTTCTTGAAATACAGCTGTTCAGAGAAATTGCATTAGCTGACGGTTACAGCTAAGATTCTAAGGTTCTTGGCAGCATAATTTCAAAAAATGCACCTGGAAATTTTCATGGTCCTATAATCAAATGAAGAAGAGTTTAAGTAGGCTATTTTTAAAAAGGTTTGGGACTTGCTACGGTGTTTAGCCCTCTGATTGTAAAGCTGAGAGGGAGAATAATAACCTCCTGGACTAAGGGAAAGATTTGGCATATATGTTTGTAAAGATCATATTAGATTTCTCTAATAAAATGCAAATTCTGAGCGGGTTTCCTTCCTCCATGGACACTGTCCCTTCCTAGTGCCTCCTTCTAAGCCGTGATTTTGCTCTCTCACTGGAAATAATCCTTCCCTTATTGGTGCTATCCCCAAGCCTGGATTCTTTCTCTGTCTGCTCTGCTGTTCCACTCTTTCTGCTTCTTTTCTTGTCACAAAGGGGCCAACAGTTGCGACATTTAGGAAAACACAGCTCTTATACACAGCATATTGCTTCAATCCTGTACCTCCAATCCTGCTTCTCACTACAGCGTGGCAGTGCATGATGCCAAGCTCCCCAGCTGCAGTAAGACATCCAGCTCAAGCCTCTTGCTACAGCTATGTGGAATGGAAGCAGCATCCTGAGACAGCAGGATAGGCTTTGCCATCCTTGGGTTGGTCTGTCTGTGACTGTGACAGTCTTATTGTAGCCATGGCTGAAATGCACAGCCAGAGCTTCAGAACTCCTGTGGGCTCCTGGGAATGTGCTCATGGTGAAGATGGAGATTTTGAGAGAGTGGCAGGGATCTGCTTCTTCCTAAAAATCCTAAAAAAGGGATGAAGGAGTAGAGGATGAACACTGTACATAGCTAGAAATAGGTTGGGCTTTTTCCCTACCTTCATCTCATGATTTTCTTTCTCTCAGTGTGATATTCTGCAACCCTCCTGCTGCTGCAGCTTTCCTGAGACCTCTCTGTCTCCCTGCTGTTTTGCCTCCAGGGCTTTGGCTTTCCTGCTTGGCACCAGCATCCCGTAGTTGGGAAGAAGCCTTTGGGGAAGGCAGCAAGGCCTCCAGGGTGTTTGCTGGCAGAGATCATCCCTGCAGGCTCTGCTAGCCTCCAGCTGACAGCTGTGTGCTCCCAGGAGCCACTATAATACAGATGCTGCCATCGGGCTGGAAAATTCCCATAGGAGTTGACCACACTGTTGCTCTTTTACTCGGCTAAGCAAACCCGCCCAGGATGCCTAAATTAGTCACTATTGGGAACTTTGCATTTTCCTCAATATAGCAGAAATAACTAGTAGCTTAAAAATTACTGACCTTCGTATGAATACATAGCTCAAACCAACTTCTGTATTAATCCACTAAGAAAATAAATTAGTCTGTAAGAAAAGCTCTCAATGTTTTTATGCTTTCCCTGTGCCCCGGTCTCTGCTAAAATGCCCTCTTTCTCCTTCTGCCTGGTGTTCAGGACTATGGACTTTCCTCCCTGAGGCTGAAAAAGGAGTAGGTAAATGCAGAAGGAGAAGTGATGGACAGTGGACAAGATAAGGTGATGAAGCTGGTGGATATTTTATAGGCTACAGGTACTAAAGATGGGAGAGACCAGTATGAACTGTAGAACTGGTATGTACAGTTGGAACTATCACCATAAAAGACAGTTTGAATCCAAGATAAAGTGTGTCAGCGTGAATCGTGAGGCGCTTTAATTAATGTCAGGCTGAAAGGGCCAGAATAATTTATGAGACTGAGAAGATACAGGGTTGAGAAGCATAGAATTAATTAATGTTGAGATGGTAGGCATGCAGGATTGAGAATAAGGGAGCCAGATTTAGCCATTTGGAATCTAGGGGAAAAATCAGTCTTTTGTATGACCAAACAGAAGTCTGTGCAAGTATATGTAACTTATGTGAGTTATAGGATATTTGTCACTGTTGCAAAACATTGCCTGTTTTGAAATGCTAATGGCATCTTGCATCACTGGGCCAAATCCTGCTTCAGAGGCACTAGTGTACCAATAAATTCACCAGGACTGCTCAGACAAGACAGTAAAATGTAAGCAATTGACTTTTTAATTTTCAGAGTCATATTCCATATTAGTCTTTGACCGAAATCACTTGCACCCATTTCTCACTGATGTAGAACTAAAGACGCCTGTAAAGTTACTGCAGAATTATATTGATAAAGGGGAACTATTCTCTATAGAATCATATTGTGCAAAATCAAATGCAAAGGAAATTTAGACTCTATTTAATAACCACAGGTAAATCAGGAGGATGTTAGAATCCCTACCGCCCAAATGTAAATGGAAAGAGGTACTATGCACACTTGAAAACAGATGCATCCATACTTTCTCTAGCAGTGCACACTATCTCTAGGACCTTGTGCAGCAGCTACTGCAGAAAGAGGAAACACAGTGGTGCTGCATGGATTGGGCAATGGCTACTGGCTGCTTCTCTCAGACCAGTCAGGGAGGATCTGTCTAGGACCTGTCTTCTAGGGCAGCATATGGTTTGCTAAACGTTTTTTCAACTGTAGGATGACACATATCCAGGTGGCTTTTATTCCCTGATAGAATTTTAAAGAGATGTTAACAATGTTTGCACTTTTTGGTTTTGACAGTCTCTAAAAATTACATATTTAAACCTTCTCTCCCTCTCTGACAACACAAAATCCAGCTCCTCCTTCAGATGTGCCACAGTGCTTTCTCAGTTCTCATCGCATTTCTCAGAGTAGAGAAATCCTGTTAGCAGTGCCACCTCTCTGCCCCACCAGTGGAGCCTTGGTCAGTGCTGCAGCTCTGAACGCCTCGTGCCCATGCCACTTAAAACTGAGAGATGGGAACATTTCCATGCTCAACAAATTCAGTGCTTCAAATCTGTCTGGGGAAGCAGCAGTGGGATTTTAACAGCTGAGGAGCTTTTGTGCTGTTCAGCCTTTCATTTTAACAAAGGGGTGATTGTTTTTAGGATATACACCTGTGTCAATAACATAGATGTATAAGAGAAATGTACTTGCTTGAGCGAAGTGCGAGTCTTGATAGTCAGCTATCTTTAAAGATAAGGAACTCCCCCTCATTACTGGATCAGGCACTTTCCTCTCATCCCTTTCCAAATATACATATCTGTACT
Organism: Pipra filicauda; assembly: GCF_003945595.2. Lineage (NCBI taxonomy): Eukaryota > Metazoa > Chordata > Aves > Passeriformes > Pipridae > Pipra > Pipra filicauda. The sequence continues at coordinate 2,805,039 of NW_024105031.1, read as the reverse complement.
GTCAGAATGGTGAAGTCTGATTTGTACGATGTGGGGTGGATTAATGAAAGCCACTGAAAGTACTTCCCTCACTAAGTTTAGACAAGGAAGATAATGAGACTTCTGGGAGATGCTGTTACTGGAATATTGCAGCACACCAAGGGATGTTTAAATGACATGTAAGAACCAGTACTTTTTTGCAAGTTAAGGACAGAGACCATAGCCAGAATGTTTCATTTCCAAAAGGACATCTGGCAAATATTGATCTACAGTTGTATTTATTGTGTAATGGAAAGTACAGGTTGTGACATGAGCAGTCAATATTTTTTTAGATTATTGATCCTTACAGTGGCTATTGATTGTTTTTTAGGAGATAGCACAGTCTATTTTGTCATTTAGCTTAGCTTAAAATAATTGGAATTGCAAGTTTTATGCCTGTATATGTGGAAAGGGACTCAATATGCAAATATTGTTCCTCATCATTGGCAACGTATAAAAAATAAATATTTTTAAGTGTTTTTTCTTCCCTGTTATTTAGTAGGACTACTCAAAAAATATTATAACTTTGATAAGGTAAAAAATGAAGTTGTCTTCAGAGGAGTTCAAGTGCCACCATCTCCTCTTTTCTGTCTGACTTAAATTTTTTTTCTCAAAAAAAATTTTATGAATAAAGTCAACTGTTAGAATGAACACATAAGGGATCTAGCTGTTTTCTCTAGACATATCATCTTATCACTCACTCTCATCTCATCCGATATAATTGTTTGCTTTCTTCTGCAGAGAAAATATGCTGTTGCCTACCACTTGGGGATTTTATATAAGGTTCAGCAAGTACAATTGAGTGTACTGGATTTTATGAATTGTAAAAGAAGCTAATAATATTTTTTGTTCGATGAAAACAAGCTGTACATGGGGAAGGACTGGTATACAAGAAACGGCAGTAGACTACAAGCCAGGTCATGCCTTGAGGTGTTAGTTCTTGTGATTGCTATTTATATTTTAGTACAGAGTGGAGTCTTTCTTTTGACCAAGGAATAGTATTCCCACTACAGGCAATCACCAGCTAATGCTCCAGCCATTCTGTAAATAAGTTAATCCTGTATTTGCACTTGGTTCCTCTTGCAAGAGCTAGAGACAGAACCAAGATATTTGTTGTACAGACTCCATGCTCATCTTTGCTGACTTTTGGAGTAAATAAGGTGTCAAATATATGCATTGAGCAATGCTATTTATGTTATCTAGACAAGCTGACAATGCATCATTTTGCTGTACTGCATTTTCCCAGACCCAAGAAAACAAACCACAAATCTTTCTCCTGTTATCTAGCAAGTAACTGTATACCACTTTTAAATCAACAGCAGCAGGAGATGGAGCTATTTTTTCAGGTGTCATATATATCCTGATGCACTGTCTGTCCTGAAGGTCATGAGTCAAATAATTCTGGGAATAGATTTTTATCTAGTCTGAAAACATTAATCACTTACAGTTTTACATCTAAACCCAAGCAAACAACAAAAAAAGTCTAACAGAAGTGTAACAAAAATGAAAGCTACCCTTAAAAATTTAAATTAAAAATGTCTTTAAAATGATGCAATTTGACCACTGCAGAATCAAAATATAGGCTGATGAGTATTCTGAGATTTCACCCCTGACATTGTTTTAAGAAAAATTTGTGTAACACACCTGTGAGGGTGTTCACTGTTGCCACTGCCTACCTTTGTATGCAAGAATTAGGGATTCAGTACCTTTCATGTTCTGGTAGGATTATATGGGCTATTTGTTTCTAATTAATATTTCTCTTCTTTTTTTTGGGGGGGGGAGGTGAAAAAACTGCAAAGTTTCTTTTCTTACTGTTACATAAAAGTGAATCTGACCTACAATGTGAGATCTGAAACTGAATCAAAACTATACAGAAGAACCTAGACTTACTTTGGTCAAGGCCTAGAGTCAGACCTTTCTTAAATGCGGTTTGATTCCAGATGAAGGGCTGCAAGCGATCCTTTCCCCTCAGTGATGATTTGGGTTAAGAGAAGGTCTGCTGTTAGATTGGATCTGGGCCCATCTTTAAGAACTGCTATCAAAAGCAAAGATTATTGGGCAAACTGCTAAACTTTCTTGGCTTTTATTGACATCAAACCAGAAAATGAAACAGGAAAAAAAAAGGTTTGTCATAAAGACAGCATTTTAGTCTTTAGGACACTGAAAAGTACTTTAATATGATGTCTGTTGCTGCTTCATTAGTTTTGCCTTGATTGTAAAATAAAGGCTTATGCAAGTGGCTGTAGAACCTAAAAGGCTGTTAATTGTCTGAAATAACAACTGAAGCAGCTTTCTTCTGCAGTATGGTCTATTTAAGCATTATAAATTCACTTTGGATGGGAGCTCCTCTATTAGAGAAGGGGTTCGTTTTTTGTTTGTTGTTTTTTCTTTTCCCCCCCAATCTCTGCCTTTCTATGAAGAAAGAAATCAGCATTTTAAGCATTTAAATGTCTTCTGGGCAGTAGCTATTTATCTCACAAGACAGTATTTCAGGACGTCTTTATTTTCTTGGAGAAACTCTGCAAAAATAGAGTATAATGTCATTTATTGCTGGATGTGCATGCAGAGCAATATTGTTCTGTTGCCTGGTAACAAGCAAGAGGGAGGCACTTCGGAAACACTGATAGAAAAAGAGAAAGAGAAAGCTCAACTGCACACACTTGAGCAGAAACCTTATAAAACTGGTATTTGTTGCAGGTAGATCTGAAGAGGAGTTTGGGTCAAGGTACTCATAGGGTTTTGTGAATTTCTTTCACACTGAAAAACACAGCAGGGTATTTTCTTGTGTTGGAATTTAATGACTAGGCTTATTTTTTCAAGCCATGTTTACAATTTGCATACTTTGGAAAGAGAAATGTTCCTTTTCTCTTAATATGCATTCTTGAATACTTTTTGAAGGTGTGTTCTCCTTAGAATAGTGCATTTGTAGTGTTGTAACAAAACAAATACGCAGAAGTGTTTTGAACGGATATTCTTAAGAACTGTGAATGGTCACGAACATATATTTTCAAAGCCAAAATGCTCTGACAGTTTCTGAATTACTGAAGTCCTAGGTATCGTAATAAAAACAATCAACAAGCAATAGATTTGCTGAGTCAAACAAACAGTCACGAAACAAAAACAGAAAATATTTTAGCTGAAGTTCAGTCTGGCCATTGCTTCCTGTTTTACAAGCAACAGAAAGTCAGCATAAAATCAAGGCAGAAGAGATTAGTTCATAGGAACCAGTTTAACCTTTGGCCAAGCTCAGACAAAGTGCTCAGGAGGGTTTTAACCGGCTGGGTTAACGTGTTGTTCTGTGATGCCTCCCTGGCTTCCTGCTGCCGACCAGTGTCAGAGGCAGACGGTCTTTTTGCATGGCCTTCCTCACAGTAAAGCGAGCAGGAAGTGCCGAGGCAGTTTATTGCTGCAATATTGTTTTGAGAAGTGAAAAGGGTTGTGTAGCCCAAGTGTGATTTGAGATAGTCTTCAAATTTCAAGGTGTTAATTTGAATAGAAGTGGATGTAACTTTTTTTTTCTGGCAGCTAGTTAAACTCAGAGGCTTTGTAAACCTTGTTGGCTTTATTTCGTGCTGAACACCAGTATGATAGGAAGGAGGAGCTACACATCTTTGGACTGTGATCACTTCACTGATTAGTGTGTACTGGAAAAATTAAGGTCAGAAACAAACTCCTCCGTAATAACCTTCTGTGGCATTCAACTGGTGGCAGAGTTCACGGGCAGGACAAAGAATGCATAAAGAAGATGATACCCTTCAAATTGGTGTGTTAGCTTTTCACATTTCTTCTTCTATAACAACTTGAAGATCATAAAAAATGTAAGTAAATAAGTAATAGAAAATTCTTAGTTAGGATCTCACTGATTAATATTTCCTGTTTACTTATATAGGTAATGTATACATATCAGGACCAAGAAGACATTTTTCTCTAATAGAAAACCTTGGAATTTTTGCTAAAATCATCAATCTAAATTATTTCATGGAAGTCTGAAGGAAGCCAGAAGATAAGCCCTGCTGTTCTGGTTCCACAATCATCTCACTTGTTAACAAATTAATTTATCCTAGTAGAGTGGTTCACTGAGATCTTAAAGCCTTGTTGTCAGTATGTCCCAGCAGAAGCAGGTTATTTTGGAATATAAGTAAGTGCCACACAGGGCTGGACTTTCCTATGAGGCCTCAGAAAAAGTGTACCCTCTTTCCCTTCTGTGCTTGGTACCTCCAAGAAAGAACCTGTAAGTGACCACAAAATCTCACTCTTTGTGAATTTCTGTTAATGATGCTGTATAGGAAAAATGCACCAGTAATGAGGGCAGACAGCCATTCAGTGAATGTAGAGGAAGAATAAAAACTAAGTCTGAACTGTGTCTCACATCATTTAAAAATCGACTTACTGGATTAGGCAAAGAAGCAACATTCAGCTTCCATGCTGCAATACTAGCTTATGATTAGAGAGGCAACATAATGCTGAGGTATCTTGATATTCTTTTTCCATCAAAAATGCTAACAAGTTTGGGGTCTGGTCATTTGCCCTGTTTTAAAAAAAACACTCCCTCACAAACATGCAGGAACTAGCATTGCTGCAAGTGTTTGCCAGAGCCAGAGAGCAAAAGAGGGGAGACAGAGACTTAGCCATTCTCTGGGGGGCAGGTGTGAGGTCACACTCAGACCCTTGTATGTCCTATCCTTGCAATCTCAACACACCAAAACACAGCAGGAAAACACAACAGTAATTAGAAATACCTTATACTTACTGGGAGTAATCATATACCTTTTCTGTGGGGTTGGATTGAAATTTGCTACATTAATTATTCACTGAATATAAACTTGCTTATTTCAAATAATCTGGAGGGCAATTATTATTGCGCAAAATATTTGTGCAATAATAATAATTGTGTATGATCTCATGAAGGGTTCAATCATTCAAAGTGCTGAATAGTCTGTGTCCATCAAGCAAAATATTTCAGGACAGGTTTAGCTTTACACAAGTAAGTAGTCCAATTGACCTCACTAAGGCCACTCATCTACTTAAATGTCAACATGTATCTAAGTGCTTTCCTGGATTAGGGCCAGAACATTTTGTCTTCTGTAAGACAAGGTCCTAAGAAAACCTGTTGCAAATGACTGTAGTCTGCAGAGTCCCAGAAAAGAAAAGTAAAAAATAAAAAAGGACAGTTTCACATTATAATATAACTGTTCATTTATTTAAGGATTATAGTTTATCATTAATGATTGCCATTACTGCAGAACAGGACTATTGCTATATAAAGGCAGCAATACTAGGGAATGGAAAGGAAACATGATTAAGTACTTGAAACATGGAATAGACCTGAAAAGCAGAGGGACTTTGACAGAGATCATGATTAACTTATTAGTGACTCAGAGTTACAGGGTTTTTTTGCACTCATTTTGCAGTAGGGGACTATTTTGTGCGTTACTACTTCTGGAGTCCCAGCAATGGAGCTTGACAACCAGCGTGCCTGAGGGACTGAGTACAATCTTTCCCTCCTGATCCTTATCTCTCTGGAGGGTCCAAAGTCCATGAACTGCAGCCCACAAAGGTCCATTGTAGATGATTGCTCTTAGCAAAAAATGGAAAAATCTAAGTACAAGTGATCCTCTCTACCTTGATGAAAGTGAATATAAGGTGAGCCCAAGCATGTCACTATGAATCAAATAGAATTCCCTTCAGGGTAGCTAATGTAGATGTGGTTTGCAGGTCATACTCTCAGTTGGTGTGGCCAACCTAGCCTCATGCTCATATTAGTAGACAGAGAGTTTTTAATTTATGTGTTGAATTTCTAACTGCTGCCTTTGTACAAGAAAGAAATGTCCTGTATGTAATTTTTCTTAGTTCAAAGCATGATAAAGAATGCCCTGAGAGCCCTAAGATACAGAACAAAATACAGATATTCAGATAATTTCTGTAGTTTCAATTAAGTCACAGATAATAAGATGTAAAATATGTAATGTCATGCTGCTGCCCAGCACTTTATGCTGGGCATAACTGGGAATAACTGTCCTCCTGTTTTTATTAGACTGGCTTTTTGCCAGCCTGAGAACCAAGGAACCCATATATCAACTACACTATATATCTGACTGTACATACTTCCACACACAGCCAGCACTACTCTTTAGGCTAAGGTAGAGCAGAAGGGAGGCTACAGCTAATTATAGTCTGCGTTTGAAAGGAAGGCAGAATGTAGAATAGTATGTTTTAATACTTGGTGATTTGTAATGGTCAAACTGTTGTGTTGAAGTGTACAACCAAGATGGAAGCTTTGATTTGCCTGTCAGATACTTCACAGAAATTTGTGCTAGTGAACTGAGAGGTCAATCTTTAACTACAAGTTAGAGGAAGAATTACTATGGGGTATATCTGTATATCTTGCATTACCCCTATTTAAATTTAAAAATATACTGGACAATTTCAGGAAAACTAGTTCACATATAACGAAACAGTCTTAATGCCTTAGGTTAAAGATTTTTCTTCCACTGAATTAATTTTGGATTCCCACTGGATTTGTAAGTCATTCACATATTAAAATCTTAAGTTGATTCCAAAACCCAGAAATTCAAATGAAGTACCTATTTATGGAACCTACAGTTTTTCTGGCCAATTTTTCTCTTTTCCTTGAGTAACTAATTTTTACATTTACAACTAGTATTTGTGAGCTGTTTTCCATGCTTGATACTGGGGAGCAGTGCAGTACATTGTTCTTTAGCTTTATTCGCTCCTTTCACGTAGTTTGTCTTGCTGGAAACATCTACTTCATCTGCTTCATGTAACTTCATCTATTTTTTTTCCAGAGCACAGCTTTGTATTTTATTGGGAAAACCAAAGGATACTCACCACAGAATGGAGAAACAAAGAAAATAGTTCGAAATGTTACAGGGTTTGTGTCCGTACTCATGTGTATGTGTGTCCATACTCATAATCCAGGAATCATGCTGATAAGCAATGTGAAACAAAGCATTATTAATAATTCAACAAGCTAGATAAAAAAAGAAAAAGCCAAAGAAACTGGTTTTTTCTTCCAGATGAACAATGTTTAAGCATTTTAGGTGCCTCTTCAGTCAGAAGGAATTGCTGAAATCAGCAGAATTGAAAGTTCTGAGATAATTGGTCAAAAAAAGAACTGAACTTAGTTCTGAGGAGTTGGGTTAAACACATCTGCATCTCTAAATACCCAGGGAAGTTTTGTAAGGTTTTAAAAGATATGAAGTTAAGTAAATCAGTCCCTGAATTTTTTTGCTAATTTTATGTTAAAATGCTGTACTTAATGAAGATTGAGATGATTTTCCTTTCATTGACACCATCACCCTTTGCACCTGTACAGAATCATTTATGAAAAATGGCTGTTTTTATTATAGTATCTCTTACTTGAGACTTCAAATCAGATTAAAGTGTATAAGGTGCCTTAAAATAATTAAAACAAATGAAAAAAAAAGAGATGCAGAGTGGTAGAAATCAGGGTAGCCAGTGGATGTATGATGGTGAATATTTTTGGCACACATAGTGCTTCAGTTCTTCACTGATCTTTTTCCTAAATTCCTTCTAGCTACACATATATGCACCAGAAGACATTTTTCTAGGGAAGGACATTCTGAAGAAAGATGATCCAGTGCTCAGGAAGAGGGTCAGAAATTTTGGAGATCCCGGTTCCTAAATTACCCAGAGAACGTCTATGCGGTCTTCTGCAAGTAGATGCAAGATCACACTGTTTGTATTCCAAGCAGGATGGCTAAGTGCCAGCTCAGAACTGGACAATGCCATATATTTATACATTGTCAACAGCAATGAGCCTTGATCTTGACTGGGGCCTTTAGTCTTCTCTGTAATGCAGATACAAATATAATTAGTTTAAACAATATTAAAATCAGTAATCTGATCTTATTTTTCATAGATATGGAAATAAATGTTCTGTTTCTTGCTTAGGAAGAACTTAGGAACTTAAGGGGAAAAAAGAGAGAATTTAAAATGCAGCAACCCTTCCCCCCCAAAGTAACCCTTTTCCCCAGAAAGTGACTTTAAGTATTGAAATGACTAATGTCAAATAGCCAAGAATGCATTTAGGTCTCAGCTGCTTCTGCTGGACAAAATACATATGGAACATATCAATGGTGGTAATGCAGTCTGAAAGAGAAAATCTCTTCTGTAGCCTGTGTCTGTTACTTCCTCGTTGTATGTGAATGTGAGGAGCTCTTGCATTCATAATCATTCCATGTGATTGGTCTTGTTTCCTTCTTCCCCTGTACAGTCATACTCCTTGACAACTAAGTCAAGGAGTATGAATTCTTTGAATGTTATTGTAATATTATATTTCAAAACATTCTTTGCAATAATATATTTTTTCTTCCATCTGATCAATCTTGTTTAATTTCCTTCTGTCCTCTTCTGTCTTCAAATCTGTTTCCAATTCCAGTGACTAACAGTTCTTATTCTTTTTCTCCTACCATTGCTTTCCATTTACCAATGCCTTGGCTTTATGCCCCTCTCTAATTTTCACTTGCCCTTTCCTTCACTGTTCACTCTTTTATTTTTTCCTGTCACTATATTAGTGCTATGGAATATGATGACAGTAATCCTGAAACTTGTTATAAGTAAATGTTAAGAGGTTTTACCATTACGTTCTTTTGTCCTTCTCTGCTGTCTCTTTTCATTAATTTTCTTCATTCATACTCTTTCCTTATTTACTATTTTCCTAACTTTTCTGGAGTTTCTTCTGTCCTTTGTCAGTGACTTAGAAATGCTCAGAGGATTGAACTTCGTTGTAGATTCTTATCTTAGATGGAGGAGGAAGAAGCAATTTGTACAGTGATTGCAAGAATATAGATCCCTACGGAGAGAAGAAGCTGGATGGGAGAAGGAAGGATGGAAGAATTTTTTCTGAACTAAGAGAAGTAAGAGGAGTGCTAGCTGGAACAACTTTGTTTTCACAGCCTCCTGATACATGCAGGCAAATAGGTGAGAGAATTAGAAAGTCTTCAAGTACTGTTTAGTTTTACTGGTGTCCCACTAGAGATTCTCCCTCCCGGTGACTCTTCCTCCAGCAGTATGTTACCATAGCAAAGAACAGAAGTGGGGAATTTCCTTCTGGTTTTTGGCAGTAGAAGAAATGGTGCTTTCCCCTTCAGCTGCTGTTTACTCAGAAAATGAAGTTGCTGGATATTACCACAGAGATTTTTATATATTTTAGAATTTTTTCAGTTATCTGAAATATAGGATAAGTTACATTAGTGGTCAGGATCCTGATTTTCATATATAGTTTATACAAAATATAAATGTTTCAGAGAAATTAAGAAGATTGTTATCTGCATACTGGACTCCTGTCAGTTTGTGGTAATGGTACAGTGGATGTTTAGTTAAGATCGTCTGGCCAGATGTTTCAACCATAAAGCTATTTCTAGTAAAAAAGTTTTGAATATGCATGTGAAAGCATCTACAAAGACTGCAGGTTATTAGCATTCTTAGAGCTAAAAATAAAGAACATAAATATGACTGTTGACTTATGCTTCAAAAGTTGGAAGAGTGGATAAAAAATTAAATGGTGGAATTGACTTCTGTTAAGACCCGTGCTGGTTAGTGCAACATACCAAACCTACCATCCCTATGGGACAGGAACTGATATTTATTGCTAATGTGAGCAATACGAAAATTAATGGGATTAAGGAACTGCATTACAAGCTTTAGTACAGGATACAATGTCACTGTGTTTCCTTGCAGTCTACCTGTCTTCATGTCAAACAGTATGAAAAACTATGTTCCCCATTTGTTACCAAAACTTTTTAAAATCTGTTTCAAATAATTTTGTGATTTTTTTTTTCTCTTTACCAATGCAAATGAGTATTTTTCACTGTGATTTTTCTCAAATGACTGAAAGAAATGCATTTATGTCTTGGATTATGTGAGCTTAATCAACTCCTCTCTCTACCTCTATTGTGGGCATATACTAAGAATAACATATGATTTCTTGTAATTCAGAAAAGTTGCCAGGCTAAAATGAATAATGTGAATTTTAACTGCCATGCAATAAAAGAACTTAATTCATCTTTTATATGTATATATTCCTCTTTCTGCAGTATTCTGTTGTAAGCTTTCTAACAAGACAAACTGACACCAGCCTACAGTTAACCATTTATCAGCAGAAGTGAGTATGTATTAACTCTCCTATTAAGTCCTCAAAGGTGAAGACATAACACACTGCAACTCCTACTAAGCACATGTAGACCCGGTGTTTACCTTCATGGACATGATAAAATGAAGACAATTTTAGTAGGAACTCAGTCTGTAAAAAAAAAATCAACCTATTTTATTTATTTACCCATCTATAGTGTAGAAGATGTAGTTTTCCTCAAAGGACTGAAATTGTTTAATACTCTGCTATGATGAGAATTCGCAAAGCATATAATGCTGAAATTACAAACTAAAAGCTTTGTGGTTTTTCTATGTGCAAATTTAATGAAGGCTTTTGATCACTATTAACACTTTGGTTAGTTTGCAAAAGTTTAGATTTGAAGAAGTTATAAAAACTCATTGTGGATTATTTTATTTGCATGCTCCTGTAATAATAGTCAGATTATTCAAATTATTCAAATTACAAAAATAGATGACTTATTAAATGCCTTGTGTCCCACAAGTCAAATGGCTCTGTATATACCCAGTGCTTACTAACAAATGATACGAAGGGACAAAATGAAATCCAATCCTTTGCAGAATTCTGGCTCTCAGCCCGTTTTTGTAACTTTGTAACTTCTCCTTAGAGGGCAGAGTACAACCCTAGGAGATGGTAAACACTGTATGCTCTTTTTAATGATGCATCAGAAACACTTCAAGAACAGGTTTGTTGCAATCTCTCTGGTAAAATGTGTGCCTCAGCTGAAATGTTCATGATGCAAAGCTTTTCCACTATGTCTGCCTTGCCTAGTAGAAGAAAATGCAAATTTTGCTCCATGGAAACCTTATCCAATATAAGCTCAATTAGTATTGCTACAAAATATCAGCCTTTTTAAGAGTGGCAAACTAACAGCATGCTATTAGTTTCTAATTAGCTCTACTTTCCAGTTAAGGTAACCCCAGGATCCCCAAAAGAGTTACTCAAAATTAGTGCCTCGGTCAACACTTTTGAAAAAGACTTAATTCCTAGTTTGCAAACTGAGGCCATAAGGGAGATCTCTGATTTCCCGAAAGTCCTTCCTGTCCACCCTTTAACTTCCCCTTAAAGTGTCCTCTCTTAAAAAGGGCAGGGAGGGAATTCTGTCCTTCAGTTTTTAAAGATCTTGACCTTTTTTAAACATATAAACAAAGACTCGCATTTTCATAGCAACGTGATTCAAAGCTACGTTGCAACCAATTAACCACCACAGCATGACAGTCCTAATAACAGACAGTTTAGAGAAGAACTTTTGATTTAGAAAAACACTGCTTCCGGATTCAATTGTCTGCAGTGGAAGAGTAGATTTACTGTTAAGCTCTTGTTAATTCTCAGCCATCACATCTAATAGGCTGGTAGCCAAACTAATTGGCATTAGAGATAGGATAGAGAATAAACATTAATAGGCTAAAATGTGCTTCATTTAAAAAAAAATCATCCTACTTAGAATCATAGAATATCCTGAGTTGGAAGGGGCCAACAAGGAACATCAAAGTCCAACTCCTGACTTACTCCGATACTTACCGCTAGTATAATGAACTTTCAAAAATTATAAACAAAATTACTTTCAAGTATACAATGTTAATAAATGCTTGTGGTAAACAAATCTGTCAATTTAGCCTATATTTGCCTACCTATTTTTGCTATCTTTAGTGCACATCCATACATATGCCCTTACTTGTACTGTCTGCTCTTTTTAGGTGCATAGAACACACCTGCACTTTACAGATGTTGTATAAAATAATGCATTATTTATAGCTAAACTTTGCTTTGGATTAATTATGAATCAGATTGCGACTGTAATGGGACTGCTTAAATGTGTATACTTAATTATAAACAAGTATAATAAACAAGTATGTGCTAGACTGTGACCTGAACAATCAAGTCAAGCAATTGAAATTATCGCCAGAATTGTAGAGATACTTACAATAATGAAAAGAAATATTCCAAGCAGAGATGTCAGAAAAGCAACATTCAAACAAGATAATTGCTAATTAAAGTTTTTCATGTTTGGAATAAAAAGTATTCTGTATATTAGTAATAATCTAATATTTGGCTTATTTAAACACTGGTCATTTAGTCACTAGTTTGGTGTTTTAACACAGCCTGTTTCTTAGCATGCTTCTACTGCCACACTATTTGAGTTAGAAAAGTTCAGTGGGTAGTATTAGCTTAGCTGTGGAACTCTGATATTTAATAGGATATTTTATGTAAATAGCTAATATGTGCGCATGACAGCAAGTTCTCACAGTTAAATATTGTCACAGAAGTGTCTTTTGATTCCATTATAATCCTTATTTCATTTAACAATTAAACAAATAGAGCCTGCTGAGGCCACTATTGAATAATGATAACAAAAAAGTTTCCTCACCCTTTGATCTTCAAAAAGTTGTGGCAAAGAAAGTATATGGTTTACATTGTATTACATGAACTGCTCTGGAAACCTGAGCTCACAGGGATAAACAAGGTCTCTACAGAGTAGCTCAGTCTCGATGGCCATTTCTGGGATTTGGTTTATCAGAAATGATCTGTTTTGTATATGAAAATATTTTTCAACTTAATGCATTCAAAATGCATCTGAACAAACACTCTGCAAAGGTAAGGAAGTTCTGTAAAACAGTATGGGGCAATAATAAAACTCAGTGAATGGTTGTCAGAAGAAATCTCAAATTTGAATAATTAATTATTTGCTACCTTCATCTTTCTGGTGCAACTTTTCTAGTTTAGTGTCTGACACAATGTTTTTATCAGTAATTAAATTTCAGTATTTAGAATAAGCATAGTGTTGGTACTATTATATTGATTTGCAGGCATGTGTCCTTAAGATTAGATTCAGAAGTTTTACTCATTCCTTTGTATTGAATCATCACCTTTACAGTCAAAAGTCTGGCAATGTCTGCAGGTCTTGATATCATTCATTACAGAACTGCCAAGGCTAAAGTTAAATGATTTCTTTTTCAGTGGTGTTATCTTGTTTTTATACAGGTTGGACAGATAAGCAGAGTTGAAAAGGGAGGGTTTTTTTCATCTTTTTTTTCTGAGACAGAACAGATAAAATTTTGCTAAAGGCCTTAAAACTGGTGTTCTAGTATATGCATCTTAAGTAGCAAAATGACAGAAGCACACATCTTCCTCACCAGTTTACTGGCAACACTCTGTGACAAATGATTCTAATAACATTTTGTACCTGTTGCATATAAATCTCATGCTCCAGAAGAAACAGTGATGATCTTAATGACAAAGTGTCTCCTGTAGGGATGGTTTGTGATGTCCACATATGGAGATACAATACTGAGCGTTCCTTCAATATTTAAGGCTGACTATTCCTACTTAAATGAAAGGCAAGATGTTCACGCAAAAGATGTTCAGATAAGGGCAAATGGTAAAATCACTGTATTTCCAGCTAATGGAAGACACAGACTTTGGCTCTTTCAGATCTTAAGTTTAATATTAATGCCCCTCGGTGTTTACTGCCTAAATCCTGCAAATGTCTAGGTTTTCATTTAACCTTAAGCCTTGTTAATAGTTTGATTAAAATTGGGACCATATATGAGTGATGTAGCAGTGTCAGGTTCTGAATTTCGTTTACCCACTACAAATGATACTGAATAAGTAATATCCTCCAAATAGCTTCATACTTTCTTCCAACCTGGATCATAATTTATGGTCCTTTTTCACTGCAGTAACAAACACCATTGTCCAGAATATTGTCTGTGAGTCAAGGACCAGAGATCAACAGTTTATTATATGTGATTATTATGCACCTGAAGCAGATTTATTTTGCAGGAGTGGTGTGGCATTTCCATGACACAAACCTGAGTAGCTTCCTGTATCTTAGTTCCTAGACCTCTCACCTCAATGGTGAGTTGTTTGGTCCTTTCCTTGCTTCCAAGATGACTATTTAATAACACCCATGAGCAGATTACTGCTAAACTGCAGTGGCATTCCCAGTTGTGCTCCATCTTCTTTCTGGCCCAGTGTCTCTTGGTTTCCTTTCTATAGCGTGGCACATCTTCCCGAGGAAAACACTCACACCAGAACCAGTCTATAAGTTGGCAGCTTTTTAAATGGCAGTGGGGACACAGATGTGAACCCCTTCAGGAAGAGGACATTGAAATAAGGGCTCTCATGCTCCAAGTGATCTAATCAGTAAACACTGTGGCTCTCAGTGTTTTGGAGGAGTGAGCTGTCTCTTTGTGTTCCGAAGGAGAAGATGGAGGTGCCTCCCCTTTGGAGACAGCTCAAGGCAGTGGGCCACCAAGGTATGGTGACACTGCTCTGCAGTCCATGGTAAAGCCCTGGAGCCAGGGAACAGGACTGAAAATGTACCCTTTACTCCAGTGTTTCCACCATGATACTCTGCACCAGCACACTGCCTTATTTTGGGTATCTAGGTGTCTGACCTCTGGCACCAAGGCTCCAGACACAGCGATCTTCAGAGGACAAATGGGGGAACCTAAAAGAAAAGTGTAGTGCTTTCGTTCAACTATAATTCGAGTCGCGCTCTTGCATTAAGCACTTCAGTCAAATGCTGAAGGTCAGATGGTGTGGGCTATCTTAGGTGTCTCTTTGCTCAGCGTGACTCTTTGCACTCCTATTTATGTGATTCTCAATTTTGCCTGTGCTCTCAATGTCTCCCTGACTGACTCAACTTCTGAATTTCAAGCAGAGGGCCAAGTGCCTGAACGGAGGCATTTCATTTTCCTTTATTCGACTTAATCGTGAAATATTAAGTTCTTGCAATATGCAGCCATGTCAAGAGGTAAAAATAAACATGTAGCGCTCTGAATTATTTCTCGTACACCAAGTCCCTCCTGTTTGTCTCACAGCAAACCTAAACGAGTGTAATGGGGTATATGAGGGCTCTCCAGCCGTGCTTGCTGTGTTGTGGACACAGGGCAACTCAAGTTACAGTTTCCGTTAAGCTTTTAATATTCCAGCATTCCATCACCTTCGTTCCTTTATTAAGTAATGGCACTAACTGGGCTCTCATCGGGCTGTGAGCTGCCGGCAGGGCGCAGGAACGCTCGTTGTGCTGCCGCCCCCCGCCCTTCCTGCGCGCCCCGGCGGCCGCGGCCCCTCGGGTGGGCAGGGCGGGTGAAGGGCGCGAGGCCGCGACAAGAGGGGTGGAAGGAGTCTTCGCCCGGGCCGGAGAGGAGCGCGGAGTGGAGGATGCGCCGGGCGCGGGGAGCCGGAGAGCGGGCTCTTTTGTGTCAGCCCGGAGCCCGGGCAACAGGCGCAGGACGGGAGCGTGCAGAGGAATCCAGCGGTGAGCGCGGGGCGCGGGAAGGGGCGGGCGCGGGTCCTGCCCTCCGGCGGAGCGCCCCCGAGCTGCCGCAGGGGGGTGCTGGCGGCGGGGCCGCCCAATCCGCGCGGGGCCGGCCCCTGTGACTGGCGGCGCCGGGGAGGGGGGCGAGCCTGGATCGCTCGCTCTGCCTTCCCCGGAGAGTTTCCTCGCGGGGGCGGTCGGGACTGCTTCTCCCCTGGGCTCTGCTGGTGTTTTCCCGCTGTTGCCGAGCATTGGGCCGGGGAAGGCGGCGGCGGCGGCGGCGGCGGCGGCGGCGGCAGCGGCAGCAGCAGCAGCAGCAGCAGCAGCAGCAGCAGCAGAAGCAGAGAGCGAGGAAAGCAGCCACATGAATCAGTTTCTCTCTGTATCCGGCTCCGGGCAGAGGCGGCGACCATAGCGGGGAGGAGGGGAGAGGGGGAAAAGCGGCTACTGCAGCGGCGGCAGCCGGGGGCTCCCCTCGCCGCCGAGGTGGGTAGCGGGGCCGCAGCGTGCGGGAGGGGCGGTGCGGTGCGGGGGCACCGCGAGTAGCGGTGCGGGGTCCGGAGGTGTCTCTGCCCCGGCCGGCTGTCGCCGCTGTGGGGCGGCTGGATGTCGGCGGGCAGCGGGAGGGAGGGGACAAAAGTTGCTGAGGGCGACTGGGGGCTGCCCCGCGGGGCCGCGGCGGCGCTGCTCGCGTTCCGCCGCTTCTTACTGTCGCCCGGGGTCGAAGAGAGTCTGCGACGGATCGTCCCCGCCGTGGGTGGGACGGGCTTCCCCCCGGGCCGGGGCCGGAGGGTTTGGGGCGTGTTGTTCTGCAAGTTCTCTTTTCGCTCCCGCTTCAGGGATTGTGGGTGTCGCTGTGTCAGGGTGAGAAAATACCGCCATCAACGCCTCTCGCTTTCCGCGGCTGAGCAGCCCCAACGGCGTAGTTCCTCCGGTCCCCTCCAGCCTCCCCCGCCCCGCGGGGGCCGGGGCGGGCCGTCCCCTCTCCCCGCGGCGGGGCTGCGCTCGCTGCCCGCCCGGTGCCCCCGCGGCGGGTCGCGCCTTTTCCCCCGCGGGGCGCCCGGCGGGGACCCCGCGCAGCCCCTCTCCTCCCACGCGCGCTCGCGTGTGCGCGCAGGGCAGCGCGCCGCGGTGCGACGCTCCCCCGCCTCGTGCGAGGGCAGCCTGTCACGTTTCGTCTCCTCTTCCCTCCCCAGGTGCTGCGGGACTGGTGCTCGCCGAGCCGCCACCGACACATTTCGTCCGTCCCCCCTCCCCTCCTGGAGCTACGCGGCCTCGGCTGCCAAATGCGCGGAGGGGAGAGACTTTGGCTCAAAATCCCCCGATCGTAAATAGAGAGAAAGCGGAAGGAGAGCCACCGCCGAGCGGCCGCGGGAGGAGGGGAGGGGGGCAGCGGCGGTGCTTCTGCCGTAGCCAGGGAGGCTGATGGCGGAGTTTGGCAGCGGTGGCGGCACCGGCGGCGGGGGGCTGCCCTCCTCCCCGGGGCCGCTTCAAGGGAAGGTGGCCTTCAAGGCAGGAGATGGGGAAGGAGGAGGAGGCGGCGGCGGCGGCGGTGGGAGATCCCGCTTTGACAGTGCGGGCAGCCGGGTCTCCAACGGGGACTGTGCACAGCCGGGAGCCGGCGAGGAGCCGGGATCAGCTCCTCCTGCAAGCCCGGAGAGCAGCAGCAAAGAGAAAGGATTTTCCACCAGTCAACAACGAGAAGGCAAACCCGGCATCCCCCGGAGGAGCAGCATAATTAAGGTAAGAGCTCTTGCTTCTCCCCATCGGGGTCTTGGGTCTTTCTCTGTGACAGGGGCAAGGAGATGCAGGCGATAGATTTAGCTCACAGAGCCTTGGCTCTAGATGAAAGGACAGGCGGCTTTTTTCTTTCTCTTCTTTTCCTCTCCCCCTGTGGTGAGGAGACTTGATTTTTCCTTTGTCAGAAGTGGACAACAGTGAGAGGATAGCTTTGTATACATCCATGCCTGGGGTGGAGGACATCGTGCTTTGAGATTTATTAAAGCAGAAGGCTCTAACTCCTCTTAGAAAAGGCGAGAGAAACTAGCTGGCTTGTGATAAGACAACATGGGCACCAGCCTGGCAGGGAAAGATGTGAATTGCACAGTATGCTTGTTATTTGGGATGCACCTGTGCAGAGCAATTTTGTGGCTCCATTGGCTTGTGTGTGTGACAGGCACACAGCAGGTGATGAGAGATTCAGGATCTCATTGGGCTGGGGGTGGGAGAAGGTAGAATAGGGAACATTCTTCTTGTTAAAAGTGACAGCTCGTTTAGCAGTAGGCTGTGTTGTACTTCACTTATAGAAACATCTTTATTTATACTTAGCTCTCCATATTCTGAACGCTAGTGTTTCAGTTTGAAAAGTAGGGGGAGCATCAATGGTAGAATGTAGCTTAGGCAAAAAAGGAATGGGATTGGGTTTTTTTAATACAGTTATTTTTACAAGTGAAGTTGTTCTCTTTCCTTGCATCTACGGTTCCTGAAAGATGTTTTGGGTCGCCTTTCCCAACTCCAGTGAAAAGGTTGAGAGAACATAGAGAAATTGCTCCATTGGTATAATAGCTGTACTAGCTGTAAAATGAAGCACAATTTCAAGTACTTAAGATCCGAGTTTAATCAAGATCAGCTAGACCTACATTAAGCTAGATGTTTTCTTAGATATTTATATACTTCCAAAATCAGCTGTGGTGGGCTGACCTTGGCTGGATGCCAGACACCCGCCAAAGCTGCTCTATCACTCCCCCCTCAGCTGGACAGGGGAGAGAAGATGGAGAAAAGATAGAATGAAAGGCTTGTGGGTTGAGATAAGGACTAGTAGAGATCCCTCAGCAATATACTTGACGTGGGGCAATTAATGTATTACCAATCAAATCAGAGTAGGATGAGAAATAAAACCAAATTTTAAAAACACCCCCCCTTTCCAGCAGTGCAGGGGGACAGGCGATGGGGGTTGCGGTCAGTTGTTTCAGCTTCTCCTTCCTCCTCGGGGGGAGGACTCCTCACACTCTTCCCCTGCTGCATCGTGGGGTTCCTCCCGTGGGAGGCAGTCCTCCACGAATTTCTCCAACGTGAGTTTTTCCCACAGGGTGGGTGCAGCTCTTCATGAACTGTTCCTGTGTGGTTCCCCCGCAGGGTCACAAGTCTTGCCAGCACACCTCATCTGGTGTGGGCTCCTCATTTTCCATGGGTCCACAGGTCCTGCCAGGAACCTGCTCCAGTGTGGGATTCCCACAGGGTCACAGCCTTCTTCAGGCATCTGCCTACTCTGTCATGAGGTCCTCCACGGGCTGCAGGCGGATATTTGCTCCACTGTGAATCTCCATGGGCTGCAGGCTGCCTGTTTCACTGTTGTCTTTACCATGGGCTGCAGGGGAATCGCTGCTCTGGCACCTGGAGCACCTTCTCCTGCTCCTTCTTCACTGACCTTGGTGTCTGCAGAGTTGTTTCTCTTGTATATTGTCCCTTCTCTCTCTGACTGCTATTGCTTCCTTCCCCCTTCCTAAATCTGTTATCCCAGGGCACTACCATGGTCACTAATGGGGCCAGCCTTGGTCAGCCTGGAGCTGACTGGTATTGGCTTTGTCGATCACGGGGGAAGACTCTAGCAGCTTCTCACAGAAGCTCCCCACATGGCCTCCCTGCTACCAAAATCTTGTCACGGAAACCCAAGACATTCCACCTCTTGCCTCTGTGAATTACGTATTTAAGGATTGTCATTAAAATCCACATTCATCACACAGTCTTCACAAACTTCAGTCACGTCAACAAAAAAAGAATTCCCCCCACCAAAATCAAAACAACACCATCACAACACCAAACAAAAGGGGACAGTTTGCACACACAATCCACCCCTTGTCTCTTCACCACAGTTAGAACAGAAATTTCACACAATCTGTGTTTTACCTGTTACCTCTGTTGTTCTGATGATTGGATGATAGAAAAGCGTGTGGGATTTCAAGACTAGTAGTGTATGGAAAGTTGTGTTACCGTCTCCTGAACCTTGCTGTAAAAACGAAGGGGAGGCAAGGGCAGTGAGCAGTGGAACACAGTTGACAGCCTGCACCCACCCTTCCTGTTTGAGCAGTGATGCTGGGCGTGTACGTGTGGTGTGTATGTGTGTGTGTTAAAGAAATTACAACAATGGACAAGGGGCAGCCGAGCTTGGTTTTGGAATGACTTAATATTTGCTGGATTTGCCAGTGATTTTTTTTACAGGTCTGATACTTATTAACACTGTTTTGTTTCCTCTGTGGTAGCCCAAGAAAGACAGAAGTGTTATTTGCAGTGTATATCATGCCACTGTACTACTTTGTAGCGTGTGATTTAATTATACAGCAACCTTCTGCCTCTGGGGACCAGGCAAGGTCGCAGAGCCTAGGGATTCATGATATACTAAAATCAAGAAGCATGAGATAAGGAAATAGGTTTTGAATTGCATTTCATGCATACTCGAATCAAGGTTCTTAGTTTCTACAGAAACGGTAGTGCTTTGGAATAAAAAATTGTTCAACTTTTTGCTGTTATTACCAATGAATACCATTTTGCAGATGTGAACAGTGATCTGTTTAGCAGCCAAGAACCGATTACTAAAACTTTGTGTTATCATTTGAATAATTATCACGAGTGGAAAAATGTGACAACATTACATTTAAAGTTGTGCGGTCCATATTTATTTCAGATATGACTGTTAATACTTCTGGGAAAAATCAGTTGTCTTCATATATTCTGAATATTATTCTACCTGCTTAGTTCAGCAGTTCACAGGTGGTTTGAATTCGATTGTGCTGATGTCTGGTTTTCTTTATGAAACCTTTTGGAACATCTGGCACAGGTAGTAAACCTTAAGATGCTTCTTGCCTGCTCTTACAGTCTGTAAACAGAGAGGAAAAAGTAAAATGTCATATATTTTTGAAAAATGTTTTAATAATTTATATCAGGAATGTAAAACTGCTCTTAAAGAAGATACGGAGTAAGCTCAGGAAACAGGTCTGTTCCATGCAGGTGTCGATTTCATCATTCATGCAAAACATGACATTGTTAGTTGATCCGTAAAATGCACCTTTATGGAAAATCTAATACTTTAAATGTTGTGTCTGCCGATTACTGTGTGGGCTTTTGAGTCGCAAACAAAAAAATTGACATTTGAATGAAGTTCCAGTTCAGATTAAATTCTTATAGAACCACATGTTTGTGCATGAAAATCAGGAGCAGAGATATGTATTTTATTTTGGTTTCAGTCTGTGCTTCCATTGGTCGTCTATTTTCATAACTCTGAGAAGAGCACTTGCTGCCTTTTTTCCCTTTCCGTTCTTACTTGCAGTCTCTGTTCTGTCTCTTTTTCTGGTAGCTCTATATTTTTTTCTGTCTATTTTTATTAATTTTGTGTGCCTTCATCAATTTGTCTTTTTCTTGTTTGATACAAGATGATATATGAGTTTGAAGTGTCACCTAGGATGATGAGAGGTGGTAGGATTACTACTACTGGAAAAAACTAATACAATCTTCATACATAGTAGTTTCCTTGGCCTTTCACTAATATATAAACTGTGTTTAGGCTGAAAGGATTAAAGATTGTACTCTTCATTTCTAGTAATTTTTATGGAATAACCTATTTCATTGCTTGCCTTTGAACCAAATTTGAGGGCTAGGACCTACATACCTGTGTTTATACTTTTTCCCTTTCTATTCCTTACTCTCTGTATTTATGAGATTCTGATTTTTCAGGAGGTGGTAGTGATGATATGTTGTGCGTTCATGGGAATTAGGCTCTCAGCTTTCTGATTTGTGAACTAATTTATGTGCTACTTATTTGAATGTAGTGGGTTTTGTGGTCAGTGTTTTATTTTTCCCTAGTGTTTTCCTTGGTGCAACTAGCTATGGATTCCTATTATGCAATTTCCTACATTTCCTATAATACTCTGTAAAATGAATTTACATCTTTCAGTTCAAAGTGGATTTAAGCATCTTGTGAACTTTTCTTAGCTGTTCTGACAGTTGGCAGTGAGCTTGCTTTATTTTTGTGTGAGGTTCCTCCATGCCTCTCTTCGGGAGACTTTGAGGTGGTAGGCATTTGAGAATCTTTAAGGCAGCAAATGACTTGTGGTGTATGGGTATGTTTCCTCAGAGCTGCTTGCTTCCAGGGGTGTCCAGTAAATGCTTACAGAACCTCTTGGTTTCTCAAAGCTATAACCCTAGACAGAGAGAGATCCAGGAGGACAGATATGTCTTTATTAGGAGACAGGTTCCAGTAATAAAATGAGAAGAGAGACACTTAGGAGAGACTGCAGTTATTTAGGAAGACAACACAGAGAAATATGTGGAGAAAGGTGGCTTTGGCATTCTGTGAGCAGGAATGTTTTTATCAACATGTGTGTGGAAGCAAAGTCCGGGGTGTTTGTTTTCATATACCAATGCTGATCTCAGTACTGGCCAATAAATTTCTTGGCTGATAACTTAAACAAATTTGTATCTCTCTTTTTTATTCTGGGTATAAAGTCAAGCTTTCATTTTGGAAAGTCATACACTTGCTGAACATTGTCAACTCCTGAGTTTCAAAGTCTGTGAGAAGAGAGCAGCCAAATTTAGCAGATAGATCTTCAAGGGTTTAATTTTCATCAGAGCTTTGCTTTTAAAACTAAACGTGCTTATGTCTGTATCTTTCTGTCACATACAGCATATACATCAAGATCTTTTTTTTTCTTGTTGTAATACCAGTCTATGTTACTATCTTGTTCAATCTTCTGTGATCTTTAGTTCATACTGTATACCTGTTTGTATCAGGTGTACAAAATGTGAAATATGGAGAATGTTAGTTAGTGTTTTCTACCACTATGATTGTTTTAAAGGCTTTAACAGAAAGCCTTTTGTGTTCATGGCAAACTCTAAAGTAGCATTTTCAGTAGATTTAGATTCTCTGCAGTCCTAAATTACCTTAGCCACAATGGCATGTTTGCAAGTCTTTTTGGAGGCCCAGGAATAGATCATACATATTTGGCTTTGGAAGTTTAAAGCATATGAAATTACCTGATTTTCAGTCATCTTTCATATTGCAAATATTCCTGCAGGGAGATTTTTTTAATGTATTTATATGTGCATGCATTTATACCCAAGTAACTTCTTACTTTGTCACACATTTGCAAGTAAGCTTGATTGAGCAGTTATACTCCCAAAGGTGCTAAGGCTCTTTAAGTTCAAAGAAAACAGCCACAGAGAAGAAAAAAGGAGAGAACTAACTAGGTATTTTGTTTCCTCATGCTCTTTCCCCTTGGAAACAGAATGCTACATTCTCATCTGAATTCCTAGTTAACAGAAGATCTGTGCTTGTGAATGTGCCAACAGTGAAAGGTATTTTGCCCAGAGCACATGTGCTAATTGACACCAAAATTGATAGCACAAAAAAAAGCATATATTTAGGAAAGGAGGCTGTGATAGTTGAGCTGTCCCTACATCTGACCTTGGACGGCTATTCAATCAGACAACCAAAGTAGTTTTTCTGAGAGGCTGTTTCTGGGTGTGTTTTTGTCTGTTTCTTAGTTTCCTCTTGTTGATTTGTTGTAGCTCTGTCTCATCTCTGTGGTTTGTCAGATAGTATGAGAGACCTGAATAGCTGACTGCAGCTCCATGAATCCTGGAGCTTTCTTTTAGAGGATGCTGTCTCTGTGATTTGTTGGGCTCTTAGCTAGACTATAGAAGATGACCAGCACCTATCTGTATTTGTATTCATTCTCCTTTGTCCTCTACTACTGATTGTGTACTGGTTTCCTAATTTTTAAAAATATAATCTATATTTTAAAAGAATACTTAACACCAAAACAATCCTAAATTATATCTTCTGTGATACAAAAGCTGTAAACCTTAGGTATTTGCATAGAGTATCATGTATATACATTACACAGAGGTATCAGGCAGTTTACTACTTGTTAACAGCGACCCTGAACTGAGATGTGTGATGGCCACTGAGTGGGTATGTTGTGCATTGCATTTGGTATATATTTTTCTTTGCATTAGCAGTTTCTGCGGACTGCAGTAATCAGAGTTTTATTTGAATATATGTAACACAAAAAAAATAAAAAGGTGTTTGTAGAAATGTATACATGTGGATACTTGCTTTATGCAAGTTCAGTATGTCATTTAGTTAGCTTATGTACTATAGCCCACGAAGATAAAGTATTTTTTCCAAAAACTGACTTGGAGCAGGAGCTTAATTTGGATGAATTTAGCTTTTCTGACTTCTCTTCTGGAAGAGCTTATCTGTCTATTTCTGTTGACTGAGTAAAGAGCTTGGCTAGTGTGAATTATAGCGACTCCTTCACCCCCTACTCCCACGAAACCTTAGACTATCCACAAAACACGTTCAGTCTGTTCAGTGGTGAAAAATTATTTAATGGCATTTAAAGTCATTATGAATACTTGATGAGTTTTTTACTTATGCCTGTTGTCAGGCGTGATCAAAGATACGACTATTAGTTTACCCTATTTTTAAACTAGGAATTAGAGCAGTGGTCTCCTGTTCATGGCTCACAAATAATTCATTGCTCCCATGATTTGATTGCATTCATGGAAAATTAAAAGAGATTTAAACATAGACTGACAGGAAAAGTTAATTGTGTAGTTTCCCAGCCTTTGCTGGTCCATGGGTGATATTGCCATCAACTTTTGTATTGGTTGCATTGACTCTATTAGGAAAAACCCTTAAATAAAATTTGCTAGTTGTCAATCTTTAAGGGCCAAATTAAGTTGAAATACATATTGTAATACTAGTACATGGATTCTAAATTATTTGTCTTTGCCTACCTGTGTGGGATTGTGCTCAAAATTCAGAAATCTAAATATAAACAGAATAACAGGTAGATTTTGGGGGAGGAAAGGTGTATAGTAATTTATGTTTAATATGCACAGACAAGAGGAAAATATGAGAAAAATCAGCAACATATATGCATTGAAGAATGTTAAGAAATAGGGCTGGAAGAGACCTCAAGAGGTCAGTCTACTCTGCTCCGCTGCTCTGCTACAGGATCAACTGTTAATAAATTTAAGTATGATGCTCTTTGTCTTTTAATCACCTTTTGTTTGTGATCCTTCTGTGCATGCTGCTGGCTGATTGTTCCTCTTTGCAATGGGCAAAAGCAATCATCTGCACAGAGTTTAAAAGCTTGTATTTGTCCTACTAAAAGCATTCTAATTATTTCAGATTATATCTTCAATTTGTCAGGTTCTTTCTGATTTTAACTTACCTTCTAATATGCTTGCAGCTCTTCTGCCTTCAGGTGAACATCCAGTTTTAACTATGCTCTCATTTCCATTATCGTGATACATGAATTTTTTCTTTTTTTGTTAAGTGATTGTAGACTATGGATTTTAAATACAAGATCAAATCCTATACTCCATAGTTAAAATAAAAATCGATTATTTATACTCTTTACCACCTGTAAATTGGGCAATATGATGTTGCAGAATCGAGTTCAGAAATATAATTTATGAGAAAATATTGTTTCTTCTAAATATTTTAAAATAATAGTAAATACAAATTTATAATATTATTACTGGATTACAGCATTGGCGTAAAAAAAGGTCCTTTCAAAGGGGCTGGTTTGTTTGTCTTCAAGGAGAGTAAGTAGTAACTGGCCTCTTTCCCTGTTTTGCAGCTGGTTTATAAAGACTATTGTTACTGTTTTACAGTTGATTTTCACATCTGGCATGCCATTTAGACATGGGGTAGTGCCATTGTTGTACTTAATTCTTCCTGTTTTAGGAGATTATGCATGAAGCAATCCTTTGGAAAGATATGTTACCTATCCTCTTGACTGCAGTACATCTCTTAATATGTACACAACCAGTTTCATTTCTAGAGATGTCTGTATAGACTCGTCTGTCCCTTGCTTCTGAATAGGAACATCCCTGAGTTCACTCACCTGTTCCCTCCTAGACACTGACCTCGCAGAACACCAGTGTTCAAGACAGTGAAGAATGCAATATGGCATGTGACTGGAAATCAGCAGTACCGAGGCTCACAGTGTTAACTGGTGCAGCCTTGGGAAAGTAAAATATCCGTGATTCATTTCTGCCTCTCCTGGGATTCTTTTTAATGTCATTTGACCCTTTGGAATAACTAATAAAATATCTCTGAGTACTTCAGCTTGTATACCATGTTCAGGGATCTTTTCAGATCCCAAACATTCATGTTCTGGAAATAAGTGCAGGCAGACAGGAAGTGTCTTTAAACAAACAAACAAACCAATCCCTTTTCAGAATGTCAACTGACAGCTTTATAAAATGAAAACTAAAATATAACAAGATATTGAGGCGGACTTCAACATTCACTGTACAAAATGTTTACTGTAATAAAAGAAACTTGTTTGTGGGCTTTATTTTGGTTTAAGAAATGGGTACCTTACAAATATATAGCAGATAATTGATATTATGTGTATTAGTGTCATGACTGCCCTAATAGCTTTGCTAAAATTGGTGAAAATGGTTTGATATTTTCTCTCAATTATGAGATAATCAGTATTGCAGAAGAAAAAGAACTGCTGCTTTTTTGGTAGAAAGCAGTTCCACAGAATTTTCAAGATCTCTTTATGGTTAAGTTTCTGTGATTATAACTTTTTTCCCCGCTATTTTCTTATCTCTTTTTTTCTTTCTTACCAGCATTACTATTTTGTTTTCACTAAAAAAAAGCAGAGCCTTTTTGTGCTTTGATGTGTTAACATCCATGTATGTGAACATATCCCCATTCTTTACTGCCCTTTTTAGTGTAGGATAGGAGAGGAAGAATGACTGAAATTCTGCAGGAGCAGAACGGTCTGCATGGGTTTTGTTTTGTGAAGCATCTCTTATGATAGAAAATCCTGGATGCTTTATATATTTCATTACCTTAGTCCATGGTGACAAAAGTGTTTGACATTGTCTGTCAACTGTTTACTCTGAACTGCAGTCCTTAAATAAAGTGTAGATGGCTGCTTATTTAAAATATATAAACTAATTTAATTGCTTAATTCCTTGTATTACCGTAGTGTAACATGGACTAAAAGGACAGGAATTCAGCTTGCTGTCAAAACTTTTGTTTAGATTTTCTTCCTATTGTTGGTGTTTTTAGGATAGGCAGTTGTTTATTGATTTTAGCTGACTCCTGTAAATGGTACAGGAAAAGGCAAGAGAGCAGCTTTTTAAACTCTACCATTCTTTTTCCTTTAGTAAATTAGAAGCAGAATGAATATCTTTCATGTACATATTGTAGGAAAAGTTGATTCAAGCTATTTCCTGAAATAATACTTACATTCATTGCAATATTCACTTGCTTACAAATACATACATTTTTGCTATAAAGGTGGGAAGAAAGTAATAGTTGGAAATAAACTGCTTCAGGAAATAGCTTGAATCGACTGAAACGTACTTTGTAGTTTTCAGAGAATGGTCACTAAATAATTTTTTTTTTTTTAGATACGTTGTTAGCAGTTTGTTGCAAAAAGCATTTCCAGTGTAAGTCCTAGAGTTCAAGACTAATATTTATGTGAAATAGTACTCTGTTTAGTCATGGCACGTTACTACCACACAGTGGAGAAAGCTAGAGCAGACATAAGTAGTTTGAGTCCGTGTAATTTTATGTTTTTCTTTCTTTTGAAGAGCCCTCAAGAGCATTATATAGCTTATTGGATGTACTTCATTTGTTGAACCCAACTCTCCGTTAATTTCTCTTTGTTCTTCCCAGTTGTAGTAGTTGCAGTGATGGGTTTCACAAGCATTGTTTGAGGCTGACATTTTTCAGCTTTATTTGTTCATCATCTTAAATAGCATGCACCTTGTGCCTCATGCTTGGTCCTTCTTCAGCGAGTGGCTGGCCTGATCTGGAATCAGCTCTGAGAGCGGTGGTGGTGTGCGAAGGCATTGAGTGCTTTCAGCTGTGAGTCTTATCTTTTTGTATTTTGTAGATTTAGAAGTAGTATGCTGTGGAAGAATTCATAAGTTTTTCGCTATCCTACTCAGCTTGGTTCAGGTTTGTGTCACCTTGTCTGTTGTGTCCACCTGCCTGTTCCTTCCATCTCTGGTCTCTCCCCATCCCTCACACAGCTTGGCCTTTTTGCTTCAGCAGTAACAGACTGGTCATACCCTGCTTTTCTTCTGTAACAGCTGGCGAAGATTCTTCTCTTTCCAGCAAAGTGCTGGAGCAGAACTCTGTGTGCTCTGTGCAGCGCTGCAATAGTTCGTGTCTGCTTGTGAATCCTCAAAAAGGAGTGGCGAACGGAATGACAGATTCCAGTGTAAGGCTGTCATCCTTCACAGGGGGTTTAAGTCCCACAGGGACTGGGGCTTGAACCTATCTATGATGAAGGCTGACTGCACAGCTTGGGGTAGATGCATCTATTTCTCCTAGTCTTCAAAAGCCGCCAGTCCTTGTGAATTTAAGAATGGTTTCCAGGGTCAGGCCAAAAAGTCCATTTTGCTCATTACGTTGCCTCCAACAGGAAGAATAAAAAAAGCCTCCTTTCCTGGCATCTGCTTCCATCTTTAAGTGATCTGAAGCTAAGATGTCTTTGTGTTTAAGCCTTAAGGGTTTTTTTCCCCCCTGTTAATTATAAAAGGCCAGTTTGACTTTTGGAAACGTTTCTCCACTGTAACATCCTAGGGCAGTTCAGCTATGAGTTCTGTGAAGAAGTCCTTTTTGTTGCCTTGTTTTACCTGGCAACCACTTACTTGTTCACCTGTTATCCCCTGGTTCTTGTGTTAGAAGAACACTCTTTTGCACAGATTAGTTAAAAGGTGTTCCTTGCATTTGCTTTATATAATTTTTTTTTCTGGGCTAAAGAATCTTGATTTATTTAGTTGCTCCACCTATTGAAGTTTTTCTTTGCATTTTTCACTCTGGTGCCCTTTTATGTATTTTTTTCCCTCAATTTTATTAATTTTTTGCAGTGCAGGACTAAAATGTTATTCCAAATGTGTGCCAGTCAAATGTGTAAATCCACTGTGGCATAATGAAGCTTTAGCAATATTGTGATACTAAGTTGGACTGTAATTTATTTATTTTCAGTGTTGTCATCATCAAAGATTTAAATGGTATCGCTGTCGCTAACTGGCAATGGAACAGTGCTGTTAAAACCTTTTGCTGAATATTTAAAACCTTCTTTATGAAGAACTGTGTAAGAATGGCTGTGCTAACCATGATACTTGGTGTTGGAAGTGGTTGCCATTAACATCTTTACAGGAGATGGGAGTTCTGTTACAAGTCTTTTAATGTGTTATAAAGTCTTTTTATGGTGCTGGTGACACAAAGTATTGCTGATTGGCACATCTGGCTTCCGGCTGTGTATTTGTTTGCCCAGAATAAAATGGCATGGACATTGCATACAGCTGAAAATTTTTTAGTAATAAAAGTGATTTCATTTTATATTAAGCTTTACATAGGAAGGATCTTGGTTGTGTATTACAGTCTGATAGTATTTTGGATGTCATAGATTTCTGAATTTTAAGGTTCTCATAGAACACGTTAATGGATTATTTTATTTCATCTTTGATTTCTTTTGCTTTTATAATGTGTGAGGCTCTTCAGGACACCTGTGTCAGAGTCCAGAAGAGCAAGAAGGTGCTCAAACTCACACAAAGTATGGCAATCAGATTAACTTCCTGAAAATAGAACAATATCTAATACTTCACCTCAGAGAATTATTCGTCTGAGGATTAAGAAGATTATTAAATAGTTGCAGTAAGCAATGAATGACAAAAATAACAAGATGTTTGTGTCCCAAATTGTTAACAATGCAGTTGTATGAACCTTCCTCTTTTTACTTGCTTAGAAGACTTTGGTAACAAACTTCTGGAAGTCCTTTCAAGACAATGTAAACTGTATTGGTATTCATCCAGTCAGCTGATTATGCAGTTAAAAATTCTTATAGTGCTGTTGTTGACAGACAAAACTTCAGGAAAAAAAAGATCGAAGCCTCATGTCAAAGCTCTCAATTTGTTATACTAGAAAGGATAAAAAAAGTTCTGTATTATTTCAGGCCAACAAGTTGGCAGGGATTTAAATCTGAGTCCACAGTTTCTGAAACCAGAGGCTTGAGAATGCTAGCAGGTTTCAGGGCTGGCAATGAAGGGGAAATACGATGATTTCACTGACAGCTGAGATATAAATCATAGTCACAATGTTTAAAGGAGTTACTTGGAAGATGTAGAATTCCATATGATAACAAAAAGAAAGAGGTATGTTAAGTGTTGGTGTTGCATATGTTCCTTGTTGCTAAGTAGCAGGGCGGGTTTTGAAAGCTGATGAAAAAAATAATAGATGGTTGGTTGTAGTTCTGGATGGGTTTTATGGCAAGAATAATGTGACTGAATGAGGCAAAATATTTTTGAGTCCTTTACCTACAACTTTGGTAGCTCATAGAGGATTTCAGCACAGTATAGCACTGTGGAAAGATACACTTAATAGTATTTTGTGATGGTGTTTTCTTTTTTTCTTTCTGGAATACCAGTGGCTTTCTTGCTGTAAAGTGTCTTGGGAGATCTTACTGTGAGAGGTAGTTGTTGAGCAGCAGCAAAATCCTTCTGTGTCAAATCATCTTCTTGCAACATGACAGTGGGTGAAATGAATGTGACACTTCTTAACCCTCCTTCTGGAAATACGGTTCTTTTAATGATGGTTCTTACATTTATAAGATTTCTTTTTTAGTATAGACAGAATAAAATTCTGGGTCTAATGTATTTTTCTTTTGTTTCTGCCCTACTTTTAATAAAAGTCATGGTCATCCCAGAGAGTAAGCTTGTAGTAGGAAAACCAATAAGACTGCCGTTCTGGCACCTGCTACCTCGAGGGAAGGGAGAGAGGCAACACTTTAGAGAAAATAAAATGTTTGAAGCTCTGTCTTACATTACGGTACTGCTAAGAAACATTTTCATCCGCTGTCTGTGGTCATTCTGTGCGTTACATTAGCTGCAGCTCTGTGAGGCAAAAATTGTGCTCCTTGAAACTTCTTTGTTTCCATCTCTACTGTTTCTGTAGTTTGCCAAAGTCATTACTTGTTTTAAATGAGCAATGAAAAACCATTTCTTTCTGCCTCCAGGAAATCTTTGTTTTAATGTAATTTTTTTTACTGTAAAACACAATAAGAAATGTTCTAAAACTCTAGGAGACTTTGAACCAAACTGTTACTGAAAAATGTAATTATCTCACTTTATACATTTTCTTTCTGTGGTCACAATAACTGATTGGGAGGAGGTGACACCTGCTAGAATTTTATAACCCTATTTTGCTTACATGTAAGAATTTAGGGGGAAAAAAAGACTTTTTAAGCTGTAACTTGAAAAATTCCAGAGTTTATGGGCATCTTTTCTCCAATTCATTGACCAAATCATTTTGAGATTCTTTACTAAAGATAGTTATTATGTTCAACTTTCCACAATCTGTTTTCCTTCAGTTATTGCATAATTTATTAGGGTTGAGACATTTGTTTTTCACTTGTATATCATAGAGAAACAAGGTCTCAGGAATCAATGTAAAGGGCAGAACTGTGATTAAGATGATCTTCCCTAACAAATAATTTGGAAAGAAATGTGGCAGTTTTTCAAATAGAGGAAATGAGCAAATGATGCAAAAAGCTGTCTTTTAAGGTGGCATCACGTAACTCCTTCACTTTTAAATCTGTCCACATTACCTTTTGTTTGTTTGTTTGTTTGTTTGTTTGGGTTTTTTTCTTTTTATGTGTTAGACTGGGAGGGTCTCTTCTCTGGCCTTGCTGTTATGTGAGTTCCAGTAGTTGACCTGTGTTATCTAAGAACAATAAGAAGAACAAAGTCATTTTATTTTTCTCTACTATATCATTGAATCGGAATTGTAGTTTTCATGATATTTGTTCCTGATTCGTAGGATTTATTGGAAGAGCCAGATGTGGGAATAAAACAGAATTCTATTTGCATTTAAAATTGTCAGTATAAACTTAAAAGCAGAGATATTTAAAGTATTCTTCATTTAATTTGAAACTAATTAAAAATAGTAGTTCTCTTTCAGATTTGTTTTGTGGCTTGGAGATTATTATGTACATAGGAAGAGAATATTGTGTTGATGTGGGGTTTGAAATGGGCCAAACCAGCTTCTGGTCCATAATGATACCAGTTTACACCTAACAAAGCAGGTCAGAGCATTAAAGGAGAGTGGATATTTAAAGGGAAGAGGGAAAGTTACAGAATACTGAAGTTGCACATCTCTTGTTCTCTGGTTCTTTTAAATTTAATTTTCCTTTACACTTTCATACAGCCAAGGATAAAGGAAATGGAAAATATCTCAAAACTATGTTTGAACTACAAGGGGGAATGATTTTAAAGTAAAAGAGGAGAGATTTAGATTAGATGTTAGGAAGAAATTCTTGACTCAGCGGGTAGGGAGACACTGGAACACGTTGCCCACAGAAGTTGTCGATGCCCCATCCCTGAAGTGTTCAAGGCCAGTCTGGGTGGGGCTTTGAGAAGCCTGGTCTAGTGTGTGGCATCCCTGCCTGTGGGTGTGTGTGGGGGAGGTCTTGGAACTAGATGATCTTTAAGGCCCCTTCCAACCTAAGCCATTCTGTGATTATATATTCCTCTTCTCTTGGGGCCATCCACAAAGGTGGTGGTAGGAACCTTGCCGTGAGCTAAAGTAGCTTCATGAGTTGTTGCAAAGGCTCTATATGTAAGTTCCTCAGTAAAACTCGCTTCCATTTAGCTGGTGTTCCTGTTGGAAAAAAAGATGAATTTTGGAAGCTCTTAAACTGGCAGTCATGAGCTGTTCTGTTCAGTCATGTACTGTAAGGCAAGCATGGTAGTGCAACAACCTCTATAATCTGAAGTGGATCAGAGACTTAAAAAGTGGAATATAAATTAAAGCGAAACACACAAATAAACAAATTCTTAAATACACATCTCTTCTTAAGGTTTATGAAGTCTTCTGTTAAGAATGGCCTTTCTGCATCTAGCCCATCATCCTATCTCAAGTGGACATGCAGAAGAGTACTTGAGTACAGGCTCTGAGAAGCATGCAAGGAAGGCAAAGCTTAAGGTCAAGGCAAAGGATGAGCAAGAGGACAGCATAAACTTGTGTGTCTACCCCCTAAATAAGTACTAGATGGGGAAAATCTGCTCAAAAAATACGGGAAATGGAGTTGCATGGCTTTGTAACGGATGAACTCATAACTGAAAAAGACAACTCAGTACTGGATGTCCAGGCTGCCCTGTCCCTGATCCACAAGCTCTGACT
Organism: Pipra filicauda; assembly: GCF_003945595.2. Classification (NCBI taxonomy): domain Eukaryota; kingdom Metazoa; phylum Chordata; class Aves; order Passeriformes; family Pipridae; genus Pipra; species Pipra filicauda. Next base: position 2,772,378 of record NW_024105031.1, on the reverse strand, counting down.
GGATTCTAGCACAGGGAAGGACAAGGTACCAAAGTACCACATTGGAGCCCCTCTGGCAACCCAGGTGCTTCACAGCAAGGTCACCTGGGGGATACGGTCATGCTGGGGCCAGTGCAGCCATCGCTGCTGCCTTTGCCTCCTGGGCTGCTTTGTCCTTGAGCTCTTTGCTGCAGCCAAGGCTGCCAGCATAGGGAAGCTGGAGGGGAGCTGCAGCAAGGCAGCTTTGTGAAGCCAAGCATCCAGCTGTGCAGCCTCTCCGGAGTTTGAGAGGCCTCAGGGAGGTGCCCGGGTGCTGTAACAGCCTCTCAAGCTCCACAGCGCATGGAAGCAAGGACAGCAGCCCCCAGTGTCTCAGAAACCTCAGTGTGCAGGAAGGAGGAGACAGGCAGTGAAGTGCTTTTACTTCAGTAATAGAAGTTCACTGCTTCCCCCTGCCCTGCTTTTTGCAGAGAGAAATGCAATGATGAACTAAGATATATCATTATGCCTCAATACTAACCTAATTTTTCAGTGACCTATTGCTCAAGGATTTTCTGAGTCAGAGGTGGTGTTCTCATATTTAGTATCTACATTTAAAGGACAGGTTTTGTACCCATTATTTTTTCCCAGTTTCTTTATGAACCCTGCGCACTTTGGCATCTGTAGAACATCCCGTGGCTCAGAGTTCTGTAGCTTGAAGGTGCTGATAAGATAAAGATACTGGCTCCTCTTTATTTTGACTCTGCTACCTGCTAGTTTAATTTGATGTCTCCTTAACTTTTTTTATAGGGTGAGATGGTGAGAAATCATTCATTATTCTTGTTCTTTATTTCACTTTTTGATTTGTATTCCGATGTCACGTTTGCTCTCCTAAAAGTAATCATGTGTGATGTATAGCTTAAAAGATTTCTTGGAATCTTGTTTTAAACATAACATCTATCCAGTCTACTTGGAAAAAATGGAAGTCTATTGTTAACAACGTGCTGGGTCCCTCAGGCTCTTCTTCCTCGGTATGTGAAAGTAGATTGGCCACACCTGGAATCCCAGTGCGGAGGGATCATCTAATATGTTTTGGCAGAGTTAGTTTATCTGATTTAACTGTAAGCCACCTTTCACAGGTTGTTTTGACTTCATGAACTTGTGTGTTGGCAGTAATTTCCCACTCGTAGTTTTCATTACCTGGAGTTTCTGAAATATCTGTCACATCAACATCCTCATTTAAAGTTTGGCGTTCATGTTTCTCTGTTTTGTTTCTCTGCATTATTTAAACGTATCTGTTTTATCCTCTGTCACTACTGAAGTGTAGTCCCTATACAGTGTGACTGTGATTCTTCCACAAAGGATTCATAATCTTAAACTGTGAGCTATTGAATCCTTCACGGCTTTTCTCAGCTATTAAAACTTAAAAGGTCAAAAAAAAAGTATTGAATTAAATCACTGACACTGTTCTTTAATGGTTTGGATGAAGCCTTCTTCCAGCATGTGCTCACTCTGTTTCTTCTAGTTTTGGCAAATATGCTTGGAATTATTCTTCCCAGAATTAGCCTCTCTAGGGAGATAAAAGCTGTATATTCTTTTATTTATTCTGCATCCCTTCCATTCACCTCTTTTACCCATGTAAGAAAAAAACTCTTATTATTTCTGAAAATGTTTGGAATGATTTGATGACTTCTGTATGCGGGAGAGAGGAAGGTTATTTTCTTCATTCTTGTTGCCTTTTTCTCTTTTCAAGGAGTTCAAGCTGGCCTTTTGTTAACAGAAATTGCTTGCTGCTTGAATCCTTTAACAAAGTTCTTGCATTGAAGTTAAGATACCTGTGGCAGTCTCATCATGGGCACTGAAATTACTCCTCCTTGCTTAGCAGAAATGGAAAATTGTGGTGTGTATGAGAGATGAAAATGAACAGAAAACTGTTCTGTGGTTGCTTGTAGTGTTTAGTAATATACTGATGGGAACTGATAAAATCCAGTCAAATCTGAAGGGTCCTTAGCAGGTCAGTGTGAATCATTTGGAACTGGAGAATATTCTGCAGATGTAAAAACGACAATTCTCAGTGTTCATCCCTAAAAGCTGAGGCTACAAGAGATTTCTTCCACAGCTCCTGATTCGAATTCAAGCTTTATTGCTGCCATGTACTTACTACTGATTGAAAGAAAGAAAAGATAAAAACTACTTGTTGCCATATTATTCCATGCTTTTTTAAAAAAAGTATTTTTTATTTTTAAATGTAGATTCAAGTTAGAACATAGAATTAAATACAAATCCCAAAATCTTAAGGAAGATGACCTATAAACCTGGTTGCTTATAATGACAATTTCTGCTTGGAGGATTCCCAGGAATTGTAGTTTTGTTTTCAAGTGAGAATTCTTTTGTTACTTTTGATACTGGTTGGAGGCTTTGAACTCCAATCTCTGTCAAGACCTTTGGGAGAAATCTCTTTTTCTCCCAAGGGAAATATGGAGAATGAATAGTTCCTCAGAAGATTGTTGGACACATTTTCTGTCTAGAGTACTAGAAACCACAGATAATTTGGAAGCAGAATCTAGAAAAAACAATCTGAACTGTGACTGGTTAGACTAAACAAATGGCAGTTTCTGGGGTACTCAGAAAAAATTTGGAAATGCTTTGGCAACAGTGGGTAAAACGACTCTTTCTAACTTAAGATTCTAAAATTTTTTCTGTGACTTATAGAAGTGTCTACAGGTTTAGTATCAAAGTAATGAGAATACAACCCCAAAAGAAGTTGAATTGGTAAGTTTTCTTAGTTACGTACTTAACCCATTTTATCACTCGCTCTGCAGCATTTTTCCTGGCTGCTTTTTCTTCATATTTTTTTCCTCTATATACTGGTATTTTAAACACAATGAGGACAGTGTTATTAATCCCTTAAGATTAATAATCCCGTTATTAAGAAGGTGCTGCTGCTGAGCCTTTTAGCAGAAAATGGGGTTGGAAAGGATCTTTAACTTATCATATGTAGTGGGTTGGTTGACCTTGGAAGTCAGTCAAGCACCCACACGGCTGTTCACTTGCTGCCCCTCCCACAGCCAGAGCAGAGAGTAGGAACAGAAAAGGCAAGAAAACTCTTTGTTCAAAATAAAGACAGTTTAATAAGTTAGGGAAAGAGGAAAGAAAAACAAGTGATGCTAAGGAAATCACTTCCTACCTCCCACAAGCAGCTTGGTGGCTCCCAAGCCACCAAGGTGGCAAAAGTCACCTTGGAAGACAGACCCTTCCTTTCTTCTGAGTTTTATTGCTGAGCATGATGTTTTACAGTATGTATATGACCAATCCAGGGTCTTTGTTCTGGCCCTTTTCCCTCCCAGCTTCTTGTCCACCTCTAGCCCATTTGCTGGCCTGGGGCCACAGTGAGGGGGTGAAAAAGGAGACTGAACACTGTGCAAGCACTATCCAGCAGCAGCCAAAACATTGGTGTGTGATCCACACCCTTTTAATCACAAATTCAAAACACAGCTCCACAGAGGCTGCTGTGAAGAAAACTAACTCGATCCCAGCCAGAACATGGTTTTCCATGTCCCAAGGTATCAGAGTAATACAATTCTCCCAAATAAGTAAACATCTATATAGTCTCTTCTCTGAAATACATACATGTATGTATGGTCTGGAGTTTCTTTGTGTGTGTATTTCACGTTGGTACATACCGATGTCTTTTAAATAACCCACTTGTTGTGATTTGACTTTGATGAATGTGGGAAATATGATAGATTTGTGATCAGAAAACTTGTGTGCAGCTAGTATGGCTTTGAAAAGTGATAGCCTTTAAATGCTTAACAGGTCTTCAGAGTACTTAATTTTTTAAGTATTACATACATTAATTTAAAATTTTGGCTCAATCTGTTATAGAGATTGAATCATTGCAAAGCTGGCATGGCATGCAGGCCATCAAGGCTGGCTTTATAACTGCTCTGTCTTCAAATGTCTTTGGCTGCTACTAATACCCTTTTCTCTCTCTTCTGAAACCATACAGGCATCTTCCTGTCACTTTGCCAGTTGAAGAGAGTGGTGTTAATAAAAAAAATCTTAAGGCTATCATGTAATTCTAGTCTTAACAAGAAAAAAAGACAGATGCAGGTCATTTGGAAAAGGGTGCAATTTCACTCAGTTCCAGAGAGCGAAAATCTTCATAGATTTTCAAAGTACTAATTTTAACATTTGTAACAAGGGAGGATTTGATCAATTCTGCTTTTCATTTCACAATCTACCCAGTGCATCAAACTTCCTTATAATTTCAGAAATCGTATGTCAGTTTTTAGGAATGATCTAGTACATATAAGTCAAAAAGTCAGATAAGATAGTATTTTAATAACATTGTAAAACAGTTAATTGCTTCTGAACTGTAAAAGCCTTGTCTTGAATTCAAGGGAAAAGTGGTCTGGCTTGTAATCTAAAGTACTTATATTTGGGAAAAGGAACTTTGTGTGTTACATAAAAACTCTTACATAGAAATTGTAGGCAAATGATCACAGTTATTGTTCCATTGTTCAGACTGATTTATTTCCTTTGTTATACAGGTCAGTAGCTTAGCAGGAGTTAGAGAAATCGGTTCTGGATTTTTTTAATCACCTATTCTTCTTTTTCTATGTGTAGGTATTTACAACAGAACCTTAAGTTAACTGCTCTTGAAATCTCTTGTATATTTTTATTTGTATAAAAGCTTGGTTTAGATGGTTGACTTATTATAACTTATAGGTAAAACTTAAAGATGTTATCTTTGTGTAAACAAAAGTATTGATTTTTTTTTGTTCTCTTAGTTGTTCCTCAGATTATATGTAGGGTTTTTAAAAAGTAAAGTATTATATGCTTACAGAAAATGCAAAGCTTGGCTTGAAGTGTTTTTCTGTAACTAACTATGTTGGCACAAATAGGTGCAATTTTATACATGAATGGTTTTGAATTAAATGAGAGATACACCAAGTGCTAAATTAGCATTAATTGAATTGGCATATATCTATTACTACTTTCTGTAACCATCAGAATATTTCCAGCTAAAGTGCTCTTTGGTTGACATGTGAATATATATTGTACATTCTCAAACTAATGTTTCTTTTAATATTTTACAAAACAAGGCAGTGTTAATTTTACATCTGAATTGTTACAAAGCTCAGTATGTGAGAGCCTTTAGTATCTTAGGCCCTTCTTGTGGTTTTGTGCAACACAAAAGGAGGAATAGGGAAGCCCTTTTGCCTGAACCTGCGCGTTGGTTTACTGGGCAGTGTTCTAACTTTGCATGCAGCAGCTGAACAGGCTGGCAAACAGGTCATCAGAAGGCTTGAGAACCAGACAGCCGGGAAGGCAGCCGTAGACTGAACTGTTACTGATGGAAAAATACATTCCCGAGCTTGCCGTCTGAGTCTGTCACTGCCAAAAATATCTGTGAATAGTCTGTCTGAAACATTAGGGGGAAAAGGTTAAAAAGAAGCACAGTATTAATACTACAAACAGGAGGAAGCAATGCCAAGAGAGTGGTGGATTTATCCTCTGGCCAGTTTTCTTTCGAGCTGCAGTAGTGGTAGAAGGACAGAGCATGAGTTGCAGACGGTGTTTCTTTCACACCACATAGAAGTTGCAGAGAAAGCATAGCTGTGCTTACGCCCACTATCAAAGAAGTTTTGAGCAACTGTTGCTAAAATGCCAAATAGTTGCTTTTTTTGTTTTGGGCATTTTTAAATAAAGTTTGTTAGTCTTAGTAAGGCATATTTTTTCTACTAAACTTGCTATCTTCAAACTAGAGGGAGAAACTGCTCTTGTTTTAAGGTTTAGGAATGGAAGAGTACTAGAATTGTTAATATTGCAATAAGGATATTGTACTGTTAAAAACAGTAGTTTGAAGTGGGTATTTTTATAGTTTTTTTGCTTGGCAGTTTTACGCTCACACCTTACTTGTTGTAATTTAACATATAAAACTTGCCAAAGTTAAGCAGAATGTAGGAAGAGCATACTTCTTAGTTAGCATCCATTTAAAAGCTGGGGAATAGTGGTGGGGAAAACAGTCCCTTTGCAGAATCTAATACTGGATTTTAGTACTGATATCTGTTACTATGTTCCTAGTCCCTGCAATATAAAATACATTTTTTAAAAAATACTTTAAAGCTTAAGAAAAAGATAATGTTTAATAGATGAAGGTAGAAAGGATATGTGAGATGTTGTCAAGTGTTAAACAGCCAGTTGGCCTTTTTTTTTTTTTGGTGGAGTGTGGAAATGAAGAAGCCAAACCTTACTGATATTGCACTTTGCACTCACTGAAGCAGAAGTAAGCAGCTGTTATATGGCTCAGTGTTAAACACATTAGTGCAAGGGTCATACCAGTAAAAGAAAAAAATTAACTTCCTGTGTGGTGTTGGAGAATTTCTTCATGTGCTGTTCTCAGAATAAGATCTGACCTGAAAGGTAGTGTTTGCTAATTCTAAACAATGAGATAATTGTCATGCTTTTCTGCATTGCCTCCAAAGATGCGACTCTGAGTAGCTGGCTCTCCTTTCACTTTATTAAACTTACCTATGGAAGGGAACTTTTATCTAGACTCTAAGTCAGCTGAACAGCACTTTGTGTTTGACTTGTAGTCAGAAACAATAACAAAATTGCAGATGAGTTTCAGTCCTTTGTTTTCAAAGAAAGTGGCATGAGCAAAGCCATTTCTCTAAGTTGCAGGTTTATATAGTTTGAAGACACTTGAAATTAAAAATATAACTTTTCCATTTAATTTGAACTTTTATCGGAGTGCTTGTAATATTTAGGCAGGAGAAATATGTTAATAAAACAGTAAAATTATAGAAAAATCACTCAAGCTTGCAAATAGATAGGTGATTCTTAAGTTGCTTGGATATAACGCATAAAAACAAGATTCCAGAAATACACAGATGGAATGACCACTTCCAGAATCTTTCTGTATAAAGATCTGTACTTCTGCAGAGACAGTAACAGGCCATGGCAGCCAAGTGACTGGCCTAATATTGTCTGTTCTTGGTCACAGTATAAATATACCTCTTAAAGGAAAAAAAAAAGAAATTCCAATCTTCTTTAGTTGCAGACTGACTGAGCTAAGATGCAGATGTTCAAAACTATTGATTACTAATGATAATCATTACTAATGCATAATCATTATTAATGCTATTAACAATAATTAATATCCTTATTCCAGGGAGTAAGAGTGAAAGTAGTTCTGTATTGCCATTTATAAATGTGCCTGCACAGCATCATTCTAAGGCTAGTGCATTTACCTTGCAAGAGACTTGTGTGCTGAGGAAAGGGTATTATCTCTGTCCTGTGAACACAGTTTCTTGAGATTGAGTTTCATTAAGTGGCCCAAAGGTTAGGGTAGTTACCATGTGAAACATTGCTGAGAAGTCACCACTTCCTTTCTTTCTTCTCCTCTTTTTCATGTGAAGGCTTCTTCAGGCTTCCTTTTCCTCCAGTTCTATGGTCTTGTGGGTCAAGCAGAACTTCTTCCCAATCTTCATCAACTGGCACAAAATCCAGTCTTAATTTCTTAAAAAAAAACAAACATGAAAAATCCCCAAACATACAAAACTAATATGGCTTTTGCCTTCTACTTCACCAGTGCTGCTTGTTTTCCTCTGGTTGCTCTCATCACACCACTTGCTATAGTGATACAATATCTTCTTGTTTCCCTCACTTCTCTATGCATCATTTTTCTTTTATTTTATTTATGCTTTCCCTAGGTTCTACCACTCCCAGTGGGATACCCTCAAGGCTTGCTAATTACAAATGCTGTCTTATTCTCTCTGTGAGGTTCATTCCATGTGCTCTGACAGCAGTGAAAGGGTATGACGGATATGACAGGTATACCTGTACATGATTTAATACTGAAAGATTTGGTAGCTCAATGTATGATAAAATTCCTGATCTTTAATGGCACATTTAGCCTTAATGTTTAGCAGTTTATAGACTGTAGAGCAAAACCTATGGACTCTTGATTTATTTTTGTAGACCCTGAGACTGGCAGTTTCTAACAACTATGTTCAGGTGCCTTTCCTAACTGTGCCTCTAGGCAGTATCACAACATACTGTAGTAATTGTTTAACTGACATAGTTTTGTGTCCACTTCTGTTTAAATATTGGAGGACAGTGTAGAGGTTACGTCTCTTCCTACTGCTGGCCTTCAGGAATTAGCTAAATGTGTGCAAACATTTGTAATCTCTCACCCAAGAGCAGAATAAATTTGCTCAGATAATTCTGTAGTTAGTATGCTTGTAGTAGCTGTTAGTATTTGCTTAGATTTTATGGCATGGCAGCTAGAAGTGCGAGTGTCTAACTAACAGAAATTAGTTAATTACAAAACAGCAGCTTGTACCAGTTGTAAATAATGATAGGCACAGAATGCAGAACTGACATTAGCAGCTTGTTTTTGTAATATGTTTATGTAAGTGTACTATCTAGATTTTATAATTTAGTAAAACTTAAAAACATATTTCTTCTACTAATATCAGTTTCCTTGTATTTATTTCAGTGTATATGTGGTTAAAACAAAACTGCAAGTAGATAGTGGATAAGGCAGTGTTTTCAAAGCTGCTCCTGCTATTCATATAGGATATCCTCCTTCAGTGAGGACTTTGTAAGTAGAAAATTCTAGTGTTATATATCACAAGGTAATAGCATTAAGGACATGAATTTGGCAAGGTGTAATGACAGAAAAACTGGAATGAAATTGACTTTCAAGTTCCCAAGTGTAATGAATATAAATCAGTGTTGACCATTGTTAATAACATTTGTAATAGAAAACTTTCAAAACAATACAGTTGTTTAAATAGCTTCATTAAAAAATCAAGACTTGAAAACTATTTTTTAACTGGTGTTAACATTCTAAGGTGTTTTGGGAAACATCTAACCATTTATACCATGTTGTGACATATTCTTAGTAAAATACGGGTTTCAGGCACATTTCTCACTGCTTTACTAAGAAGCAGGAAGACTTTATTTGTTTGTTTTGTTTGATTGTCAGTAGTCACAGGAAGTAATTTCTTCCTCTCCCAACCAAAACAATTCCACATTTGGCACTGAAAGTTGTCTGAATTGCCCCAATATCTGAAAGACTTGCATAACCCTTGGTATTTAATAATTTTTTGTCTATCAGATCATTAGGATTTGTATCACTAGAAAAAGAACGTAATTGTTTTCATACATTGATTGTGGCCGCTGCCCTTGTGTCAGTAAAGCTAGGTGGTGCAATACTGAAAGTGAAATTTGTGAGCTACTGATTGCTTAATAAGCATTATTACTTCAATTACTTATGTTTATCTGGGTACTTGACTGTGCTGCTGATGCAATCAGAAGTTTCCGAATAGCTAAGTCTGTTGACATTCTGTATAGACAAGTATGGGTTGGGAGAAGAGATCTCTGAGAAAAATGATATAAATTAATTTCTAATGCAGATGTCAGGGTTCACTTGGTTAGAAAATATTGCAGAAGTATTCTGCAATATTTCATGTGATTGTAAAGTACTGATAGGGATTGCATTCTGTTGCAGCATTCAAATCTGTTGGATTCGGTTGTCTGAGGAAATTTTTCTTTGCAAATGTAAACATACACCAAAAGATGAGTCTGCATTTTTTCACATTTCAAGAAATAACATTCCTGGTCCACAAGAACTCTTGATGCCAATGTTGTTCTTATTTGGTAAACTTTTATGACCTCATATAAGAGTAGATGAAAACAAAGTTCCTTTTTTGTCCCTACAAGGGAGGAAATCTCAGAACTTGCAACAAGTTGCCAGGAGAGGTAACAAAGACTGTTGACTTTGCCACATTCAGGAAGTAATTAAAAATAACTTATTTTTCCAAGATTTTCAGAACATGATGTTCTCATTTGCAAATTGATATTTTAAGGGAAGAAATAATTACTTTTTGATATTTGGGAAGTAAGGTTGAGAGAGGATTTCATAGTGTTGTGACGCAAGTTTTCGTTCAGGTTTTATGTTTTAGATGCACTGGACGTGAATAAGGTTTCTATACGTTGTATGTGCAGAAGAAGAGCTATAAATTAATAGGAAACTTGTAAAAGCTACAGTCAGTATAGTGACTTATTATGTTTGGAGCCAACGTACCCCTTCTCCCCTCCCAAATAAGAACGAAGTCAGAAGTATGATGCTTGATTCTTTGTTACGGGACTTATGCTGAATTGTTCTTGAAGATGTCTGGAAAGAAACCAGAATATAATTGGTTTTAATATATCTCATTATCTATCAACAGTGATCAAACCTCAGATGTGCCATTTTCTTCCGTGAATAAGTAGCACTAGCTCTTAAATGTGTAGAGCTAATTTATTCTGCAAACCAAATCAGGTCATCAGTTTTCATTATTTTTATTCTTAGCTGACTGCAATTCTGTAAAACTCAAAATATGCACATAATAGCAGTAGTAAGACAAAGCATGCTTTAAAAACTGCATTTATAAATTAGAAATTCTTGTGTAAAATTGCAATTGCATAAGCTTCAGATGAATCAGACATTTTTACAAACTGCATTAATTTCATCATAAAAATACTCCACTCAAAAGTTATGAGATGTGAGCCTTTGCAGCATAGTATCTTTCTGAACATGCTATAATCTAGAGAAATTTCTGATGTTCCATAATCAGTTCTACAGCCCAGGGGGCAGGGGATATGCTTTATTTATAGGATGATATACCATGAGGGTATTCTGGGGCTGATGAGAGATTTCTGATTACCATCTGCTGCAACTACTTGAGTTTCAGAGTGGATTAACTATGCATACCAGGACTTTAAGATCCTAAATCCAGCTGTAGGGTGTTTATCAGTAGTGGTAGACTATGTAAAATCTCATTGAGTAGAGTGCCTGAGCCCTTGTCTACAGCAAAAGAAATGTGGCACTTGGAAGTCACAGTGTTAATGAAACAGTTTTTCAGTCAAAACACAGATTTTTTAGTCCTTAAATGATATTTTTCTATTCTGGAGAAGATGAAATTGGAAATGTAATCCCTTGGGTCTAAAGGTGAGACACAGGCCAAAATGGATTTGTAGGAGTTTGCCAAGTCAGCAGCTGTGGTTTTGCTGTCCAGAGAACCTGAAGATGAAGGTAGAATACACTTTTGTTTGACATTCTGAATCTAAGACATTTGATTCAAGGCAGATCTTGAGATTCTTGAACACTTGACTTCTGTGCATCTTTCTAGTTAGAAACACAAGGTATTTTATAGGTAGTTGAAAAAAATAAGGCTTTACAATAATAATTGTAATGTTTGATAAATATCTTTAGGAAACTAAGAACTTTGCAATAACGACAATGGAGTTCTCATGTTAAGCTGCATTCTTGAAGAGGCAGCTGTGTAGGCCAACTGGGTGATGGGTTTTGATGAGCAGCTTGATTTTGCCCACTTTTTTGAGTCTCACTTTGCATCTCCCTCCTCACACCATTGTTTAGGAAAACTGCTGGAATAAAATGATGTGAAGATATATCTGTCTCATTTTTCAGATTTCTTTAAGATAGGCTAGTGCGTTTAAAAGCTATAAGAGAGAAAGACTTAAAGAGGGAAAGACAGATAATTAGGTGACTAAAGTATTTACATAGTTATGTGTTCTTAGAGTAAGTTAGTTTAAAATACAGACTTATCTGTGTCTGAAGGAAGAAAGTTAATTGCATCAATAAGGATAAAAAGCCTTTTTTTAAAAGAATACCAAGACCTTATGTAACTTCTCTTGTGCTTCAGTTGGCAGTTGGTCATAAATTTCCTGCTTGACATTCTTCTATAAGAATTTACTTTCTTGCTAAGGGAGCTTTCAACTGTTGATAAGTGATAGTAATGTAACTCTTGTACTACTGAAGCTCTATACGGTTTTTCATAAACTGTAGTTTGTAACTGTAGCCTGACTGACTATTTTCCTCCTTGAATATATTTTGCATTCCTGTGATCTACTGCATCCTTTCTAAATCCTGATGCCACAGTTGAACCCTGCAAGCTTAGTTATGCTTAAAACAGCTGCAACAGGAAAGAGAATAAACTGTGCTTAAACTCTTTTTGGCCCAGTGCTTTGCCAAGCTAATTTTAGTAAACATGTTTTGTAAAGGCTGTAAAATTAAAATACGTGTTCTAAGAACTGATTTTTTTTGTTATTTTTTATTGCAGTGGTTGATTAATTAATGTTTGTGGTACAATCAGTGACCTTACAAGTGGTAGTTAGAGGCTCTTGTGGTTGAGGACTTGACAAATACTTTTAAATGAAAAACTCTTGTTAGTTTTTGCAAAATGGGTGGTAATCTTCCTGGCAATCTAAAAGAGCATTAGCAGAGGAAGAAACACATTTTTGCTATTTACTAAAGAACTTGCTTTCTGACTTCATGTTATCACTGAATTAATAAAAAATTGATTTTACCCTTTCTTGTTTTCTTAGGAGCAATTGGTTTATAATATTGGAAAGTAGAGAATTGTAGAATTTTACAAAGTGGTGTTTAGGAAATGGTGAATAATTTTGGCTTCCTTCATCATGATTATTGTTGTTGCAATGCATGCTATGAAGATTTTTGTAGTGTCTGCAAGGGAAAAAACCCACCCCTGAAATAAAACTCATAAATACTAGATTCAATTTCCTACAAAGTTATATAAGGAAGTCCATGGAGACTGTGAACAATAGGATCACCAGTTATATTCTAAAAATGGCCAGAACAAGCTAGTTCTACTAGCTGTAATTTTAATATTGAGTCAAATTCTGCTTAGTTGCGCTGCACTGCAAATCCAGAATACTTGATTTTAACACTTGATTTGAAAGGAGATCAACAAGGGGAATCTGGATGCTATTCTGCAGCTAATAGTTAGAGAGTGCTTAAGCTACGAAAGTTTCTGTTGGGGGAATTAGAGACAGGGTTGAGTATAAATGTCATAAATTTTGGAATAAAAAGTTCTTATTAAAAAAGTTGTTACAGTTCTTTTCTAAAAATTTTTTTAACTTCAGTTTTTGCTTGGAATTTTTTTTTTAAATTGTTTCACGTGCTTTGCAGTAACTCCTAGAAGACCTCAAGGAACTTTTTCTCATTCCACTGTAGTTTCTGCTTATTTGTGGATGTTGACTTTAAAGGATTAGAATCAGTTGCAAGGATGGGTTGCAGAGCAGACACGATTTTCAAATCACTGGCATTGTCTGTTTTATGTGAACTAGATAAGCTAATTTTTAGTCATCCCTAGTTTTTCTTTTTTGTCTGTTTTTACAGACAGAATTCTTTCAGGTTAAACCTATCAGGTCATGTGTTATTCAAGTAGGCATACAGAATTCAAAAATTACCCATATCACAGAAGTTCCAGATCAGTCACTGATATGTGTCTATGTACATGATATGGTTTTCTAAATGCAGGCACTTTTAGAGGATGTTAGAAAACAACTGTGTTTCAGAAGTACATGGATCAAAATATCCTTCCCTCTTTCCAGTCAGAATGTGTAGCTAATACCCTTCAAAATGTTTGTTCCAAAAGTACAGGACATTCCTTTGAGAGTAATTTGCTACTTACTTGATAGCAATTGAATGTATCTACAAATATTTACATTGAAATGTGAAAGACTAGCACTCTTGGATGGGGGAATTTCAAAACTTAGAGAATGTTGGGAATGTCACTTTATGCAGCAACAAATGAGTTTCTGCTTCCAGTCTGTAGCTATGATCACTTGACTGTGCATTTAGAAGTGAGGAAAATCCTGGAAATGTTTTCTGACTCTTATTCCTGAGAATGACGTTGCATATCTTCATTATTGTAAAATGTAGAGAATATATTGTACAGATGTAAAGTATGAGAGAATATGTTTGGGTAATACTTGGAGACCAATCTAAATAAAGATTTGTAATTCAGTTTTAGTTTTCATTCCTTTTTGGAATGAATTTTCAGAATGAATACCAACTATTCTTTTGTATTTCCCACTTATCTAGTGCATGTGATATTTTATGCATCATTTGGGCCTGAGATGTTGTGGGTGAACTTGTAATTCAAATAACATGTTTCATTGGAAGGAAAACATTTGTTTCTAGAAAACATTGTTTCTACAAATTCTACAAAATTGTTTTTTACAGTGCTTATGTATATAAATTAGTGAATGCACTCAAACTGCCCATAATTTACAGATCTGAGCAATTCTTGCTAATTGTAAAGCACTGAAAAATCAGGTTGAAGTGTGTTTTGATTAAGTTTGAAAGGCTGTTGCTCTGAAATTGTCACTTCTGCATGTGACAAATGGTATGCAAGCATTCTATAGAATTCCCATTTGGCCATATATGTATCATTAATGCTAATTTGAAGAAAGTACATGAGACGTAATATAGGTGGTGAAATTTGGTGGGATGCAGGGCCTTGTGCTTCTTTTCAAAGTAGAAATATGTGAGACTGGAAGATGGCTATTCCCTATCCTCTTATTTTTTGTGTTTACATGTACATACATGTACCCCCTAAATTTCTCTCCCCTTCCAGGTAGAATCGTTGGTGTTTCATTTTACTCTTACATTCATATAGTATAGCCCATGATGTGTAATGCCTTAGAGTCATGGCTTGGTTCCACTGTAAAAACAGGTCCTTTTCTCTTTCAGAAATTTGAATCTGTACCGTGAAGTGTTTTTAACTCTAATAAATAAGCTCTGCATAAGAGATTATTTTAATATTGAAAATAAAATATGTAAGAAAACCAGAGTAGTTTGTCCTTTTTATTTTATTTAAAGGATATTACTTTTTTTGTTGTTGAATGAATGGAAAACCTCTGAGAATCTTCAATCTTTTTATATCAGTTTTTAATGTTTAATATATTGTGGGGTTTGGGTTTTTTTTAAATATTAGTTATTGGAGAGTGTGATGATCAGTTTTTCCTCTGTTACCACTGCACTGAAGAGGAGTAGGGGGTCAGCTGTTTTGAAAGTGGTTCCAGAGCTGTGCTTTCTTCTGTCTGTAGTCCTGAGCTTGGAGGACAATGCTAGAACTCTTACTGATCATCTCAGTATGTTTTGTTGAAAGATTTAATAGAACTCCACTGGCTTTTTTACTGACTGATACCGTCTTCTATAAATAAGCTTTTTCTTTATACTACAGGCTGGCTTGTCTAGTCTCCTTCCAAAACTAAGACATAATAAAGAGCAGATACTCTTCTATATTGTTGATTAAAAATCTTAGCAAAAGGTCTGTAAATTAAGTAAATATAAAGCTGTGATTCTTTCAGAGAATAGTGTGAATTAGTGTCAAATGTAGGAGTGGCTATAGTAAAATAAACAAATTAGAAAGTTCTGTGTGGCAGTATGACTTACTATATGTGCATGAGAACATTTTTGATAAATGAGAAAACATCACAACTTTTACTGTGTTTTTTTCAAGTCTGTAGTTTTTTTCTCACCTGTAAAAGATATCTGGTTTATATAAATCTAGCAGGAGACAGATCTTTTGTATGTGCTTCCTGTCTGGAGTGCTCAGACAGGAGCACTCCTGTCCATCTGAGTGTTTTCCCTTTAATGATCCAGAGATCCAAACAGGTTGCATCTCCGTACTTAGCTAGGAGGAAAAAAAAAAGGCCAAAAGTCAATGAGGTATATAATAAACTAATTACCTTGATATCAGAGTTTAATCCAGAGATTTCGAGTTGTATTTATAAAAGTTACATTGTCGTTCTATGAGAAGATAATTTTTCCAGCCAAGTGTCCTGAGGAAGTGAGTTACTGCATCTGCCTGCTACTAGCTAATTTCTAGCAAATGAGACTAAAGGATAGATGTCTCAGATGTAATTTATTTCTTCTAGATTTCATGAACATTTACAGCTGAGTGGAAAAAAGATGCACTGTTTATTCTTCATTGCAGTAACTTGGGGAAAGCATAGTCACTATCTGTCCTGTTAGTGATGACTTTCTGGGAAGGCACCGGGTCTGGATTGCCAAGCCTTTCCACACAGGTGTCATTCCATATGAGCTGCAACACGTGCTGTCTCTTGGCTGTCTGAACGCCCTGCAAGCAAAGGATAGAATCAGGATTTGCATGAGCTGTGTAGGATCACTGCTGGCATTGGATGGGGACTGTAAAGATGGGAAGAGATAGTGGAGAGGAGTGAACATGATTGGGAAGATCAGGAATGTGATTGAACATGAGCCTTATAGCGGTTGTGGAACCTGGGGATGTGACAAGATGTGGCTTCAGATGTGTTGAGGCTGAGAATTACTTTTTTCTTCCCCATGCCCTCCTCTCTCAGTTTTGTTAAGAGGAATTCTCCCTGAAGCACCCTATAGGACTTGGGCTGTCTTGTAGTGCTGCAGCAGCTGTACTGGCTCAGTGGGGTGCAGTGGGCTGCATTCATGCATGGTACATGCAATTTTAACATGAATTGGAGTCTCTTGAAACTTCTGTAATTTACATTAACTTATGTGACCTCAGAGGTTGCCCTGGTAACTGTGTCCCAGGAGCCTCTGTAAATATACCCGAAAGGTGGCTCAAAGTCTACATGCCAATGCAGTGTCTAAAAATATTGAGTAATTATGTTTATGTTTAAGATTGCTATATCAAGGTGGTTTGGATTACCCAAATATAAAAATAAGAAAAATGTTCAAGATCTCATGCTCTTGGAAATCATGTGGCTTGAAAATTCTTAAAAAGGTATCATGAGCACTCTTCCAAATTATGAGCCATTATTTGATGATGCCTTCTACTTTTACTTTAATGACATAATTAACGAATTAAGTTTATTTAGTAAGAATTATATTTAGGTCATTAGAAGAATGACTTCTGTCTTCATGAGATATAAAAGAAAGAGGTGTGGATCAAGGTACTTTCACACTGTTGGCCTCTAGAAGAAGCTGCCAGATACAATATTGTAACTGGAGACAAAAGTAATATTGTCTTGAGTGGTTCTTTTATAAAAGCTTCAGTAGAAACCAGTTACACAATGATGGAATAGTCAGCTGAACAAGTCTCTCTGTGTCTAATTCTCCAGTATTCAAGTAGATTATATAGTGATTAAATTCATTAATAAAATTAATGAATTTGTAAATAATAAATAATGAAATTAATTAATAAAATTTGTTTCCCCCATATGGAATATCCATATTGATTAGTATTACCAGTTGAATGTTTGATACTTTCGCAGAGTTTTGGTAAATATAATTTCTCGTCATTTTAAGGAATAATTCTCTTCATTTTTAAGCACTTGTTCCCTTTCTTTCCCTCCCTCTCGCATAATTGTGAACCCTGAGCAGGAAGTGACTTAGTGTTGGCACCTTGCATTTGTTTATGCAGTTCAGGGGAAGAGTGAGCTGTATTACTACCAGCTTTTAGTTGGAAGGTGAATAGTATTGCCTAAGCCATAGAATGTCTGTTCTCTCATACTTATCTTGGTTTCTGAAATGCTTTTTCTTTTGTTTTGTGGATTTTCATGACCAGCTATAAATAGAAATTGTAGAAACCAGTCTAGTTTATTCCATGTAAGACAAAGTGGGACTTCTAAATCTGTACTTAAATCTTGATGTGTGGCGCACATTTAAATTTAGTAGCTGTACAGCTTGGTTTCAAAACATATGGAATTTGTTTTGAATAAGGAATGGAATTTCCTTAGTAAAACAAGAATTTAGGCTACTGTCATGAAGACTTCCTAGTCCTACTGTAATTTCAATAAAATAAGAAAATCAGAAATGTATACATCACTGGCAGTTATTGAATGATAAATAAAAGAATTGACCAACAATATATTAAAATATCAAAAGGTGTAACAGCATATACAATTGATTAGCTTTTGTAGTAAAGTGAGAGTGGTCCATTCCTGAAGGAAATGTCTATTTATTTTTTAAAGGGAACCAAAGCGATATTCTTTAAACTAGTTTGTAACAGCAATTTATCTATTACTATCTATTATTTAACAGAAGTAATTTATCTAAATACTGTGTTTAAGTAAAGGAAAAAGATTACCAGGTGAATGTTATGACTATATCAAACAAACTTCAGAAGGTCACCAATGTTATAAATACTGGCCTGCTGTGACGACGTACAGATAAACTGAAGAAAAACCTATACAAAAGTACTCCTCATCTCTGTTGCTATGTATTAGGGAGCAGACTGTGAGGTAAAGAATACATAATCAAGTACCTTGTCTTTCATATTCCTGAATCTTAGGCTTATCTTTATAATCTTCATATTCTTTATAATTCTTCATCTGATAACAGCAACTGAGCCTGTCCATTTCCCTCAGACTTTGGACTGCATTTATAGAGTTTAAAGTCAGTTAAAACAAGTGAATCTCACATAGTGAGGCAGAATTTCTGCCTGAATTTGGAACAATTTCCTGAAACTGGTTAAAGTCTTTAGATGAGAAGCATCCAAAAAATTTGCTGTTGTTTAGCCTTCAGCTCAGCTGTTCAGTTTGTTTCTGGAACCAGCCAGCGGATGTGTGTGCAGTCTCACCATTAGCACTTGTTGCCATCCAGTTACTCATTTTTATGATTTCTCCACACACTGATGGATCCCAAGCTGTGAGAAGTCTGCCAGTTTTTCTTGAAGAGTCTTGTATTGCTAACGTGTATGTTGTTCAGTTGTGTCCACAACAAAATGATGTGTGTGGCAGACTTGCTGTTCATAAAGTTATGTTTATACCTGGAGTCTGGGTTTGGATACAGTAATTTACTTTTAACCTCAAGCAGAATTGCAATCTTATTACCATATAACATAGAATTTTAGGAAGGTTGCCTGTGTAAACATTTCTTTTTAGCTGCCAGTGTCTTAAATCAGTGAATAATATACTTGCATACATTCATAAAATGTATCTTTTTTCTCTGCATAACATTTGTTCAATCTGGCATACGGGAGCAAAACTTGAATCATCATTCTGTAGCTGCCATACATTTATACGAAGTGCAGTGAACAGCTAAATGGAGGAGAAAATTTTTGTATATGTTTTCATATGTCTTGAAATATAATATTGTTGGTATGATGTTGCTTTACCAGCTATTAATTAGTTAGGAAGTAAAAAAGGATTACAGTCCTGTAAGATTTGCTTCAAGTTGAACATACGTTAACATAGCAAGTGATGGGGTTGTTGTACTGTTCAATTAGGGATTCCTGACTTCCAGCACTTCCTTAAAAGAGTGACTGAGTTTTGCTAGGAGTCAGGAAAATGGATCACTTTGGTGATCCATTTGGTGGAAGCAGCTGTAAATTGAGCTCCAAAAGTCGATAGCTGTTCTAGAAATTTTGGGTCTATCTAATAACAACATTTCATAACATTTTTGAACTTTTTAATTTTTTTAAATGTATTCTAGTCTTGCCTAGTTTATAGACCTCCAGAGTTACCTAGTAGTGTTATAATAGGCAAAGTATCTAACATCTAACATCACACTTGCTTTGAGTTACACTTCATGTATCACTTAGAAATTAACCAGAAACTCTGAGAGAAATGCGGAGTGTAAGTCATAAATCTTAAACAGCATAGAAGATGTTCTCTTGAGGTTTTTCAGAATGTTTATGATCAACATTAATAACTAGTAAACCGTGGTATGTGTAGTGTACCACATGTCATGAAGGACTTTTCAACACTGCTTTTATCGGTTCTTGCTTTGTTAACTAGTGCGTAAGCTGTCTGCTCAAATGGTATCTCTCCTCTCTAATTAACACAACACAGAAATATGTGTGAGTTAGCTGATCATTGGCCAGGCCTGAAGGATGGTGGTGAATGGAGTTACATCCAGCTGGCACTCGGTCCAAGTGGTGTTCCCCAGGGCTCAGTACTGTATTTGTTCCTTTTATCCTTTAAAAATGTTCTTACCCACTTTCCGAGGTTGCATTCCTTTGGCCATCAGTCATGGACAGTTAAACCTTTGGGTGTCCAGGATCATTCTGTTCATGCATTTTCAAGGCCCCTACCATCTTCCCAGCTCTGTGCTTTATTATGGAGTCGCAGCCTGTTTATTCTACACAGGTCATCTATTCCTTACTACTGTCCTTCAACTACAAAAATATATAGTGTTACATTGCACAATTCACCAAAATCTAAACCAAAGCAGGTGATAATCACCTGGTCATTAGATCGTTGCTGTCACAACTAGGCAGGCTAAAACCTGACATGCCTCAGGCTTTTGGTATTATTTTAGCTCAAAGCCCATTGCCCCTCAGTAGCAGTGTCTACAGAATAATGCTCCAGTCTTACAGAGCTCTGATCTCCCCTAAGAAAAGAAATCATTTGAGATTAGGGCAATCTGAAGAGAACTCATTTCTGAAATCTTATGGTTTAATTCAGGTGTTCTAATGCAGACAAAAGCCTGAAGGTAAAAGGAAGTTTTGTGACTTTATTGTGTGTATCCAGCACTTGTCAGTATCTGCTAAGGCCAATGGGATGGCTGGTTTTGAGGCAGTTTACAGCTATCTTGGTAGAAAAAGGGGTGAATAGTAAGTACAATGCTGGTTTTAAACACTTCAGGCAATACCTGAATTTCCTGCATTGAAAGAAATACCACAATAGGGATTTTGACACAGGTTTAGATCTGCTCTGAAACCTTTCCTCTTCTCTCTCAAAATTGCCAGGAACTTCTGTGGGAAGACATGAGGTCATGCTCTGATGAGATAAGCCTCTGATGAGATAAGTCTTGCTTAGAGGAGATAAGGAGTCTTAGTCTGTGTAGTAGCAGAAAGTAGTCTTTGAAGAGGCAGGTACTCTACACCTGCCCTTCTTGGAGCAGAGTTTGATTGCTAACATTAAACAACAAGCTTTTGTTTTTCTTACTGAGCCCTCGGGAGATCTTGGCAGTGCTGGTAATGTCTGCTGAGGAAATCTTAGCGAGAGGCAGTAAAGCATTCAGATGTTTAGATCTCAGTGTTTTATATCTGGTTCATTTCAGTGAAGCCAGAATGAAAAAATGAAAGAAAAAATTGTTCTTTGGGCTAAAATTTTCCTCCCCTCTGGGAGTCAGGACATTGTGGAAAGTAGCAGTATATTTGCTTTTCTTGCGACTTAGCTGTGTCTGCCACAAGGTTTAATGACATGAGAACTCCAGTAGGATTGTGTCTTCTTGGTTGACTTTAGATCTTTTCACAGATTTATTTGAAATCAAGCAGTAAGTTTTAAAGTTAGGAGAAAGAATGCATAAGAGATAGATGATGTGATCCCTAGGATTATTTTCCTAGGAAACCATCTAAAACATAATATACAGTTCATTGGTAGCCCTGGAAACAGCCTGCTTCTATCTCAATCACTTTTATCATCATGAAGCTTACTCTGCCATGATTTCCTTCCTTCTCATAAATCTTTTAAGAAATAGTTTTCATTGTAATTAAAGACCGTTGTGAGAAGTGTGCAAATACTGTGGTAGGGAAAAGGTTCTGTGTAAGCTGGGATACTTCTGGTGTATTTGAGAGCTGATCATTTAACAGAGATATCTAAAGGTTGAGTTCCTTAACACTGTGGAAATAATATTGTTCTGGATGGGACTGGCAGAAGATAATGGGTATTTTAATGAAGGGTGTTTATAATAAATTACTGAGGCCAAAATTTATCCTTTATGATGGAATGTGTGCAAGTGCAATTGTTCTTAAAAAATGCTAAAGTAAATAATCCGGTGCAATAGGCTGGGACCAAATTGTTGTTGGTTTTCCAAATTTGGAAAATTTTTGCACTTTTCTATTGAAAAGTTACTTTCCTATTTCTATAGCTAATTTACACTTTGTCAAAGGATTGAAATAGAGCTGCAGCATAAAGCAAGTTACTGAAATAAGGATTCAACATGTATTGAATGAGAAGTTACCAAAGATCAGTGAAATAATTTTACCACTTATTGTTTGTTCTTTCCTACTGAACTATACTGATAGTTAAAATCCAATTACATGGAAAATTTGCCAGCAACAAGTTGCTACAGATACAAATAACACAGTTCCGCTAATATTGCCCGAATGCTTTTGCTGTATTCTGTTAACTTTGTACCTCAGAGAATTTGTTGATTTATAGCATTTTCAATTATAAGGCAACTAATTTTAGTTCAGGAATCAAAGTGGATAATAGATAATGAATTCTATATTCAAATATACAAATATGCAAAATGCAGTATTCAAATAATTTAATATTTTTGTGAACTTTTCAATTAGCCATTGCATCAAATTAATTCAGCAAATTATTTTCCTTTAGATGTATTCTTTCTACTCTGGCCTGGTACAGAAATGTAAATCTTCTAAATCTTCTATTCTGCTAATGGCACATCTGCTTCCCCTCAGTTCTTATGCTTCCTTTGGGCTCCTCTGTCATTTCAAACTCAAGTTCTGTTGAGTCCAACAGAGCAAGTCATGTTGCAGCATAAATTTACAAAATTTTGTAGAAATCCAGGTAAAGTTGGTTAAAGATGTGCTTTTGAAATGTTTTACATACAGTCTATTTTTAAAGAAAAAAAAAGCAAGAGTTTTAAATTCTAATGTCAGTGTTTTTCTTTTTTTAAAAAAAATCTAATAATCTCTTTGGCTTTGTAAAAAGTTAAAGATTTAGTGTTTTAGTCTCTGTATCAGGTAAACTATTCTGAGAATTATTTAATATACAAAATGTCCTTCCTTGAGATTGCTTTATGGCATTTGAATGCTTGTCTTTATTTTCAGGGTTCAAGTGTAAGTATTAATACTGAAGGCTTGTCTGCTTTTTATTGGTGCAGGTGACATGAGGGCCAGTTCTATTTTTAGGGACCACACAGATTCTAACAGGAGGCTTATTTTCCTGGTATAAGTCAACGACTGGGAGGAGTAAGCTAAGTAACCAAAAGACACATTTGCAAATATAACCGTGTCCATTCTAGTACTTTTCTGGTACAGTTGTGTCATTTACAGCTGGGATTTTCTTTACATTACTGTCCACTCTACAGCCAAAATTTCAAGTACAATCTAAATATACTCTCCACCTCTACATCTGATTATGCTATCTGCATGCTTTACGTACAAAAGTGGTTCCTGTGATACATTTTCAGTTCTGATTAACAGCATTAGGAAAAGAAAAAAAACATATTTTGCACAAAGGTTTCCATGTTGAAGGTGAATGTTCAAATAATTTTAAAATAATAAAATACGAACTATTAAAATCATAAAATGTATTTGAAAAGTTTTGTTAAATCAGTAATTTTAACAAAATAGAGAATAAGCAGTTGAATGTAGAAAGCCGGGAGAGCAAAGGGGTTCACTGTGATGAAACAGCTTTAGTTTCTGTCTCTCTACTACACCAAACAAGAACAAAACTTCTCCCCATGAAGTCGTTTAATCACTGTGAGTTAGCATGGTGGGTGGCTATAAGGTTGAGATAAGGAAAATTAATATAGTTTCCAAGTATTATTTAAACTTTTCTTCAGCCTTTTCTTGACCACTCCAGGCATGCACGTTTTTTTCCTATTGGTTTAGGCAGATGGGCCTTTGTGGTGGGACACTGACCTCATTTCAAAGGACAGGGGTAGCAGCACCCTTTGCTGCTGAGCAGAATCAGTGGAGGCCTTTGGTCTCAGAGTGAGCAGACAGTAATTCAGTTTGAAGAAAATAGATGACAAAATTGTTTTGCTTCTGTGATTGGTTTTAGATTTGGATGTTATGTTTGTGCTCTACACTGTGACTTTTTTGAGTATTTGTGATATGTAAGATATTTAGAAAGCTGCATATGGTGTATTGAGAAATGGTACATGAATATTTTAATGAAAGATTGATGATATTTCTCTTGTATGTCATAGTGGTTTTAAAAAAAGAAGTCCTGTTTTCCTGGTAGTCTTTTCCTGCACAGAACACAGTTATGGTATTACCATATTTTCATTATTGCCCATACCACATGTTAAATACAATGAGCTCTGAAAATTAAAAGTAGGAATATTTTTACCTGCCATATTATACAGCGATTTGAGTGCACACTATATCCATAGCCTCCCTCCACATCTAGAAGGGTTGTATACCTTGTTTTACGGTATTTTAAATTCTTGCATACTTTCTTACCACCTCAAATGCTATACTTCTCATCTGTACTGGGAATTTCTTAGCAACTGCTTGCTAAGATTATGCTGTTGTGATTGGGAATTTAGAAGTTGTCTTCAGTGTGTTTGCTCTTGACTCTTGCATATTTTAACATCTTCAAACTGTAATGTCCTGTAGTGATGCTTATTAAGCATTCTTTACAATGTAAGCTTGTACCAAAATAGATCCCTTTAAAATACTAAGACTCTAGAGAAAACTGATATACCTGTTAATTTTTATTTGTTTAGTTGTAATTATTTGGTAAAGCATACAGATGATTTATTAGGTTTGGTTTGTCAAAGCTACGAACACTTGTATAAATATAAAGATCATATGCCTTGCTTAGTATTTTGCTTAGGGTAAACAAATACTTTATACTATTTGATTTTTGTAGGCTTTCTCATGTCTTTCTGTTACAGGCATCTTGTATTAAATATTTATAGTTCACTGTTCTTTCCTAAGTGCTTGTAACTGTTATGAATAATTAAAGAACAGACTTAAGGGGGAGAAGGACATTGATGTAGCATGCAGAATGAGAATTTCCCATCATTTTTTGACAACTGTAAATTACATACATCTGAAAATCAACCAAGAGAGCAAGTCAGAAGCAGCCTTATGTGGTTAGTAAAGATACTTAGGTACTCACATATTCTCTACCTGTGTGATCGCTGAGCAGTGATAACCTAAGAAGTATTTTTTATCCAATTCATAACAATTGGTCTCCTTGAAATTCAACAGCTATTTATCACTGTTTAATTATTTGTTTAGGAAGTAGGAGGTTTTTAAAAATTCAAACTTTTTTACATTATTTAATACTGAATTTTGTACATGAACTCTTCATGGCATTGGCTGTTGATAATAGTCACTCTCCTAATTGACAAAAAGGAACTTACCTCAAACCACAAAAGGAGAACAATTCAGCTTGTGAAGTTCCATCTCTTTATTTGAAGTTACCTTGTGAAATTTGTTTGTCCAATTACCATTAGTCAAGAAGCAAATCTGAAGACACCATTCATCAATCACTAGAATAAAGGAAATCAGCTGATGAATAGAAAGCTTCAGGGCAGAGGTAATGGTAGTTTTTAGAATGAAAAAAAAAGTTTTACATTTTATTACTCTTACACATGAAAGTTTGACTTGGATAAAATAACCTTTAGGTGATGGTTTTACTTCCGTGTTGTTCTCTGGAAAACACCTAGCGACAGGAAAGGACACAAAAGAACACCAGGAACTTTCCAAGAGAGCAGATGACATTTGGATTGAAATTTGGAAAAATACATGAATTGACAGTACAGGTGGAGGTCAACATTTTACGACATCAGTGAAAAGTGAAATGTGTGATTTAATAGTAACCTTGTGCTGAGAGGTTGGGTGGGATGACCTGTAAGGATGTGTGAAAAAGCCAGTCCTTTAAATTATATAACACATTCATGGTCAATCTGCTGTTTATTTTTCATGCGCAAGAGTTGTTGACAGTGGAGGGATTATCATGTAGTTATAATATTTCTCACAGTAGAGACAACGTACTTTTCTGCTTTCCAACTAAATTAGTCATTCATAACAAACACAATTATTTTCATTTGTTGGCTACATTTGCAGCATGGAAAAATATGAATCTTGCCTGCATAGAATGAGGTGTCCTTTGTTTTTTTTCATATTTAAATACACGTAACTTCATGGAGTGCGTACCTGTAATGACGTCCAAGATTGCATACTCTACAAGCTTGTTTTTGTCAGGTGGTTTGTTGTAAATCAAATAACATAGTGTCTCAACCTGCTAGGTAGGAATGTTGGTAAAAAAAGCCAAACCAAAACCAACAGTTAACATTTGTGGGAAATTCTGGAAAAGCTGCTGGGAAGGCTTTACCAACAGGAGTGGGAAAGGGTAGGGGGGCTTGAGCCAGTGCTCACTTTTACCTCTTGCTGATCAGGCCATTGGCTTGTCTTTCCTCTGCAATGCTGGAGAAGTGAAGCAGCTGTCTGCAGACCTGCATCTGAAATTACAAAAATCTTAAATACAGCTATTCTGTTATATTTTGAAGTCACCCACATGCTGTATTTTTGCTTTAAAGCCTGACAGCTGTGTTACTTATTTTGCCAATTCAGTCAAATTGTTGTTCATGACTTTAACAAGAAATGGAAAAATGCTGTGCTTTCTAACAGTGGAACTTACATCCAGCTATGAAGACTTGAAAAAAATCTGATATTCAACTTCAGACTGATTGCTGTGATATTCTGCTTATTAAATCTTGTTGATAGGTCTTGATTAAAATGCTCCTGAAAGTGCATTATAGCTATAACATTTGGGTATTTAAAACATTATTGTAGAACTGAAAATGAAAATGCTGAGAGCTTAAATGGATGTGCGTGTATGCAGAAAGAGCATCTTGCTGGTTTTAGGGATGGCAGTGAAGACTCGGAGCCTTCTTCACTCCTGAGCCACGCTGAAACCTGTTAAGCCAGTTTATGTGTTCAAATCCTTCAGTTCCTTCATATAGAGGGCCAACTTTGTCATCGTCAGTCATTATTCAAGCTAAAAGCATGTGTAACTACTATTACTTTTTCTGATGATTGATGGCTGAAAAAATAAATGGTTATAATAAACATAAGTTTATAGTAGTTAAAATGGTCTGTTTGTCATAGTTTAGATATAATTTCTTAAGTACACGAGAAATTAGGAGTCTGAAATACTTTCTACTTACTTATCTAGGGCTGAAATTCTTTTCATGGCATCAAGTAATTTTTAACAGCTTTCTGTCACTGCAGTTTTCTCAGTTTAAGACTAAACAGTACATATTAACTGCTGTTTTTCATAAATAATTATTGTAGTTTGTATGAATTTGGTTAAAATATTGGTTGTTTTAGTCTGAGATATACATGTTTTGCTTTTATTGAGTTTGTAAAAACGAGATACCTCTTTTGCTCCATTGGAAATGCTACCCAGAAGCCCGAACTGTAACCGACTCAGAAAGACGGAGAACTGCGATGTTCATTCCAAGCATAACTCAGGCTTTGGCTCTCTCAGTGCTCACAGCAGTCTGGGTAGTTTCCTTAAATGCTTCTTATTTATTTTCTTTTGAGATCAGAGTGTTTTTCCCCTTTCCCCTGCTCATCTGTATTGCAAATTAACCCCTGAAACCAAATGCCACTTCATTTTAATTTCATAAATATGCAGACATAATTATATATGAAAGAATGCCTCAATGGTATTTGTATTTAATTTTTGGTACTGTATTGTAATATTCAGATATATTATATGCTATATATATTATATAGCGTATTGATATATAATTATAATGTATATAGTATAATATAATTATATTATAAAATTATGTTATAAAATTAAAGAATCCTAGAGTGGTGTGCATCAGAAGGGAGATTAAGGATCATCTAGTTTCAAACCCTCTGCCATGGGCAGGGATACCTTCTACTAGACTAGGTTGCCCCATCTAGCCTGGCCTTGGAGTTCTCTCATTATGTACATAGCTTTATAAACATACCTGTGTTTCTCTAAGTTATAGTAGTTGCTGCTAGAAGACAGCATGAAACATAGCATCATGAAAGTGCAGAATGGAGAAGTCTTAGTTACTCTAGACCTTTTAAAATTTAGATCAACATCAAACATAGTTAAAGTAGTTACAGCTCCTTTATTATTTTCAGCAGAATAAGCAATATGAAGTTGTTTCCTTTCTTTGGAAAAAATTATGGAGTGGATTTATGTAAGAGCTGAATGAGAAGGGAGCAAGCGGCATCATACATGTGGATGCCTTGGGTGTCTTGGTGGAAGAAGTGGATTGTAGCAGAGGATCAGGGAAAGCTCCCCCGTGACATACTGTGGAAGTACCTGAATGCTGAAGGACCTAAGGACGTTTAAGAATTCATTAGAGAATTCAACAGATTAGAGGAGTGGGAAATCACCAACCATATGAAGGTCAACAAGGGGAAGTGCCAGATTCTGCACCTGGAATGTGACAGCTCTCCATGTTCGTACAGGCTGGGGAATGAGATGCTGGAAAGCGGGGCCATGGAAAGAGGCCTGAGGGTCCTGTTTGAGGGCAAGTTGGCTATGAGTCAGAAGTGCTCTGGCAACCAGGAGGTTCAGCCATGTCCTGGGGGGCATCAGGCAAAGCATCACCAGCCAGTCGAGGGAGGGGATTGTCCTGCTCTGCTCTGCACTGAGGTGGCCTCACCTTGAATATTGTGTGCAGTTTTGGACACCACAATATAACAAAGACATTAAGCTGTTAGAGAGAGTCCAAAGGAGAGCAATGAAGATGATCAGGGGCCTTGGAGGGAAGCCATATGAGGAGCAGCTGAAGGCACTTGGTCTGTTCAGCCTGGAGAAGAGGAGACTGAGGGGAGACCTCATTGCAATTACAAGTTCCTCATGAGGGGAAGAGGAGGGGCAGGCACTGGTCTCTTGTCTCTGGTGACCAGTGACAGGACCTGAGGGAATGACCTGAAGTTGTGTCAGGGGAGGTTTAAGTTGGATATTAGAAAAAGGTTCTTCGCCTAGAGTGTGGTTGGACACCGGAACAGGCTCCCCAGGGAAGCCTGACAGAGTTCAAGAAGCTTTTGGGTGATACTCTCAGTCATGTGGTGTGACTCTTGGAGGTGGTTCTTTGCAGGACTAAGGGTTGAAGTCGATGATCTTTGGGAGTCCCTTCCAACTCGGTGTATTCTGTGATTCTGTGAAGACACCAACATACAAGAAATATTAGATAATGGTTTCTTTATACTCTTGTAAACTGATCAAATGACTAAATAAACAGGAAAATTTCAAAGAAAGCCTTAGTCTATACTGTATTTGCAAAACCATATCCTGTTATTTCCTTGCTCTTTGGGTTAAATTGCCTGCTATAAAAGCAGCAAGGCCAACACACAGGCTACCATTTTTTGCTGCCCTGTCTAATAGGTAGTGGGGAAGTGATACTGTCATATCATAGAGTTGTGAATTTTCTGGTGTCTTGTTTTCTTGAAATGAGGCAGAACCAAATGAGCCCAAGAACCTGAGAACCCTAATTTCTGTTATTTTATGCTGTTGGCAGTTACCAATATCTTGCCGTAATATTTATTATGTTTTATGAAATTGTTGATGTACATTCTGTGAGCTGGACCAAGATGGGAGATTTTGTTTTCCCTAATAGAATTGTGTGGGAAAAGACCTTTAAGATTATCAAGTCGAACTGTTAACCCAGCACTGTGAAGTCCACCACTAACCTAATGACATAAAGCTCTCTTGTCAGGTCATGTAAGATCAATAGAACAGTTTCAACTGCATTGATTTTAATTGAATTCATTTCTTGATAAAAGTGAGTGATTCTTTTCTTTCCCCCCATTTTTAATCTGTTCCCTGTTTCTAGTGGTTATTTTGAACCATCTCTGATACTTAACTGATCAAATGGCAAATTGTTTCAGCTTACTAAAATTGCACGACTAATTTGGAAGAAAATAGATTTTTTGTTTCCTGAGGTAGTGAGGTAAAATTAATTTACTGTGTTCAGACAGGTGCTAATGAGGGCCTGAGGAGCTGGAGTGAGGAGAATGGAGATGCAGCTGGGGCAGGAGGAGGAAGAGACAGGACAGAAAATTAATATTTTGAAGAGGGAATTTCTTTAACTGTATCATGAACCATGCAATTTGCCCATCTGAAATAATATAGGTAGTTTTTGTTTGAATATTGAGCTAAGACTTGCCCCTGTGTCCATATTCCTTTAAGCATAGAATTCCTTTAGTAAAAAAAAGATTAAAAAAAAAAGGAAGAATTGTTATTTGTTATTTAACAGTTGTTAATTGTTATTTGCCTTCTCATTGTTATTTATAACACTGTATAACTGGGTCGGCTGGGGTCAACCTACCACACATTGTAAAAATAAGTTTCTCTTAAAAAATTTCTGCAAACAACAGATATGTCATGAATACCAATTTGGAGAAATATTTAAATGCTGAGCACAAATATAGTGATTCACGACAAGTAGGAGGCCCTGTGTTTTCCAAATAGCTGATGTTTTGTCTCTTCCCAAATAGTTGTTATTTCAGTTGAGGACTCTACTTTGTCTTAAATAGAACTGCTTGGTGCTGTGTACAGTTAAACAGTGGCTACAGTTCCATTCAGAAACTATTGTACACAGTGTGATTTAACGTGTGCCATTTCTGAAGTGTTTGGGATCCTGTCAGCTGAACTGCTAATTACTTGCAGAGTTTTTTTCTTGTTTTGGCTTTCACATGCTCTGGAAGCTTTGGACTGCTGTGTTAAAGCATTACAAAGTTATGTGCCTTTTAGTGAATCTGGGTCACTGTGTTAGTAAGAATCCTCTAGTAATGGCAAATTAAAAGGTACTGACTAGGGAGAACGGAGATGCTTGGCTGGAGGAATGAGGCTGAGTGGAGGCTGTCAGCAGATTCTTCTGCTGAGTTGTTGATTGCAGGAGAATTGGGCTGAGAGGGTGCATTGAGGACATAGAGCTCCTGTCTTTGGGGACGTGGCTCCTAATGGTGAAATGCCTTTCCTGCACCACCTTCTCTCTTTCTCTCCACTTTTTCCCTTTTTTCACCCACCCTCTTCTAAAGAAGACTCTCAGTCTACCTTTAACTGGATGCAACTTTTGAAAGAAATGCTAAATTTTGTGTAACAAAGATGTAATGTTGCTGATTTGAGTTACCTGCTATTTTCCTTCCATTTATCTAATGACTTGTTCACACAAAACCTTGCTTAGCTTCTTTTATAATGCTGCATGTTATGTTCTGGAATGAGTTGGCAGATGTACGTTGGTAAATTATACATAATATGAGGGGTTTTGTGTGTGTTTGCAAAAATTAGTGATCCTGTTTATTACTGCTGTTTCAGTTACAGATATTTTTTCAAAGAAAACCCTAAATATTTTTGTGATAAAAATACTTATAAACATAAGGATAATTTGATATTTATGTTGCATTTGCAACTAATTTGCTGCTCTATGCCTGCATTTATATCTCTAAAACCACAGGTTAAGCGTTGGAAAAGAACAAATTACTGAGATTATAATATTTTTTAACAAAATGCATTTGGAAATTGAATATTTTTAACTACTGACTTTAAGTATCTGTGTTTTTTTTTCCCTTGAGTAGACCTAACTATACATAGACACACTTTCTTAGTTATGAAGAATATAAAATTCAAGTTTTTTGTTTTGTGGAGTTCTGAAGAAAAATGCTTAGGAATCTTAATTAAATAAACAAAGTTTCAATTTTTTTTTTAATTAAGTACTTCCTGAAAAAGGCTTATTATATGTCATATTGTTAAGCTAGGTGATTTTGCAATTGTTGCCGAATTGCATTTGATGAAGACAGGCAGTTTTTGTACTCAAATTGGCCACTTAAGCATCACATCCACTATAAAAGCAAGTCATCAATGAGTTATATCATGTCAGAAGAGTAGTTCACTCTGTGTTCATCATGAAGATCATTAGGCTGCCGGTTCTCATCATAAAGTAGTGAATTGTACTGCAACTGTTGGATACAGATGTACATCAAATTAGATCTAAAACAGCTTTTACACTATATGACATGAAATAATGGTGTAATTTAAAATAAATTAAAATTAACCAAACTTAGGCATGGCCTGTGTTCTCACTTACCAGTAATTGCTCAGAGTATTGGCACAACACTGGCCCTCAGGTTCACAAACATGTCACTTAATTCAGAACTTACATGCAAAAAAAAACTGATTTATTTATAAGCTCTTGAGACACTGTACATGCTTGCAGTCTTGTTACCACACATATGTATGGGCATTGCCATCTCTGCTAGGATGAATGTCTCACATTTATCTTGTTTCTGAGCCTTTTGGGGATGAATTAAGTAGGTATTCTTGGGTCTGTGGCTTCTGCAGACTGTGTGCTGTCATTATCTCAGAGTGTGTGAGTTTTCTCACAAGTTGTCAAAGCTCAGACATTGACAGTCAAAAAGCTTGCAGTGAGGTGCTGCAGTTGTGAGGGGCTGGGGGGTGTTTTGTGCTCCGTTCCTTGGAGTTGCTTGGTTGGCAGAGCACTTACCTGCTCATGGAGTGGCTGGGCTCTAGTCCCTCTGCCTGGGGTTCTTCAAATGCTCAGCCACATGCTCTCAAGACTAGGATGGAGCTACCTTCCACATTTCGATTAACCTCTGGTATATAAAAGCAAGTGGAAGTTTTTTACGGTTAGAGCATAAGCAAGTAGCAGCAGGACCTGTCACTTGGGGAAGTGGATATTCCTCTGAGAAGGTAAAATTCAGTGTTCAGGTCCCTGCTACATGGACTGTCAGTGTATTTTGCATTCAGGGTCACCAAGTGAAATGTTTATGGAGCAGTGACATCAGGGACTTTCACTTCTCTGATGCCAGACAAGTGCTCTAAAAATCTGTCACTGTGATACTTCCTCTTGTTACCATTGTCTATTCTTTTTAAAGTCCTCTGTCTCAAAGAATACTTTATTGGGCTAAATGCAGGTAGAGGCATTGATCTTCCAGTCCTAATTAGCAAAACCACTGCATCAAAGCTGCAGGTGGCTGCTTTAATCATGGAGAGAGAGGCAGGATTGCAGGCATCCACCTTCAAACTTTCCGTTAGTGAGTGGGAGGATCATCTTGTATTGACAGGTGGAAGGACTGGCCTGCACTGTGCTCAGGTTGCAGCCCCACACTTAGTTGACAAGCCTCTGCCTCCGACTGTAAATGTTCTAAATTCCACTGGACCAAGAGGTACCTAAACATCTTGGTAACTCCATGTTTGAATGTTTTTCTTGCAGTACTGCTTCTGGGGCATGATTTATTTGGACATTTACAGGTCATAAAGTTCACTCTCTGCTTCCTTTCCTTTAGCAGATGTTTACTAACCTTATACTAGTCATTGTTTTCCTCTGTTGTCCTGGTCTATTAAGTTATCAAATCGCTGTTTGAACTCCACTGCTGTCCCTGTCAGTACCAGTGGTTATTCAAATTGCTTTTTAAGTAATTTTATCATAGAATTGCATAAATTAAAAACTTTGCAGTTCAGGGACGATGTGCATCTCTCCCAGTGTCTGATTCAAGATTCTCTGTTGTTTCCAGAATTCTGTTTTGTACGTAGTGCTTAGTCACACAACTATTTGTTTGTTGGTACCTTGAGGGGAATAAAGTTATCATGGAGATACTCTTCCCTATTTGTGCTTTTAATCTGTTTTCTCCAGCTGTCTCTGTCTCTTAAGTGCCACAAATGACAGCTGGGATTATTTCTGGTTTTTTTAAACTGCTAGATGCTTTTCTTTCTGTTGCTAGGAACTCCTGGATAAACTAAACTCTTTGTGTGGTTGCTTGTAGTGGTTATGAGCAATGTTTCAAAATGGTTTTATGTGTGTTCTAGTCTGTTCCTCTAAAATTGTTGCAGGTGACCTTGGTTGTGGCACCCAGTGTTAGGAAATGTATTGATGAGGTGGTCATTCTGGTTTCAGTGATTAGAGTCTTCTGAAGCACAGACAGTCTTTAGGGGAAGTCCTGTTACAATGACAGTACATGTTATAATTTGAAGATTGACATGGTCTTCATTATATGAGAGATCCTAGAATGACTGAAAGTTGTTTCAGCACAGAAACTGTAGCTGCTTCCTTGGACAGAATTGTGCATCTGCACCGTAGAGTCACTGTCACTTCGAGCATCTTGAACAGCAAGAACACTTTAAGTCTCACGAATGCCGAAAAATCACTCCTGTGTTTGTTCAGATATATAACAGTTTTCTGATGGGCCAATCTTTTTGATTTAAGGCACACCTAAGGCCATGAGAGACCTGACCCAGTTCATGGATGCCACCCCACTTTCAGGGTGAAATCTTCCACATCACATAACAGAATATATCTGTCTCCTTCTCCGTGCCAGACTGTATCGCTGAGGCTCACCAACTTGTTTCACACAGTTTGTGTGCACTCTATGCAATTGCATTCTCAGCTTATGAGTGAGAGTTTCTTCCCTGTTTCCTTTCAAACAGGTGGGTAATTCAAACAGGCAAATAATTCTCACGAGTGTTTTTGGTAAAATATCCTTTAAGTTCTGTTTATACAGATTGATCATGACTGCCATGCCTCTGTCAGGATGGGGACTTGCACAGGCAATCCGGTAGCTCTGGGTCATTGATCTCTGGACAAGCAAAAACTTATGAAGCGTGTTCTGGAGCTCAGAATGTCTTCATGGTCATTTACACTGTGGTGCAGGCTTTATATAAATAAACTGAGTGACTAGACTGCTTTACCCTGCAGCAATGCAGAATACCGTGAACTGGCTTCAAATTCATCTGGCAGGCAAGCCAAATAATCTTGCAGGTGGTGGATTGAATTACTCCTCTGGTCCACATGCATAAACTCCTATTCAGTGTTTTGGTAACTAGCGCTGAGAATGAGGTTGCCTTGGGATGGACCTCTTTACATCAGATGGCATCAAGAAATGGAAGATTTTATTTTTCCTTTGCAATTCAGTGCCTTGGATCAGATACAGTCCTGATCACACAGAAAGGCATGATCCTTCTGATCATGGCCAGGCAAGGTGATACTTCCCAGGCCTTGATGGTTTTGGTGTTACAAGGTTATCTGTCAGCTATCTCTCACCAAACAGTTTGAGAAATGTATTTCCCTCCTAGGTCTGTGACTGAGAAATCTGGAGCATTAAGGAGTTTAAAAATGCTTCATTCCAAGCCCTGAAATACCAGAAGGGAACATCACTGCTCGTTTCTGTGGGACTGTCCCTTGCCACTTTTTCAGGTTAAGAGATGTAGATAGGTAGCCAGACAAGAGGCTAGGCTTAAAATGAAACAAAAACCTCTGTCAACAAAAAGCACATTTGATTTTTTTTTTAAAAGGAAATTAAATTTTGTTTGAAAACAACCCAAATTACATGTAATGAGATTCTGAGAGTCAACCCTGTGCAGTATCCATTGCAGGTGTTTGAACTGCAGTTAGAAATAAAACAGTCATCTGCAGGGTTATTCGCTTATACTGGTCTCTTGAGAACTTGCATAAAGCAAATTCTGCTGTCATTAAAGGTGCAAGAATTGTATGGTTGATTAAGTTTCTCAAACACGGAACAGCAAATATTGTCTGCTCACTTTACTAATCATTGTTTTCAATGCATGGCTTTTTGGATGCTTATAAATTAAATGACAAAATCAGGATTCTGCATTTTTAATTTAATGAAATTAAACATACAGCACATATGCCCTGAACTGTAAATGCATTTTGTAATGGATGGGTTTTATTTGAACATCTGTTCAGCGTAGCAATCATTAAAGGTTTTCTTTCACTTTCCTTTCTGCCATATAAGCAATGCTGATTTGCACTGGAACATACTTCAAATGGAAAACTGTTTGAGGGAATATCAACATTGTTTTTTTAATAAAGTTGGAAAAGTAATTTTTTGAGCTGTGCTCTAATTAGGGTATCTAATGTAAAGATTATTTAATGGAAGTATTAATTCAGACTAAAAGTTGGCTCATCAAGACAAAAAAAAAAAAAAAACCACACCATTTTTCAGTCTCAGAAAATGCAAATAATGAAATCACACAGGTTTCTTAAATTCAGTTCTTATGGAATTGATTGTACTCGTCATGTGTTACTGATTTATTTGCACTTGTTTGAATTGATACAAACAACAAATAGAGGTAGCTAAATGACTTTTTTTTTTTTTTTAAGACTTATATATCCTTATATACCCAAACTTTCTCTAGTAAAGTAAGACCTCTGGGTTATCTCATCTTTTTAAGAGCAAAGGTAAATCACTTTTGCTTCCCTTCCTGACCAGATCTTCCATTCCATTTATTTCTAATGATATGCTGGTTCTTTGGAAACAGTTTAATCCTCTCAGAAGTTCCCTCTTGAGTCGCTGTCATATTTTCTGAAACTCTGAATTTACAGTGAATTACATCTGCTCCCTGTGTCTCAGTGCAGCTTCTTTAGGCTATGATGGATAGTTTCCTAGTATAGGAGTGAGATGCATGTGTGAGTGCTGTGGACAGTCTGTGGGAAGAGCACACAGTGCAGCAGTGAAGGGAGCTGTGCATAATAAGTGCTGTTAATGTCTCGTATGCTTAGATTAGGACCCTGTCCTATGGATTTTATGCAGTTAATTGTGTTTTAATGCACCCTGTCAGCATTAAATAGTATTAAAATATTATATTCTGTACTGACAAGTTCAGCAAGTATCTATAAGGACTTGGAGGAAAGCTTAACTTCCTACTGCCTTAGCTGTAGAACCTGTTACCTCTGTAAGTAGGATGTTACTCATAAAATAAAATGCATGTACATACAGGCAGTAATACAACATTATTATTTCATTAGCATTCAAAACTTGTTTTTTTAAATTTTGTGCTCATAAAAATATTTTAAAAAAAGACTCTGGAAGATTATTTATTTAAGTAAGAACAAATATTAAGCCGTTACTAGTATTTTGATTGTGATGATTCTAGTAAGCATTTCTATCTTACTGGTCATTGCACAGACCTTATTGAACTACTTTATGAGCTTTCTGCTTTAAGTTGAAACCTATTTCAGTGTTGAGCAAAATCATACTGATATATGTTTTGTTTCCCTTCCCCTTGCATGTTTACTAGGATGGTACGAAACAAAAGCGAGAACGGAAGAAGACCGTGTCCTTTAGCAGCATGCCGACGGAGAAGAAGATCAGCAGTGCAAGCGACTGTATTAATGCGATGGTTGAAGGCTCTGAGCTCAGAAAGATTCGATCCAACTCCAGGGTGTATCACCGGTACTTTCTTTTGGATGCGGATATGCAGTCTCTGCGCTGGGAACCTTCAAAAAAGGATTCTGAAAAAGCAAAGATTGATATTAAATCAATCAAAGAAGTAAGAACAGGAAAAAATACAGATATTTTTCGCAGCAATGGAATATATGACCAGATATCAGAAGACTGTGCATTTTCAATTATATATGGAGAAAACTATGAGTCACTAGATCTTGTTGCTAACTCAGCGGATGTTGCAAATATTTGGGTTACTGGCTTAAGGTACCTGATTTCCTATGGAAAACATACTCTAGATATGATAGGAAGTACTCAAGATAATATGCGGACTTCATGGCTTTCACAAATGTTCAGTGAATCAGATGTAGATAATTTGGGACATATACCCCTATGTAATGCTGTACAGTTTATAAAAGACTTAAATCCTGGTTTAAAAACTAACAAAATTGAACTAAAATTCAAGGAGTTACATAGATCCAGGGAAAAAACTGGTACTGAAGTAACAAAAGAAGAGTTTATTGAAGTTTTTCATGAGCTTTGTACCAGACCTGAAATCTATTTTCTGTTAGTTCAGTTTTCAAGCAATAAAGAATTTCTAGATACCAAGGATCTCATGATGTTCTTAGAAGCAGAACAGGGTATGGCACAGGTCACAGAAGAAATAAGCCTTGAAATTATTCAGAAATACGAGCCAGCCAAAGAGGGCCAGGAAAAGGGTTGTCTTTCTATAGATGGGTTTACGAATTACCTTACTTCACCAGACTGCCACATATTTGATCCAGAGCATAAAAAAGTTTGTCAAGATATGAAACAACCCTTGTCTCATTATTTTATAAATTCATCTCATAATACATACTTGATCGAGGATCAGTTTCGAGGGCCTTCTGACATCACGGGTTACATTCGTGCTCTAAAAATGGGTTGTCGAAGCGTTGAACTGGATGTATGGGATGGTCCGGATAATGAGCCAGTGATTTACACAGGGCATACAATGACATCACAGATTGTCTTCCGTAGTGTGATTGACATTATTAACAAGTATGCATTTTTTGCTTCGGAATACCCTCTTATTTTGTGTTTAGAAAATCATTGTTCTATTAAGCAGCAGAAAGTGATGGTACAACACATGAAGAAAATTTTGGGGGACAAACTGCATACGCAGTCTCCAAACATTGAAGAGTCTTATCTTCCATCGCCGGAATCACTTAAAGGGAAAATTCTGATCAAAGCAAAGAAGCTTTCTGCTAGTTGTTCTGGACTAGAGGGAGATGTTACAGATGAAGATGAAGGAGCAGAAATGTCACAGAGAGTGGCGAAAGAGGGGGTAGAACAGCAAAACTCAATGACTGGGAAACGATTTCAGCTCTGCAAAGATCTCTCTGAGTTGGTAAGCATATGTAAATCGGTTCAGTTCAAAGAGTTTCAAGTTTCATTTCAGCTCCAGAAGTACTGGGAAGTGTGCTCTTTT
The DNA here is from genome assembly GCF_003945595.2 of Pipra filicauda. Taxonomy (NCBI): domain Eukaryota; kingdom Metazoa; phylum Chordata; class Aves; order Passeriformes; family Pipridae; genus Pipra; species Pipra filicauda. The sequence goes on along the minus strand of NW_024105031.1, from coordinate 2,734,266 downwards.
AATGAAGTGCTTGCTAGCAAATATGCCAATGAAAACCCAGGAGACTTTGTAAATTATAACAAGCGTTTTCTTGCGAGGGTTTTCCCCAGTCCTATGAGGATTGACTCTAGTAATATGAATCCCCAGGACTTTTGGAAATGTGGTTGTCAGATAGTAGCAATGAACTTTCAAACACCTGGCTTAATGATGGACCTTAACATTGGTTGGTTTCGACAAAATGGAAACTGTGGCTATGTCCTTCGTCCTGCTATCATGAGAGAAGAAGTATCCTTCTTTAGCGCAAATACAAAAGACACCGTGCCTGGAGTTTCACCTCAGCTGCTTCATATTAAAATCATAAGTGGGCAAAACTTCCCTAAACCCAAAGGATCAGGTGCCAAAGGTGATGTTGTGGATCCTTATGTCTATGTTGAAATACATGGAATCCCTGCTGACTGTGCAGAGCAAAGGACGAAAACTATGCATCAGAACGGGGATAATCCAATTTTTGATGAAAGCTTTGAATTTCAAATAAATTTGCCAGAACTAGCTATGGTGCGTTTTGTAGTACTGGATGATGATTACATTGGGGACGAGTTTATTGGGCAATACACTATTCCCTTTGAGTGTCTACAGACTGGTTATCGGCACGTTCCTCTGCAGTCTTTAACTGGTGAAATTTTAGCACATGCTTCCTTGTTTGTGCACGTGGCCATTACTAATAGAAGGGGTGGTGGGAAACCTCATAAGCGGGGCCTCTCTGTGAGGAAGGGCAAGAAATCAAGGGAATATGCTTCTATGAGAACATTATGGATTAAAACAATAGATGAAGTGTTCAAGAATGCTCTCCAACCTATTCGGGAAGCTACGGATTTGAGAGAAAATATGCAGGTACAGTTTTATAATGAATTCACTGGTTATTATGTGTGTCTTTGTATTATGATGCATATAGAATATATGCTTTTAAGAATTTTGTAAGTTATGCTATTTGAGTCTGATTCTGAACAGCTTTAAAAATGGATTATGTCAGAGCAGCCTTTTAGGTAAACTGTCTACTGATGAGACCTTGAATGCACATGTGTATTTTGTTGAATGTGAACTGGAAATATGACTCAAGTGTTATAACTCAGCTCAATGATGTTGACTCGTCCTATGTCCTTGAAGGAATATTAGAAATACACTAGAAAAATGTATATCAGTATTTGAGTTTTTAAAAATTAAGTATAAATGAGTGAGGAAAATACAGCAGACAGAAAAAGGAGACTTTAGTGTTTGTTAGAGACCTTCTTGTATGTCCAAGTGTATTTAGCATAGTTTCACTGATGTTTTTTCTTTATTCGTAAATAGAAGGCAGTGCTTTCAGAAAGACCCGTTTGCTTTCTATGATTCTTCCTAGTAACATGTTAGAAATACATGGATTTAGCACTAAGGTATTAGAAGGCATCTTCTAGAAGAAATTGTCTTACCTTAAAGGTCATGTGTAGTAAACACATTGAATTTCAGGAAAAAGTACAGGCTGAGGTGCTTGGTTTTGTGGAAGCCAAGAGATCTCACTTCAAAAGATCCATTATTTGGAGATTCCAGTAAAGATTCCAGGTAAATAACCCCTTTAAGAAATAAATTAAAGTTGAGTTGTAAAGTTGTGTTCCATTTAATAAAGCTTTTAACTATCTATATGATATTCTGAGTATTTCTGATGAAATACTCGCAGTGATCAGTAAAATTAAGCATAGTGACCTGTCACTTCAAATGAAGTGACCTGTTAAATCTTCTTGCTTTTAGGCAGTGTTAAGGGGAAACTGATTAAAGAAAATGTCTGAGTCTTAGTTCTGGATTTTAAAGGCATATCAGATAAATTTTCTTCTTGAATAATCTTACATTAAACAGATTTTAATAGTAATACAATTTTAAAACTAATTTTTCTTCATATGAAAGAAGCAATTAGTACATCATTATGAAGCTCTCCCATTCCACTTGGTATATAAAATTGCGATACTAGAAGATAATTAAAAAAATACAGGGATGATATTTTTACTTGTTTCATGTTACAGGCTGCATATAAGGTGAACTTTACCTGTAGTTAACCTATTGAAGGCTAGAATTCTGTCATGTAAAGGATACTTACTGTATTTTAGGACAGTTTTCAAGGAAGAGCTGAGTTGAGAAAGCAGTGAAAACACGCAATTTTGTGTAGCTACTTTAAACTCTTTATTGTGCGCGCTGCAATATGCACAGTATAATGATGTAATTGAAAACAGACTCTACAGTGTGGTTTCTTTGAACATGAGATATTAAAAGGTATTCTATGTATTTTATTCTGTCAGTTTGAAAGATGTGCTATCAACTAAGTTTATCAATATCATCTCTCAAAATGCTATCAAGAAGATATTTGAGACTTTAAGAGATTATATAATGTGCGCAATTTAAGGTTGTAACCTGCGTAACTAAGGTTTTACAGCTAACAAAAGTAAATAAACCACTCAATTAAAATAAATATCAGCTTATAACAGGGAATGTTAGATTCGGTTAATTTCTATATTAGTGAAATTTTGCGTTTTAAATTGTTATGATTTTTATGAAGCACAAATAATGTTGCCACAAGCTGGATTATGAAAGGGCAAAGTTGGTTGGTTTGGTTTTTTTTAGTGTAAGATGAAAGAAGAGACAAAAGGAAAGTGTGCAACAGTGAGCTTAATAGATTCTCTAAATCTGAATAAAAGTAGCCTTTTCTGTTCCTTTTGTTCCTACGTTTCTGTGACAAAAGCTGATGTCATAACTTGTTGTTACATATTAATCACTGATAAAAGTATAACATGAGCGATTAAACAGAATGTGATGTTGCTTGTTTAAATTACTTAACAGTATGAGAAATGGTCTCTGCATATAGAGAAGTCCAAAGGCAAGAGTTGTAGTAGTAAAATATGGTAGTCCTGTCCTGCCTGCCCTTAGTGAATATATACATTCCCTGGTCCTCATTTACCTCTCTGTAAAACTGTTTTTCATAATGGCTTACGCATAATACTTACCCCAAACAAAATACGTTTGAACGGACTTCCCAATGTCTGTCTTTTCAACTGTGTAATTATTGTGTCATTAAGGTGTAGTCCAGTTGATAAAAGTAGTTTCTGTTTCCTGAGCATTTACTAGATGCTGTTAAACATTTACTTGAAGTACACTGTGACTGTACTAGATGCAATTTAGTGTTCACATAATTTTGCACGAATATGTTATATATGCATATTTTGAAGTGTGCTTCGGTATTTTTCTCATAAAGAGACAGCAAAATATTTCACATTTGGTTCCTGTTTGCATTAAGGTTGGCGTTATGTCTTTCTAGGAGACATGTCCACAAATGAGTATTACCATGCCAGCAAGATGAAAAGTGCTTTTGATTAAAATTAAAATCTCTGTCAGATACCCTGCTTGGGTATGACATGAAAGAAAGGAACACTGAGCACATTTGTAACTTAAATATACCATATTTTTGTTTTTGTTTCCTACAGGAACACAAACTCCAGACCTGCCATAGATCACCAGCTCCCAATTGGTAAAAAAATCCTAAATTCAATATAGTGCTGACAATATTCACACCGTGGAATTTCAGTGGCTACTTGGAGTCACATTGTATTTCTAATACTGTAAATTTTCTCCAAGTTTAAACATATGGTTTTACACTCTGCCATACTGGATATAAAATATAACTCATAAATTTTAGGGAAGGGTACAAAATTGGTATTTGTATTAAAGTACCTTAAAAATTCACTTAAGTGTGATTCTATGATAGGAATACATCGATAGTGGAGTGCTGGGTTTGTGAATCACACCAAATGGGAGCCAACAGATCCACAGCACGTCTGGACTGTAGTTCAGGTATGTTTACAGTTACAAATGTGCTGAATTCCTTCCACTTCACTTTGCTTAACTGGGACATTCGCCATCTAATATTTTGTTTCTCTTGGTGGCATTTTAAAAATGTTTTTGAAATGTCATAGAATTTTTCAAAATATCTAACCAGTATGTTTTAGAAACTTTATTTGCATGGTTAATTTTAACAGTGATAGGGAGCCAATATACTTGTTCTAAATAGATGGTTTTTTCCTATGGCATGTATTGAATTGTTTGAATTTTTAACATTTTTTAAAAATATATGTGCAATATTGGTTGCTTTGGAAAATTGACAGTTCTTCAGGGAAAAACTGTGGTAATTCCACATTATAGCTCAACTATAACAGTAAAGTATTTTATCCTGAGAGAATGAGACTTTAGATTTCATATTTAACTGTAAAGGAAACTCTTTCTTTCCTTTTTGCAGAATGCAGTAGTTTCATTCAAAGAATTATGTGGCCTCTCCCCTGTAGCAAATCTTATGCAGTGCATTTTGGCAGTGTCTATGCACTTGGTTGGGCCTGATAATACACCCTTGGTAGTACTGAATCTCAGTGATCAGTATCCGACCATGGAGCTCCAAGGGATTGTTCCAGAGGTCTTGAAAAAGATTGTAACAGCATACGAAATGGTGAGTAGTTCTTTGTCTTATATGCTATTTGAAAGACTTTTTAAAAATATATCTAATATACAGTACCATGCCTGTTTTGAAAAGTGATTTTAACCTGTGACTTCCTATTTCATGCTTCATAACAAGTACTTGAAAGTTATTCCCACAGATGTACAGCAACTGATAGTGTTTTCATACAGAGTAAACCAGAGAGATTAATATACTGCATGCAAACACGTGTTTGTACACTTCAGAAAGCAAAGTGGTTATAATCAAGAGGATTTACCATGAAGAGGATGTATTAATTTACCAGTTTTGCAGTAACTAAAAACCTATTGTGTATCTATAAAGATCTTACATTAATTTGCTAACTTTACATTTTCCACTTTGTGGACCTTGATTTATACTGGCTTTGACTCCACATGGAATAAGAAAATGTCAGGCACTGCTTTTAGGTATTGTAGTTTTATAAGCACCTCAAAGTGTAAAATGCTACACATGCATTTTTATTTTCCTCTTCTGTCTCTTACAGATCTCATTTGATTAGGCATTTTTCCATGTGTAAGCAAGCTGTAATGTCAACTTCAGCCCTTATACTTCAGTAAATATGTAAATTGTGTCTTTAGAGATTTGAAATTAAACATGTTGCAAGAAGGGAGGAAGGAAGAACTAATTCACTGATAAATACTGATTTACATCAGCCTTGCATTAATTTGAAATGTGGAAAAAAGATTCAGATGAGTGTGATTGGAAATGTCCTCCTTACTTCCACTGAAGTAATCTGGCACAGAGTAATTGATTATGTATTAATTTATTTAATGTTTTCTTTCATTTGATATATCATCTGATAATAAATAAATGTTTCTAGGATAATTTTACATGAATTTTGTGCACTAAAATGAGAAACCGCACCTGTCAGGCCCAAGTCACTTGCCATTTAAAGAACGAAAATAGAGGAAAAGAAACCAATAGCCCAGTTTCATATACATCTTATAAACTGTTTTTAAAAGAAAAAGTAGCTTTAGAATTGTACTACACCAAAGTCCAAAAAGCACTCATCAATAATTAGCAATTTAGGCAGAGTTTATATAGTTCAATGATGCTGTAAATACAACAGAATTTGATTGGAATGGTAGCACAGTTACAAGGAGATAGTGGTACATCCTCTTGGTGGTGGCTTACAGGGTATCACTATAATTAGGGTGCAAACAAGCTCAATTGTTGGGATTGCACCTGTAACATATAAGTAAAGAAGTTCTGTCTTCTTGACCAAAATGTCTCTACCTGCTGTTAGTTCTTATGTGGTGATACTGATTGTTAGTTATTAAGCTATTCCAGGTACTTAAAATCTTATTCTAAGTCTGGAATAATTTTTTTGTTTGAGTGTCACTTAGAGGTGACTTGTGACTCCAGAAATCTTTACAATCTGAGTTTGGTTTGCCCTTTGTCTCTCACATTTCCCCCCCAACCCACTCCCCATCTGACAGGCTATACAAAATTTGAATATTTGTGTACTTCAGAAATCTATACTTTACTTTCATATGCAAGAGTATTAAAATATTTATTTAGTGGCAAAAGTGTTTCCATCCTCTCTTCCCTAAAAGATAAAGACTCAATTTCAAACAAAGAGTATGACAGTGCTTCTAGCTCTAAATGATATTGAAGATAAGTAAATTCAAGATTATTTAAATAAAATAAAACTTGAATTAATGAGATGCATTTTAATTTGTGAAATTTGGGTCTTGCCAGTACTCAATTCAGTTTGACAAAAGATTCTAAGCAATTAAAATCTGTCAGATATACGGTGAAATGAAGTCAGCCATGGGAGCCATATTCCCATGCTCTTATTTCTGAAAGCACATTGTGAAACAGTGGGAGACATCTGTATCATACTTTCCTCAAATTGAGGAGAAGAGTTGTGAAGCTATTTAGTTCATGTATTGGTATTTGCTATAGTGGCAGATGTTTAGAGTCTGATATTATCATAGATCACAGGGGAGTTGTATGGTTTTGGTGTAAATTCATATAATGAGCCCTCAAAAAGACACATTTCACCTCAATTGTTTGTTTTGGCTTGGGGATATTTTTGTCATGATTAATTAGTACGTGGGTGTAAAATCCTGCTTAATAATGAGTATCGTTATCCAGAATTGAGAAAGGATAGATGTACTGTTGAAGTAAGGATTATTTTGTCTTATTTTCTGCTGGCTTAGGCCTCAGGTTAGGTCAAAATTATGTAACTATGTACTTCCAGCATGTCAAACCCTGTATGAAATAGTGTTGATAACAAAGCTGGTGTTAAATGTTTATTAAACAAACCTTGATTAGTACCATAAATACATAGACTGTCAGTACCTTGTGTGCCCTCTCAATGTAATGGCACATGTAATGGCATTCTCAAAGTGTGGATGTTTCAGGTTCATGATGTTTTCAGCTAATTCTTATTTTTAACTAATACTCTCGTTTTTATGAACTGATAATAAACATAGAAAACAATATTCAGCCAAGATTTTAGTTATTCAGAGTTTGTTTACATTGGGAGTGCTTAAAGGACTCATTGTTGGTCTGCAAAGTGAGAAAGGATGCAAGACCTTTACAGTGGGACAGTCAGTCTACACTGAAATAATTACAAACGAGTGAAATACTGCAGGTGCACATGGAAAGGAGAGAGTATCTTCAGTGTAGCACAGGTACATATATTTTTTAAAGAAACAATGAGGCAAATAATGAAAAGTTAGTATATCACTGGATACTTGGTGGTTTTATCTTTAAACAACACATAATGCTTTCTTAAATTGTCTACGTGCACTGCTGTATTAGTGGAGGAGCTGTAAGTGATCAAAGCTAGTACTATTCATGGGTTAAAACCTTTTACTTTTATGCATGTTACAGGAACTGGGGTGTCTTTTCAGGATAATGAAATCCAAATATAACAAGGAGTTTTTTAGAAAGACAGAAGTTTAAGCTGCGTATTCTTCTTTAGCTTCTCCGTGCTCCTGAATATTTTTCACCCTACCATCTTTTCACTTTTTAACAATGTTTTATTTTTCCCTCTTGTTCATGAACTTCAGCTTCCTTTATGTGATACTTCAGCATGCACTCTGTTGGTGTCATCACACCCATCACTGATCAGTGCTGCAGACTGAAGCTTGGAGTTAAGGCAAGTGCCTCTTCCACACCATTGCATGTTTTTTTTTTGATATCTTATAACCTTTAAGATAAACAGTAAGTAAGCCTTAAGAAGTTATGCTATGGCAAGAGAAAACAAAATTATCTTGCCCTAAGTCTGCAGCATTATTCAGTGATGAGTATAATAGCACTGCAAAGATATGCTAGAGGAGCATACAAATGAAACCAGACTGTCTCTCTCTCTCTGCCCTTAGTGGAGGATGAAGTGCCCCATCTGATGAAGATAAGATTTTCTGAACTTTGGAAGCAGGCATTTACTTCTAAGAGAAAAACTAACACAAAACAGGCAGATAACTATACCTATGTGCAAAAGATAATGCTGCTACAATAATTAGGATTAAATTTTATTAAATCCTAATTAGATAATGCTGCTAGTTCAATTTTTTTTTCTTTCCAGTTTCTGGGGGTGGTGGTGTGGTTTTGGTTTTGTTTGTTTTGGTTTTTTTTTGTCTGCAGACTGCAGTATAGGAGGTCTGTATTTGATTTAAATGAAATCGAGTAAGATGAATAGGTTTTGTATGCATACCTTAGGGATGGACTTGAGAACAGGTCTGTATTTATTGGTGATAGGGGTTGTGAGATAATGAAAATGGGAGGTATTAAAACAGAGTGAAATTGTTAAGTTGGAAAACACCATATGATTGGTGATTAGTAGCTCTGTAGTAAACTTAAATCCAGTTGCCTTATTGTTGCCTCATTTCACCTACTGACTCAATACAACAGACTGCATATGCAATCATGTAGAAGTTAACTTCATGTTATGGAGTTTGAAATGTTGGCAATGACATAAACTAAATATGATAGTCTGTATTTGGAACTTGAATGTGTCTGTTCCATAGGGAAGTAGATAGTTTGACATTGCACCTTGTGGAGTTATGGACTGGACAGATACTGGTAGGGCTTATTAAAAGACTAGCTAAAAGGGGCTGAGTGTCAAGGTTTTGGTAAAATGTTAATAGTTTTCTCATACTTCAGCTGCTTCACAAAAAGTTCAGCTACTGCTCAAAATCTTAAATTTTTTTTACCTTGATATTAATATAGATTAATTGGGTGGAGCACTTCTTTGTCAGGTGTATTGGATTGAAGCTCATAATTCTGAAGGAAGCATTGCCTCTTTCCCAGGATCTGAGTCACTAGCAGATCTGTGTAGATTTATGCCTAGCTCATAAAATCTGTATTAGTTACCTTGTTGAAGATTTATCTCCTTGGTTATGGTTACTTTGCAAAAAGTTAAGAAGGATTACAGTTGTTGTGCTGTGGTTACAGATTTGTATCTGGAGAAAACAAGTAGCTCAAGACTTTTCTACTTCATCTTAGCCTACTAATGTGCCAGAGTTACTTGGTTGAGAAGCCTTTATTCCACAAACTGCCCTTTAAGTTTGCAAACTTCTGGGGTAACCAAAAAAATACTGGATCTAGTGCTGGTAATTATCAGTTTATCTCCTAAATCTGAGTGAGTGAATAGGTTACTTCAACTCTATTTGATCTAAATACTTTAACTTTCTTTTGATCTAAATAGTCAGTTTCTGACTCAATCAGAGGAGGCTGAGTTCAATGTGGTCACCAATCTCTTGTATTAGAACTCAATCTTTGGATCTCATTTGATTTTAAAGTACATTATAGCATCTGACCACTGTCTGCTTTGTGCACTTGAAGAAAATCCAGATTTTTTCCATCTAGTACTTTTTCTGAGGAATACTTGACTGGCATAGGCCACAATAGCTGTGTTCTGTTTTCCAGTTGGTTCAGAATGTTCTTCTTGAACCCGTGTCTTCTGCAGTCAAGCTCCATGGGTATTCCCTGTTACAGTTTAACTCTTAGCATTATCTGGCTTATAAAGAAAATAATGTAGGCTTTGCATAGAAGATTGAAAAACTATTATTCCTTGCTTTTACACTTAAGAGCATAACTGCTCTTAGAAACAGTCTTTAAAAAATCTGCATAAAAATAAATACCCTTGTTAGATAAGAGAAGTAGTCAAAAGAACAGACATCAGACACTCTAAAGATACCACACGGGGAGCTTGAAATAAATATGTACCACTTATCAAAAAAGACTTGAGGAGGACAAAAAGGAGGAGGTTCTCGTGAAAAAAAAAAAAGGCATCTTCCGAAAAGCTGAAGTCATGTGCAAATAGGGAAGACAAGATAGATATTTAACCCTGCCATGTTAAATAAGAAGTATAAGAAAGCTGACAGTGAAGAATTTCAAGAATAACCTGCACAGACTTAGAAATAACATAACTTCTTTTCTGAATATACCAGAAACAAGAAGCCTGTCAAAGAGTAAGATCACTAGTTCATCAACATATAAAAGAAAGCCCCAGATAGAGAGATAAAGCCACAACACTAAATTAGTTTTTGCATTTACCTGTGGAGATTAAATTTTCATATGAAATGCTTCTTTGTGAGGGACTCATTGGAGAATTCGTCTTTAACTGAAATTCTGGTAGAAGATATTACACAGGAAAGGCAAAATGACTGAGAAAATAATATACCAGAAAGAGGTGATATTCAGTCAAGAGGTCTGAAAGATCTCAAGAGTTATGTATCAAAAGTGCTAATCGTGTGTATCCTCTCACTTGCAACTGACTATCAAAATTGTTAGTGTGGTGCCAGTGTTTTAAGAGATTTCCAGGGAAGATGACAAAATTACAGATCAGACAGGCTGACATCTGTACTGTGAAAATGGGTAGAAACTGTTTTGAAGAAGAAAATTAGAGGAAACATGGAGAAACGTGTCGTGTTGGGGAAGAGTCAATACAGCTTTTATAAAAAGGCTCATTAATCCCTTGGAGTTCTTTGAAGTCAAGAAGCATGTAGACCCAGATCAGTCTGGTTGGATTTTCCAAAACATTTGACAAAGTCCCTTTTCAAACGATCATATTGAAATGAAGATACCGTTAAATTTTTAGCCTTTTAAAATTCTTAGATCTTCTCTGATAGCTGAAGTGAATGTTGAACTTAACCTGATGTTCCAGCAGGAAAAGAACTGTTAAAGACAGTTGCTTGTGTTAATTTTTGCATGCGGGTACGTTTTTCCAGTAAGCAAATTAGAGATAGTAGGTATAGCTCCAACAACTTTGATCTAGCTAAAGTAACTAAGTACTCTTGAAGATGTATGAATTAATGATGCCTCCAGATTTGCAAAGATCATCAAGATGTGAGATGTGGCTGCTTAGACCTTCAACAACTTTCTCAGTCTTAGTGGTAGATTGTTATAATGTGTGTTAAAACAGTAAGTTTCAGAGTTGACAATATAAATGCAGCATTTCAGTTGCGATTACACACACTGTCTCACTATTTCCATTACTGCCTCTGGCTTTCTACAGTATTCTTGCTTTCATTATCAAGTCTCTGCAGAGTAGAACTGTCTTTATTTAGGTAATAAATGGATACAGTTCAGTGGTGAAGAGATCTAAGGGAAAACATACATCATTCATTACAATTTAATATTGCAAATAACCCAGGTAATGGTTTTTGCATGTTTAATAAATTATAATAATTGTAGATCCTGTTTTTTGAGATGAATTGAAACATTTACTGATTGTGTAGTTGTTTGTCTGTCACAAAAACTGATGGAAAAATAAGTATTGATGGAAAATATAGTGAATAGCTTGGGCAGTTTCTTCAGAAAGAATTATGCTGCTTATTATCAGTTTTTATTTTCCTGTTTTATAACAGAACAGTCGTGAATGTTGTAATTATGCTTCCAAAAACAGAACTGCAGATGATAACTTCAGCTTATGCTGGGCTTTTCAGTCCACAAGGGCAGAAGCAAACGTCTAATTTTGGATTCTCAGACTCCAGTGCCAAATGTTGTAAAGTATGAGCTGTTTTGCATTGATTAAAAAGCTCTGATAATGACAACTTGATGCTTCTGTGAAGTCAAGATTTCTGCATTTTTTGTTCAGAGCATGAACAGGGAAGCTTTTTGTATCCTCTCGCTAATCCCATTATGTCTAATGGCTGACTCACAGTATTCATAAGAGCATAAAATAATACGGCTACTTAGGAAGAGGAGTTCATGTAGCTTACTGTCCTGTTTCTAATGTAGTCCAATGGAATGTTTATGGAAGAGCTTAAAAATAGGTCAGATGCATAGCAACTTCTCTTAAATGTATTCCATATTTCCAATAGTGGTTCTCTTTTTCTTTCTCAATAAATTCCAGATCTTCTGTTTGTCTTTCTGACTCACATCTCTGTGAAAACATTTGTGCTACTGACAGTTTTAGTTTCAGACATAGCATTACTTACTAATTTTTTCACACAGATGATAGATTTTTCTTCTTATACAGATACAAGATATTTTTCTTTCATATATATGTGCTTCTTTATTGTCCACTTTTTGTATAGTTTTTCATTCTGTCAGCTTTAGCTTAAAAAATTACAAAAATAATTTTGATACAACAACCAGGGTATCAGGAAAGCGAAGAGAAATTACTATTGGATTTAAGAGTTTATTGTCATTGGGTACATAGTTTAGAAGAGAACTGCTGATTATTATATTTACTCTGTCTTCAACCTAGTCTTTCTCATATACTTTACTGAAGAGGAATTAAGAAAGAATAGAAGATTTTTTAATGGATAACTTGTGGACTGTTTTTTCCTTTGAAAAGTTTTCTTGAACTGTGGGAAATCTAATTCATTTTGGGATACTGCAGAGTTAAGAACAGATTATGTCATATTTTTTCTTGGACCTACAAGAATTAGTTTTGGTAAGGGAATTTCATCCCTTATGCTCCTGTACTGTATTATGGCATAATCTCAGCGTGCTTCTTTCTGAAGACAAAAAACCCTTTTCCATGTATGTGTTTCCTGGAATGTAAAACATTTCAAAAAGAGGTGAGAGGGAAAAGGAAGGGTGAGAAAGTTAAGCCATGAGTCTATTCCTGTGTTTTTCCTACTTATGGAGATATACTGCCACTGTCAGTTGGGTACAACATTACATTTATATCGTAATATGCCAGTGAGTTCAGGAAGCATAATGGAAATTTCATCTGCATTTTTCTTGTAAGAGGACAGTGGTTTAAAGTCTAATTATATCATAATATATGATATATATATTATCTATATATCTATATTATCTATATTATATATCACTGCTGTGTCCAGTGCCGAGTTCCCCAGTACAGTGGAAACATGGACATGCACAGAAGAGTCAAACAAAGGGTCACTAAGGTAATGGAGCATCTTCTAGGCTGGAAGAGCTGGGACTCTTCAATCTGGAGAAGAGAAGGCTGAGGTGGATCTCATCAGTGTGTACAAATGCCTGAAGAGGGGTTGCTGAGAGGGCGCAGAGACAGGCTATTTTCAGTGGTGCCCAGTGACAGGAGAAGAGGCATGAAGTTAAAAACAACACGCTCTGTGAGAAAATCAGGAAACACTTTTTGACTGTAAGAGTGACTGAGCATGGGAACAAGTTGCCCAGAGAGGTTGTAGAGATACTCAAGAGCCTTTTGGACATGGTCCTGAGCAGCCAGCCATGCTAGGTTGCCCTGTATGAGATGAAGGGTTTGGACCAGATGACCTCTTGAGATCCCTTCTAACCTCAATGACTCTGTTTCTTTGCTAAATTTATTTCCTTGCTTAGTTGAAGAAATAATTTCTGATTTAGACAATATATTTGCTAAAAGCCTTACTGCTTTGAAGGAAATTTAGTTTGATGTGAAGAGTGCTCAGTGTGTACAGAAGAAGCAGTCATTTCTTACCTTGGTGCTTTGGACTGTACTTGGATAGTAGAAGGATCAGTTGTTTATAGAGCAGCTTTTAACTTTTTGTGCAAATCTACGGCTCTATATTTTATCTATAATGAAGTTATTATTGATTGTTTTCTTGAGCCAGAAATCTCAGTTCTTTTGACTGGTGATGTCAACTTAACTATTGTCAACTAAATCCTTATTTGGATTATATGTCAACTAAAATCCTTATTTATGTCAACTTATTATATGTCAACTAAAATCCTTATTTACACAGAATCATTGAGGTTGGAAGGCACCTCTGGAGATCATCTAATTCAACCCCCTTGCTCAAAGAAGGATCTGATAGACCAGGTTGCCCAAGACCATGTTGAGTTGGCTGTTGAATATCACTGAGGATGGAGACTCCACAATCTCTGGGAAGATTCTTCCAGTGTTTGACCACCCAGAATTCCTCCCGAGCCTTCTCTGCTCCAGGCTGAACAGTCCCAGCCCTCTCAACTTCTCCTCATATAAATGCTCCAGTTCTTTAACTCTTTTTGTGGCATTGTGCTGGACAGTAAGTCCATATCTTTATTGTACTGGAAAGCCACAGATTGGAATGAATGGTTCCAGATGTGGCCTCACAAGAGGGAGACTGGGAGAAGTCAGCATGGGTTTACAAAGGGGAATTCAGGCTTAGCTAACCGCTAACATTCTTCAATGAGGTGGCTGCTTTGGCGGAGGAGAGGAAAGCAGTGAATGTTTTTTACACTTCTCTTGTTTATGGTGGTCCTGGTTAAAAGTTGGATGTTTCAGAATGCTTTGTGTGCTGTCCACACTGTTGGAACAATTGGAGTTATGAGGTTTAATATGAGTTTACAATCTGATTTTACAGTAATTTCTTATTTGCTATAACACCATTCTTCTCCAGCGGAAAATAAAAGGCAGCACATGTAGTTTAAAACAACTCTTTATGCAGCTGCAGAGCAAGCTGACCACGGCAGTTGTCACTGAAAGGACTAAGAATAGTTCTTTGGCTTGTTCCAGTGCCACAACAAAGATGCCTTCTGGTGCATTGACATTGAATACTGGACTGCTTGGATACAGTTTATACATATATTCAGTTGTATGTTGGATTGAACTGACCATATTTTGTTTGAGTTCCCAGTACTTATAATGGTTTTTCAGGTCCAAGTGTTTATATGCCGTCGCCACCAGAATTCCTTTCCTTGCTGTTATTACTTGGGGCAATAGTAGACAACTCTGTGCCACACATACTTTTGAAGTGGTGCAGATACTATTAGCAGCTTATGTATTAGCAGTTTGGGATGCCCTATGTTTGATTTCCTTTTTTTGAGAAGTGCTATTTGCTGTTGGCACCGTTTGTATTATCCTGGACTTAATGAAATGTCTGGACAATGCAAATTACATTTTTCTTACTACTTTTAAGAGCTCCATTTTGGCCTCTGAATATTAAACTGTTTTCAGAAATGTTGTAGTTTGTGGTTTCAGAAATTTAATATGCTGAGATTTGGGTGAAAGTAGAACGTGACTGCCATTTTAATGAAGATTTGGTTTATACCTACTGTAAGTATAGTTTCAGTTTTGCTCTTGGAATGTGGGCCTAACAGTATTGGCAACACATATTCACAGATTTCCAGATGTAAATGTGTGGTGTGCTTTACTTGCTAAAAATAACATTCATCCTGGATGTTGCAATTCTGTCAGTTGAAGGTATTTTCTCTCTCTGAGTTTCATCAGCCAGACACGGTTTATCATTGGCTGGTTTTTCCATTTTAAAATGCAGCTGATGTCTCTGTTGGTGTGCTATCAACTAGTTCCACATGTAGAAGAATGAATAAATCCTGGGAGGTTTGGAAGATTTCTTTCTCAAACTCTGTAGTCTTTGTTAAATATAGTATTCAAAATATTTAGTGTTAAGTTCAGTCTACATATTTTCCCGGAGTTGAAGGCATAAACAGGATGGTTTATATTCTACCAGAAGACTTGTCTTTGTAAGCCTAGTAGAAATTGATCTTCATTGTTCAAATTTAGCTCAAATTGAATGAATGGTCTCAAATATATGCATGTATACATATGTGTGAGCACTTACATACATGCATAGTCAGCATGGGTTTACAAAGTGTTAGTTCATAGCATTTATCTCTTTTGTAAAACAGTAAAACAGACTTAAACTTTGAAACATAAAAAAATTATTCCAAGGGTAGTCTAGACATGTATCTATTTTTAATTTTCTGTAACTGTCTTAATGACAGAGTTCTGTTTTGCTGAGAAGGGGGATATATTTTTTTCAGTATATGACTTTTTAATTTGGTTTTTGAAGACAGTGTCATGTAAGTGGTGAATGGTACTGGTAACAGTACAGTTACATCAGTCTGAAGCAAAAATTGTGATTTCTAACCATCATCTTTTTAAGACAGGAACAATATATACTAATACAGATCTCCAGTCCTCACTGAGAGCTCTGGACTAATCATTTAGTGTTTATTTCTAAAACCTCTTAATAATAATTTATTTGTTTTTTTACATCTCTCTTGACGTTTGTCTTTTTGTTAGAACTTATGGCAGTTTTTCTGATAACTAGGTAAAATGCTTGCATGATTTAACAAATAGAGTTTGAAGAATAGATCAAACTGTCAGCCTGGACTCTGAAAAAATGTGATGACTTCAAGTCTCATAAAACAGACCATTCTGCATTTCCCATTTTCCATTGACCAAAAAAAAAAAAAATGATGTAGTCTGGTACGTAATGGGTACCAGGCAAGTTCTGTGATCATACCAAGATTGGGGTGTGGTGGTGGGGTGGGAATTGGAGGGAGAATTGAAGCAATTCCAGAAAGTGTTACAAATTCTGTATTTCAAATATATTTTTGGATATTTTGAATCTTTACTTCCAGAAAAAAAGCAATGTAGGTTAGAAATGGGAATTAGTATTACGAAAGACTTGCTAGAAAGTATAGCTTACTGAACTTCATGTAATATCTGTTCTTTTCTTAGAACAGGCATGGGTAATTTGCAATACATTTTTAATGGTCAGTTGGTAACTGCTTGTTCCCTATTACATTTGTTTGCATTTCTCTTTCTGGTTTTGTCACTGATAATATTCTTAAAGTTGGCTGTGTTTAGCAAATACCTGGTTATTGACTGGCTTGTTCAATATAGACTAGTGTAGTATATAGCAGGTTCTACCTTGTCTTTCCCCTCAATTTCCACAACTCATTTGCCTTGAGAATTCCATGTCTTAGTCTGCTGCAGACGTACTGTTTTGCACACTGAAGCTGCTGCTTACTCATCATTTTCTATTTCGCTTTTATATCAAGCATACACATACCTACCAGTATCATTTGGATTAGGCTAATTTTCTGTTTAAATATAGCCATTTATACTCAGTTGTTCCATATGCTGTGTCTTCCGAAAGTCTTTCAGTCTCTGTTAATATCTACAAGAGTGTTTTCGTGATGTCATAATTTTGGCCTGAACACCAGAAAGGATTCGTATGTTCAAACACTCCATAAGAATAATTTAACAAATAGCTGAATACATACCAAAAGGTGACTGCCTGGTGAAGAGCAATGTAAGAATAAAATTATAATGAACTAATACTATTACTTTATTAATCAAGCACGACTAGAAGGTGCATCTATTCATGCACACAGCATACTGTTCCATTATTTTCTTAGTGAAGGACATAAGAAAATTGGGGTGTTCCATAATATTGATCAAATGGTAATGGCAGGCAGCCCCTGAATTGACTGCTAGCTCAATCAATTTTGCTCTGCAGTGCTGCTAATCTTAAATACAGCTTTGTATGTATTTTAGAGACCTGAGATAAAGAAAGTAACTGTTACTGATCCTGGTAATATAAAAATGGATATTAGAATAATTTGTCGCATAAATGCAGTGACATTTTTCTTCCAAAGTTGAAAAGCGGGCATTGCTTTTGATCTGAGAGTATTTAGCAGCTTTCCGTACAGAAACTGTGAAATATGAAATGGGCATGTTACTATAAATCATTCTTCAATGTTAGCCTTGCTGTGATGAAAGAGCACTAATACAGCGATTAGTTTCATTTCCTTTCATCTGCAGAACTAGTGCAACTTTCTTGCTTTGTCAATACAGAAAGTAAACAAAAAGCCGTAATGTAAGCATTTTTATTCGTTTTAGAATTCTCTTATTTCTGAAAATCAGGGCAGTGTCTCAGAGTAAGTTTTCTAATCAGCTGAAACTTGTTCTCCACTGCTTCTGAATTATCTGATGTACATGTAGAGTGTATTGTATGAAGGAAGCAGAGCAGATAGATGTGTTCTGTGTCTGGAATAGGACCTAACTGAGATGACTTAGAAATTACATTATTATACATATGGGGTCAGGAAAAAACAGGAATGTTGCAATATTTCTTACAGTTCCTACAGAACAAATACTTGAACAGGCAGCACTATTGGTCTCTCTTTTTTATGAGCTCCAGTCAAAAGGGTGCTCGGGTTAAAGAACTCTAGTCCTTATTATTGTCTGAGAAAACCAAGAGCCATATATGCTCTGCATTTCATTTTTCAAGGGGATTTTCAATGCAGCAAAAAATTGCTTTACAGCTTCCTTTCAGCTAGTTAGCAAGATAATGTCAGTTACTGGAAGTATATTTGTGGTTGACATCAGCTGTGTTTTAGTTCTCTTGATTTAAGTTCATTGCAGAAGCAGATGTGCTACATGGCATACACATTGAAACAGGTAAAATCCTTGCCTTTCAAGCAAATTTATAGTGACCTTATTTCAATTTCTGAATACTATTTTAAAGACTGAATGGTAATGAAACACAGTGAAATAGGGCTTTCTCCTTGACCAATCAGAAATAGTCAGTTGCAGCGCTCCCTATGTGGGTGAAATATAGTATTCTCTTATTTAAGTTGTCTTCAATTTGTTACACTTAAATAGTAATCAGCATAATTCTATTTATAGGTAGTTTTTACTTGACTGAACATTGATATTTATATTAAAAGAACAATCCAGTTAAAAATGGGTAAGATAAAGTTTTTCACTTGCAGCTTAGCAACCTGATCAAATTATTCTTACTTCATTTATTATAATTTACATTTATTTAAGAAAAAAACCAAACTCCATCAACTGACAAACTATAAATCAGACTAAATAGATACTTTGAATTTAAATGCAGATTAAGCAGGATGTGCAGATGAAATTAAATTATCCAATATGATGACCTCCACATACTCCAAAGTTGCTTATTTACATGCTTTTTATATTTAGAATAAACCAAAAATTTCAGGGTTTGCATCATTTTCTTTATTGGTTTAAACTGAAATAATAGAAACAGAACTAGAATTATTTTTAAATGCTTTGTCATTTGTTAAAACCAGATTTTTGTATAGCCGACAATTATAGAAGTCTGTAGAGTAGTTCGTCTGTGCAGGTGTTTTTCCTCCTCACTTACTTGCACACTTAACATGATCAAAAATCTGAGGCTTACTTGCCTGCTTCTCAAAATTGATTTATGCCTCGCTTAGAGGAGTGTTCAGACAAACAGCCTCAATGGCATTCAGCTGGAGGAGGGTCCTTCTAATACGTGTGAGGAAGGACTGCCATAATAGTCACGCCCCTTACAGCAATTTTTCTCTGAGGAAGAGTGTTAGAGAACTTTGGTTTTCTTTTTTTCCCTATAACATGGAATGTTCCTGCTCATAACAGCAAATTGTGGTCTCCTAAGAAAAGTAAGTTCCACATGAACACCCACATAAGTAACATGTCAAATTTTAGTCGTTGTTTTAGTGGTGAGAAAATTGTCTGCTTGAGTAGATACCAGGGGTGTCAGTGGGTAAGGTGCAGCAAAGTTGTTACTTTTCAATATATACCCTAGGGCTGAAAAGTCTGCACAGTTCCATCCTAATTACTGTGCCTTCAGCTGAGCTTCCCTGATAGGATTTTTGTTTAGAAAGGTCAAGTAAAGGAATAATTTATTTTTCTTATCCTCCAGTACCAGCCTCAGATGATTTGTTTTCCTCCATAGAGTGTTGTCTCATACATATGTACAGGTCAAGCCACAAAAAGGGAAAATGTGGAAAATCTGGAAAAGCAGTGGAATGATCCCTAGGAAAAAGCAAGCAGTGGGTGGTGAGTGGTCATCATCCTGAATGTTGGAGTGAAGAAGAGGAAACTTGCATCCGAGTTATCTCACCCAAGCCACCAAAAGTGAATTACCTGGTTGTATCATTTCCACTTGCTTTGATAGACAATGAATTATGGGGTAAATGTTTTACTTCAGTGTTCACAGATCCCAGCCCCAAATCATCATATGTTTTATGTCTTCATGCTACATTTAGGACGCTTCTCTACCTTGTCATGACCACGAAAATGAGTGTATTCATTATGTTAATGGTAAATATATTATTGATTTGAGTTTAATTTTAAGCATCTTTTACAGATTAAAAATTTTCAGTAAAAATTTAATTTTACTTATATTCCTGTATATTTTAATTTATTTTCTCTGCAGATGATTCACACCATCAGAACTCTAGTTGAAAATACAGATAGCTTATATGAGAGGATAGTACAGTGTCAGAAAGCGGGTAAGTACAAGCTGCTTTTTAAAAATATTCGGAACTTACTGCATTTTTCTTTATTTCCCAAAACTTTTGAGTTTTTTTATTCAGCTGTAGCAAAAAAAACCCCAAACCCACCAAAACTCAACAATCAAACAACAAAAAAACACACAAAAAAAGAGATTGTTGTAATTTAGGCATATACAGTAAGAGTGAAAAGGACATTTCAAACCATAGAAATCAAGGATCCATAGAATTACAGCTTGACTTTGGAAATCACGAGCATTTCATATATGAACAGTAGCTTGTCAATATAGTCATTTCCACAAATGCAAATGTAGGATTACAGGAAAGAGAGCGATCTATCTAATGGGAGTTATTTATCTAAAATACTGTGGTGGTTTTGGCTGAGATAGAGTTAATTTTGTACCTAGTACCTGGTATGGGGCTTAGTTTTGGATTTGTACTTAAAACAGGGCTGATAATATTGAGATGTTTTTGTTATTGCTGAGCAGTGCTTACAAAGAATGAATTCCTTGTTTTGCTTTGCTTGCGTGTGTAGCTTTTGCTTTACCAGTTAAACTGTCTTTATCTCAAGTCATGAGTTTTCTCACTTTGACTCT
Source organism: Pipra filicauda (assembly GCF_003945595.2). Taxonomy (NCBI): domain Eukaryota; kingdom Metazoa; phylum Chordata; class Aves; order Passeriformes; family Pipridae; genus Pipra; species Pipra filicauda. The sequence goes on along the minus strand of NW_024105031.1, from coordinate 2,713,731 downwards.
TCCAATTCTCTCCCCCATCCTACCCAGTGGGAGTAAGCAAGTGTGTGGCACTTAGTTGCTGCCTGAGGTTAAACTGCAACACTACCAAACACAAAATATGTGATGCTGTCGTAAAACTGTTGTCTGGTAGACTTGTGTGCTTCTTAAATCATCTCCCATTTATGTGGTGATGGTGTGCCATATTTTTTTAGCGTCACCAGTATCTCAAGCAGTTTAGATCCTTGGTTAGAGGTAAGGCAAAAGGTAATTGCCCGTTTTTCGTATTTTAGAATTGCTGCTCTTCAGAAAAGATTGCTTTCTCCTAGCTTGTATGGATTCCAGTAAACTTCCATATATCTGATTTGCTTGCGTCTTACCACGTTATTTTACATGAAGGACAGCTGGGTCCAAGAATCCTTTGTTTATGAATGCTAAAGACGTAAAGCCCATGCTAAATAGTGGAGATTCTGATCTCATTTAAATGAGAACCCTCTAGCATGGTACATAAGCCTAAGTATGGATTATGTAATAGATCCTGCTATTTAGGGCAGCTTTAGCCCTGCAGGGTCAAGGCATTTTTTAAGATGAATGAACTGAACTGGATTACCTTTTAATATCAACGGTTTTTGAAGATTGTCTTATGACTGTTTGATCTCATGATTTCAGTAGATGCTGCTCTATTTAATTACAAATAAAAGATTATACATTTTCCTGTGTAGTTTCTTGATAAGGAAAAAGCAAAATCATGCCCTTGTTTGGGCTTTTTCGGTCTATGGCTCAAAGAGTCAAAAAGTTGCTAAAGTAAGAAGAAATACACAAGCTGCCAATAAGCAGTAAATTTTTGTTGTCATGGATAGGCTTATATGAGAGTTTGTTGAATAGGTAAAGTAGACTCACTCTCTTAAACTGTTTTCTGTCATTAAGTTTAATAATAAGACTTTTGGCCTTATAAAATTCAGAACTAATTTTAAAATGATTGCACTATTATTTTTTAGTTAGGTTGATGGCCTGTTGAATGAGCAAAAATACAGTTATTGAGATGGTTATTTTCAGAATTAATTCAGAATTAATGTTCTCTTAAGAGCATTAACTGTAAATATTTCTCCTTATTTTGATTCTTTAAACCATATAAAAAAATTACCTATTTTCTTCATATCAGCAGATTAATTTCAGCTCAGCACATTAAGTTCTTAATTAGTTATTGAAAGCATTTTAGATACATAAATAATGAAAAAATAAACAAATAATAGCATAATAGTGGTTTGGTTCCCACTGTTCTTTTCTTCTTCACAGAACTAAGAAAAAAATTCACATAACTTCAAGATGACTGCAGTGCCATTTATTTTGTTGCTATTAAGCTAGTTAAAGATCCTGTAAGAAAATATAACCTAGGTGCTAAAGGGAGTTGGAAGATAATCCAGTTCATTCCCTTAATCTCTTAAAAACAGAAAATGCTCCTATATCTTTGCTAGAGTAAAGAATTTGAATGTCTAGGTCACCTTACCCCATTCATAGCCTCCTTTGTACCCAACTCACATCAATCTTCAACTCCTCTTTTGAATCTTCCATTGCAGTCGTTTACTTTGTAATTCAAATACTGCCTGTGCTCATCACTACTTAAAAGAGAACCACAGCTTAGGAATCAATTTTCATGTTTAGCAGTGGAAGCTCGAAAGGACATGTGATATTCCAAGTACTCATTAAATGATGGGAGGCAAATAATGAGCAAACACAGTTTGCTGGTGGCAATTATTGAATGTAATCAAATGTAGATATGACTGTGAAACAGTACAGGACGATCTTTGAGCAACCTGGTCTACTGAAAGGTGTTCCTGCCCATGGCAGAGGGTTTGGATCTAGATGATCCTTCCAACCCCAAACCATTCTATGATTCTATAATCTTGTGAAATATAACATCGGTAAGGGTAAATTAATGAGTTAGGGGAAAAGGTTGCCTTGACAATACTTGCAGGGTTTTCTTTCTTGAGTTTTCTGTTTTAATTCAGAAAATGAAGTTATTGTATCCAGTTCTAGCAATGTCAATTTATGGCTAAAGTGATACATAAATATGCATTTCAGCATATGTGGGCTGGTAATTCAGATTCATTAAAAACATACATATTTTTTTCCATGTGGTTTTAGAGGCATAACCATCCCTAGTCATCTGTGCTGCCAGAACTCTTGTTCAGATTCTTATTTTCTGGGATCTTGGCTACACTATCCTTTTTCTACATTTGACCATTACAGTTTTGCTTTATGCATGTCATTTTCCTGGCTGTTGTTTTGATGATGTCTGTCCCTAGATGAATTTTGATATTTTTTTCTCATTGTGCGTCAAGACTGAGCTGCTTTTGCTTCTCTTGTGTTTGCTCATTTGGTAGCAAGAGTTTCCACTGCCTGATAGATTGTCAGCCATCGTCATGCTTTCTATCATGTTGTCCCACGGGCTCACTGTAAACATCCACCAGGCTACTTCCTTTGAATTTGTTTTTAAAATTATCCCATAAATATAGCTAGATTGACACATGTCCTCCTACCACCTTAACCAAAATAGTTTTCATTGCTGCCGTGTACTCCCTACTCTTTCTTTATCCATCTGTTCCCTTTCTTCCTCATACTTTGATTCTGAGTTGTTGGAGCAGGGACTGTGTTATTTATCCCATCTGTACAGTGACTGACTTTAATGATGCAAGTAGTGAAAGACCTAAAATGAGTACATTTTCTAATATGCACTCAAAGCAGTCCTTCAGCGGTGTCAGAAACAGGATACAGTTTCAAGAAGGGAAATATTTAGCCATTCTGGATGCTGTTGAAGATAAACACAGTACACATTATTTGTTGGGAAAAGTTGCATCTGGGCTGCATGCAGAAAAATATTAGGATGATGGCCATACCAAAATACTGCAAATACTTCTGGTAGTTGAAAATTAAAGGAATAAAATCAATTTTGTTCAAGTAGCTGTAACTCTTATTTCCCCACCATTACTGCTTAAGCTTTGCAGCAAAATGACACTTATGGAGCGCTTGAGCTGTTTCTTTTACTATTTGTTCCTGTTACTTGCTTTCTAAATTAGGTTTTGACTCAGGGTCCATGACTAGGCAATGACTAGGTTCCCAATATTTCGGCAGTTATACCTGGCTTGAAAGAGAATTTGCAGTGTTTATGGTCTGAGTACTGTGGAGTTTACACAAATTCAGCAGAACTTATTAATCCACGTCTTGCCTCTCATCAGCAAGTCTTGGCTTTTGATTAGAAGCCACTGCATTTAAACTATCATTTCATTAATAGGGAGTGAAGGAATGCTGCTTTATCTGTTATCGTTGGACTTCATGACTGAGAATATTTAATTTGTTTGACTGCATCAGTAGGATGTGCTGATCGTCAAGTTACATCTTAGAATTGGATCCATTACTGTATTTTTCATGAGGTTCACTGTCAAAAGTAAGACATCTACAATATTTACCACCGTCACGTAAATTCCAACATCACCTGCTATAACTAAAACGGCACTTTGAGGCCCCTCTCAGCCAGCCTGCATGCTTCTGAAATACCTACTCTTCCTCGTTTTCTCCATGTCTCCATTTTTTCTAAGCCAGTTATCAAATTGTCTTAGCTCCTTTTTCCATATTTGTGACAACATCATTTTCAATGTTTATTAGCACAATAGGCTTTCTGTGATAGCTAAGGAAATAAAGAGCATGTTCAAGGCAGTCCTTCATTTATGTCTCTTAACTTTCCTTCTGTATTCAGTCATCATTTTTTTCTTTCCTTTTTGCTCTGTCTGCTCCATTTTTTCTGTATTTTTTCTTTCTGTTTGTCTTTCCTCCTCAAACAACTCCACTAAGCCCCTTCAGGTACAACTCCACAGCAGCTTAGAAAAGGGTGCCAAATTTCTCAGGTGCGGAAGGTAGTAGTAAAGAAAGAAGTTAGATTCCTGTGGAAGTAAAAGAGATTCATTACTATTGTCAGTGAAACAACATGGGCTCAGCCAGATCTGAACACTGAAATTATAATGTGCCATAAATCAATGTCTTGATTAAGTCTGCTTTCTAACATGAAATAAAATCAGAAACGTTTCCATAAAATTTCACTGGTCTCTCTTGAGGATCAAGGCTGATAAATAAAAGATGGAAACAGCAGTCTGTAGGAAAAAATCCTCTCCCTTGTACCTCTGTGTTTGTGCCCGTTATCGACAGTCTTAGTTCATTCTAATAAATGTGATGGCTTAACTTCACCCACATTTAGAAATACAATCTGTCTTCACAGAAAAATGTCCTTGTGGAATAAAATTTTCTGTACATTGGGGGTGGAATACTATGTGTCAGTTTTCCAGAACAACTGTTTTAATATGTGAAGATCTGGCTTTATGTGTTGCTGTTTTGGAAGTACAGAATGTTAGTGTGGGTTTTATGTGTTTTGTCAGTTGATGGTATTTTTGTTTACTTTGTTTTTGAGAGGGTTAATGTTATATAGGATTGTCTTGAAAGTGTTCGAGGAAGGTGGAACTGGTTACTTAACTCTTGGAAGTAACAAAGTTGTAATTAAATAGAGGCCAGATATTACAGGTGTCCTCTTTTTATCTTCATACCAGAATAAGCTTGGTGCTACAACTACTTTGGATCTCTTCTGAAAATGGTTCATAAAGAAGTTGGTGAACATCTTATGTCCTAAGTGGTTCTCCAGCATTAAAGAAAGTGTCTTATATTGAAAACTGAATTATTGTGATTGAATATGACTGGATGAGTCTGGATTGAAAGACTAAATACTAATTTTGTCCTTGCAGAGAGGATGGTGTTCAGCAGGCTGTGATGCCATTGTCGATTGGGATGTTGGGATAAGAAGTTTATCTCAAATATACAATTTGTCTTTGCCCCTTATAAAGAATAACAGGGTATTAGGCACCAAAACATTTTTAACACCTAAGCAGGGGCAGTACATAGATGTCTGTGTCTGGGGAACGTTTCCACTTACTACAGAGATAGTGCACATTGCCTAAGAAGTTGAAATAATTAAAAAATACCAAACAACTAATTAAGTTAATGTATTCTTTTGTCAAGTATTAATCTAAATATGTTGAATGCAAATAGTTCGTACCTTGAGCTTCTTGAAGCTGAAGAACAACACACTTAAAATCCACAAAGAAATTACGATTCTCTAGTTATGACATAACATATTTTGAGTGACTTCGGTGGAAAGTAGGTGCTTGGAAGTATTTCAAGATCTAATCCTTGTTACTGTTAAGATTCTGTTTTTGCAGTTAGTAGTGATTCTTAGATAATACAGAGGTACTCTAAACATTAATTTATTAAGATTCACTCTAATTCTTTATATGAAGAGTGTTCTGTAAGCAAAATGTGGGAGAATTTCTAAATACACTGAGTTCAGTTGCTTCTCTAACATGATTTATTTGATTTATTGGTCATGTGATCTAGTAGCCAGACTTCTTTCCCAATCACTTTTTCTGATAAACTTTGTTTTAAAAGGAAGTTGTTTATGAGGCTGAAATACCTGAGTGTTTAAGGAATATAATCTGAACGAAAAATATTAGAAAAATATATTTAAAAATTAAGCCTTAGCTTTCAAAGATGGGACCAAGAGTAGCAGTTGTCTAAACAAAGTACATATTTATATATGTTTAAGTACTTCACATATAAATATTAATATTTATATGTGGAAAATAATACAGCTTAAATTCTTTTCAAGAACTTTCTTTTCCTATATTACCATTTAACTTACACAGTGTAGAAAGAAATATTTTAATGTGTGAAGCACTTGGATGTTTTTTCTTGTAAAGAACAATCTGTGTATGCACATTATTCACAGAATCTTTGTAAGTATTTGAGGTGAGTCTACATAGTAATTGACCTGCAAGATGGGGTAACCTTATCAAGAACTGTATGGTATTTCCTTTCATTTAAAAATATTTAATATTTATTTAATTTTTATTACTTTTCAAAAGAGTAATAAATATTAAATTTGCTTTTAAATTAAGGTGCTCTACCAAGAGTGAAATAAAATATATTTGTCTTGACTGCAGTTCAGTGCTTCATACTTGGAGTATTACCAGTGTATATCTCATATAGATATAGTCAAATTTTGTTTGCTACTCATTTCATATTAGGCCTACTCAGTAAATACATTTGTTGCCAAAGTTTTACTGTTGTGCTATTTCATTGATAAAGTTCTTTATTAAGAGAAAAATCCTATACCAGGAGGAGCCCACCTGCTGTGTAGTCATGTCTCAACTAGGTTGTAAATCATGCTCTTGGCAAGAAAGCTTTCATCAAAGAAAATAAATGAGCATGTCAAGTAGAGATTTGGCTTTAAAAATAGTCTAGCAAGTGTTGTGCTGGCTGTTTTGCTAAGAAAAATTAGTTTTCCTTGAAAAACTAGTATCTCTATTCTCAGTTAAAGAAAAGGCGTGAATTTTTTTCTTATAAACCGAGATTGTATGCCAGGGTTTTGTGATAGTAACTCTTGCAAAAGCAAACAAATCTCAGAGTTCCAACAGCCTGAACTCCTACAGTACACACATGCACTTCAATTTTCCATGTTTCAATTTCTTTTCACATCTTGATTTTAATAAACGTGTAATTATCATCAGAGCGTTCCAACAAAGATACGTATATTATATAGCAAAAAAGCAAAAACATAAATACATGCAGCTCAGTGCCTTAAGACCACTTTCCTTTTTAATATATCTTTCTTAATTACTTTAAAAATAGCAGAATCACTTATGTTATTGTATATGTCACATTTTAATCAATATCTTAAGTGTAGGACTTAGGAGCTATAGTGAAATCCCAGTAATGGGAGGAATTGCTAACCAGCTTTCAACAGGTGTCATTTCTAGTTAGTAATTAAGGATAGTGAATTTCCTATGAAGAAATTTCATTTTAAGGAAATCAAAAAGCTGTTTTTTCAAGCTAAATATGGTTGAAGATGAGTAACTTTTAGTAGTATCTACAATGTTGGTTTTGAGATACATCACCAAGTAATACTTTTTTTTATGAAGATACAGTATTGGCACTACAACAATAGGCAGTGCAGGAACAGAAATGCATCTTCTTTATTCCAGCATTTCAAGCATCGGCAAAACAATAACACACATATTATAGACTTATATGCATGCTGTAAGTTATGAAAGATTTTGTATCTGCTGAACGTATTTGTGACAAATAAGATATTAAGAATCCGGGACATTAAACAAAGCTGAAGTTATAATCTGGAAGTTATTTTGACAAGTGATTGCTCAGAATTGTTGTCAACCTGTCAAGACTGTGGTATTGGCTTGTATGTTTTATTTAGGAAATAAATTTTTGTTATTAAAGTATGTCATAGCAATAAGACACCTTACTTTCTATACTGTCATGTAGTCCTTGTTTAGTTTATAGACATAAATGTTCTATCAGAATATGTTAAGCATAAATTAATGCAGGTTTGAGATCTGCAATGTAATACTATTTAGAGATGTCATCATGCAGCTGTCTGAGGATATGCGGGACTGGAAAGTCCTGAAGTCTACTTCCCAGTACAGTTTTTGGAAATTGATCATGTCAAGGTGTATCTTAAAATGAATATGAGTTTTTGATTTGAGTAATTTTCTCCTTTTATAGGCTGCTTACAGAACCACATCTATAATGGTTATAAATTATACATATATTCCAATTTTGCTGAGGGACATTCATCCTAATATTTTCCTTTAGCTGAAACAATCCTTTCATGTCCAAGGTCTTACCTGACTGATGCGTAATCTAGAGAGCAATTGCTCCTCTTCTGGTTTTCTTTTTGCTAGACTAGCCAAGCAAATTTTTATTAGTCTCCTCACGTGATATAGGGTTGCTATGCATTGAACAGCTTTATGGTACTTCTCTTTTCCTCATGCTGTTTGAAGTTATTGAAAATGGGAGAAAAGAATAGTTTGTGAAATTTCAGAAGAGCATCTTGAATGCTAAGGTATTCCCGGGGGGATGAAGAAGTGTTAAAGCCACCTAATGTATTCCAGGATTGGGGGAGAGGGAGAAGCTGAGACAATCATGAAATTCAGACTAACCAGCATTCACTGGGAACCAGGAAGAGATTCAGCACTAAAAGGGAAAATAATATTTGGAAATACTGGAGGATTGCTTATGAGTATGCTTTATAAGTGTACTGCAAGGGAGAAAGATATGCTGTGAAATATCTGGTTATGGTTAGGAAAATTTGTTGGCAGTATTTTTTTCAGTTTAAAACCCTACTGTTGAATCATGCTGTTGCTGTTTTGTTACCTATATTACAGTGTATTTACATGACTTAATAGTCAGAGTGAACGTGTCAGTGAAGAGCTGGTCTTTTTAATGTGGAAGACTTGAATCAGTCTTTATTTTGCAAATTGTATGGCTTCCATTCTACCTTGCCTTTACTTATGGTGGAGTAGCTGTGACCAGACTTCTGAATGCAGCTTATGCCAACTTAGTGCCCCCAACTCAGAAGGCAATCAAATGGTGATGTTTGAAACCTCATCACACTGTCACAAGCAGTAGAGTTACCACAGTCAAACTAATTCAAGAAGACTCACTTCAATTCCAGAAAAAGTGGTGGAATAAATTCTCTTGGAAACCATTTCCTAGCACATGCAGAACAGGAAGATGGTTGGGAAGAGTCAGCATGGATTTACAAAGGGCAAATGAGACCTAACCAGCTTGACAGCATTCTATAATTATGTGACTGGCTTGGTGGAAAAAGGAAGAGCGGTGGATGATTTTTATTTTGACTTCACTAAAGCTTTCAACACTGTCTCTTGTAAAATTCTCTTGGACAAACTATATGTAGAGGCTATAAACTAGCTGGGCAGCCAGGCTCAAAGCATGGTGATCAGGAGCATGAAGTCCATCTGAAGGGCAGTCACTAGTGATGTGCCTCCGGGGTTGATACTAGAGCTACTGCTGTTTAAATATCTTCATTTATTACCTGGATGATGGGGCCAAATGCATCCTCAGCAAGGTGACAGAAGATACCAAAGTCTGTGGAGGGTCGATACAACAGCTGGTTGTGCTTCTACTCTGAGGGACTTTGCTTATGTGGGTAATAGGAAGCCCATAAAAAGGATTCAGTAAAGAGAAGTGCCAAGTACTGCACCTGGAGAGGAATGACCCTGTGCGTGCACCAGTACAAGCTGGAGGCTGGCTGGAAAGTAGCTTTGGAGAAGAGAATCTGGGTGCTCTGATGGATAAGAAGTCAAATATACCTAAGGAAGTGCATGACCAGAAGACTGAAGAAGGTGATCCTTCCCCTCTAGTCAGCACTGGTGAGGTTATATCTGCAGTGCTGCATACAGATCTGCACTTCCCTGTACATGAGAGACACAGACATATTGGTGAGAGTCCAGCAAGGGCCACAGAGATGGTTCCTGTGAGAAGAGGCTGAGAGGGCTGGAACTATTCACCCTGGAGCAGAAAAGGCTCAGTGAGGGCCTGATGTGGTCAAACTCTGGAAGAGGTCACACAGAGAGGTTGTGGAGTCTCCATCCTTGATAATATTCAACAGCCAACTCAACACAGTCCTGGGCAACCTGTTCTATCTGGTCCTGCTTTTGATCAAGGGTGTTCGACTAAACAATGTCCAGAGGTGCTTTCCTACCTCAGTGATTCTTTGTAAATAAGGATTTTAGTAAAGTTGACTGATCAAAAGAGCTGTTTAGAATTGACCTTTCTGGCTCAAGATAACAATCAATAATAACTTCATTATAGATAAATATGTTTGTGCAATGGGCAAAAATTAAAACACAGGAAATACCATCTAAACACCCATAATCTTCATGATCACTTAGAAAGTTGTGAATGATATCCTTCTTAGCATCTGCCACTGTAAATGAAAAACATGAGTAATTTGTGCTTTTTGATTAAGCAGATGGTATGTACAGAAATGTATTGGGTGATACATCAGGTTAGTAGTATGCCTGTTATCGTTCGAGAGCTCTCGGGCAGTTTGAAATTACTAATGGACTAATAATTCTAGAAGTAATGAGGGCTAGTGATTTGTTTACTATGTCTTAATGAGAGTAAGAGCTGAATTTTTACTTGCAAAGAGACAGAAAATTCTGTGTACTTATGAAAAAAAGTCATTTAGCTTTCAGTTTTCTTTGCCAGCATATCTTAAAGGCATGTTTTCATGGTTTATATGGACTACTCTGGCCTGAAATCGGGAGGCCTGGAGACACACCATCTATAACGCTGCTGTCTCCTTTGAGAACACACGCAGGATCACCCTCGAGGAAAAAAGGCAACGCAGAAAGAACCGTGTATTGCAGAATACACCATCTAAGGAATCTTTCTGCTGTGCCTTTTGCAATCGGATTTGTCTGTCACGTATTGGCCTCATAAGCCCCCAGCGTGCCTGTAGCAAATGTGGATAGAGCCTTCCCAAATCTTCGTTCGCGAAGCCTAACCATGATGATGATGATGATGATGGACATGTAGTTTATTTTATTAATTTAGCTGTAAATGATAAAGTCTTTCCTTTTTTTTTCCATTTTCTGTTATGTTCTAGAAAGCAGCTTAATTTTGGAACTTAAAACTTGTGTTTTTACTTTGCCATAGTTAATGCATGAGATAATTCCAAGGCAAAATGTGAGAAAAACAAGCAGGAACAAGTAAGGGAAATACCAAAACAGACATAGTCAACAATTAAATGCTATGCTACTTTCATACTCTAAAATTTAGTTGTCCATATATTGTGTAGCAAATATAATTCATTCCTTCCAACAGATGGAAGAACTGAGACTAAGAGGTGACATAATTAATTTCAGTTTATCAGGCAAGAGCTAATAATAAAAATGGAAATAAAATTCAAATCTACTTGTCCCTGCTTGTATGTTTGGGCTTAGAGTAGGACAGGTTTAGCGTAGCATGATGATGAGGAATTGGCCAGTCTGTAAGAGATGTTGAGGATAGGGAGGTGATCAGTACTATTTAAGCAGGAGACACCTGTTTGCTGAGGGTTTACATATGTGTGCCCTGATAGGATGATCTGGCTTTGTTTCGTTTTCTGAAGAAGTGTGATGAGATGTTCCTGCTAACTGCCAAGTATACTTAGCTGGAGTGGAATGGCTTTGGCAGAACAGAAATGTATCATAGCATGAGTGTAAAGAAGGGAGAGCATCACCACAGAAGGTAGTTGGTGAACAAAAGGAGCTCTTCTGGCTGACAGAATATGTGGTCACTTTGTGTCCATGTCCATGATACCAGGGATTTCATATACATTAAAATAATCTGAGATCTACAAAGCACCAATTTCACATTGATCATGAAGCCACTCAGCACTATTCTTATTATCTCTCTGAGTGGCTTTAGTTCAAGGTTATTATTGATCACTAGTGTCTATTGACTTGAAAAGCAAAAATTATAAAGGTGGAAATGAGGTACAGAAGTCCAGACGTTTACCAGTTTGTCTTAGAATTCGTGGTACAAATCAGACGATTTGTATTGTCATGATGGCTCTAGAAATGTAATGTTGTAAATACAGATCTGTATGTAATCTTTCCATGGTCATATTGGGAGGGGTTTTTTTATTGTTGATGTGAAAAGGAAATGGATACTTGGAAACAGTGATGGATTAATGAACTTTAGAAATGTTTAGAATGTTTAGAAATCTGTTTTGGGGAAATATAATAGGAACATTATTTGAGACTTTAAAGGCAGAGTCAGAGCTATAGAGAAGTGACTGAAATAAAAATGATACAGTAGTTTAATTTGGGGAAAATATTTACCACTTATTTTCCTTGTAGCAAAAGTCAAAATAGTAAGAAAACATAAAAAGAACAATCTTGCCTTTCAGGTGAATCTATGAATATTTTTAAAACGTGTGTGTATATATATATATATATGTGAGAGTAAGGTAAGGGAATGTACAGTGAAAACATTCAGTCATACCTCTTACTTTTAATGAAATATGAGTGTGGGTTAGAGAGATTATAAAGAAGAGGTAATTATAATGTCCATAAATCTCAGTCTTCTCATGGATTGAAGCACATTTTGAAGCACATGCACTCACTGGGCAAGTAGATCTCAACCAACATAGTTAAAATTACAATTTTTGCTTTAACTGTAACTTGGTTTTACTTTCATAGTTGTAAGTCAGAACCACTTGCCAACTTTTGACCTCGAAATACCCTTTATGTTACTACAAATAGAGATATCCTGAGAGCACAATTAAAAGTATGACTTTCATAGGAGGGTTGATGTAGTCCATGTTGGGTTGCTGTGTATACCCATGGAAGAACGTTTTACTTCCCCTGTATGAAGGAAACTGTTTAAAGTTTATTTTTATATGACTTGTAACGGCAACATGAAAAGAAATTATTTTTCTTCTATCTATGCAGTGTGCTGGGTAAAATCTAAAGCTTTGGTTGGTCTGCTCAATGTTTAGATCAAGCTAATCTGAATTTTGCCAAAAATTTTTGATTTGGAGCTTGTTGGGTACAAATTTTCTGAACACAGTAGTTTACACAATGTCGTAAAATGTCCTTGGCAGTTCACTTGTCATTCCTCTTTCACAGTTATTCCTCTTCTCCTCAGGTATAACGTGAGGAGGTTATTTTCTGGGCTGGCCTCAGCACATAAGCTGTTAGGTGGACAACTGTGATGTAAATTTAGTGCCTAAAAGAGCAAGGCACAAAATAAATTTGTTGTGATAGAGTAGTTAATGAAATGACTGTTTCCATCCTATAGCAACTCACAGAAAGGTTTCTACATATGGTACAACAAACTCAGTTGTGCTTAGGGATTGTTTTTGTGTAGGAAATACTTACTGGGCTTCATCTTTGTATAGCAATGACCCAACAGGTGCTTCAGTGGATTTGGGCTTAGAGAGATTTGTGTATATTGGCATGTTGTATAACATTACACATTACTAGATCAGATAGATTTGTGCTTGCAGAGTAAAATTTCTGAAGCTTTTTCACTGTCTTTTTGCCATAATAGTTTCAAATTGCTATTGCTGTGACCACAAAAATGCATTAAAATGGATACTATATTCTTCCCTCTTTTATTCTCCACAGCAATGGAATTTCATGAAAACCTACACAATATAGGAGCAAGAGAAGGCTTAAAAGAAAGAAAACTGCAAAAATCAGTTGAAAGTTTTACGTGGAACATTACAATTTTAAAGGTAATGTGTATTCCTTTGGTTAGTTACTGTATTTTTCTGTTCAAAACAGAAAATATTCTAATACTGATATTCTAATATTGTTACTGGTCATTACTCTGTGTCACAGTTCAGATGGATTTATTCACTTCTATAACCATAGTCATTTAAGTTATTATAACCTGATACACACCAGACTCTCAATGTGAATTTTTCTTCTCTTCTATTGTTGTGGAAGCTTATTTCATTTGGTTTGTTTGACATTTTCTTCTTGCAACCTTTTAACACCAACAGGATCCTTGGTAATCTTGAATACCTGAGTGAAACAATGAGTATTGATTTCTGCAAAGTGACTCAGGCTGGAAAGAAGCCTGTTTTGTGATTTGAAAGGGAGTAAGAGTGTTAAGGTTAGTGCAGTTACTGAAAAACAAAAGGGAAACTGTTACTACTGCAGTCAGCGATGAATAGCGATTAATGGTAGAAACAAATCATATTCATGATTTGATCCAGTCTGGAGTAAGTTGAGTGTATATGAGCTGGAGATTCTCTTTACATTTTGTTGAGCACATTTGTTTACATTTTGACAAAAGAGTAAATGATAAAGTATAAAAAAAAAACTTTCAACCCGAGACCCTCAGGAAACTGGAATGTGGAACAGTTCAGGTTCCTTGTTGCTGGTCTTTCATCTCAGCAGAGTAAAACAAAATTTATAGAGATAGCAAAACTGCCTCCCTTAATTTATTCCCTTGACACTATTCTTCTGGCCCAGTTACTCAAGTTTTGTGTTTACATCCACTAATGAGTTCTTCTCTCCCACTCAATCAAATATTTCATCACTACATTAAACTATAAAGTCTGTTTTAATTATAAAGAAAATTATTTTTTATTTTTAGTTCTTCTTAAAAATACAATTCCCTTTCACCGCTTCTTACAGTGAACTACTTCAGAAAAGCACAGTAATACAATGTATTTATGCAGCTTTCTGTGCTGGTGTCAATCCTTAAGCTTTTCATGATGTTGCTCCGTCCCCCTTGTGTTATAGTGCACAAATCCAATGCCAAGGAGAGAAGGGGGAGAAACTTGCTTACAGCATGGACATTAATACATTCTGAAAATATGAATGCAGGTTCTTCTTATAGGTAAAGGACCAGACTATCACATTTTCTTTATTAGAATGGAGTTTCCTGAAGAAATACTACGGGATGTGTCACCTACCAGTCCTGTGCTTCTGAGGAGATAGAGGGGAGTCAGTACAGTGGGTTTGGGCTCATGTCAAAAAAATAAGTTCTTATCCTGTCGTTTCTGTCAAAGGTGTCAGATACCAGCTTGGATAGGCAAATCTATTTTAATACTGCCTGAAACAGCAGTACCTTTGCTTCATCTCTGCTTTCCATTCAGAACATAGGGGATGGTGGAGGGGAGGTTTGCAGTTGGTGAGCGACTGAAATGTGAAGTCGTGATTTCTGTGTTAGTCAGGAATTGGAGAAGCCACATGGTAGATCTGGCTCTTCAGAGCACTGAAAGGCTTATGTGCATGTCCTTAGGATTAATGTAATTAAGTTAGAAGGCCTTCCTTTTGAAGAGATTATTGAGAAAATCTCTTTAACGTTGACTTGGGGTTTTTTTCTACTCAGAGATTAAGATTCTTTCTGTAGGAAGGTACAATCTGTCCCATAATGAATATTTTGTTTTAAAAAATCGGTGAGATGTTTAATCAGTCTCTTGCTGAAACTTAACAGGAGGCGTTACAGAAAGTTCTGGTATGTTGTTACATCTTAAAAGTTATTTACAGCTATTACAGTTCAGATGGGCATCTGCTAAGTGCTGTTACTCACATTTAGATGTACAAAAAGTTAGAGGCTGATGTGTCTGAAGTGACACATCGAGGTTTTTCACTCCGAACTCTTAACTATGGGCTGCAAGCATAACTTCTCTTGTGTCATATAACTAAGTAGAAGTTGATCAGTTTCCAAGACACTATTCTTCCTCTCTGGAGAAAAGACCTGCAATCATAATTTTGATCTATGTTTTACTCTTTCCATGTTTCCAGTTCTCTGAAAACTATGAAAGAACAGGGATGGAACGTGAATATCCACATTTTTTAGAGTAGAAATTGAGACTGACAATCTGAGTCACTTTAAGAATTTCTTTTATCTGTTCAATTCCCTGCTTGCTTCAAATTAAATTCCTTCTCAAATAGCACAAAAATAAAAGCCTTTCTATTCAGTGGCTCCAAATTTTGCTGTCCAACAAGCAAGACAGTTGAGCAAACAACACACTGAAGGCAGTGCAGTGCTTAGGTGGAGTTAACTTTTTTTTCTTCTTGTGGTTAGGAAAAGTATTTTGCATGGATTCTTGCCTACAGTTCATGAGTTGCCGTGTGGCTCTGAACAGTGTTACTAAATAATTCTGCATGAGCGCCATTCTCAACTCCCTCACAGAGGAATCATGGAATGCTCACATGGTGTGGCTAATGTATTTTCCAAACCAATTAAGCTGCATTTTACCCTCAAGATACTTATTGATCATTTTCTTTCAATTGGGACATTTTGACTACAGTTGATGCAATGGAAAGTTTGATAAAATAACAAAATTGACAGCTTAATTCTAGGGGAACTCTTTCTTTAGAACATCTGACATAGCTATTAAATATCTGTGTGTTTGCACGCACATGCATTACAGTTACTGTTTTAAAGGATTTAATTTTTCTTCATTTGAAACCATGTGGCCAAGTTTATTATTAATAGAGTATGTTTGAGTTCAGCTGAAATATCTCCATCCAATTTGTGTATATGCATATGCACACATGCCCATTCTTATTCACCCCATATATGTGCATAGAGATATTTGTTTAACTTCAAAACATCACTTAGAGTAAATATAGTCTGCTTTACTGAACTTTGTTGCCTGAGAGGTTTAGAGATTGTACAGTGTTAGAATATTCATCTCTTTCAAATATGCAGTTTGCAAGATCATTTGCTAGTAATTTATTGTTATTACTGAGACTGATAGCATTCATATCTTCTAAACATAGATAATCACATTTTCTGCCAGAAAGTACGCAGTTAAAGAAAGAAAGTTACTCCAACTGCTGTTGCAGCAGAGTCCTACAAATAACCTATTGTAAAAATTTATGGACTTGTGTGGCATAGCAAAACTTTGAGGAAAAACCCTCTATATAGGCTCAGAATTTGAGATGCCCATAGGAAGAACATAACAGCATCTGTAAATCAATCTTTGCAAAAAAGTACTGTTCTAAACACAAAGAGAGAGTTCAATGGAAGTACTCAGAATGAAAGTGGGACTCCTAACTTTGGCATTTGTTAGATGTTCTTTTTTGGCTATGAGTTTTCAGACAAGTCACATTAGACAACATGAATTATGTTCTCTTGAAAGAAATCCCAAGGCATGCAGTTCATGACATCTGTTATCTCTGTAATAACATTGGTTCTGCACCTACGCTATTTTTAAAAACGTATTTATAAATGGAACATTCAAGGCACTTACAGGACTGCAACTTCTTACATTTTTTTTAAATCATCTGAATTTTTTTAACCAAATCTCCAAGTGGATTCAGGCAGCCACGAAGCACTCATAAAGCCTCTCATAGCTGCTGCCTAGTCCTGTAGGTCCTTGGAAGATTTCCCACAACGCAGTTCTATTTAAATATCTGAAGCTACTAGTCTCTTGAAGTTGCTGGACTGATGGGATTTTGGCTCCTAACTAAAGCTTTATTTA
The DNA here is from genome assembly GCF_003945595.2 of Pipra filicauda. Lineage (NCBI taxonomy): Eukaryota > Metazoa > Chordata > Aves > Passeriformes > Pipridae > Pipra > Pipra filicauda. The sequence goes on along the minus strand of NW_024105031.1, from coordinate 2,696,891 downwards.
AAAGTTAGGCAGTTTTAATTCCTTTATGTCCTCATTCCAAAACTGCACTCAGAGCATGTCAGCTGGGCATGGAACACTGTAGTATGTCATAGAAACATAGAATCATAGGATGGCTTGGATTGGAAGGGACCTTAAAGTTCATCTATCTAGTTCCAACCCCTCTGCCCTGGGCAGGAACACCTTCCACTAGACCAGGTTGCTCAAAGAAATGTCCCATTGTACCAAACAACCACTGCTCAGAGGAACGCTTGGAGAAAGGGGTATGGGCTTCTTACAGTTCCTTATAAGAGCTTTGGATTCCAGAACCTGAGCCAAAGCCCAGTTGTTAATGATAGAGTTTCTTGGGATTTTTTGGGGGAAAGGGTGTTCATGCAGTTATTTCAGATGTCATCTCTACAGTTTTACTTTCATGTTCCCACACCCAGTGAAGAACCAGTTAAGCAAAAATCATGAGTGAATACATAACAGCTTATAAAGATAGCTGTACTGAGACATTCCAGTCAATCCTATATCCAATTGACTCTGAAGTCATACCTCATTTCATAGGTATGAGAACTAATAGGAATGATTTTGGTTTTGTTTTTAGTTACCTTTAAGGAGCTGTGATATAAAAACATTGCCTCTTACCCAAAAGTTCCAAAACAAAAAAAATGTTTTTAATGATGATTTTAAACAAAGTCAAACCAGACTAGTTGACAGGCATATTGGGACAGAGTGGTATGAAGGATATTGAATTGGATTTCCACAGTAATCCATATCCTTTATTGTTCTTGTTTATAAAAAGGTTTTAACTGAATATCAGTTTTGTTCTTTGATCTTTTTTAAGGTCGTTTTCATGTCTGCCTAAAAAACAACTTGCTACTTGATTCTTCCTTCTGAAGCTTGCAAACATCAATACATGAAATAGATGCTATTCAAATGTTGTAGTGCTCAGTTGTTAGTGAATTTTAACCATGGGGAAGGAAAGGGAGCAGTGATTGTCATTTGCTGCAGTGAGGAGAGTGCTCTGTACTTGTGATGTGCAAGACCTAGATAGGTCCCACTCCCGGGTGGGAATTACCACAAACTGCCTGTTAACCACAGTGCTGGGAGTACATTTAAGTTTTGAGGGGTGTTTGCCAGACAACACTAAGGGCTAAATTAATTTACCTTTTGACTTAATCTGAGATGAAAGCCTGACAAAGACAACCCTACCACATAGTGAGAAACATATGGGTTTGGTTCTGCAGCTGCTTCAGATTCCAGCATTGAATTCTCTGCACGAACTAGCTTTGTTTCTTTGAATGTGGGTTTTTTGGTACTCCCTTAAGATAAAGTTTGAGCTGTTGGTAAGTTTCTTTTATTGACTTTACAATATGCATTTTATCACAGCAAGTTGCTACAGTCACTTGGAACTGGTAAGGAGGTGAGTAGTCTACTACTCTGAGGTGAGCAGTCTACTACTCTGAGGTGAGCAGTCGACTACTCTGAGTAGTCCATAGGTCTGAGAGGTTGCTGTGTTCCAGTTTGTAGTCAACTGACATTGCTATTAACTTACCTTTTGAGTCAATAGCACCTACTGTGAAAATCAGGATGCATAGAATATAAAGAATTGAAACTGGATCTTGACAGCCCTTGGACAAGAGACATTTGATACATAACTAGAGGAAAGGTCTTTGAGTTCATTCGAGTGCATGGAGACAAATTTTTCAGATTTGGATGACTTTTTAACTTTTCTGCCTTTCAGAAGTATTGTATTACTTTTTACAGTGCTCACTGTGAGTACAACTTGAATTTTTAAGATGCATGCTGTTTTCTTTCCCCAGCATATGGCTTCATGATGGTATATCAACAGAACTAGGCACTTCGTAACAATTGCACAGACCTCTCTCGCTTGAGCATGTGGCATATTTGGTAGCAGTGATTGACTCTTGTTTTATTTGAGATCAAGACATACCAGCAGATAATGACAACACATTTGGTTTCACAAACACCTGGTCTAAACTTGATATCACTTGGCTGAATGTGTTTAGTCTGATCACTTCTTCTGCAGTAATGCAGCCCTTTATCCCAGATTCTCTTTTGTCTACAAGGTTCTTGTTCCCTGGTCAGCATTGTCCGGGCACTCACAGTTCCCTGCTGAAAATCCAGCCACTCCTTCTAACTCTTGACTTCCTCCTTCTCTTCTTGCCTCCCTCCTCTATTCTGTTCCCACTTGGTACCTAATTCTCTCTTCTGTCAGTTTTTCCCATTGCTTTCCAGTTCATATTGCTCTCTCGTCGCCACCGCTAGAGATCCTTCTTGGTAAGCGTTACTTTTCATTTTCTCATCACCTTACTTGATTATATTCTGCAGTCTTCTTCCTGCTCTGTGTTTTTGTTTGTTTTTCTTTGTCACCAGCTTTTATTCTCATTACCAACCTCTCTCACTTTTTTTGAGTTATTAGTCCTTCAGCTTATCTATAATTTTTAGGCTTCTTTCAACATGATGGATTTTGTCAATCTGTTTTCTTTCTGTATTCTAACCCCAAATGTTGCTTCAGTCTTTCTCTGCTCACCTGTGAGATCCAAATTCAGTGCTATTGCACTATGTGTTTCACAGTCTCCTCTTTCAGCAAGATCTGGTACCTACTTTGTATACTGCAGTCCAACTTTCCTTTCTGCAGTCCTAGGCTTCTTGCCAGGTCAGTCCCAGAGATCACTCTTGCCCCCTCCTTCTCTCCATTCACCTTCTCTCCAGAGTCTCAGGCTCTTCCTTCCCCTCCTCTAGACTGGCTTTTGGACTGCCTGCACTGGCAACCCAGTGTTGGTGGCTTGGAGAAGCCATCCAGGAAAAAAACAACTTTTTTCCTAGTGCACATTCATTATTCTGTGGGAATGGAATATGTATTGTCTTGCCACATTGCTCTGTGTGTGCTGTGTCAAGAGATGAAGGATCATCAAAAATGGAAACCTAAGTGATTGTACTAACCACATTCAAAATCTGATTTTTGTTCATTAAAAGCTCGTAACTTGGATCCACTACTATGGGTCCTTGAAGTCATTTGAATTACAAGTCCCCACCCCAAGAGAGAGTAGGGAAGGAAGTACAGAAGATTGTTAACAAAGTTCTGATGGCATTTTCCTGTCTTTATTCTCGGAGCTGAATGAACCATATGGATGAGGTTAAAGAATAATACTAAACAGAAATAATAATAAAATCTGCCAATGGCAAGAAAGTATCAGCTTAAGTAGTTCAAGTTTGGCAAGCATATAAGTAACTGAAAGCAGGGGGGGTTTAAATTGAGAAGTTTTGGGCAGCCTTATTAATAGACTGTTTGCTAGCAACTCTGCCTATGATAAACAACTCGATTAAAGTTCCAGAACTATATTCTACTAATCCATGTAAAATAGAACTTGGGCTAGAAACAGATGCACTCCAGATATGACTCATTTAGAGTGCTGGAGTGTTTTAAATTAGCTTTTAGTTGTTTGTCAGTTTGGAAAAAAAGTGATTTTTTAAAAAAGTGCCTTGGCTTTTTTTAGAAGAAAATATTACTGAAGCATGTGCTGGGATTGGTGAACTCCTAGATTTTTTTCCTCTCTAGTGATCAGAAAAGAAGACTTTGGCTATTATAGTCTTGGGTAAGGGAAGGGGGGGCATTATTTCTTTGAAGGAAGCACTATTTGTTTTCAATTTGTGTGCCTCAGATGCGTAATTCTGCTTACTTCATAGGATAGTATTTATGTTCTGAGTTGCTAAAGAAGCATCAGAAGTATCACACCATGAGTACACACATGTTTTCGACTGCCATTCTATCTCTCCTCCTTTATTTTTAAAATCAAGATGTAAAGATGCATTTCAAACTTATTTGGCAGAGAAGGAGGGCCAGCATATCTCTAGAAGAGACATTAGCATCTCTTCAAGAGAAGTATCTGTCAGGAGCCAGAATTTACACAGGACAGACAGGCAAGAGTATCCCAATTACAGGAGAAGGTGTAGTCAGTGTTCATACCTTATTGGACATTAGAGGTACTGGCAGTCTCAAGGAACTACAATCCCCAGTATTTTTGTTTGTTTGTTTGTTTGTGTGTGTGGTGTTTCTCCCCTTCAGGTATTTTTGAAGCGTTGTTGACTTTATTGTAAGCTGTGGAGTTTACAAGAGTGGAGTTCTCCTTTGGGAGCACAGACACAGCACAATCATTTTGGCCCATGCAGACTTTCTGCACATTTTTGAACTTTCCTGTGCCCCACAGTAAACTCACCACGTGCTACAGCCGTGCTCATTCCCTGCCTATGGGCAGGGTAGGCAGATCCAGCGGCAGGGAAGGCCATCCATAGACTGCTAGTGAGAGCTGTTGCTGTCAAAGGGCTTTAATTGATACGAAGAGGTGCAGTACTGTAGAACAGAGCCAAATCACCTCAGTGTGGGGCAATTTCTCTTACAGCTTTACTTATAACTTAATTGATATAAGGAGGAAGAGTGATGTGGTGCTTAAGGATGTGGTGTAGCGGTGGACTTGGCAATGTTATGTTAATGGTTGGAATCGATGTTCTTAAAGATCTTTTCCAGCCTAAATGATTCTATGATTCTAAAGAGGGATAGTGATAGGAGACTGCAGGCAACTGAACTGCAGACAACTCTGTGAAGTCTTTGTCATCACTATCCTTTTTGTGTGTTGCTCACAACCTGTATTTTCATATTTCATGCATTGACAAGCATTGGTCCTTTACCATCCTACCACAGAGTGAATCAGATTGCTAGGAAAAAAAAATCTCTAAGAATGAAAAAACCAGAAAGGCTTTAAATGGCTCCCTGAAGTATTAAGATCAACCTTTATTTTCTTTATGCAGAAACATTTATAGTCACCATGGATTAAAAGTATGGCATAGATTACTTTCTTGAAAACTGTTAGGCAGAAATTACCCCCGTCCTGCTGTTGATGCTACTGGTGGGCTTCAGAGAAAGCAGAGCTTGATTCTTACTAACATCAGATACTCTATTTTTGAAGGGTTTCCGTTTGGTTTGTGTAGGTTTTTTTCTTTCTTTTGTTTTTTTTTGGGGGGGTTGGTTGGTTTGTTGATTGTTTTGTTGGGTTTTTGTTTTTTTTTTTGAGAAGGGCAACTATAATTTTAACCTAAAACAAACAGAAGGGTCAAAAAGAAGGAAATCCTAGTATCAACTTGTGTATTCCAACTCCATTTTGTTTCTTACAGGGACAAGCTGATCTTCTCAAATATGCTAAAAATGAAGCACTGGAGAATCTGAAACAGATCCATTATGCCACTCTTTCGTGTGGACTCAATAAGCGAGGCACTGAAAATGCAGAAATCTCAAAGCCTCGTCGAAGTCTGGAGGTCATACCTGAAAAAGCAGGTGATGAAAATGGAGAATGAGAGAAGGCTCTTCTCGTAATTTTGGAGTTTATAACTCTGTGACCAATTGTAGCTGCATAGGACATTTGCTTTGCACTTACTGTTGGAAAATATTTGGGATTTTTAAAGCACAACTGGAGAAGCTAATTACAATCTGTTGAAACTGTGAATGTATGTAGCAACTCTGCTTGTGAAGGCAATGACATTGTGTAACATGGAAATTACATTATTGGCCTAAATATAACAAATATATGTAAAAGATACTGTAATTCAGTAATTGTGTGCTGAAAAGTTCATTGTAGTGCCATTGGGAAATGAACATTTTTAAAATGAGATGTAATTAGCAGGAAATCAGTTGACAGAATATGACAAGACAACTTGATTTTCAAACTAATTCGATGCACAGGTAGTTTCTTTCTTTGCGCAATTTGTTAATTGTGCTAGTCAGATGTACTATTCTTTTGAAAATCAGGTCCAAAAAAGTGGAATCCACGTTTCACACTGTATGTGATTCAGCTGCTCAGATATTTGGGTTTGAGGTGATATTGATTTTATTGTTGAGCCATAAATGAAAATGAGAATGTAATTAGACAGTGATCACTGACTTCAGTGCACTATTGGAGAGCCATTATGTAAAAGGAAAATGTGCAATCAATCTGATAGCCTATGTCAGAAGAAGATACATACCTATTTTGCCTAAGATCTTCTGCAAATGTGTGTAGATAATGTGACCAAATTGCAAGTAAAATGATGTAAATAGTTTTTCATTTTGTGAAGTGAAGTGCTCATATTAAAAAGAGTTTTATGAGATTGCTCTCAAACAAGTAAAGCTTTTAACTAAATTTTAACTTTTTTATTTTTTGAGTATTTTCTTCCTCACAGAATAGGTGATATCTCTATAAGCAGGTTTGTCAAAAAAATAAATCAATTACTGTTCTGGTTCTGTTTTGGTTTTCTGAAAACATTAGATAAAGATATTGTAGCTGATATGCTCATTGTAAAATGACTATACCAACTTAGAGTGTTCTCTTCCTGTTTCTGATTTAACAATAAAATGGACTATATAATTACAGAAGCTAATAAATTTGAAGAAAAACAAGAAAAATCTTACATAGATGAAAATGCAGTTTTTGTTCAGTTATGGGGAAAAAAGGGGAAGATGGTGATGTCTATTTAAAAGCATTTTTTTAATTAGAGGTCTTCAAGAAATGCATTCTACATGGGGTTTTTTTCTTTTTTAACCAGTTCAAGATGCTCTTCCTGCATTGAGACTGTAATGAACATCTACATATGTATAACATCCTGTAAAAGTCAATAGAGCTCTGAACAAGAACATTGCTATACTTGCACTTCATCTGAATTATTAGAGACTTAATTTATTTTCTAGTTATTATAAAATTAAAGCAGGGACAGGACGGGATGAAAACAGTTTGCACAGTAAATGTCACATCTTGAGCCTGCACTTTTAAATGTCAAACTCTATGGGTTAGGAGCAGTTTTAGAAGGTGCTAAGCTCTTTCAGTGTCTAGTTACAGATTGTGTGCCTTAATATTATGATCTTGCCAGGAGCAAGTTCTATTCTGTGTTGTACAAAATGAAACATTTAGCCTGTGGTAAACACCTGCAGGTATTGCTTTTTAGGCAGTCCTTTTCTATGTTTGCAGCTGGAAGTCTTCTCATTGTAGCTGGAAGTCTTCTGATTGAACCTGAAGTTGATGGGAAGCAACATGAAACTCATGGTTGCTAACTGTATTCTGAGCTGATGTGAAATTAGTCTTCCAGAGCCAAATCTATCACAGATAAATCTGATTTATCTACAGAAAAATAACTGTGTTACATCAAGGTTCATCTGTGCCATAAATATACAGTCAGTTTCGGTTCATCAGAAAGCCCAAAACCTAGGCTGTTGGAATTTTAGTTCTGACTTCTAGTCCTAATTGATGGAGACTGTGGAAAAATGTCATCACAATTAGCATTATGCTTCAAAGAAGCCTAAAAGCCAGTAAGGTTCCATTTGCAGGCCTGCCCTACCACTGTTTGCATGGCATTTGAGGAATGAAATCATTTATATAACATTACCCTTTTCTGTAGAGTCTCTTCCTACAACCAGGTTATCAGAACCAATGCTTGGGTATTCTTAGCATTTATGTATTTCTCTTTAGCACACTACAACCTGAAAAGAGGTGAGGGAACACTGAAAGCATTCAACACAGTTTGGTGCTTTTTTTCTTGGTTTTAATGCAAAAAATAGTTAAGTGAAGAATGAGTATCACATACACTAGGTCTGAGAGATTTTGTATATTCAACTCTACAATATATGTAACTCTGCTTACTCTGATCCCATTCTATCTTGTTAGAATTACAATTGATACATAGTTTTACTTTAAAAAAATTAAAATACATCCATTTAGCTAAGTGACAGTTTAAATATGTTGGGATTTGAGTGTAGTGCTGATTCCTTAAAATGGAGCTCAGTTTCATGCATTATTGATGCTCAGTCGAAATCTGTGTGTACCATAACGTCTTAAAATGAGCTGAGTCAAGCAGATACTCTGAAAGGTGATGTGCAGCTAAAAAGCCTTCAGGGAGTTTACATGTTGCATGTAAAAGAGTTCAGGGTAAACACCTGCAAGGAAATTATCTGGCTCTATTGTTAACCTAGTGATGATAATTTCAAACTCAGATGTATTAGTATATTTTTCTCAGTTGTATTTTCTTAAAGTGTTCTTTGCATCCATATTATCAGTCCATTTTTTTTTACAATGTTTATTTTAGGTTACATAGAAAGAAGCACCCAATATCCAGTGAAGTATTCCAAATAACATTATTCACAGGTTGACTTTACAGTTTTTCAAGGCCTTTATTTTTTTAAATAAACTGTAATACAGTTTAACTGTTTACATAGTTTTTAACTGTGGAGGATGGAGGCAAAATACAAGTAACCTTTTATCTGAATGCCTTTTTTGCTTTTGTTTGGCTCTAATAAACAGTGAGTGAGTATGGGTATGTGTAGAGACCTAAGTCAGCATATTGCTTAATTTAAAAGAAAATGCTACTTGGGAAAGGAAAAGTTCACATACAGGTTAACCGTGTAGACAATTCTTTTTTTAAACATGAGGAAAAGGAGGAACACTGCCTGTTTGAAAAAGGAGCATCTCTCTGAAACGTCATCTGCGTTCTTCCTGCCTAAACTTCGCTCCTCATTGGTTTTGTGTGGTGTGGTACACAGCAGCCATTGGATATTTACTCACAGAGCCCAGGACTATGCCTTCCATCCTCTGAACACACCCACCAGCTATAGAGGACAACTCTGTTCTCTAGGAATTCCTCCAGCAGCAGTTACTGAGGGGCACTTCTGAGTCTGTTGATGCCACCAAAACAGCAAAAGCCTTCAAAGCAGAGCTGGGGATCATTCTGTACTGGGGGTCAAAGCTCTACTGATGAAACTTTGTGCTGTCAATGGTAGTCTTCACTCAAGTCAGTAGGATTGAGATTGAAGTGCAGTGTTGCAAAATTTCCCCTTTGTCTCAGGTCCTTTTTTCTTTACCTTCTCTTCACGCTCTTACATTGATGCTACGAAGACTACTAGAATGGTGCCCTGCACAGTTTCACAAGTAGGCATGGTGAAAGATGCTACATGAGTCAGCCTTTTTTTCATCTACTTTGTACAACACAGGAATATTTTTATAAGGTTCCGTGGCTGGTTACTGTATTCACTTTTTCCTGTTTTGAAGTTGAAGCATGAGAGAGAGATGATTCAGAGTTGCCAGCATGAAAAATGGAAGTGAGTTCCAAAAATTTTAACACTGGTCTGCTAATCAAATAAAATATGCTGAAAGGAACCGATCCTTCACTCTTGCAGTACTTGAGCATCCCTTCCATTTGTATGATTTCCTAGTTTTCTGTTGCACGGATGTTATAAGTAATGCCGATTTCTTCTTGCTATATGCATTGTTTGTTGTACATATCAAGGAAACTCCTGAATGTCCTGTGCACAGCGTAATAATCTTGCATTAAGGCTTGGCCTACCTAGGTTTGCACTTCTGTTAATTGAAGGTTAAAAATTAATATAGAGTGTTATTTGCAAGACGGGGGATCATACAGCCATATTCATGGCACAGTATGCTCTTGCAATGGCATGTTCTTCACTGTGAAGTCATTTTATCCCTATATAGCTAACAGTCAGAGTGCTGCTGCCACAGGATGACTAGCCCATGGGGTTTTGATACTATGAACAAAATTCTGAAAGTGGTGACAATCACTAGCTAGCTTTTTTGGACTGTAATGGGTGTAGGACTTCACCACAATTTTGCCTTTTTCTGTTCACACCTACTCACTGTGACCAAGCTTTCTAAATGGAGTATTAAACAACTCGATTTAAAGATTAATAGATCTGCATGTATCCTGTAATGACCTTCAGTCTTTTGAACTCCAGTAAACACTTAAATCAAACCCACCACAGTTCTTAGCACTCCCTAATTCCTTTTGCTGTCCGTTATGAAAGCAGCTGTGGGACAGGTCAGTCTGATAATTTTTGAAACTAACCCCTGTGATGTTCTTTATTCATTGCAACTTATTTGTTCTCAGTAAGAAAAAGGCAGTAAAACTCTTGAGGTTTTCTAGTTGTTTCTGTTTCTGGATGCTATTAAACTTCCTGACTCATCACCTCTGTTCTCTGAGTGGCTGTGGAAAGACGGGACAGTAAAAAGCTCAGCAGAAAGATTAGAAACAGGACTTCGTATACAAGAGCAACAACAAGTCGTCACAGGCTTTGGGGAACATGCATTGTAGTCAACCAAGTTGGAAAGGCACTTAAGGACTGAAATGCAGCAGTGAGAAGGAGAAAGACAAGCAAAATTGGATGTAAAAAAAAAAATTAGCCCAGGAGTATAGGTAACCAGAGGATGGTGTGGTCCCAGTACCATCCTGCTGGATCCCTAATGCTTCCCATTAGTTACTGGTACTTGGGAACAAAAGATAATGTTTCTTTCCTCTACAATATCATCTGGCGTGGCAAAGAGAGCAGCGATGCTGGGAGAGCGGTCACATACAAATGCTGAACTCTTAATTTCTCTTTTTGGGCCCAGCTGTATATGCTGCTTTGGCCTTCATACCTTTGCCACTTGAACTCCTAGGACTTGCCCCCTTAGTGCCACTTTGGCACACCAGAGTCGAGAGGAAGGAGGGGGTGTATGTGTGATCAGGAGGAGAGCATTTGAGAGGCAGCGTGGGAGGGTGGTATGAAAGGAGGCAGCTTGAGCTGGAGTGGGCGTAGCACAACCAAATAGTGATTCATCTGTCATGAACCTCTCCTGTTTGTCAAGAGCAATTCAGCCTCGCTAAGCCACCTGCAGTCTGTAGAAGAGCTTTCTGAATGAGCTTGGATGTTTTATTAGTAATCTGTTTTCCATGGAGATGAATGTGGAGGAGCAGAGAGTCTTCTCGGCTGGATGCAGCGCTGGCCTGTGCATTGGTGACCGTCTGGGAGAAGAAAGCAGCGGGGCCAGGAAACAGAGCGCAGGAACTCAAAGGCCTGGGCTTTGTTCTCTGGCCCTCAGCTTCCTCCAACGATAAATTGGAGGAAGTGACACCTACCACTTTTTGAAGTAGCAGAAGAAACATACTGTGTAATGGCAGAAAAAAAATAACCCCCGCAGAAGGTGGCTAGGAGTGAATAAACTGACATATAAATAAATAGTGCTTCGTGAGAAGGCAGCGCTCTGTGAATGCCATGTACATTAGGTTTCACTAGATACTATTTTACAAAGTGCACTGATGCCTACATAGTTTTTCAATGGCATGTACTTAGCAGGCATTCTTAAATGTGCTACTGATTGGTGAAGAGGGTATTGAAATAGAAATCCTATCAGTTGATTACAAACTACAAAATACAAATCCTATCAGTTGATTACAAACTAATCATGTCTGTGTGGGGTCCCAGGTCCTGGGGAGTTCCAATATTTTTATTGTCTATTATGGGAGTAAAAGAAAAATTTGTTATACTCTATAGACTTTACGCTGTGGCTCACAGCATGAAGCACTTCTTTTATTCTCAGACATTATTTTATGGATAAAAAAAATCCCTCACAGAAATCTTAGAAAAAGCCTTAGGATTCAGCTGTCCCTGTTCTGAATTCCAGAACTGATGATAACTACTGCGATTTTGATGTGTCCTTAGCCAAATAATAATTACATTTTTCAAGTATGAATATGTAACAAAATATCTTTTTATATATTGTACTGGTTCTGAGACTTGTGCCAGGATTACTGGGAAAAGACAATTTCTTTGGATGGAGAAATAAGGATCATGTCTTAGACCAGGAATCTGTAATTGTGGAGGTGGGTGGGGAGCTTCCCAGGGGAGTAATGGTTGTCACTGTGTTTCAGAGAGTCCCATGCGTGTGTCAGGGAGCAGACAGCAAGCAGGACTGGAAACAGCATTTCCTGAACATCATTCTCCAGGGTACAATATTTTGTGCTTACATTTATTGGCACACAGTTTTACAGAACTATACACTTTACTCTTCACGACCTTTTGGGGTTTTTTTTAAGCCTTGATTCACAATCAGTATTTGAAGTTTATTTGCTTGGAGATTGTTGCGTTGATTTGCTGAGTATTTTTCCACCACTCTTTCCAACATGGTTTTAGCAGTTAATAGCTCACAAATAGTAAGAACCAGAATGTGTGAAGAGCGCTAGTGATGTCAGCACTGTGACAACATGTGATTCCGGACTGAAAATTTGGTCACTATAGTGTTAGCCCAGGAGGGGGAAGTGGCAGCTGTAACAAGATTAAGGACAGAACTGGTTATAAGAGATAGGATAGAATCAGTCCTGGAAGAGCAATCAGCTACTAAATCTAGGTCCTTCCACTCCCCTGTGTCACAGCCAAGACTTCTCAGACATGACAGTTCAAGATAAAAACTCAATTTTGTATTAGAGATAATTCTCTGTAAGTGATGATCCATCACATGTGATGGAGCACTCTGACAGCATCTCCCCAGAAGAATTCTAGCAAAAGAAAAATGGCATTTTCTACCTACATTAAATATCTGCCACAGCTCAAAGCCCGGAGGAAAACTACAAGAACAATAATTAAATATGAACAGAGTGTTTGAAGCTAATCAGTGATATACCTTACCATAGCCACGTTACCAAATGTAGAGTGATCCTAGGATTAGGGCCCTGAAAAGATGATGTGCACCTGTACTGAGGCAGAGATGCAGAGAACTGATGGGAGCACTATACGCTCTAAAATCAATCACCTCCACATTTATCATAATCCACATAGAAAAAGACAACCTTGATCCAGTTTCCAAGCAGTGCTATATTTGTCATGTACTTACTTTCTTGTACAGAAACAAACTAGAAAGATAGTTAATAAATAGCACTGTAATAAGCAATGCTGGAATTGCAGCTTTTGCAAGCTGCCTAAGTATATAACATGCAAATGATGTCAATGCAATTCCCCCAAGTGCTAAATCTCTCTGAAAATCAGACCCTCACATTTAAGATTCTGTTCATAGACTATTCATTAGAAGAGCCAGATTAAAATTATCTTATGATCTGTGCTGCAAGTAATAGTACCTATAACACTATAAGAATGACTATATTTGATATTAAAATGTTACTGTTTCAAATATAGATGAAGTATGTAAATGGTGAAACACATTAATGAAATAAAAGGCTGCAAAATACTGAAATCCATCCAGGATTTCTCTTTATAGTGGCCAGTAGTCAAAGCCACAGGTTCCATTGAGGCCAACTTCGCAAGCTCAAGAAGAATACCTTACAATATATACAGAATCACCGAGTTCTTGTGTGTTGCACTAAATGAAGAATGATTAGACGTCATGCATGAGGGCCCTAAATAATCTCTATTTCATCATATTTGAGAGAACTTTAAGCTATCTCCTGAAACAACTGGCACAAGTCAATGGCCAATGCCTGCTGCTACAGGAGATCTTCTGTTTTCCATAGATATTTCTGGTTTATGTTTAGTGCACAACTTATAAGGAACATTATTGTACCATAAACATGTTAAAAACAAGCCTCCCCCCTCCAGCATTAGTGACAGTAGGAAGGACAAGACACAGATTTCAGACCTGTTCAGAACCACATGATAACACTGAGTCCCACAAGCCCTAACTATATACTGGGATTCAGAAACCAGGTTGTGTATCCAAAAGAATTTCCCAATTGTGTAGCAGAAGCTCTGTGAAATACCTGACATCAAGAGAGGTCTAGCTTAGCATGGCTGCTACATAAAGCTGGAGAGCCAATTTGAAAGGCAGGGGACAACAGCAGTGAAAGACACCCAGTTGGGGGCATCCAGGTCTGCTTTCAAACTCCTCATTGTATTTGTCAGCTCAGTGTGAATCTCTGAATCCATTTTTCTTGCTTAGACCTGTGACATTTCTGCTGTTTGCCACAGGCTACCTATAATAGAAAAGTCCCTTCTGAACCTTTCTTCTCACTGTCAGTCAACAGTACGTATCAAGTGGCTTGTACTATCTTCCAGTAGAATAAAAACAAGTGATGTTTGGAAATGCAAAGAACAAGATAAAAAATATTCTTATTTTTATACATAGTGATATTTATATTTATAGTGATTCTATAGGAATATAGTAAAAGAAACGGAAAAGGATGAGAGCTATCCTAATCATCCATCTGCAGTGTGATGTGGCATGTTCATAACTTAGACTTAGTCTCTCCCTAATGGTTTAGGGAGAGACAGAACCTAAATGGAACTTTATCACATTCCAAGTCTTCCCAGCCAAAATCAACAGCTGGAAACAGATAAGAATATGTTGCCAAAATTAGGCAACAGCTATGGCCTGGGTCATTTCTAGCTGTTTCAGACTGAGTATGGAGAAAAAAATGAATCCTTTTGCAGTAATTGGTGCTGCTACTGTACTTATCCCCAATTTTCTGAACCTTCAAGCCTCATTTCTTCTCTTATGTAGATTGACAGTCCTCTCCATAGTAATTCTCATTATGGTTTGAAGGACACCATGGCCTAGTTTTCTGGGGTAAGCACTGAACGAGGGAAACATAGTCTGCTATTACATTGTCCATGGTGTTCCGTAATGCTGATAGTGATAATGGGTTCCTTCTCATACAGTGGCAATTTGTTAGACAGGGGGATTGACAGAGCTGTAATTCATCAGCCACAGGCTTGGGTGTAATAGACTGTGGCAAGGTGGCAAGTGTCCCAGTGTAGATGAACTGAGCTGAAAGAAACGGGGATTTCAAAGGTCCTGCCGCTGTTTTCCTGTATTTTGATGCGGCCACAGGATACAGAGGGAGAGGATAGGTTGCTGAAGAGAGAGAAGACACTTCCACTAAACCATGCAGTGAAAGGTAGGGTTTTCTCTGTGCTTGTCAGCGCTCCTCTGAAACAATATCCTTCACTGAATTGTATTAATTCTTTACCAATTCAATATGAAAAAGGTTATGTTTCCACCATGCCTCTTGTTCTTTAATTAGATTTCTCTGTTATTGATGCCCTCATAATAAAGGTTATGTTTGAATGGAATTTATACACTTACATGACATTTAAAACTGCACAGTAACAGTGTGTGAAGTCATTGCATGCAAAAGTGCTATTAACTGCATGTCAGCATCCAATAAAGTCTCTGCACATTTAATCCTTTTTTAAGATCTTGAAGCGTATCTGATGTTGTGACATTTTATGGCATTTAAATGTCTCATCAGTAGGACTTAGTTCTTCTCCTCATACACACAACTCTTCTAAGAATGAAAGAGTTCTAACGTTGCAAATGAAGCAGGGAAGATGACAAAATAGGATAGATCACCAGCTATTTCTCAAGTAAATTGTTGTAGTCAGTTGAACTACAAACACAAGCTGAAAGTTTGGACTTTTCCAGTGGTTTGAAGCGTGCTGAGGTGATATGGAGTTGGAAGGATGCTTATGCTGAAAACAAAGTTAGATTCAAATTCAGCTGGAAGGCCTAAATGGAAAAAATATAAAACCCTAGTCAAAGATGAATTACCACGTACTGGATGATCAACTGTGAAACAGTTCTCAAAAGCTTCAAACTGCCAACTGGTTTCAGACACAACATGAGGGGTTTGTAAAATGAAACCTGACACAAGTGAAAACAGACTGAGAAATGTAGTGTGCTTATTTTATTAACTATTTCCCCTGCAGTGCTTCAAACTCTAATGTCACAGAAGTGGGCAGGCAGGCAATCAGCCCAACCTCTCACCCCCCTCAGCACAGCAGCTGCCTTTGCATCCAACACACACACGGAGTGACCAAGCAGAGAGCAGGGCAGGACAGTTGTCAAGTCTTTCCCCTTTGGTAACTCAGTAAAGTGGGGATCAGGCACTTTGCAAGTTGTTATTTTCTCACATGCTCCACGTTAGGTACAAATGCACTCCCCACCAACGCAGCAGTTTTAGGCTTAATGTTTTCAACAGCCCAGCACATGCGTGTACCCTGTCTTCCACTGGGCCTTGTAAGCTCTCAGGTAAGAATGTGACCAACCACTACTGCATCCATCCTGCACTGCACCTTGACCACATAGCCAGACAGAGAGCACTCAGCAAACAAGGAGCTGTTAATAGAAAGGGCAATGAATCTGAAAGAGTTGCAGCAATGGCTGTCTTTGTTACTTATGTGCTTTCCTTGGGCTTGCTCTACCAAGCAGGATGTTGATGCACAGCACTGATGAAGGAAGAGGATTTTGAGTCTTGCTAGAGCATTAGATAGAGAGAGCTGCCCTAACTAAAGGAGCTTCTAATATATAAATCAGAAGACATAACAGCATCACACAGGTATGAGCAGACCTTGTGGTGGGTTTGGCACATATCACAGGCATCAGAGGCATTTTGAGGTGAAATCCAGTATGGCCTCTTCCTAGTTTCAGTGTCTAAGTCAGCTCATTGCAGAGCTGTGTGTCTCCAGAGACCCATATCAAATGCTCACGTTGGGGATGGCTTTACTACTTGTTCTGTTACTGACCCAGGAAAACTCTGAAATCAAATGGCAATGTCTTGAAAAGAGTGGCCAAGACTCTTCTAAGAAGTATAATTTCATCTTTTTCCAAGTAGCATAAAGTTTGTGCTTGCTGAGCTCAACTTCCAAATTGCTTCCCTGAGGAAGAAAATCACACATAGAGGAAGAGTTGTTTAGTGCCTGGAATAGAGAGGAGAAATGAGGTCTCAGGGGTGTTTGGAGACTAAGCTTAGGCTGGCCTGGCCTGGAATATTTTGAGAGAGAATATGTTTTTGTAGACCTCAAACCATACTGTGGTCTTGAGCCCAGCTGAACACATGACTAAGTGTCCGTGAGACTGCCAGGTGTGCTGGCATTCTGGGATTTGGCAGGAAGGCTCTGTGTGGTTTATGTGTAACATGTTACTTGAGGTACACCACAATCTATTTATGGCTACCCTGTGGCAGAGCTATGGATTTTCTCCCTGAGGATACTCCAATAAAACTAAACCACTTCCACGCTGATAGATCTCATGTGCTATTTATAAGGGACTCAGCTCCAGGTGAGCAAGAGCTGGGCCAGATGGGTGTCATCACTGCTGTTGGGAATGGCTATATGTAGACCAAAATTCTCAAAAAGAGCATCACCACTAAAAATCAAGGTTTTGTTGGGCTACACCTCTGGGGCCCCATCTTTGAAATCATCAGTCATGATGCAAATAATCATCCTATGTCTTCCCTGGGATACTTTACTCATATAAAGCATCCTGACTTCAGCCACTGACAGCTATTTATATTCTAATTTCTCCACATATTTTGTGTAAATATTAGTGTGTGGTCCAGGCTGAGGTTGTTTCTAAATTTATCTCAGTTGGTTTGCCTGCCCCTATTCATAACACTCTTGCCTCCTTTCCTGAAAGTTGCCATGAGGCTAAATTTATAATCTCACCAGCCACTGCTTACTCTGTACTTCTGCAAAAAATGAAAGAAAAAATCACAGCTCCATCTCCTCAGCATGAGGGGATGCCACTGTGCAGGCTTAAGTTGATCTCAGATCCATTTTACTGAAAATTTATGGCAAATACATGAGAAAAAGAGGTATTCAGTAATTTAGGTTGAACCACTTCAGATAATTTAGTCTGCCTAACACCACACTATAAGCACCAGTTCACCTAGTGTCTCCTATCTGGATTCTTCACCTGCACCAGTTCTTTAAATCCACATCCCTTCCTAAGAGCTATGAAATGATGAAAATTAAAAATTAAACAATTTTTGTAGGTTACGTTTTTCAAAGGCTATATTTTCTCATGGTAGGACTTCCACTTTATTTCTAGTTTGAGTTTGTCTGCCTTGAGCTTTCACTCATTCACCAGATAACAGATCCCATTATAATCAGAAATCTTTCCTGTGGTCCAGTCATGATGAAACATATATTATGTATCAGATCGAAGTATTCACTGAAGTGCATTGTCAATGGCTCAAGTCAGTCTTTTGACTTCCTTATTAATCCTTTTTGATCTCTCAGCATAAATTCTGATGTTGACACTACGAAAACATATTCAGGAATGACAGAGACACAGTCCCTGCTAGTGATATGTCACGAGATCCCATTGCTAGTCACAGGTTTTTTCTTCCCTAAATGTAGGAAATTTCCTTTTAATGCGGTCATACAGTCAAGTGATGCAAATCTATCTGTACAAATGTTTTCATCTCACTTTTAGTTACACTCCAGTTATGTGTCCTCTGTAAATGGAACCTTTAATTATATTGTTTTTCAGATCAGTATAAAGAAAGTAACCATCAGGCACTACATGGCACTCAGCTAGAAATGCTTCTTCTGGGTGGTGTCTTTCCAGTAAAATTAACTACATATTAATACCATTAAACTAATCTTAGTTTAAATTAGTTAAAAATCAAAATATCAGTCATGACATGGAGCATTTCTGTACAAAATTATCAAGTTACAATTACATCAAATAAGAAGTTAAGCTTACTTGACATTTTGCTTCGTAAAATAATTTTAATTGAAATTTAGTAAGTTGTCATCCTTTGTTTCCCCCTGCCCCCACACTCCTCTGGCCCAATTAACTGGTATAAATAGTGTATTATGCTTTTATTTTTTTCCAGGATTGCACAGCTAATGTAGTTTCTGTCTTTACTCCTTTGGAAGTACTACACATCTTCTGGCTTTTCTGTTCTGGGAACTTTCTCAGCTTACCACGCTTAGTTAGGAACAAAGTCAAAGGTTCAGACAGTTTCTGAACAATTTTTTAATATGTCTACATGAAAATAGGGATCCAAATCCATCCTTTTTACTTAGCAGCTACCACTCCTTTAACAATAAACATTTAGTTGAAGTAATGTTGTACAACTTTGAAACATCTGATTGACACAGTAAGAGCAGATGGCATCTTCAATGTGAAACAGGAGTTTATGCTCAATAAACAAAGCATGGACTAGGGTTTGGGTTTTGCTGCTGAACATCATGTGAGTGTTGATGCTCCTTGAGCAGGAAATATGAAACAAAACATTGACTCACTTTAGTGTCTACTTCAAACCCACAAAACATTATTCTTTGAGTCTCACACGTCTCAGGCTTGGCAAGACTATCAATTTATGTACTTCTTTCTTTTTTTTTTAAGTATTTTTTTTCTGAAGAAATTGATAAAGCTTGTGCTTGCAGAGGACTATTATGCTGAGAAACCTGACACAGCACCCTTACCTCCTACCTCCTGCCTCGCCTACCTCCCTTTACAGCACCTCTCTACTAGTTTAAGGATAGATTCACTGTACTGAAACACTACCTCTTGGAAGAATAGCAGCAAGCAATTCTAAGTTGCATTCATTGCAAGTATCCATCAAAAAAAAAAAAAAGAGAAACTTTTTAAGCTTTTTTTTGCAGATTTCAGGATAGACAAGAAAACGAATTTTCACCCATCAAAGCACAGCAGTTACCAGCTACTATTTAATGAGTGGCAGGTTTCATTCAGACTAATGTACACGCTTTTTTTCCCTTTTTTATTTTCCCCCCTTCCTTTCTGGCACTGAAATATAGAGCCAGACTCTTTATGATAACTCTGTTTTGCTAATTAATCTAATTAAATGCTTTATGTAATTTTGCAGAGTAGAGAAAGCTATTCAAGATTGTCATCATTAGGTTAAAGAGCTGACAATTGATGGAGATAATTTTTTCTTAACAGGCTGTAACCTTTCTGCAGGCAACCCCCGCCCCCCAGGGGAGTTCTTCAATTAAATCAATAACGCTTCTGGGGAGAAAGAACTTTGCTTTTTAAGAATCATGTAAACAAATTTTCAGCGGCTTCTCATTGCTTTGCTCGAGAAGAAGAACAGCAGCTGTTTATCAATACCTGCTGTGCTCAGCTTTGACAGGCTTGCATTTGAGAATAGCAGCTACTGCCTAGCTATGGTGCAGGTTGAGAAGTAGGGGTTTTGAAGGTGTCATGTGGGGTCTGGAGAAACCTTGGCAAAATAAAACAGTTTCCGGATCGGGTAAATGTCAGAACTTGGAGTGGTTCCTAGGCAGGCTAGGGAAATGAGCTTTAAACTGCTGGTGTGTTTGTTACTGTTTGGATACAAGAAGGCCTGACAAGAAGATAAATGTAACTGGATGAAGAGGTGGAGAAAGCTCATCATCATGACTTTTGCCAGCCTTAAAGCTTTAATAAGCAGAACTTGCTGGGATATTTTTGTTGTTGTGGTTTTTTGTGTTTGTTTGGGTTTGGGGGGGGGGTTGTGTTTGTTTGTTGGGGGGATTGTGATTTTTTTCTTCTTTTTTTTTTTTTTTTTTTTTTTTTTTTTTCTAACACCAGTCCCAAATGCCATTATTTTGCCTGCAAATCAGCCCGGGAAGTCCCTCAGTCCTCGGTGGTGACCAGACGTTGATGTCCCTGGTCTAAGCAAGCTCAGGGCAAGTTCAGTGCAACTGCATGCACCCAGGACAGAACTGTGCCCACGGAGCAGCCAAACCCACGTGTGTCCTTCTGGTGGCTTGGGGGCGGGGTGTGTGTGTCTGTAAATGGAGGTTTCTGCAGCAACCAGTGAGAGATTTTCTAGCACTTAATATTGGTTAAGATGCCTGGTTACCTTCTCTGAGAAAAGGGTGTGTAGTAGTTCACTGTGGCTGGGTCTCAACCTCTTTTCTTTGGCTCAGCTCCTTCCCTCTGCTGGCTCACAGCATCCTGAGGACGCAGCCACAGAGACACCTCTGTCTCCCTCCCTGCACAGCCTGACCTCTCTGGTAAAAAGCTGGTCTTCTTAAACTACTGGTTTTGTGTGAAATATCTCTTTGCTTGTAGCAAATATGGCTACTTTCTGTCCTTTTATTTCTCAGCCTTGATCCTTTAACCACAGCAGTTTGCAGGCTGGCAGGCGCCGGAGCTGTGTTTGCTGCAGAGCCCATTCTTCTCAGTGGACAGGTGCCAGCTCTATTGCACAAGGATCTGGCCAGTTTGGGGAAGTACATAGGAAACAAAACTCACAGGAGGTAATAAGTAACAACGAACCCTTGGCTTCAACAAGAAATAAGCTGGAACTATCACGTCAGCCTTTGGTTTTGGTGCATTTTAAGCTTTTGTATGATGTTGTGGATCGTCCTCAGCTTGTTTGAAGCAGTTATCTATCATCTCCACTTAATACTGCTCATTAAAAGCTCCATCAATATGATGGGTGGTGCACCATGCTCTACAAAAGGTCTCTAAAGACAGGCCACCAATACTGAAAAAGGAAAGTTAAATAAAAGTCCAGGTCAGTAGTGAACTGGTGGTCAGGGATCCCATTGGGCAGAGAATATTTGGACAAAATGAATTCGGAGAATTTTCAGTATGAATTCAGAAATGTTTTAATTTGAATCCTTCTGCCTTGATCTTTTGAACTAATTTCTAGTAGTTGCCTTGACTCAAAAAATTGGCCTTTTTTTTTGCTCTGTCTGCAATCTTTAACACTACAATAGGTAATACACAGCTACAAAAACATACCACCATTTCTTCTTCATTTGTTAAATGGGAATTTTACACTGTTATGGACACTAAATGTATTTCATTCTCTGTATCATACAATTACAGTGGTTTTTACTTCACTGGGTTTCTGTCCTTGGCTCTTAGAGCTAGAAAGTTACTTTGTGCAATAAAATAAGAGAATTACAGCTTTTATTAAAATGAGAAACTGGCTTTATAGGGGTTTCGAAGGTTTTATTCAAGTCCTTATTTTCACCATCTACGCAGTATTCAGCTAAATTTCTCCTAGAGATGCACACAGCAGAGAGTGTCCAAGCAAAGCTGACTGTGCCATCAAGAGAGACAGTTGCACAATGTGACTTCTATGCTATGGCCACGACTGAGGTCTTTCTGTTTGCATCAAAAGGAAAGTCCGCTCATAAAAATGAGGGGGAAAAAAAATCCAACCACTTACTTTTCTGCTGCTGTTGTGTGTTCAGCGTGGTTTTAGTGGCACAAGAACTACTGACAAGACTCAGAAGTGATGTTGCAAAAGGTTCTTCATGTAGCAAATGTAGTACTATGAGCCAAAAGAATGATACTGAAGCCTAAAATCTTTGAGACTGAAAAATAGGATTGCAAGTTGTGCATTGGACATTATTTCTCTTATGGGACACTTACACTAACTATAAATGTAACTGTGCTCAGCATTACTTTCTTCAGAGGGATTGAATCATGTGCTAGTCAGAGCACAAGTGCTGCTGCAAGGCTATTTATGTAGCTACTTCTCTGTGACAGATGCACCAAGGGAAAGGGGCTGCTTTGATCTTAGCCAGCAAGAGCAGAGCAGTGCCCACACGAGACCTGAGCTCTCTTCCTGATGTTGTCATTCAGCGCATCAAATTACACACAGCAAATCAACTTCCTAAGCTCTGTACCTCAAAAGTGAAACAGATGGGTGATATCAGCTTCCTCCCACTGTTAAATGAGGATGAAGCACATACTGATGAAAACTCCCCTGGCAGACTTCTTTGAGAGCTACATGCTCAAAAGAGCACAAAAGGGTTAACTTTATAGAAGAGCGGCTTTTTCCATGTTCTGATTTTAGAGAGAAGGGACATTTATTTTTAATGATTTTCCATTTGGATTTTGTCTTAGTCTAGTTTTTGAGGGTGGATCTAAATTAATAGGATGTTCATTATGCTCACTGCACATAGGCACACAGACAATTTTGCCTTTAGGAGGAGGCAGTATATAAATGGCAGCATACATTGGACATTTCTGCTGTTGTATTGGTGCTATAAAAGCAAAAATAACTCCTGCCTCTGCTGATGCTGTATGTGATTCAAGGGGAACTAGATGGACATTAATTTAAAATTATGTATTACATAGGACTGGTTTTTTTTAGTCAGAAAATAGCATTTGATACACAGTCAGCAACCAATTTAAGTCAAAAATAAACTAGAGATCATAGATCTATCTTACATCATGATCTCCAAATGGACAAAGCAGCAGTGTAGATTTATACATTCATATATCTTGCTTAACACTGTTTACTTCCTCTAATGACTTCAGTTTACTCAGTCAATTTTCCTCAAGCACGGCTTATGGCTGGAGGGTATTTTGGACTTATTCAGGCATCTCAGAATACTTTACAAATAAAACAGAGGCAACTGACCATAAAGCACGTGATATTACCAGTAGTGTTATTAACATTTTCTCATCAACAGCGATGGAGGAGACAAAAGCCTACTATCTCATTGGGGAATGAAAGCTACATCTTGGGGAGAGCTAAGAAGGAAAGTGGACACAAATAATTGCCCTGCATCTTCATTAAATTGACACTGTTTCTCAGGACAGGACTGTGTTTTGGTAAAATTACTGCAAGACCAACACGAGCCTTCTCTATATTCCCTTGAAATCATACAGGGATTAGATGTCTGTTGTTTGTGATCACCTTATTTCGCAGTGTTGTGCTAAGGGTGACCTGAAGAAGCTGCTTGCAGTGGAAACAGGATTGATTTCCTGTGCAGATAAATCTAGGCCAGGGGATGGCTCTATTCAGTGTTGAACTGGCAAAGAAAATAAGGGAAACAAAAAAAGGCAAACGCAGTGCAGGAACGGAAGAGGGAACTTATTCAAAGAAAGAACTAAGATTGCTGGAATCTTGTCTGTTTTTAAAAATAAAGTCTTTTTCAGAGTAAGGGGAAAGAGTATATTTAGGGCCAGCAAAACAACCTGGCTTTCCTGGCTCTATATATACACGATTTTGCCAGGCTCTGGCTAAAACCACCCAGTTTCCCCCCTCAGAAACAAACAACTCTGTTTGCTCCCAAAACTCAAAGAAAGCTTAATTCGCTTTAAGCT
The DNA here is from genome assembly GCF_003945595.2 of Pipra filicauda. Taxonomy (NCBI): domain Eukaryota; kingdom Metazoa; phylum Chordata; class Aves; order Passeriformes; family Pipridae; genus Pipra; species Pipra filicauda. The sequence continues at coordinate 2,673,276 of NW_024105031.1, read as the reverse complement.
GCTAAAAAACCTTCCTGCATCTTGGGTTAGCATTGTGTGCCAGGCTTCAGCATGCTGAGAAATGAAAAAGTGCTTTGTAATGGAAAAGCTAGTTCATCCCTAACTACGCGGTGCCACAGTAATAAAAGAGAAAGTTGAAAACCTTTCCCTCTTAAAGAGGCCAGAAGGAACACAGAATTAATTTAAAAGGTGTAGACTCAAGAACACTGTTACCAAAACTATGCTTTCTGGCCATTTCCAGCCTCAGAGAACACTGGTTTTCTTGGATATTTGGTAATCCAATGAACTGCATGATAGAAAGAGAAAGCTACATGAAGCTACACAGTTATGGAGTGGAGGTTAATGAAGTTCATTTAACAGACCAGTGGTGCAAACGTGTTATCAGATGGTTTGTGCAGATCCCAGATGGCTTCAGTAAAGCTGAGAACTTAAAACAGGTACCTCACATCTTGTCACTGGATTAATAAAGCATCAAGATACAGCTCTTCTGCAGCAAGATTAATGACTTCCCATAACTATGTGTTTTTACTGAGAAGGAACACATTTTAGCACCACATACCTCTAAGTCATATTTTTTTTTTGTCAGATAATTGAATTATTTTTCTCATAGTAGAACAGTACTGGAAAACCTCAGACCTTGTCCTCAATTGCTGTACTACTTTGTTGATGAAGCAGGCATCACTCTGAGCATGAAGCATTACTCTTCCTCCTTTTCTGCCAGTTGAGGAGCCACATCTGGTTGCTGGAAGGGGAGACTAAGCAGCCCCCCACTGCAGCACTGGCTGTGATAGTTACAGAGCAGAAAAAGCAGCCAGGCTGGACAGGACGAGATACTCCACCCTGGCTAGGCAGTACATAAGATGCTGAACTAGCTCAGTTTCCAGAAGTCTCTTTGTGACCGTGACTAAATCCATAAGACTATCATGTATCACTAATTCCCTGCCAGTTCAGTCTCTGCACCACCTAATGATTGTAGCACCAGCCTTCATACTTGAATATACCTGACATATTTATATAATCCTTTGTTTATCAAGCAAACTGTAGTAATTTATTATGCTGTTGGCCAGTTGGCCACACCATTCTGACACACCGGCGACTCTTCTTGACAGTCTTGAATCCCCTTCTCACAGGAGACCTGCAGTATACCACTGTCACCTGTTGCCCTTTTGCATACAGCTTTTCCCATTCTCTTCTGCAGATCCCTGGGGAGTGTTTTCATAACTCAGTTCTTCCAAGAGTGGAAAGGAAGGGCATCAAACAGCAAGACCTGATTTCTGGAGACATCAAGAAACATTCCCTCTGGGCCCACCCCAAGAGCAAGGCACACACAGGGGTCTCAGCAGCACCCTTTCATAGCAGTAGACCAGCAGCACCAGGGTATGAGAGCAGCCCCTGGCACAGCCAGGAGAGACAGGGAGGATAATACCGGTACATAACCCAAATATAGGTAACAGTAGCATTAACTTTAATAATATATTGCTTTCATGGGCCAAAACACAGTATTTTAGTTAAGACATTGCATTTCACTTGCATCTGGTGTTTACACAAGTCAGTGATTCAATGCCAGACAAATCGTGCATAATCTGTTTGGTAAAGTACTGCTGAAATAGCTGCCTGCAGCATTTCCTCTGTATCTTCTCACTAGAGGCAATGGCTGGTTCTGTGAGCAATAAAAAGCCAATGACAGTTTAAGCTTAATCAGTTCATTCACCCTTTCAGGAAAAATGCCCAGAAACCAGCAACAATTTTGTGTGTCTCCAAAACTGTATGAGTCAGTAAAGTCAGGTCTTCAAGGTGGCTCTCTAATCAGTTCTCTTTTATACGTATCAAGAATGATAGCATATGGCATCTATGAAAGAGGAGATTTAAAGCTATGAAAGTTAACTTTAATCTTTTACAAGAGTGTAAAAGGATGCCTCAGCAAAGCTTTGTGGAGGTCACTCAAAGGACTTCTACCAATGTTGCTTAAATAAGAGTTAACTGAGTTATTCATTCATTTTATGGTCCCTGTTTGCTTCAAATTCCCTGTCAAAAATTTTTTAATCTTTCTTCTTTTCTCTGTGCCTCGTGGCTGAGTGAAATCAGCGATTTGCGGTTTTGGGGTGAAGTGGGAGAGGCTATGTTATGAAAGCAGCTTCAGATGGCACTTCTATGTATCCTTTTTTATTTCTTTTCAGAAGTGTATTCCATGAAGACACAGCCAGGTTGATTATGTGCATTCCTGCACTTAACAAAAATAGAAATGTGGATATTAGAATGAAGGGAAGAAACAAAGAGTCATAATTAATTCTCATGACTCGTTCACTAATCCTCCTGGAAGTGGGGCCCTGTTTGAAGGTAAAACTATTCTTTTTCTGTGACAATATAGAAATGTAACTTTGCATCCCTTGCTGAGATACTTAGAGTTTGCTCAGATTATTCAGGTGCTGCTTTGGAGCAAATAAAGATGTGCTGGTATGGACAAGATTGGTGAATTAGGGTTAATTTAGTCAACCATGTAAGAATATGACTCAAATGAAACCGTTTTATGCCTCCAAAGATAACTCATGAGTAGAATGCAAGTACTTTTCTATAATGTTCAGCAGAGGCAGAATATTATGCATATATAGCATGTCATTCCAGCCAGCAAGGGAAGCACTAGTCACTTGTTTCAAATTTGCTTTCTCATAGGTTGCAAGCAAACTTGCTAAACTTTACTAATTACATTTTTGAAAGATTGGAGAGATAGTTTGGGAATAAAAAGAATCCATAAAAACCTGAAAAGAAATTGAAACAGACGAGTAGGCTGGATAAATCCTTATACAAAACCCATTACAAACTCCTCCCACCTGCACCTGTGGCAGGTAGTGCATCTGTGGATCCATCTGGATTTTCATTTCAAAACCCTGAAGTCTCATGAACCTAAGAAATTCAGCATGGGAACAGCTTGCAAAGTCTGATCACAGAAGTGTTTAGTAGGATGTTAACTTTCAACTGAGAGCAATCCTTTGCACAGATATGATTCAGATTCTTCTGAGAGAGCAGGATGGAGGCTATAGGGGGTTGTGATAAAGGACTGTCCTAGAAGGATGAAATTAAGGACATTCTCAGGCAATCTAAAGACAACCCAGTATTAGCCGTTCTCATATGTCTAATAACTTTCAAACCTGCATACTTGTTTATGCTATATAAGGCTGATCAAGAGATCTGCATAGTTAAGTGTTAACAATATTGGCTGTCAGAGAGTAGAGGGGCAAAACATGGCTTATTAAAAATGATTGGTGCATCATGTAACATTTTCTAAAGACCACCAGGATTACTTTCACCAGAGCCAGAGAGCAGGCCCAGTGCAGCTCTCCAGCTAGCTCAGACATCTCTAAGGTAAGGTGCCACATTGCTTACTTCATTCCTGTGCAGGACCTGAACAGCAAACAGTTTAAATGATCCCAGTTACCGCACATCTGCATTGCGCAAGGAGTGTGAACGTGAGTGCTTTGCTGTTGCTCAGCTGGCAATCTCAAGGATATTCTTGTGAGAGAGGAGAAGCCAGCTGTGGTGCAACACCATGTTAACATCAGACATCTGCTTCCAGCCATGGACATCACCTGTTTGGTGCAAGGCTGGAAGGTCTCTGCACTGTGCTGTGTTGTCCATATACACCCACGCTGCCCAGCTTGAGTGGAAGCTAAAGAAATAAAACTTTTTTTTGTGAACAGTCAACTCAGGCAGGGCAAAAGGGAAATGAAAGCTAAAGCAACCATGAGCTTATCATGAATAATCCCTCTCAGTTTCATGTTTCTGTGCAGAGAACAAAAGGCATTAAAAAAAAAAAAGTGATCTAGCTGCTCATGACAACAATTTTTGGAGGTGAATGAAGGAGAGGGACACAATATCCTTGCTTTCCCCACAGATGCCACAAAGGGCTGGGAACAGACTGCAGCACTTACCTCTTCTGCCTAGCACGTCCTCTGAACTATGTTCTTCCTCCTCAGGGCAAAGATCAATATCAGCCTTTTCCTGGTGGATTCAGAAGGGCAAACTTTGGTGGAGAGATGGGAAAGAAGAGGTTGACATTATCCTGTCCACTCTCTGCTGAAAGGGGAAGTACCAGCCATGCTGGCAGCTCCTTGCTTCTCTGTTTTAGTCATGACTATTCAGAAGGCAACTTCTAAATTTCCTGTGGGATTCATCCCAGACTCTCTAGAAGTGCAGATAATGAGAACCACAGTGCAGGAACCCATGTTAGTATTACCTCTGTAACTTGCCATATATGAGATTTCTGCATCAAAATTAAATACCCTGAAGAGGCACATCTTACAGTTTTCTGTAAGAGCAGCAGTAGCACTTCAGAAGCATCAACACGCAACAGATAAAAACCCTTTAAAGGATCATGGTAAAACAACAGTAGAGTAAAAGATCAGAAGAAAAAGTCTGTCTCCAGCTTTATACTAACCTGCCCCTGACTGCCTTCCTCATGTTAATTTTGTATTTTACATATGTTAGATCAACAGGGAGCACAGATGGCTGCACTCACGTGTGAGACTGCAGCCACCCACTGGGGCACCAGCAGCACCCCTGTCACTTCCCTGTATTGTGGGGAGGGGGATTCCTGCAAGCGCAGCGACAGGAGTAGGTCACTGAAGGTTAACAAGGGCAGTCAGCACATAATTATCACCCCCTTGTTAGCCTCAGACCCTCCGGATTAGAGTGACAAAGTAAGGAGGAGCTGTGAGAAATCAGAATGGGGTGCACCTCTTCATGCTGCAGGAGGGGGATGCCACCTTCCTGGACGTTCTTGCTTCAATTCACAGGGGTATTTTAGAGGCAACTTCATCCTTTTGAGAACTATTACTATTTGGACACTTAGATAGCTGCATTAATTTTCCTTAAGCATTTAATAACACTAAATACGAATCTAGAGAAAGTAAGTTTTCCTTCCTTTTTAATCCAGTGGCCATAGGCACATCTGTCAGATGGATTGTTTTCACACATCTCTCCCCCTGTTTCTTAATCAATCTACATTACTCTTGGCTTGCAGTAAAAAGGACACTTTAAGATGATTAATAGCCCTCTTGAGACTACAGCTCCAGAATGCAGATCTCATTTACAACAAAGATGACAAGAGCTCAATTAGCAATCTCTTTGCACACGGATAAGCAATGAAGATACGACTTTCTCTGTATCAAGTTAAAGCAGCAGATGAATTCCCAAGGTAGAGTACTTGCAAGGCAGAGTTTGCAAGAGTTATGTTTGCAATCAACTTACTGTTATTTGTTTCATCTTAATGTTCTCAAATAATGCATAAAATAGCTTGGGCTAATGAATAGTCAGGAAACTGGTCGCAGCTCAAAAAGGTCACAAGTCACAATTCTGACTGAGAGGTGAGCAAATCAAACTAAGGGAGAATAAAAAGTTCATTTTTTAGGTGGGAGGTAGAGTGACGTTACAAAAATAAAGCATAAAACAAAGTGATTCTGCTTATTGTGAGAGACTTGAAAGTCAGAAAAATACCAGTCCTGGTGTCACTTCTGCACTTTCATTATTAATCACTGTTCTCCACAGTGATTGTTTTTCCTTCTACTGGTTACACATAAAAACTTCTGAATAGCATCAGCAGCAGTTAAAAAACAGGAGAAGAACTTAAAATCCCAGTACTGCGTCTCTGGTATGCTTTGGCACCTTTCTGGCATACTCCAGATTCCCAGGTTCCTCCAGTGAAGGCTGCCATGATGCGTGAATAATACTTTCTCTGTGGGGTAAGTAGGTACACTTGGAGGTGTTGTAGAAGACTTTTGGCTGGGTCACCTCGATGACTGTAGAGTTTGGAATATCTATTACCCCTTTATGTAGACCTCAGCAATCCTCACCACACATGGACCAGCCACAGGGACAGCTGCACAGCAAATTTACACAGGTGCTACTTAAGAACTGACTTGGTCACCACTAGCATTGGGGAGGTAGACAGCCCAGTATTTCCTGTTCTCCTGCAAGCAGGCATGACCTCTGTGTGTCTTGCTGTGGCACAGCTAGCACCTGCTGTTTGAGAAAGCTGGCCTCCTTGGAGCAGAAGTACGCAGCTGGCAAAACCCATCTACTGCTGCAGCTACTCAGACTTCTCAAGGTAATGTGTGGCTGGCCACAGGAACTGCCCAAGTATGTCCTGGGTTTGTTAGGCACCTCCTCCTTTTCTCAAAAATAGATTTGTCTTGATGCCAGATACTAGTACAAGTTGTTACCATCCTTGGCTGTTTATAGTTATTTTCCACTGGAACAAAGCTATAGACAGAAAGTTAGAAATTGTTTATTGAATAAATAATTGAATTAAGGTCATGTGGCTGGACAATTTTATAAACTCTTCCTGCAACATTGTTGGGACAGGAAAAGAAATCACAGGATGACTTTGAATCATTCTTTCAATGTTAAGAAGATTTTGTGACTGCAGAACGCCCTAAGACCAAAAAGACTGAATATGATACCAGCCTGGATTTTAGTTTGTCAGTGCAGTTCCTTACACTTGAATTCAGCTATATTTGGCTATTTGGGGGTACTTACCCCCAAATGGCAATCATCTAGGTTAAATATGCAATGAAGGCATCTCTGAGAAGAAAACTAGTGTGAAGTTCATAACCCCACCATCTGCATGCACCAGACTCTAGGGTTCCTGCTGCTCAGCTTCTGCCAGAACTGCTGCCTCTCCTGTGTTGCATACAGAGGACATTCCCCTCATGAAAATTCCATGAGTCTTAGTACAGAATGCATAGAAGTAATATGCAGACTATACGGTAATACATCAGAGATCTGATGCACCTCCAATACATTCCTGCCTGTATAAGACACTCAAAAGATTTCTAAAGTCTACTCAAACCAGCCAAAAGATCCAAAAAACTCAGTGAAATCATATCAGGCAGTAACTTCTTAAGAAGGTAGAGTTCAAACCATATCTGCAGATATGGGATTGATCTTCTGTGATATTCAACATTCCACAAGTCATCAGAGCCATTTTCTCGAGCCTCATGTGTTATTAGTAGTTTGTCTGTATTTCGCCCTTACATTCTTGGCTTCCTCTTCTCAGACAAAATTCTGGCAACAGAAAATGAGTAATTTCTGCTAAACAGGGTTTTATGAATTTTACCAGCTGTAATGACTGTTGTGTTGTCTTGCTAACTACAACAAGAAAATGACAGACAGAAAGGTAAATAAAGAAGGGAAGGGGATGAAGAGATCCCTCTGTGACTGCAAATTTCTAAATCCTGATCCATTGACTCAACACAAAGGTAGGCATCTTGATAATATCAGTGGAACAAAAACATTTCTGCTTTTACACATCATCCTTTAAAATCACCTTTAAATCTCAGACTGACTCAGCAACAAATATTATCTGTAAGGTCATCACCCTAAATTTCACAGCTCTTCATCTTATTGTGGTGAATACAAATTCCCATGTCACGTTGTATTCTTAACACTGAAGATATTCAAAAGTTGTGCTTCCAGGACTTCCTGCAAAAGTTGGTCCTGTATATTAGAAGCAATCACTTATCTGCAGGCATGTGCTGCCGAGTGAATCTGCCAATCATTTCTGTAAAAGAAAATTCTGCCCAAAGAGATTTCTCTTTTCCTGTGAGAAAGCGCTAAAAGAACATATTGTGCTGCACAGAACAATGAAAAAACCCACAAACCCTCGAGCAGAGTATTCCTGCCTGTTTTCCTTGCTGCTTTTGCACATTTTCTGTAGAGAGCTGGAGTATGGCCTTGCAAAGCTGAACACCGTTGACTCACCCCAATTTTACCACCTGAACAATGACTGACTTTGGCAATGTATCTGTTGTACAAAGAGACTCTGTTGAGTTCTTACACTGCATGGCACCTGGCCTTTGTTGTGCTGCATGTTTGAAAGAAGAATGATTGAAATTCCACTATAAGAACAAAAACTCTATAGCATTCCCCTGTAGCACAGCTTTGTGGAGAGGTGGGACAATTTGGCTTGTATTGCCTGGACATTCGACCAGATTTTGTTTAGGAAAGACTCCAGAAACAGTTAACTCCCCAAGGACTACATGGAAGGCTATTCTAGAAATTAACTCACAGAGAAACAGCAGATCCATGGTGTTAAATTTGTTTTACCTGTGGACAAACAAGAACTGAGACTTCAGAAAATTTAGGTGAACACTTTTTTTACCACTTCAGAAACATCCAACTCTCTCTTCCTTTCTACCTATTAAAGAACCCAAAAATATCTCGGCAAGTACAGTTGTACAGCAATGTGACATTTTTACTGTCAGCTCCTTAGCACTGATCACTCTTCCCTGTAGCAGCCCTATTTCAGAATAACTTCCCATGGCTTATGCTCTATGCCAAAATCTTGGTTTGCATAAAAGGCTATATGCAGTAAGGCAGGATCAGTTTGCCACAGTTTGTGCTGCCTCCAGTCACTCCTGTTACCCTATTTTCACCAAGCTGTACAAGGCTGAAGTGAAACGTACCCTTTTCCAAGTTGTGCGGGTGCCTGCTGTGAAGATGCAGTGATGTCAGGGCTGAATAATTAAGTGATAATGTAATAACTGCGAGTTTGTGCTCCATTAAGTGAGCTCCTGCTGACTGCTTAATGAGCAAACAAACACTCAAAGCCCATTAATATTATTCCTGTTACATTAAAAGTGAAAAAGAAGACTCAAGTTCTTAGCAGTAACCACTTGGGAGGCTTCTTCTGAAAATGGAGACCAAGATAGAAACCATGAATTGTCCCATTGCTGCATTTCTGAAAAGACTCAGAAGTTTTTTTTCTATTTGAAGAATGGAGAATTAGGTAACAATACTGACAGGTTTGCAGTTTCCTCTGTGCAACATCTGAATCCTTTGTGGCAAAAAGAGTCTTGACAGGTCTCCTCTTCCTGTATCAATGCCACAATGAGTGTATTGCAGAGGATGTGAGACACGCAGTTCCTTGGCTTGTGTGAGTTAGTAATCTGAGACAGTCTTGATGAAATATCCTTATTTGTCAACATAGCACACAGCATTTACAAAAAATATCTAAAAAAATCCAGTGGTATTGATGTTGCTGCAATGCTTGGGAAGAAGCAAAGTTCCATCTCGGTTTCTCCTGCCAGGAGAGTGAGTGAGTGTAGCATATTTTATTGAGGAGTCAGATGAGATATGGCCACTGTAAGAAGACCTATACACCACAGCAGCCTCAGGCAGCCAGAACCTCAAGCCATATACAGCTTTTAAATGAAGCTTGCCGCTTTGAAAATAAAGCCATCGTGGTTCAGAGATTAATACGAGGTTTAGGCTTCACATGATTGGTGACAGTCTCAGCACAACAAAACAAGCGATAGCCTTTTTGCTGGCACCATTGTCTTGTGTATGATCTGTGGGAAGACATCAAAGCCTAGATTCCATTATTTTCCTCAGACGGTATTAAGGAAAAGCCAGGATGTGAAATTTACAGCTCAATGCCCTAATTTCTGGAGGTCTGCTAGCTGAAATGGAGCTTCTAACAAAATATTTATATGCTCTTAGAAGCTTTCTCATGAAAAGGAAGAAGCATTATTTGCATTTTCACTGGTTCTATTTGAGAATCCTGGCTAACATAAACTATTCACTGTACTGAGTTTATAATCAAAAGCATGAAGATCTGTATTTGCTTAAGAAATCCTTCCTAGAGAAACGTACATTCTTCCCAAGTACAACAGAAGTGTATAAGCCTAGTTTCAAGATTTGGTATGCTATTAAGGAACTGAAACTTTGTACACAAATAACGTGAACTACCTGCTATTTCAGCTCATAATAACCTGCAGCACCCATCTGGGTGCACCCGTGTTTACTCCAACCAACATGCTGAGCCTTACAGGAAATTCAGTAAGATAACATGCAAGAATGGCATCTCCCCACTTCCTGAAGGGCATACTTCTCAGTATATCATCAAGTACACTGTTAGCAGGTGATTTTTTTCTCCACTGAAATTACCCTGATCTAGGTTATTTATCATATGGTCTGAAAGGCAAGGGTTTCATAGCCTTAGTAATCGCACTGGGTATTTTGTAAGAAACACAATAATAACAACAACGAAAAAGTATTAGGATAGAATTGGGGAAAATAGCGTGTCAACTTCCATTCCATTTTTAGTTTATAGCTCCAAAAGAGATATCTGGGGTGAGGTAAACTCCAGCTCTGATCTTTAGGGAATGCTTTCCAGTGATGCTCTTGGACACAGCTCTCTTCCCTAAGAACAACTTTAGCGATGCTGGTAAGATTCCTCTCCACCATAAGAGGAGTCCCCCATTCCTCCCACTCCCCAAAAGAAGTTTAAATCAGTCCCGACAGAGTAATATTTGTGCCCTGTGCTTAGTCTTTTACCATTAGAAGACAGAAAAGATGGATGTTGGGAGGTCCATTGGGAATCTCACTGTCTAAGATGTTCAGATATGGAGGAAAGGGCAGCTGGTTTTACATAGCAATTGGAAGGTGAAGATCATTGTAAAAGACCAGTTTGGCAGTGCCAGCCATCAGGCAGTAAGTTCTTTCCATCCTAAAAACTTACTGTATCAAAGGCACGCTGAGCAATTTGCTTTATAAAGCAAGTTAATAGCTGAGGGAACAGTCCTCTCTGTGATTATGACGATTGTCAAATACCACCATGCTAATATCTTCTTTAAGGCCAGATAAACATAGCAAGCTAATTACTTGTTGTTTTAATGATGGTTTTCACTACATACAAAGGGAACAAGTTAAAATATAGCAACTGCCAAAATGTTTCAAACCAATTGCAAGCATGTTGGTTTTTGATCTTGGCTAGGTCATCCTTGTCCAAAACCCCTTCATCCTTGCATAAAGGCTTGCTTATGCTCCCCCAAAATACTAGGTCCTCTGTTAATGTTAGAGTTTCCCAGCCTAAAGAAGATTATTTAAAGTCATCCCATATGTAGGAGTTCATTGGTATTCTTTCTCAGACTTTCTAAAAGGAGAAGTCTTGGTTTCCAGACTCAAACATCAAAGCATACCATATTTGTTCTGCACAGATTTCTAAAACCCTTTTTTTTTTTTTTTCCCCCAGGAAACTTCCTCTCCCACAAAGCAAATGAACTAATGAATTCAAATAAAGTTCAGCAATTTTATGTAAAAGTAATAAACACCCTGAAATAAAAAACCACACGTGCTCACAGAATTACTTCTTCCTCCTCGCAGAATAGGTTGAATTGCAAAGACCTGGAAATGTACTTTGTGAAAGACTCTGAGCAAAAGAACCTGCTCTAAATTCTTTCATTATCTCATGCTGCAGAGAGATTGCACTACATGATATTGGCTAAATTGGCACGTAACAGTGCAGAGGCTGACTTACCCAACACCCTTTTTTGTCTGTGCTGCATTTATTCCTTAATGAAAGCATAAAGCTGGTCCAGCCTTTATTGTTGAAAACCACAAAGGTAACCTAGAGCATGAATTACTTTTCCAGTCATTGGCAAAGAGTAGACACTGTCTGGATTTTCAGCATTAGTACACATAGGGAAGTGATAAGTCAGGAGAAGTCATGCATCTATCAGTCAATATTTCCATGCCCTGAGAGTTACTGTTGTCACAGAATGATTTGTCAGAGCAGCAACTTTATTTAAATGTATCAAACAACGTCTGATTCAATTACTCCCATTGCACGTACCTATTTGATCCAGGCCATGCTTCAAACATGGCCTTAATCTGAGTCCTGTAGAAAATCAAAGCAGAGAGTTAGCCAGTATGCTCTTAGCATCCAGGCCACTGCAGCTTTTTCTTTGCAGCATTTATACAAACAAGTATGTGATATTGATTATGTATCTATAATACCTTTAAACTTACCTCTGCAGCCAACTATTTTTCTTTCTTTTCCAAATTTATAGCCCTCAGAAATGCTGTATTCGATAAACAAGCTCCAACTATCAATCTAAAGTAAAGTAGGGTCTCCCCATTACCTCAGCAGCAGAGGATATAATTTTTCATGTGTTCATTATGCAGTATTAGGACAGAGCTATAATTATACTCTCCAGAGCTTGGAAAATGGCATACAGAACAGCTCAGACAAGACTTTCAAAGCTGCTGGCGGTATTTTCAGAAGTGGCAAAGCACTTGAGCTATTAAATCCAAATATCCACTTCAGTGGTATTTAGGCACCTAATCCATTCAGATGTCAACCTTGTCTGGCCCCACATCAGCATCCTACCCATGAGCCCACTCTACCCTTGCAGATTACCTCAGGTTACAACCAAACCAAAGAGCAACCAGCTCCTGCTCCCACTTGGTGCAGCTCTGCCCACTGGCTGTGTGTTCACACTTCTAGCTTGCTGATGAGTTGTCACATCAGTCTTCTCCAACAGCAAGGCAGAATTATTTGTCTGCTCGATTCTCTGTATGACACTTGGGTAGCTGATGGACCTTAATGCAGCTGGGATGGTCGCACAAGGAGTTCCCTGTTTCTATAACGACCACAGAGACTACAGTAGAGATGGTAGTATTTGTTCTTGGAGAATCTCAGGCTCCTTAGTCACAGGTCATCAACTAAAAAACCCCAGCATGGGCAAATGTCCAACTGGGGCAGAAAAGGCAGTGCTTTGCCTTGCATTGAGGCAATTAAATGATAAGTGCTTGGCAACCTCCATTTGTTATGAACTGAATTTCTCTTTCAGTCCCCATTTCTTGCACTGTTCCTACCAAGAGTTGTGTGAAAGTCTGAGCTCAGTGTAGGCTTTACTCTTGATTTTAATATTGTCTGAATTTGCTGCACATCAAGCTGCATCTGGCAAAGCACAGATGCTCCAGGAGAATTTCTAACTTTCTGCAATTGATTGGTAATCCTGAAGCAATGTTTGGTAACATATCCTTGTCTCCCTCCCTAAGTGCCCTATACACTGGACAAATTAAATTCAGGTGCTATCAGACCCATCCTAGTGAATTACTTCTGAAGGACAGTACTACAAGGCTGCTATTTCATAAACCATTCATTAAGCCCTAATGTGACTAAGGCCCTTGTTATTCATGTGTACTTCAGTTTATTCTTTGAGCTGTTTGTAAATTTGTTTTGATGCAACTAGAGTCAACAGCCTTCATATTGCACTTGCACTCTCCTCCTGTTATCATCATGGTGCAGATAGTTTCTTTTAGCCTCCTACACCTTTGCTCTGAAAAACTCATCTTCAATCTTTAGCTGAGAAGGTAGGTCTCAAAATCACAAGACACTATATATATAAAACATTTTTTGGAAAAAGAAGTATTTTTTATGAAACAGAAAATGTGTTCTAGTTGCCAAATGTTCCTAAAATTATCCTCCTAATCAATATTACACAAGCATTTTCAGCAAAATCTCTTAGCCACTTTCATTAAACTATGTGAAATGTAACATAAGGGAATTCAGGAAAACTCTGAATGCAACAGTAATTATGGTGCTAAACCACGGACTCCATAACGAAAGTCTAACCAGATGTTAGCTTCTTGTTTACTTGTTTAAGAAAATCTATTCAAATGCAAAAGTCAGCAGTGGCAATGAGCTTATGCTGTGCCTTTCCCCTCTCCCCAGTCTTGTATCTTGGGATCTATTTTTAATGCTGATTTAGGTCAGTGCAGATTCATTCTGCCGTTGGGCACTTGCAGTCCACAGGGCAGTGCCTGATCCATGCATTGCACTGTAGAGGACCTTTGGTAACAGGGTTCTTCATGCTCTTCTTATTGAAGAGCCCAGTTCATGGAGAAACTTGGAGGCTGTGCTCCCCAGCTTGCTGGTAACACAGGCAAAGGTTGGGTTTCAGGGTGTGCATGGGGTGGTTCTACCTGCTCAGATGCAGACTTCTCCTACCATCACCGGTGGTACCACTTGCCCCCTCTGGAGCACAGCTCGGTGGCAATTTAGTGACCCAATGCCACAGAGCAGCACCGAAGAGGCAGCGTGCCCATCCTCAGAAGGAGGATCTCTGCACATTTAAAAGAAAGAAAATCAGCCCTGGTACATTCCTGACTCTGAGAGACTGAAGAAAGCCAACCTCCTCACCCCCCACACCCTACTGCTGAGTTCAAGTCCCAAGAAAAACTCTGTGATGAAGATTTTCAGCAATAATCCCATTACAACCAAAAGGGAAACCTTTCTCCCCCGATGCAGCCAAATTGGAGGACACGTGGATGCATGAAAACTAGACTACACCAGCCTGTATGAGGCTTAGTGCCCATTCACACCAATAGCCTTTGCAAACTTGCCATGACCTCCACCATAGCCCCAGAACAGTGATAGATGACGCTGAGGGTTTGGGAAGCAGAGCATGGGGAGGATGTCTGGCAGGAAGCGCGTCACAGGATGGCTGCCAAGCAGACAGTGGATCCCCCAAAATCAATGCAGCGACTGAAAAAGTGGGCAAGGGCCAGGTGTGTGCTGTCCCTATGCTGCGAGTGCTCAGTACTGGGTTGCTGGCGAGTGTCCCGTCCTTGGCCCAGTGCGGAGGCACCTGGTGGCCTGTGATTCCTCTTCTAGACCTCCCCTGAACTAAGGCGATGACTTCCAAGAAGCACCAGCTGCTGCCACCCTTGCTGGGTTTTGCTACGTGATTTCGTGCCATTAGCAGCTGAGACAGGAGCTGAAAGGGAGGATCTGTGGTAAACTGCTCACAGCAGAGGTGTAAAAATGCTTTTAACACAGATGTTTTATGCACAACCAACCAGATTTGTGAGTCAAAGTGTTATCAGTGCCTGGTATCTTCGAAGACCAAGGGGTACTTAGGGGCTTTGTCTGCAATGAGCATTTACAGTGGCCCTGGATAGGACAACGACCTGTCACTTCTTATGGGTGTCCTAAATCAGAAGGACATACTTGCCATCAGCAGAGATGAACAAGCTAGCATGGAGCTATTCTGATGGAGCAAGAGGGGAGAGGAAGCTCTCCCCAGCATCCAGGTTTCCCAAGTCACTCGTACAGCAATGTAGCTGATAAGCAAAATGCTCTCAACAGGCTTAATCCTCAGTCATTCTCTCTAAAACTCTCAAATTTTAACAGATTCTCTTATCAGAAAAAAATAAAAGTTTTCCCTTGGTGCCTTTGTTTCTGGAGACCACTCTCATTACCTTGACTTGCTGGCTTGCAGTGCCACCCCAAGCCCGGCAGTGAACCATTGATGCCCATGGTTATCTAGTCCAGCAGATGTTGGAGGAAAAAAGAAACATACCTTGATCTGAATAAGCTGCTGTGGCTGTGGGCATCAGTAGAAGTGCGCTGATTTACATTCGGGATGGTCTGATCCAAGCAGGTTGGGTGTCTGCATTGAACAGACAATTCCGAACTGCAGGCTCTGAAAATGGGGATTTACCTCTCCCCACGGTGGCTCTGCATGCATGATAAGGTTAGGGAGGACATTTCCCAGCACACTGCTATAACCTTGGGTTAACCTAATGTTCTTTCACCCAAAATATGGTGGATGCCAATCACACAGCTAATGGTTTTGATATTGATACAGCATCCCAGTCTGCCATACAGACAGATGGCCGGGCATGTACAAAGCCAGCTTCGTTTGC
This sequence comes from Pipra filicauda, assembly GCF_003945595.2. Classification (NCBI taxonomy): domain Eukaryota; kingdom Metazoa; phylum Chordata; class Aves; order Passeriformes; family Pipridae; genus Pipra; species Pipra filicauda. The sequence continues at coordinate 2,657,784 of NW_024105031.1, read as the reverse complement.
CTCAGTGTATGAACTATCCCTGACTGTGCTGCTCACTGGCTCTCTTAGAGGACTGAGGTTTTCAGGTCAGAATCCTTCTACATCCAGCAGCCAGCACCATAAAATGTGAGGCCTGGCTGTGAGTGTAAGCTGCCAAGCCTGGCTCTGTTCTCAAGGAGCATCCTGCAGCACAGGCCAATCTGTCTGATGTAGATTTTATTTCTTACTAAAGGTAAGCTCCCCTCCATCCAAAAATCACTGATTTGATGAAGGAATTTTAAAATGTCATGAGCTGAAATAATTACTTGTATATGTTTTGTATATATTTCACATTTTGTATTTTCTGTAAAGCATTACATAAAATTTCCAAATGAAATAATTTTGAACCAGGTGGTGACTTTATCTTAGAGAATATAAAACCAGTATACTTGAAACTTTTATTATTTCTTTCTGAAGGGGTGGTATTTCACAGTTTGTTGAACTCACCTGTCTCCTACCTTATGCTTCTATTTGGCCTCATCAGCCTTTTTTCAGCAGACATTGGAGTTTGTATTTTTATCACCAGTGCCCAGTGCCTGTATTTATCTTGATCGTGTCAGCATCTGCAGTGTGCATTGATGACAAAGGCTTATGAAATGACAGAATTTTGGGCTGCTTCTCTGTACTTATGAGGTCTTTGCTGTGCATTTCATAAACTTGCTGAAAGTTATACTCATCTTTTCTGATTGTGAAGGTAAAGGATAAGTTATTCTCAAATAACAGTACATCGCTCTATCATGCAGACTGCTTCCTATGAATACTTACCCTTCAAAAAAGGCCCGACTCCTCAACAGCCTGTGACTTTTGGTATGTTTGTGGCTTTGCAAGGTCAGAGAACCAATGAATGTTTTCTGGCAATTTGGGCAATTCTGGCAATTCTGCTAATTTGGGCCAGGCTGTGAATTGTGTTGTACCCTCACATCCTTCGGTGTGGTTTTCCCCAAATGAGTTGCAACTTGACCTCTCATAAATCCCACCCTGGGGTAGGCAGAGGTGGGGAGATGAGATGGTTTTGCAGGTTGTACACATGCCAGGGCACAGAGAGGAAGACAGGGGATGATGAGAAGGGAAAATAAAGTCTTGACATATCTTACAGAAGCAGCCCAAAAATGTATTTACAGAGAATGAAAGATTTTAGAAAACAATAGGAAATTTTATATACAAAAGCATGTACTGATTTTCTTCATTAAAAAAAAATCTGCAGAAGCCATATTCATCATATACCTTTATTCAATAAGGCCAAATGCACCTTAATAAGCACTAGCCAAACAGAGTCCTACGCTCAGACAGATGAAAAACTGTAGAAATTTTTTCTCTTTCCAACATGTCTGGAATGTTGGTTTTCTACTTGGTGCAAGCTACCAAACATACTAATCCCATCAAGTAAAAAACTCAACACTTACATTACAAGAATTTTAAAGATGCTATTTCTCTCTCTTTTCTTTTGCTTAGTTCAAAATGTCTGATACATGGAGAAGTTGTTGCAATCTTTCTGTGGATGTATAACAATAAAAACATTTCTTAAAAAACCGTAATATTCACATACAGCAAAAGTGTCAAAACATGAAAAAGGAGATTTTTCTTTTCTGCTTATAAGCCACTCTATGATGCAAAACTTGCATCCCACAGAAAGAAAATACTGAGGAAAGCACATTGCAGTGACTGCAATGCCAGCATGGTTAATGATGCTTAGCAATTGCTTTCCCATTTTTATTTACTCTGAAGCTTAAAGATCCATGAAAGGTAACAAATACTAATTTTCATCTTTTGATCCATCTTTCTGTCAACACTGCAGCCCGCGGCCCTTGCTCAAGTATGAGCCCTCCCATGATCCACACACAGGGGCACACACCAGTGTGGTGTGGCCTTGGGTGTCCCACGTTTCTCCCAAGCACAACCATGGGCCACCTTCCCCTGTGTCCATGAGCACCCTGCCTCAGAGTTGTGGCCCCTCCTGAGGACACACACAAGTTCTAGTACCACACTACACAGACCTCCTGGGCCTGAGGCCATTTCTGTGGTCTGACTAGGGGGAGTAGTGAATTTTAAATTTCTTTTTAAAGAAAAGGGCATAGTTCTGTAGCGTATTATTTACCCAGATGTAGTCCAGCGCATTTACCAAAATGTGCTGCTTTTTAGAGATTGAAAATACACACTATTCCCATTCATTTTTAAAGCTGATGCTTAACTCAAGGCCCACTTAGTACAGGAAAAGGTTTGGAGAAATCAATGTCTTGTTTCAGCATTTTTAAGACAACACATATCAGAACTCCACCTCACAAGCAGTTTAAATACACATAGGCTGTTTTGCAAATAAAAGAACCAAAAATCCTTTGCAAAGATATTTTACCAGGAGAGGGAGGAAAGAAAAAGCAAAGCATTTTTGAGTCAAGCCAAGATTCTTCTATTTTTTCTTGATTGTAAAGATTACAACGGAAGTATGGATAGAGAAAATATTAGGCAATAAAACTTACAATAAAGCTTACCACAGGGAAGTCATGAGGACTGAATATGGATACCACCTGCTGTATAAGCTATTGTGAGATTTTCATAAGATTTCAGATTTTACACGAGCACAAGAAGCACACTGGTTGGGCTGGTGGCCAGGCTGCAGGCATAGGGTATTGGAATCCTCAGAGGATGAATGGCTACCTTTGATCACAGTGACTGAAAATTCAGTTATTCAAGAAGATTAAACAGCTGAAGTTTTTATGGATTATGCCTGGTATCACAAAACTGCCATATGCGCTTGGCTGTCGGAAATGAGAACAAAAGAAGTTTGGAAAGAGGGTCTGCTGAGGGGCTCTCCCATCACAACTTCGTAGACACGTGCAATTCTTTACTTATGCACTGAAATTAATTTTCTCCAGATTTTGAAAGTTACTGGTCTGAAGTAGAAGTTGATTGTGGTCCTAAACTCTTACCTTTAGGTGCTTCTGTAAGTCACACTGTGCTATTACCTGGAGGCCGGAGTTCCATCTAACTTTTCTAAACTAGATGAAACTTTATTGAGACCTGATAATTTTTGCAAGTCTAAATAAGTTTTGTGTGTATTTAAACATTTTTAAAAAATATTTTTGCTGTATTTTTATCCTTGGAGCTTTAAAAATGGTTTTAAAAACAGGCTCGTGTTCATTTACTTTTTCTGTCATGTGTTCCAGCATGTTGCAAGTCCCCCCATTTATGGATAAAAATTATAAATGTTCCTGAGTATTGCACAGAGGTATATATTATCCAGTAAGCTATATGACACGTCTGACAATCTGCCTTTTAATATCTGTTTGCTTTATTTTCTCTCTTATTTTAAAGGGCAATTTAATGGTACTGTGAAAATGCTACTACATTCCCCATCCGCTGAATTCAACTAACACAGCAGGTGGGAAGTAAAGATATTGTGACAACTATTCTTACATCTCAAAATTACGTAGCCATTTATATTTCAAAAGGTCTCAAATACTGACATGATAATTTGTAGTATCTTTGAATGCTTCTTTGCATGAGTTAGTGAGTCCCTGAAGCTCACAGTCAAAGGCAAAGCTGTGAAAACTTTCTCATCTCAGAGCTCTACAACCGCATGTGATGATTTAAGCAGCAGAGTTCCCATCAGATCTCTGGAAATGATTACAGGGTTTTTCATGTTGTCACCATGGAGGACAGTGAAAGTGTTAAATCAGTGGGATTTGAAAGATCAAATTCTTACCATTCACAGAAAATGGAACCGCAATGTCTTCCCTCTGCAGCTGACATATTTTAATGCTTCCCACATCCTTGCATCACTAGGCTTTTGAAAGCTAAAAAAAAAGATAGGTTTGCACAAACCTACCTGATGTAGTCAAACGAGGTACACAAGGGCTACCTGAAGCACAGTTTAGAAAACATTTCTTATACTTCATATATGTCTGGAAAGAAATACAGCTTTTTGTATTCGGCAATAATTTTGTCCTGTTTCTGGTGTGGGGTTTCTTTGGTTTTAATTTATTTATTTATGTGACTGCTCCTCAGTTGCACTTATTTTAGCAGTGTGGGACCAAACTTCTCTGCTACTACACTACTGCTATCAGCTGAGTTACTGTTATTGAATTAAATCTAGCTCACTGTTTGAAAGAGCAAAACCTGGTGAAATAATGAGTACATTATTATTATTATTATTATTATCATCATCATCATCATCTTGACAGTGTTTGTGATCATGGCAAACTATGCTAGAAGGTCTGTACAAACAGAGAAGAAGATGCTTCCTGCCTTAAAGAACGCACAGTTTAAGAGAGTCTCAAGCTGCAGCCCTTCTAGCTCATTTCCAGGGTTGTGCATTTTGCCTCTTGCAGGATCCTCCCACATACCTAAAACCTCCCTTACCATTGTAGTGGTTAAATACGTTGTAAGAAGCAGGCAAACAAGTTGCCTGTGTGCACATTTGAAGTTGCTGTTTCTCTGATGACCTTCTTTCATGCTCTTTCATCTCTAAATTTAGCTAACTGCTGAAGCTGGAGCCTAGCAGCCTCCGTGACACAGGAAACACTAATACAGAGACTGTATACAATCACTCTCAACAGAACAGCACAGATTACAAGACAGTGTAATTACCATTCTGTAGCCAAATGAAGTTTATTTTATGAAATTGCACCTTTTCAAGTCTAATAAAACATTAGAATCATTCATTCAAGACCAACACATGCAGCACAAAATCAGAAGTACTATTTAAGGGCTGACACTCAGAATTTGGAAATCTGTTCATGTTAGGATTGCTGTATTTGAACAGATGACATTGTAACTGCCAGGCACAAGTACACTTTAAATCTGAAATGTAATCTTTTAAATAGTTGCCTCAGTGCCACCTAATGAGAACATACTGGAGAATCATAGGAAACAGTTAAGAGGGTGAAATAAAGTATTGATATTCAGATAAGTACTGTACAGAAACAGGTACTGTGACTGAGACACAACGATGAAACTATACGAGTTTTATGAAATTGCAGAAAAGTTACACCATGTTAAATTCTGGTTTGTTATTTTCGGATACAAGAAACATGGAAAAATAGGAAATATTCCATACTGTTCAGTTGAGATAAATGACAAGCAGTTTTATTCCCTGGATCACATATATAAAATCAGATTAAAGTATTAATAAACTTTGTGCTTATATCGATAGTTTTGAAGTTTTTAATCACCCTAGCTCTCAGAAATAATATTTCCAGTATTCTAGCCAAAGAGCTTTCCCTCTTTTTTGAGAAAACAGCACAAGTGCAGCCCAGAAACTTTGTTAATTTTTTCTTTAATAAAGCGGGCGAGATGTTCTTCCAGAGTAAAGATGCAAAGCTCCACGACTAAATCAATACCCAGTCAAAATATGATACTGCAGTTCTGCAGTACATACAACTGACATGACATGCAAGGGACTTTAAAGTAATAAATTACAGATATGAGATACAGTACAACAGTCTCAGATACATATCTTAATGCCTTATTAGTTTTCCTCGGTAATTTGCAATGCATATAATTTTTCTATCTGATTATTGTTATCCATGAGCATTATGAACAGGTAATTTTTGGAGAAAAAGAATAATCTCATGTTTTAAATGACAATTTCTCTCTCAGTATATTCTTAACAAAACACAAGACAGGACGATGATTTGACATTTTATCTAACTTACAAGTTTCTAACTTGATGAATATACTAAAATTCTAACTATCTCTGCACTATGATCAAGTATCAGAGACAACATGTTTGAGATGTGGAAGGACATGGTACAGCCAAAGCAGATTCATTTACTGGAATTTGCTCTGTTCTTATTCGTATAATCATCTCTCTGCTTTTGAAGATTTTTATCACGTCCCATGGCATGATATGCATTCAGCTCATCAGTATTCACTGATCAGAAAAAATTTCTTGGAAACTCCCAAAATCTTTACAGACTTTTACTGCTGTTTTAAAATATACAATATTAAAGATACAACTAACTTACAAAAATAAAAAACCTGTACAAATCACACTCTTCCATTGGCAATGAGACCGTTCAAGAAAATAGCAATGTGATCCCTGAAACAACCAACTAGAATAGAAATCAAAAGACTGATGCTTAAAAAAATAAAAAAGAAGTAAAAACATTTTCTCCCGCCAAAGTACTGGAATCTTTGAAGGTTTATGTATCACAGAATATAAAATTTTTCTCTCTGTCCCCAGAATATTTTTTTCCTCTTTCCACAGGTAGCTTTTGAACAGATTCCCATTTTTGGTGGTGTGGCACAAGCCTTGCTTAATGGGTTAAGGCTAGAAAAGCTTGAAAGACCTAAATAAATCAACAGCCCCCTAATCCCCTGGCATTCATGCAAACTCAGGGAAATAAAATAAACCTGAAGACAGGCATGCATGCTGAATTCCATAGTGATTTTCTATGAAGTTTAAAATTAAACCAAAATAAACACCTTTTGTAAATGTTACGCATTTAAGATCTTTCATCTAAATAGTCATCTGACTGTTTGCATCACTCTGTTGTAGAGAGGTATGATGCTATGCCTGCTCATAACATTCTAGTATTTTAACATTTTACAAGGCACAAATAATCTCCAAAGAACTACATGACAGCTTTTGAACATGTAAGGACATGGCAACTACTATGTAATTACATGACAATTAACTCTTCAATTCAGCCTCTGACACAGACTTTGTAAAATCTAAGACCAGCAAATCACACATCACCTCATCTTTGGAATACGGTACTTCACTCCATCTACAGTTACAGACTAAGCAGCAAATAACTACCATTTCTTACCTTCGAATAAACACAAGCTTTGTCATGCAATTATGAAGTTGTTGCATAGTATAATGTATATGCATCTTCAAAGCAAATAATACTTTCTTTTTGCTGCTGTTATAGAGTGATATACTAGCATTCCTTCCTCAAGCTAGCTCTGTATGGACCCTGCAAGAAGAGGTGTCCACTCACCACTGGTTTAATTTTCTGAATTCCAGCAGAGGTTAAAGAGATCAGAGAGCACAAAAAAACCCCTTATCTACTCGAAAAAGCTCTAATTAAATGCACTAGTTACTTGATGGGAAAGAAATACACTTTTCCATAGAAGAACAAGTTATAGAGTTTATTATAAACTTTCTGTTGGTTAACGCTGCTGCACCATTACGTTTTCTTCACTAGAAATATGGAAATTGTATAGGAATATATGTAAACAGAGTCTATAGAAGATAATAGCAATGAGACATAAAGTGCTTTTAATTATGAATATTTCATTTCACTTTGCAACCTTCCCTGGTAAGTTATCATACTCAAGCTAGTTTTAGTTCAACTGGCTCAGATCTACACTATGAAATACTGTTATTTCCCTTGCACCTACTGTTTTAACTGTGGTAGTCTCAGTAAAATAAAAAATAATTCATGCCAGGGGAAGTAAAAGTAGACAAATATAAAGAGGGGAACAGGTGAACTGGGGACTCTCAAGGGAAAAAGAAAGGAGACAAAGGGAAATAAGGCTCTGTTGTACAGCTTCCCATTCTCAAGGAGTTTGTCACACAGCCTCCTGTAAGCGCTGAGGAACAACTACACAAACCTCTGCCTTGAACACACCTCAGGCTATTGCTGGATGAAAATGAAGAAACTAGGATTCCTTAAGGGAGAACAAACTTACTACCAGGATGATCCTTTTAATCTTTCTGATATTCACTCCCTACTTCTCTAATCACAGTCTCATAAGAAACAGTACCTTTTCCTACTCAGAATACCCAGTCAAGTATATTTTGTAAAAGGACGACATTAAATCTGGCTTGTCTTTGCTGCTTCAGGTCTGATGCCAAGTATCTACACATTTCCATTATGGTACCTAGCACATACTATTCTATGTTTTGGGAAAGCAACAGTTCTATAGCAAAAATGCTCCTAAGTAAAGTAACAGCATAACTAAGAATAACACTATATTAGAACTGGGTTTTACTGAGTCATTATTTAAGGCAGTTATTAAAAGGTGTATATTATTTTCAAAAAGGTCAAATTTGTGTTGCCTTTTTGTTTTTTTTTATTTTAATTTAGGCTTTTGGCAGCTGAAATGGGTTACCTCTATCTATTTTCTGCCCTTCTAATCCAACAAAGTATCCAGCCCATGGAATCATAGGAATTTGAACTGAGTTGTAATGACTGACTTCCCAAACTCTCCCAACCTGTTTCTTTAGATGTCCAGTGGGCTGACAATAGCAAAGTCAGAATCTTTGCTGTTGTTACTGCTGTCGTCATCAGGGCTGGAGCTCAGGTTGCTGGAGGAGGCTGAAATTGAACCCATCAGTGGGTCAGAGAATATCAAAGAAGAACGAGATGGAGCTTCTGGCTTCACCACTGACTCCTTGTGTGCTTGAAGGGACTGCACTGGCTCCGGAACAGCACTTTTACTTCCTTCCTCTTCTTTGGAAACCATAATATAGTCATCAGCACTCTTGCTCTCACTAGTGCTCGAGTCAGTCGTAGTCTGTGAGACAACAGCACAGAAAGGACTTAAAGTGTGTACCAATTTTACCAACTAACAAGTTTTATGATGTATGTCGGGGATATGGAAATGGGACAAACGAATAATTATTATCCAAAAGTAGCAATGTCCAAATAAAGTAAAAAATAAAGCGGATATTAACTTCAGATGGCGTAATTTATTTCTTATTCACAAAAGCATAAAATGTAACGCTCTAAAAATACTTTATTTGGTATAGCAGTCTTACATGTCTTATCATCACAGTGCATCCATGTAGTGATCACAGCAGCTAAGTATCAAACACATACTTTACAGCTGTGAAGATTTTCAGTAATTATATTGGTTTTCTGCAGTAATTAGAAGTAGTTTTGAGTAGAAGTAGTTTTGAGGAATTTTTTGCTGGTTTGCATGAACAATGGCATTTTGGATCTTGTCAGAGGAATGGTTTGATATCAAATTTCCTAGTAAAACCCTGACCTGTGGAATCTCAGCCACACTTAGACCGGTTTAGTGTGAACCAGTTTGTGTTCAAAAGATCAGGGCTCCCGGGGCTTCTAGGGTTAGCGTTGTTGAATATTTCCTAACTCTTTCAAGAAAATGAGGATCTGGGAATCCCAATTCTGTCTGGTTAGACCTTGGGAAATGTGTGTCCCTGAGCATTCAGGTAGTGGATAAAGACCACACATCAGTGTATCAGAAAACTCCATGATGTCGCAATCTTATATTCCATTATACTAGCCATATTCAGGAGAAACCCAGCTTTTCCAATCAGAGCTATACGTAATTAGAAAGGAAGACTGCCATATACAGTAAAATGGGATTTCTCATGTGTTGAAAACTGGCAGTCTTTTAGCTTGGTTGCAACCCAAAAGGACAACGCTTTGTTTTCTTCTGCAAGAGAGGCATTCAACTCCTGTCTAGCGCTATGTTTCCCTAACAAGAGCATGACTGCTTTCTTGGTTGCTTCCACACAATTTTTTTTCAGAGTAATAATGCAACCTGCCAAGCAGCTTGTAGGTACAAGCATCCTGAAGTGGTGTGATACTGAAACCAATATATTTGATTACATGAATGCAAGACTGAGAAAAAGGAGAAGTGGAGGGGCAGCTGGGGAAGTGTGTATGTCCACATATGTAGCAATACAAGCCCTTCAGCTGTGACTCTTTCAACAAACAAAAAAATTTAAATTCACTTTGGTGTAAAAGAGAGATTGTGGGTATAACAGAAAAAAGAAAGCAGTTACAGAAGAGAACAACAGGAATAATATGAATGAGATACACTTGGGTCTTCAACATAAGTAAAATTGGAGTATGGAGATCATCACAAGCATCAGCAAGTGATAAGTGGAGTTACGGTATCCATGCCCTCTAGCAAAACTTATTTTGACAAATTTATTATTACAGCTGAAAATTATTTTCTTGCTTTGATTACTTATTATAGATCAGAACTTCTTGAAAGGGGACTGTAGAGTAGCTCAGGGAGCAAAACCCATCTGAGATTAAGAATGACTGTACAATAAAATGAAGGAGCTAGAAGTCTTTGGTTGTCATTTGCATAGCAGCTACAAATTGTTAAAAGTCACAAAGCTGAATGGGAAAATGTATTCAATTACAGAATTGTGACCCAAATTTATATGAATAAGGATTCAAATATCTCCCTTTCTAGTAAATTTTGAAAATATTCTGGTTTAATAATTTATAATTTTTGCATGTTATCTGCAAGTATATAGGTATAATTACAAAATATAATATAATATTATATATTATAATATTATATATTATATTATTATTATTATAAGTGTAACGTACAGTATTCTGTTTTGTAATAAATTAATTTTAATACTTTGTAATTCAAATGGAAATATCTTAAGTCCAGAGTATTTCTTTTAATTTTACAAGTCCCAGTGCAAGACAGTCATCACACCAATAGAAATTTACATCTATTACTTTTTGATACAAATTCATTTTCCTGAGATGACAATAAAATTCATACAAAACCCAGCAGATTGCTTTTAGAAATATCAACAACTAGCCTTTGCTGAACACTATCAAAATTGATCTCAAAACTTCCTGATCCATGCAGAACCAGAGCAATTCAAATGTCAAAAACTTCAAGCAGTTTCCATGAAGTTAAAAACGAACAGATCCATTCTTCAAGGAGAGATACTTCACTATTTAAACACTTCTGAGCTGAGACACCATTTGTTGTTAATTAGCCTTTTGCTTTCATCTTGTCTGTTTGAAATGCTGTCTTCATGAGCTGTCAGTCAGTCAGCTGCCATCTCCAGGGGGTGAGGACACAGGCAGCACACAGCCCTGGCTCTGCTCCATCAAAATAGAATCATAAAATAGTTTGGGTTGGAAGGACCTTTAAAGGTCACATAGTCCATCTCCCACAGCAAGGCACAGGGATATCTTCAACTAGATCAGGTTGCTCAGAACCCTGTACAACCTGACCTTCAATGTTTCCAGGGATGGGGCATCCACCACCTCTCTGGGAAACCTGTTCCAGTGTCTCACCATGCTCCCAGGGAATGCAGTACAGTCTCATTTCGCAAAATTATTCCAATTTATTATTCCAACCTATCAAGAATGCTCTGTTTAAGTCCTCACATCTGAGATGGCGCCTCCTTGTGCAGGGTAACACAGTTCTTACCTAGTGACAGACCTGCTCATCAAGATCAGTATTTTCCTCGCTGGCACCCCCAAAGATAACAGGGTGTCTTGCCTTTGGCAATGACCCTCAGGAAGGGCCCTCCATCATAAACACTTTGTACTGCTGTTGCAATTTCCTAAATTCTGCTTTCAAAAATGCACTCTTGTGCAGTTAAAAAAAATCACCCTGCCCTTTAATAAAAAAAGGAAAGAAAATTACTCATCCCAATTCCTTGTCGTTAGTGTTATGCTTTGTAACACTACTTTTCAGGCTACCCACACTTTTTGGTTTGGTTAAGGAGACCTATAGCTCACTGACGTACCAGAGAAGCAGCAAAGCAGAGATACTGACTCCAAAATGCTATAAAAGGGCCTCCTGTAAATGTTTGCCTATCCCTGGCATACACTGGTATTTTGGTACTGATATTTCCAGAGGTAAAATACCTCCTTCCTTTTTCTTCTGCCTGTTTCTGTTTCAGGAAACTCATGCTGACGTGAAGCATGTTTTTTCCCATCTGCTGCCACTACTGAATAAATGAAAAATGACAGAATTATACTTCCAGTAGCTTTGAAAGTTAACAACCTTACGCCCGTTGCCATATGGCTTCTCCAAACAATTTTTCTTGATGAATATAGCCACTAGGACCAGGCTTATTTCAATTGCCTTCACACTGTGAATGAGTTAAAACTAACTGCAAGGATACAATTCAAGAAAGCTTAGAAGAACAGCAGCTCGTTTTGCCTCCTTCTTTGAACAGACATAAAGGCAAGATAATGTGTTAATTATCATTCATTATTTAGCAACAGAAGCCTTCTGTTTGTCAACCGCATACTGTTACCAAAGTCAAACATTCCAAAAAATGCTCCATTTCTGCGAGCCTTTATCTTAACTTTTTTTGCATTTTTAATTTTGCAGCTTTCCTTTCTAAAGAAGGGCTATACCCTTTATCCTCACTTTCCAGAAGGGGATTTTGAGGCAAAAAAGAGGAAGAGCACTTTAAAAAAAAGCAAAAATGATAATTTATACTTATATAACAACCAAGCACAAAAGACCAGATTTTATCTCAATTACAGAATAGCTACACCTGTAACTTTTCCAGCTGTCCTAGAAAATATCCCTATAATTGCAGCACAGAAAAATCTCTACAGTATAAATCACACCAAGTAGAATTACATGCATTACCAAAGTCACAGAAAATGCAAATACAGTAAAATTTACTTAGCAAGAAATGCATTCAGTGGTGTAGAAGTGGTTGTTTTTAATCCCCTTTCATCTCTGAGTAAGTACTCCCAGCAAGACCCAGGGTACCAGGGCAGCCCATTTTCTTCAGCAGAGCTAAAAGTCTGGGCTGTGGCCTGGTTTGGGCCAACAACTGACCCATAAATTAACAGTCTAATTTCACAATCCACTAAATTCTGCAGTTTTATTTTCATGTTTTTTATTAAAAGGGGTCCAAAGCTTTCCTCTTTTCGTTTGATTTTAGCCATGGTGGTTAAAGATGATAGGCTCAGAAGCAGCATGGACTAACTAGGGGATAGTGAGACAGACAGACAAAGTATCCCGAACTAACTAGAGATACTAACAGTCCTCCTGGACTGTCATGTCTAATTCTAATCTTTTTCCTTCTGTCAAAGGGGCTGTTTCTCATTATCACAATTGGAACTTCCAGAAGATAAGGGGAGAGGAGGCTAATCCATGTTAATGTCCTGCACCTCCAAACATAAACCATGCAGTGCCAATGCATCATTAATCCTCTGCAGCAGCTCAGCGTGTACAGCCTCTACTCACGTGGGTCATAGTTGACTTACAAGCAGCCTTTGAAATTGTGGGACCCACAGATGCCAGTCAGTTCCTGGGGCTGCATGTATATATCCTGACTACACGCTGGGATAAGAACAAATGTCACTGTACATCACCCCAAAAGCTTCCATTGGAAAGAAACCTGTGCAGACCAGGCTTCACCTGCTCCACTCCCAGTACCCAAAATGCAAATCTCCAGCACCTCCATGATACACGGTTTAGACCAGCCTCTGAGTAAGGGTTTCTCCAGCATGAGTAGGGTCTGCACACACACATACAGCATGTTGTCATGTTATATATCATTCTATCTTCCAGTTTCGAGAAGTGAAAAATCATCAGAAAAACATTATTTGCCATTTTGGGAAGAAAGCCAAAGGTACTCTGTATAAAATGCCAGGAGATAAAGGACAAAAATAGGAGGTCATTATATGAACATTCCAATATGCTACATCAGTTTAACCTATCACTTAATTATGTCAGAAAGTAGTGATTGTAATGACAACAGCTAAACAAACAAGGGAAGCTTTCTATCAAAGCTTTGCTCTTTGAAGGTGCCATTACTAAGTATAAAAAAATAAATCTCAGTATTGCTTCTAATACTGAAATACAATTAAAATATGTTTTTTAACATAGAGTGTTCTAACTCAGGGGGATTGTGTGTAATAAATCAAAATGATCCCGTGTCATTATCTGAAAATGAATAAATACTTCCTGTAGTTCCTAAGTAAACTTGTCAAAAGTAAACTGATGGCAGGCTCAGTTAGACTTTTAGGTGATAGTGCTGCCGCTGATTTATAAGTGTGAATTTCAGCAGTGGGGTGGCAGACTTAACAGAACTCCAATATAGAAATAAGCATATACAAAATACTTGTTTTTAAGATACTGTTTGAGTCGGACTGAGTCTTAGACAGAGGACCTTTCAGCATCAAAGGAAAATACATCTGTCTATGAACTTGTCCTATGACTGTATGCTTTCTATGTGAAAACATTGTTTACTGATTCAAGGAGAAAGTCAATACAATGAAGTAGAAGGTAAAAGCAACCTCCTTGCTACTTCCTTTTTGGCCCTAGCCATGAATACACTGCAATGCAGTTAATCAGCTCTTACATAATGGGATCCTGGAGGACAAGGACAATGAGAATAATCATGTGGGAACATTTGGTATGGGAACATTTACCTGCAATTTTTACATTTTTTTGTAAGACATTAATCTGTGATTTTGTGATTAAACAATGTGAAAGAGTAACTCCCCCCCAAACACCACTTAACACTTAGACTTAAATATCCACATGTGGAGCATAAGTCTACAATAAAAATAGTTGATGGGAGTAGGACACTGGCTAAAGATACACTTCCAACCACTCTCCATAAGCATCAGGAATGCTGATGTGTCCCATGTAATATCTGGACACGCTAGTAAAAAATGGAAGGCCACCAATGGCCTGTTTGAGATGTTTTTATCTTACCTGTTGTCCTGAGATGAACTGTTGCTTTGTTATAACAGGTCCCTTTAGGACATCACCTGCCCCCTTGTTCTGACTGTTGGAACAGTAGTGATCATCGGCAATAGTGATTTGCTCATTTTCTTCAGCTTCCAGCTGGCTCTGGTTGAAACGCAATGAACCCTTCAGGATATCCTTGATCTGTTTTGAATGGGAGGGGAAAGAATGTAAGTTAAAAATTTGGAGAAATTCTGTATTTTCTAAAGTTCTGTGCAGAATGCTTTCAATAAACCATTTCCCCAAAATATTTGCTTTGAAAAGACAGGAAGCAAGTCAATATTCATATCTATATTGATTAAAGATACAAATAACTGTTAAATGTGGTTGTATCAGAATCTGGAAAACAAGAAATCTAAAGAGAATGAAACTGTTAAGATTGTTTCCTACCTCATTATACGTTTAACATATGCCACATTTTTCCTCATAAAATGTATTTTGAGAGCAGAGGACAGTATAATCAAAGCTACAGATGCTCAGCAGCATTCTCATTTTAAGTATGTAGTATTTTTTCTTTAATTCGATGACATTAAGTGTTGTCACATTTAAATAATGGGGACATAGGCACGGTTACTGCCTAGCAAGTACATTTTCATTAAGAAAGATGATAGCGTGGCTTAAGTCCAGCACTCAGGGTTGCACTTCTTCAGTTCTGGTTCAAGGCCTCCAAAACTTTCACAGGAGCAAATACTGAGCAAATAATTTAAACTGTTTATAGCTGAACTTTACCTTTATAAATAAAAGTACATCACAATGCTTGATGCCCTAGTAAAACAGCTACAAAAACACAAAACAGCACTATACAAAAAGAATAAAATAGGAGAAAAAACAGAAAGGATGAATAGCCCTGAAGGGCACAAGAAGGTTAAGCTAAGCAATAGTAGTACCTGCTTCAAACCAGCCAAGGAAACCAGAATTTCATCTTCTTTTTCCAAGTGTTCTTGTAAAATGACTTCCTGAATATTTCCTGCAACATCAAAAGAAAAAAAGGTAAAGAGAGAAAATACCCTAAATAAACTCTAACATGCTGTGAACCTACCACTGACTGATGCTTTCAAAAACAAAATTCTGTGACCTGCAAACATGATTCCACACTGAAACCCAGAGGCTGACAACCTGATTAGCTGCAGAGGTGAGGCCAGCCTGAGCCTGGCACTACTGCCAGGAGGCTTCCAGTAATGCTCTGCTCCTGCAGAACTGCTATTGTCCCTGTGTACCAAGGGACTCGGGCTACTACTGGCCCCTAGAAGACAACATCAGCCTCTGCATTACATACAGCTTTGAGCGTGAAGATGCTTTGGAAAGCATTCAAGAACATTTAGAGGAATCTGCTGCATCTCACAGAAGTTCAGCAATCTTCATCTTAATCCCATGGCCACTGCAGATGCTAGAATGCTCTTCTTCTTTATAAAAAAACTATAAGAAGTTTCATGCCCTTCCCAATTCTTTCTTTTAGATAAAAGACCCAGGGCTGAATAAAACTTATTTGACAGAAGGAGCAGTGCAGTACCAACAATTCCGAAGACTCCTGCCTTCCATACCCATAGTGGGGTCCTTTCAAGGATGCATTTCAGGACCCTGGTTGGTATACAGTGTTTGTAGGAGGCAGGACAACTCCAGGCAATGCTACAGTCCAAACTAGCACAGAGAAACTATAGCTTCAGTAGCTCTGCAGACTCTTTAAATTATGTCAGATGACTCTCTGGCCTCGTAGCTCCTACTTTCTTCCTCTTTAAGAAAACAGCAAAGATTCCTGGTGACAGATTGGCAGAATGAGATGCTACCTGTCAACTAAAAATGACAGGATACTCCTTTGTGCCTCTCCTGTTTTACATACACATTCTGAGCCCAAATTCCTCAGTGACACTCATTTGGGAAGAATGCTTTGCTGCTCTTGAGTATCTGTATCCCAGGTACTTAACAATCAAAAGCTTTATACCATTAATCCACACCTACATTGCTTTTGTTTGTTTTTAAAAACATCCTGCATGTTCAGGGCCCAAACCAGTGAAAAGCCAAAAGTGTTGTAATAGATGATCCTGACAAGGATGAATATGATGACACCGCCAACTCTGACATGAGTTTTCAAGTAAAGGCATTGAGTAATCTGGCATGAGTTTTGTGTTTACAGAATAAATAGCAAAAGAATGAGATGTGGGAGACAGTACAAGAAGAAAGATTAAAAGCAGAGAGGTGGATTTAAAAGCTGTGTATAAACACAAATTTGAAATTGAGTGTGGACCAGAAATCAGTAATGGGTATAAAGGAAGAATGGAAAGGGCAAAGAGGAGAAAAGATCCAAGCCTACATACTAACTGAACTGCTAAAAAAGCAATCTGGAAAGTAGAAGGAATAAAAGAGGCTAGAGCGATGAAAGGCAATAGCTGACAAAAGACAGGGTGGTGCATCAAGGTCAAGAGCATCAGTGAAGGTAGGAAACCTCAGGTTTGCACAGGCAGCCTACCTGAACAAGGAGATCTATGTTCACGTTACTTAGCATGCATTATTTACCATATTACAGTGGCAAGGTCTGCAACAATGAAATCAAATGTAGTACAATTGAATGATGTCTCGTACAAATTTTACGTGAGAAAGACACTGCATTATGAAGACTAGAAATAACAAAAACCTAGATCTTTCAGCAAATATGTAGCACCATGAATTGAGAAAAAACATAATGCTTTTTTTACACTTTACATCTAAATTGTCTAGTCTCTCAATTTGGTAAATAGAATACATTCATATATGCTCGATCACAGCCCGAATCACTCAATTCAACTGTCTTTTCCATTTCTCAGCATTAAAAAGAAAAGCATTCCATAGTGTTTGATCCCAACATAAATTAAAACCATACATTAAAAAACTAAGGCATGTATACTGACTAAGCCGATGGACCAAGAAAATAATTCAAAACAAACCTCCAACATGCTGAAGACTAGATGAAGGAAATCTAAAAAATCAGGAAAATAAGAGCAAGAGAACAAAAGCTGAAAGGCATTCCACACGGTCTGAAAATAATCTACTATTATTACTGTTCTTTAGAGATGTTTTATAAGTCAGTATTTATAAAAGATGCAAAAGAATCTATCATCGCTACAAAACCCAGCTGTAACTGTGTTTGAAGAGCCAGCACACTGAGAATTTCTAAGAACTTATGAATGGATCCATGAAAGCTAGCCAGCAGTAAAAATTAGTAAAAATGTTTGTATCATCACATACTTTATCAAGATTAATGCCAGATTTTAATATTAGTTTCAGAAAAAAAAAAAGATTAAGAGAAAAAAGGTAGGAAATACAGCAACATTTTCTAAAATTGAACTGTGGAATTTCTGACATCTTTTCTTCCATTTGCTGTATCCCTAAAGTACAGTATGATATACGTCTTGGATATATAGGGTCTATTATTTTTAATCAGTTAAAATCACTAAAACCTATTTTGGAAAAAATTCCACTAGCAGTTTGCTCTAAGACACAGTTTTGGACTCAAAGAGCACATTTCCACTTAAACCCAGAAAAATGCCCCAAGATGTAAATCCCTGTAACCAGCCACTCTCCCTCTGCTAGTAAATAACAGCTGTGACACAGGGGCATCAATTGGGATATCCTTCTCTAGTACAACAAAACGGAAGGTTTCCCTGGGGAATTGGCAATGAATATTTCTTCTTAAATATGTCCTTGAATTTCATATGTCTTCTAATCTCCTGCCCTCATCCCTTTTGAATGCAAAGTTTTTTAACTATCAAATAAGTGCAAACCAAATTTATCAGTGCTCATTCTTCTTCCCTGGCTAACGAGGAGAGACGAATTTAAAAAAAAAGTCCTCAGATAAGACAAGTATACCGTCACTGATTTTGCATGAGTGCCTCCTTGATCACATCTTTGAAATCCACGTGGACTGCACGGAGAGGTGGGAAGAAGAGGGAGGGTAGGAAACTTGGTATGTACTCTGCAGCTGCCCTCTAGCGAATGGCTGTGCCAGGATGCAGCACTCCTCACCTGGGGGACTCTCATCCAAGCCTTTTCCCACTGCTGGGGAGATCTCACAGGGCAGTCAAGTTGCTGAGATGAAGAGGGAAACTAAGCTCACAAATGAAGACAAAAGCTTTTTATTTACCTTTCTGTATCTCAAAAGACACCCTCGAAAGTACAAATACTTTAAAAACACTATTTCAAGAGTTCTAGGAAGCATTTTTGATATGATATTGCTCAGCTGAGGGACTTTTACATTAAGCTGAGATGTATAATTTAATTATTCTTCCTTCACAGAAGATGTCACTGTACTTTGAGGGAAGTGCTTTATGTATAAAGCTGAATTGGCTACATATGGAATTTCTTCCTTATCCAATGCTCTATATCAGTACTCACACTTGTGGGTTTGGTTTTTTTCATAAAAAAATTACTGTTTTTAAAAAGCCCCCTGTAGATGTCAATCTGGAAGTTCTTACTTTAAAAAACCCAACAAATTGATGCAATGAATCAAACAAATGATGTGATTTCTAGATTATTAAAACCCAAGTCCAGTATGCTATAAATATCTATCTATTGGGACAGCTGTTGTCATTCAAAAGTTATCAAAATCCTATAGTATTTAGAAAACTAAGGTTAAGGTCAAATATTCCTGACTGCCTTCTTTTCTTTTCTTTCTTTCAAGATTCCATTTAGCTGATGCCAAATGTTTTCTGTAGAAAAAGATAATTTTTTTTCAATTAAGTTCTTAGTAGAGGAAAACAAAAGGTGAATTTTGCAACTTCTCAGCTGGTGGTCAGAGCACTGCTGTGAGACGTATGAGATACCAGACAGCCATTACATGACTCTGTATTTGTTTCAACTTAGTTTTAAAAAACCTCTGACTATCACAAATTGAACTATCATATCCTGACTCTGCTCTTGACTAAGCCTCATAAATACTGGAGCTGCAAAACCAGTTGTTCTCTTCAGAACTGTTCTCTTCAGCAATGTTATCCACTATGATGGATCACCACTCAAGGGATGCCTTTTATACAATTGATTAGAATTAATTTTGTGTACTTAACTCTCAAAAATGAGTAGATTCATTTAAGTTTTATAGACACTAGATCAGTAAATCAAGAATTACTTCATCAGTGAGACTATGATCAGCTGCCTTGATGTATTTTAAAGCCAACTATAACTACAGAGGAGTAACATGCAAATGATTGCATTCGTGCTCTTCTTTTCTACAAGATATGGAAAAACACTGTAGCACATACTGATTTTGTTAGCAACAGTTGAAATAACTAAAAATTAAGATTGAAGATGAAATACATTTTTCATTTCTTGCTCTTACAGTTATACCAGATTGTAAATCAGTTCACATGCAAATTCATTGCAGAAGGAATTTTTGAAAAATCAAGATTTCCATTTCCTTTCCCTAAATTAATTGCTAAACATTAATCTGAAGATATGCTATCATCCTCTCTACAGAGATGAAAGAGGAAAAACATTGACAGCAGCTCCTAGCAGGAAAATCAGAGAAAGCTTATGCTCTCTGATGGTTGAACTGCTATATATTGCATGATGGTGTGAGCAGTCACACAGAGTTCTCAGGCCAGGGAAAGAGGCTGTTCAAAACCTTCCTCTCTGAATGTGGAAAAGCTGTTAGGCTTGGCCTAATTATTTTAGAGGCTTATTAAATAAAGTAACTTTCACTGAAAGTTTCACTTGCATTCAATACAAATTTTGCATGAAATCCACTCAGAGCAGCGTTAAATGAATGGGAAAACTAGTTTGCTGTAGACCAGGTCCCCTCAGGCATCTCTTCATGCCCATCCATCCAGAAGACAGATCTGCACCTCTTCTCTTCCCTTAAAGGGGTCGGAGACAAACAGCTACAGCCCTGCCAGATGAAGGCATAACACAGACTTGACATAAAATCAGACGGAGGCGGAGAAAACTGAACATGGGAATAACTTTAACACCCTTGTTCTCTGAGGTTCTTTGTTTTCTCCCCTACTGCTGCCTTTTTGCAGTGCATCTCTCTCCTAATGATTTCTATTTTAAGCCAGTCTCTGTGGGGCTTTTCCAGGAAGATGACTCCTGCTGAGAGGAGCTAACTTGAAATAGCTGCAAGCTGTATTATGAATGCTCCCTTTCTACTACTAGTTCCTGATCAATGACTTGTGAACAATCAACAGTGCCAGAATCATGTTAAATCGACTTTTTGCACCCTTGCTTTCCACTACTGAGAAGACAGCTCAAACTCAGAATGCAAAGGTACCTTCTCACCGCCAAGGCAGGCAGCAGGAAGGGGAGAACTGAGGGTGCTACTACACCCTCCTTATTTTTCCAAAAAAGGAAAGCAAAAAAATACCAAGTTTCCCAAGATGGCAAGGCACATTCAAGTCTCCGGACTCATATTCCAGTACTTTTGTATGATTGTTTTTATGAAACTGGGGTTTACAGAAAATGCTTCCAGCATTCCCTGCACGATATACTCATCATCATGGCTGGGCTTCGCGAACGAAGATTTGGGAAGGGCTCTACCCACGTTTGTTGCAACCGGACATATCTACGAGACAGACACGGCCAGTTGCAAAAGGCACAGCAGAAAGACTCCTTAGGTGGTATATTCTGCAAGGCACGATGCTTTCTGCATTGCCTTTTCTCCTCAAGGGTGATCCTACGTGCTTTCTCAAAAGCATCATCAGCGTTATAGATGGTGTGTCTCCAGGCCTCCCGATTGGAGGCCAGAGTAGACCAGTTATGGTGGTCAATATGGCCAAGGCTGAGATGTTGTTTCAGGGAGTCCTTATATCTCCCTCTTCAGGGCTCCTCTCTTGAGGCAGCCAGTGGCAAGTTCACCATAAAGCAAGATCTTAGGGAGGCGGTGGTCCTTCATCCTGGAGACGTGTCCTGCCTAACGCAGCTGTGTTCTCAGTAACATGGCCTCAATACCTGTGACTGCTGCTTGTTCTAGAACAGATGTATTGGTCACATAATCTGACCAGTGGATGTTTAGGATTGAACGGAGACTCTCTTGTACGGATCTGAATCATGGGTCATCTACCGCCACTGCCTGCGTCTCCTAGAACGCTTCCATCAACGCTGTCTCCGTTCAATCCTAAACATCCACGATATACCAGTGATAGCAAGATTGCTTTTTCAAGAACATTAGGGGGCTGGAAGGATGTACTCAAGCTTTAGCTTCTGATAATCAATTTCTCTCTCTTTTCACAACAAATACTTCTTTCCTACCTGAACTTGATCTGATGGAGCAGGAAAACATGCTCTCTCCTTAAAACTGGGCAGAAAATCTAGAACTTAACAGTGGTTTGTGGCCTTTCTAAAAAGACTACACTGTATGACATAGTCATATTGCTGTTTAATAATGCAGCTCAGGATGTTTCCAACTACTGCATTTTCTTTCCAGCATTAAAAATACAAATGAGAGGAGTTGAATTCCTTTCTAAAACAATAGTGTTTGTGATCTAAGCATTGATGAAGACAACACTGCTGAGTAGCCTAACTCATTTACCTATCTCACTGTGAACATCAACTCTTATAGTAACAATTATACATTATATCAAAAGCATCACTTAACAACATTTGAGTATTAAAGAATTTAAAGATCTTAAAAATCTGAAGTATGAAATTATTTGTGAAGTACTGCATTCTTTAAAACATTTGTTTGAATATAAATTATGTATTTATAGAGTATATACTTCTGATTCATGTGTTGTGTGGAGCACCAACACTTCATCAATATTTAATGTGTGGTAATGCCTGTGACATCAGAGAAATATGTAGTACAAAGTCACCAATCAACTCAGAGCAGATGTACAGAAAATGAGGTTGGTAGGGTCATGATGTCATTTTGTCCATCCCTTGCTCAAAGACAAGATCAGCTCTTAACTATGAACTCTAATTTACACATGGTAAGCAAATTATGCTCAATATATACCTTACATCTGTGTATTTATGGAAATAATGGGGAAACTAACAATTCAGTCATACCACGATTTAGCTTCTACTAAGGTTTTATTCCCTTAAAGCTGACATTGCAAGAGAAACCACTGGTTAAGAGATGCTGGAAAGGAAAGGGTGGATTGTCAGTGTTATTTCAGTGGCAGGGAGGTGCTCACCACCAGTAGGAAGGAAGCAGTGGGAATTCACTGAAAGTTGCAGGGAAAGCTGTTAATTAGGTAATGAGGTGGTGTGTAAGCTTCACTATTTTAATCTCCTTTTCATTCACACGACTAGGATGAAAGCATCTGTAGGTGCCTAACACAGCTGGACTTTCAGGACTGGCACAGTTGTATAAAGAAAGTAGGCTATCAGTTGAACCAGCAGTTTTTGACCTCAAGTGACAAAAAGGTGGTTAAAATTCATGGGGCATGAAGAGTTACACTTTTATTCTTCCTACATACAAACATATATATATATATATATAAAAATATATATAATGACCAGAAGTCACAGTCTAAAAGTCATGCTATACAACAAATACTTGTTTCCCAGTAACCACTCCTATATTTGGTTTAATAAAGTTGTTAATGTTTTTTATTTATAAGCTGTTTTTATAGGTTATTTATTTCTAACCAAATGGAGCAATTCCCTTAGATTCATGTGGCTCTGTTTGATGTGGCCTTTTTTAGTGACAACATTTCTAATCACAGCGGGTTTATAAACTACGGCTTATTTTATTTATGTCCCAAGCATAGGAGAACTCATTTAATGGACTTCCTCAACAAACTCTGAAGTATTTCATTTCAACACAGAGCAGCTGAATAATGTCCATTTCATTTTATCCTTACAAAAATGTCGTAACCTTTCATCTCATCACATGACACATAAAACAAGAAATAAGAATTCAGTACTATCTTGCATACATTTAACAAGTACTGCATCCACATCTATATTGGGCAGTATATCAGTCTCTAAATACTGAGCATTAAATCAACTTTCTCCTCTCCCTCCCCCACTGCAAATGATCCTTATAATGAAACGCATTCTTATAACAACTGCACTGACTGTTAAAAGAGGGATGCATAAGTCAGTATAATTAAACCTTTAAAGGTGCTATTTCACACAATAAGTAAAATGATACTTGCAACTACATATAGTTGCAACCATACAGTTTTTATTCCTTTATTTTTATATTTTTTCTTCCTTGTTCACGGTGTTTGCAATAATCACAATGAAAAGGTGGCTTTAAACTGTGTTTAATAAGTCCTGCAAATATTTGTCTGGGAGATGTCAGGAAGTGTTAGTGAATCTTATGGTTGCCAGCATTGCCTGATGGCTGTGGCAGAGACATGTCCTGTGATCCCATTGAAAGAACTCTCAGAAGATTGGCTTTCATTTTTCTTGTTACCGTGATGCCAGAACTTCTGAGCACTTCATAGATACGTGCATTTATTTACACACTACCTATGAAAGCTGAGAGCTGACATGTTATTCAAGTGGAAGAATGCTGGTGGTGTTCAGAATAGGGGATGAAAACCTCACTTTTCTACACCCCTACCATAATCCACACTGGAGTGGCAGAGATGTACTGGAATACTGGTGAAGGACATAGCAACATACTACAAACAGCAGAAGTCAAATTAGAAAATGCACCGTAAGGACAACCCCATCAGCCCAGTATGGGTAGCTCAGAGAGGATTTATTTGCTCTGGCTTAGCGGAGCCAGGATGCATAAACTTATTCAATGTGGGTCAGAGCTGAGAGGTTTTTGCGATGTTGCCTCCAAGACAAGAAGTGATTTAAAGACCTGGATATTGAGAAACATATTTCTGAGACCCACCTAAACAGATGTCTCTCTGGGAGCTGGTTCAAGCTAAGCAGTAACAGTATGAAGGTGAAGTTAATAAAACCAGGTAGACTTCTGTTTACTCTGTAAAACTGGGTACCTTGGCACATATTTCTAGAGTGTTATGCAGAATCCTGTGAGCTAAGTCTTCACGAAGCTGGTATGAGCTAATAAGCCCAGGGCTTATTAGCTGAGCCTCTATGCTGTGAGAAAGCAGCTAAATTGCTTCTGAATCTCAGCTAGCTGGGGAAGCAACCTTCCGCATTTACATAGTGCTGGCCTCAAGCAAAAGCATGTGTGGAATGACCTTAGTTTCTCCACTTTTATAACCTGATAAATTGCCCATCAAAAAAATTACTTTCTAAATAAAGACCTCCATATCCAAGTTAATACTGAACCAATGTTCCTTTAAATTGCCTCTCATGAAAAGGACTTCCTGTGCTACACACGTAATTATTTGGTAAATTTTCACACACTTGGAGGTCTGAAACTATGTCTCTGTTGGAAAGAAATGTTAGGTTCTTCTGTCTCAGAGAAAGTGATGGATTGGTTCCTGTCTCTTATAAAGAGACAACTTTTTAAATTTCAGCACTTTTCTCTCTGGAACAAAACTGGCAAGTTCATAAAGAACCTTCACAATCTCTCATATTGGTACTTGAGTAAGGAGTACTGATATGTCTTCAGAGTTTTAATCTACTTTTTGTTAAGAGGCTGCCCTAGTAGTGGGCCAGGGTTAACATGGTCCAAACCCTAAAGATATTAGAACAGCAGATACTGTAATTAACTGGTGTTACCTGAACTGCCATTTAATAGCGCTGTGTTGGCTTGAGCCTGGGATGTAATGAAGGACAAGTGAGGAATCTACCAGCAGATATTATGATGCCCTCTGAGTGTTATTTGTGTTCATCTCTTAGACAAATTTCTTGTGATCTGCTCTAAGACATCAGACAGATGTCACATTTACCAGTCACCAGGAAAAATCTTTTTCTGAATGCACTTGCTAACTTGATGCTTTTATTTTCAAATAGTGAAAGAAGGGAGAAAACAATCAAAATTCTTCAAAAAGTAAATAACATCGTAACAAGTTATAATATTGTAATACTCATTCAGTGTATTACAGCTTTCTGACTCGTTGAACCTTGAGGTATTTACGTGCACTAACAGTAGTGTACGTCCCAGAAAGAAAAATGCTGAAGAACATTACCATATTACTGAAATCACCAGTGACAACACTGTTTCCTGAAAAAGGCCACTGTTTGTGAGAAAGTAACATCAAGAAAACGTATCTGTGATGATGCTTGAGTAGTGATAGCTATGGCAACTATACTTTTTCACTACTGGTTGAGTAATATTCTGCATTTATATTGTGAACAAAGCCGCAGGACAGGTTTACAAGTTTGGATGTATCTTCATTGCAACAATGGAAAAATTGAACACAGGATTCTTTCTTTTTTTTTGAAAGCTATGACAAGCTTGTGAAAAAGGGTGAGAACAGCAGTAAAATCTGCTTCCCTGTCTGGCCATTTTACATACCATAATTTCAACATTTGTCCTTGGAGGTGTTAAAAGGAATTCCCCCCTAGCAGTACTCCAACAGTTAAGGTAAAGAAGAAAAGTAAAGCTCTTCTAATGCAGAGCGATAAGAAGGAGACAAAGATCACAGAATGGCTGTCCTCTGTTTATTTATAAGCAAACACCTATTTTAATTTCTACACATAGCCCTAAGTGGCAATATTTCGGAACCATCATTTATTCCCACAGTAACATCCCCTGATATTACAAGCAGTTATGTTGTTGCCATGTGGTACATTATGTGGTTAATTTATGGAAGGAGATAAACATTTAATGAAAGCATCTTTGAATATATGAACGAAATAAAATTGCCATTCTATCCCTCATAATGTAAGTTAGCATATATCTGTTGACACCTATAGAAATAAAATGCTCTTGGTAAAGAAACATAGAATCATTATAGGGCCAAAAGGAGAAATTCTTAATTAAACATTATTTTTTAAAAAGGCATCATATAAAAATATACTTTGTATAATTGGATTTGATATAAAAATTATAAATTACTGGGGATTCAAAACAGAATAGACAAGGTGGTCATTTTGATAATTTCTCAACTACAACATGTCATCTCTGTCATGAAGTAACTGCACCTGATTTTCATCAGATCCCCCTTGTAAGGGAAAGAAGTTGAGAAGAGAGCCAAAAAATCCTAAACTGTCTCATTGTAAACCACAAAAAGAACATTCGGTAATTGTTTGACATTGTGACAATTTTGTGGCAAATAGTCACTGGATATGCACTTTTATAAGCCTGAATTAATATTGTGTTGTTAAAAAGTCACCTGCAAATATAATGCATCAACACAGGAAAAAGAGTATTGCTTGAGTAATAAAGTCTGAAAAAAAAGGTTTACAACGTCAATCTAAAAAACCCATGAGGTTTTTATCAAATTTAAAAGGCAGGCCTGAATCCTTGACTGACTTATTAATAATCTTAAAAATGTTGTCTAACACTTTGTTGAAGGACTTAGTTCCATAGGGCTCCTCAAATTTTATATATCAGTATGTTTTAATCAACAATTTAGACCACTATTAAATGTATGATGGTTACGTCTCTAGTTAGAATGGTAGAAGAAAATAGAGCACATTGCAGAGTTACCTGAATTAGTCAGCTAAAAAGCCAAATGACAAGAAGTGAATTTTAATATCAAATTAAATCAAATACGGAAATAAACATTTCCTGATTTTACCCACAGTATAAACGCCTCTGTTTAGAAAGCAGTGATTCACCAAATTTTAAAAGTCATAACGTATTATCACCTCAACCTATCACTGTGTCAAAGAGCACTAACATGATGCAATAAAAATGTTCAAAAAGAGGAATGCCATAGGAGCAGAAAGATGACCTTCCCTGTGCTAAATAATCACTGTGCTGAGCCAGTGCTGGTATAGCATATCCTGATATGATTAACCCACTTCAAAAGGTGTACGAAAACCCTGAAGAATTCAAAGGAAGACCATAAAAATGACCAAGCCTAAAAACGAACCCATACAAAATGAAACCTAAAGTGTTCTACTTAGCAAAGGCAGTGTTGAGAGATAAGTAATCACTGCATATAAGTAAATTAAATGAAGATTTTCAACTTTGCTAACGAAAATGCTACAAGATCCAAAAGCTGAGTGATGAAGTCAGAAAAATTCAGCCCTACAGGAAGAAGTAATATCCTTGAAGCTAAGTGTTCTGAGAGTTTACAGGAGCAGTGATATAACTCATCTGCTCTGCAGTTTCTGAAACAAAGCAATTTTTATGGGTAAGAGATAGAGAGAGAGGAGGAGAATCAGATCAGGTACAGTAGCAGCCCCCGCTAACTTTTCCCTTAACCCAGAAATGACCAGATATGCTCTGAGTTTTATTTTGCTGCCCTTCTCTGCAGCTCTGAGCAATGGATGAACACGGAGATAATCCTCAGAGGGTGTTCTGTGATGCTATAGAGAATCCATTTTCTTGCACAACCTGCTGGCACGTGCTGCTCAGATGGACATATTTCAGGTCAGAAGGGATTCTGCACATCAGCAAGAATCTTGGCAGGTTTTTTTTCATGCCTTCACGTAGATCATCTGCTGGCTGATTTGGGGATACCTAACCTCACCAGTTTGTTACAAGTACAGAAGCTGTGAAGGCTGGTGACATCTCTGTCTCTTGTGTTCGGTTTATGGTGCATAACTGTTAATCTCTATAGGATTTAAACACATCAGTGTAACACAAATTTGCAAAGTTAATAGCCCATGATGTTGACAAGACATGCAGGAATACTGTGAAAAAGTATAGGGAGTTGGACTTAGAAGAAACTAGGCTGGAAGGCTCTGGGAGTGCTGCAGGGGTGTCACAATAAACCCAGCACACCCCGCAGCCAAAGCTGTATAAGGGATGGCTCTCCCTGTCCTGTGAGGGTAAAAAGCTGACCCACAATGCTCCTGGGAGATTACTGGCCCTAAACGTTTTTGTTTCCAATATATTTGAGAAAAAGAATTTTAACACCTGGATATGATGACAAATCTTTTGCTTTCAGTTCATTAATCCAGTGTCGAAAGGCAGACTTGCTTCAAGTATCTTTCTCTGGGTTTATTCTGATCTTTAGAGCAGCTGTAGCTGGTGAAATGCTTATGCTCGTACTAGAACTGATACCCTTGCTGAACACTCCTCGTCTTCTTTCCTAAAGGAAAGAAACTTCAGCTTTTCTTCTTGACACAGCAATCTTTTCCCCATCATTTCAGTAGCTAATAATTTATCTCTTTGCTTGCATCTAATCTTATCACTGCTCATGTACCCTTACAGAAGGGTATACATCAGACTAAAGCTCTTGGGGTTAGAGGTTGACTTTGCTTTTCAAGGCTGTGATTCACAACTTTCAAATAACACAACATTTTTAGCTTTTCCTAGGCTTATAATAGTGTCTAGTAAAACACCCACATAAAAGAAAATACAAATATAATACGGCTTTCACATCTGAACATTCTGACCTGGCAAACTTACATATCATATGCTTAGTTCTACCCACAAAAATATTGAACCTTAATTTATTTTGCTTAGATGTTGCAGGCTAAAAATAAATCCTAAAATTATTATAGTTGTGCCCTGATTTCTTAACAATGGTACTTTTTCACATAACTAAATATACTAACTTTTGGAGTTTAGTTCAACACAGTTTAAAAATGCCACTTTCATAAAAGCCTATTTAAACATATTTACACTTGAACTGAGTGAAACATTTTGTTTACTTTCCCTGACTTGTCTTGGAAATATGTAAGTACAATTTTAGACTGGCGTATTTGCTGATTCTGTTCCCAGTGTATTGATGTTTATCTTACAATATTTCTCCTGGTCTGAGCAAAATATTCCAAACTAGCCAGCCTACAGCAACACACCAAAGGTGACTGTAGATTGTGAAGCTGTTACATTTAATGAAAGTATATGGATTTTATACAACTATCACTGCACACACCAACTATCATTGTGGGAATGCTGAATTGCAAATGGACTTCAAATCTATAAGCTCAGATGCTGTGAGCTCCAACAAGTCTCTTACAATACAAGAAATCAAAGGGCATCTGTACTAAAACGCCTCTACCTCTTTTAGCATCATCAGAGGCTATAACACTCCCAAGATTAAAAGCAGAATAAAGATACAGCGGCTGGCTGCATCTGATGAAACAACTCAGTACATCAATTCAATCTTCATGATGGCTCATAAAATAATATGCACTTTACTACATAAATATTATTTTAGTTCTAATACAAACATAAAAAGAGCCTTTGCAAAGATTTACACGTTAATACAGGGTACTGCACTTACCAAGATGTGTGTTCATCATTTTTGCACAATATTTGCACATGGCTTCCAAATCGTTCAGCTGTCCTTGCAGGAATGAAATCTGGGCCTCCAACTCTTCCTCCTACAATTAAGAGATTATTAGCATATAACACTCCCAACTTTCTATAATGCAGAGTAAAAGCAGTAAGTTAACCCCTGACATACTTAGACATGTTTTAACTTTTTCTATTCCTTTGTTCTTGGAAATTTTGTCATTTCATGGAAATAGGGTTTTTAATATTTCAGTGTTTATTAATACTACTTTTTTTCCTTCTAAAGAGTTAAATAGAATAGTCTACCTTGACCTCAGAAAGGTTAATGATTCAGAATTCTTTTACAGACCAGCAACCTGTTTTTGCTTGTGCAAACACAGTACCACAGTAATGGCTGAAAAAACTCACCAAATGAGAAAAATTCTAGTTTTTGCCAGAGTAATTTCCACAGCAACTCCTTTGAACCCTTTTTTTACTTCAAGGCATATATTTCATGAAACCTAGTATCACATCTCAAGGATGCATTACTGACATATATTTTGGCACACTTATTTTCATAACACGTCATCTCTATCTGTATAAAACCTATGCACAGCCAGCCGCACTTTTAAACATCATCTTACATAATATTTAGGTGAAAATTATTTTTAACTCACATACTATAAGGCAGTTACTCTAAATTATTAAGTTACGTTTAAAAAATATGCATCAAAGATTTTAAGGCCCAGGAGAAGCATTAATATCTAGCCACATGCCCTGTCTAAGCAATGGGAACTACCTCAGCTAAGAATTCATCTTTGAACGCCTTTGTTTGCTGGTTTAAAAATCCATCCAGTCTTGACTTTGAATTCCATACTGCAGAAAGTTCACACCTTAGGAAAAATTCCTTCAAAGCTTAGTCACAAACAGTATTAATCAGGTTTTTGTTTAAGTATGCAATTGAATTCAAGATACTCAGATAAAGCCAAAGTAACTTTTTAGCCTCTTGTTTTTCTTAGGAGCTGTGCAGTTCTATCATACCCTTTTTTGATGGAGATCGCTAAGCATTAGAATGTGATTTACTTTTCAAATGAAAAAACCCCAAAACTTATCAGCAAGAACTAAGAGAATGAATCATTCTTGATTTAAAGGTACAAGTGATCTTAACCTCCATCAGAAAACAAGTCAGAGCCAGGCAAACTTCCCACTAACATATCCTATATCGAAAGAGATTAATGAATAAAAAGCATTGTAACCACAGCATTTTGTAATATCTGTGGCAATATCACTTTTTCCCTACAGACTTTTTCCTCACACCTACAGTCTACAGATATTAAACATTTTTTCTTCACAAATTATTTATATTATATGCTCTCACCTTTTTCTTTTCAACCTCATACTTTCACCACTTACACTTCAAAGGGATTGATTTTATTTGTCAATTTACAGTTGCTGAAAGAGTGACCTCATTCAAAGCCTGCAGTTCTGTCACAGCCTATACAAGCATATTTGGATTGACATTTCTATTCAAGCAATGTTCCTCCAGAAGACCTTTTTCTAGTATATACAGCTAGTGACTGCAAGAAATAATCTACCATAAACTTTCAAATGCCATTGGCACTGCAAGTGCAGCTGTAAGATAGGGAAACGTGACAATATTTGAGCATTCTACCATAAAATAACATAATCAAATTCTAAAATCATTAGTAAGTACTTGAACCCCAGTTTATCTCCTACAAGTGAATAAGAAAATTTAACTGCTAGTAATAAATATTTCCATGTTTCACAGACTACGTTTTTTCTTATTCATGAATGAGCCTGCAGTAAATTGATCTTAAAATTTTTGGGCAGCTCAATCCACCCAAGCAGATTCTGAAACTGACCTTCTTGATTGCACAACAGTACCTCTTCTTTTGGCAAGTGAGACTGGTGCTGAGTAAAAGACTACATCCACCATTCTTCCCACTCGCTAGGATCCAACCTGGGGAGCAGAAGTGTTCAGCAGACCTAACATTCAGAGAGGAGAGTATTGTGGCCGGGGACTCATAGACAGCACAAGAGGTCTCCTGCCAAGTGGGAAATCTTGCACAAGGCTGAGTGACTGTACCTAGGGTTCCTGACTTATCTGGAATCCTTGGGAAGGGCACCAAGAAGTGCTGGCAGTGGGACATTCAAATAAGCAAGACAGTGAATTTGGCACTTGACGCATCAGAGACTGGGCTTTTTGCACAAGACAACACCCAAACGGTGATGACTTACTACAAGGCATAACCCTTGCCTCTGCTGTCATCAGTAGTGCTGTGACAACCTCTGCGCAGAGGACCCTGAGGGTGACCTCCCTGAAGTGAGATTTGTTCTATTGCAGTTGCTGCAGCAACAGGTGAGGAGTTGCAAGAGGCCGGTGTTTTTTATTGCACCTGTTGTTAACAGGTGATTAACAAGATCTTTCAAGGTGTAAAACCTCATGCAACAGACAGAGATGGTGCAACTGAGGCAAGACATAGTGGGAAGAAGACATACACTTCTGAGAAGGAGGAAACTGGAAGCTTGTGATTTCTGACAGCAGAAAGGCTGACCAGTGGTGCAGAGAGGAAGAACAAGCTCCCTCAGATGAAGAATTGAGGTTGGACATTGTATCAGAGCACTACCAAGAGAAAGTGATGAGTGACAGTCAGTGGCTGGTGACTCTTTTCCAGCCTGACTCATCAACTAGGGAGGTTTCTTGCTTGCATGGAGGCACAGTTTGTGGTGTTGTGAAAGACTGTTTGGGGTCACCTAATGGTGAAGGGGATAGGAAACATGGTGTTGTTTCTCTTTAATCCTGTGACAAAAGGGAGAAGCCTGGATAGCAGCAGATGTATCAGGGAGACTACATATCTGGTGGCATTAGATGGGTTTCAACTATTTTGATTGTGGCACCTAGTTTGATGAGGACAGACATCTTAAAGAACAGGTCTATCTGGCAAAGAGAGGGAAAAATCTATTTGTGAACAGATTTGCTAATCTAGCAGGAAGGACTTTGTCCCTGAACAGGGACCTAATCCAGAAATATATGAGGAAGCAGCACATATAGACAAGGTATGCAGAAGGTCTACTTGGCTGAGTAAGGAGATTTTTAATGAACTAAAATGGGAAAAGCACATATGGAGATGGAAATGGTGGAAATGGAGAGCACATGTGTGGTAACAATGACAGGAAACAAAGGACAGGCACACAATCATTGTTTGGGCACATGAACAAAACTAGGAAGGACAAAACCCAGCTGGAGCTAAAATTAATGGGGGACATTAAAGGGTAATGAGAAGGAATTTTACAAGTGTGCAGAGCAGCAAAAGGAGATTCAAAGAAAATGCAGGTCTGTTGCTTACTAGGGGAGACAAGACAGCAACATGATACAGAAAAGGCTGCAGCACTCAGTACAATTTTTGCCTCTCACTTTTTAGGCCAACTCTGCTCCCAGACCTCTGCATCTACAGTTTGGGAGGGAGAGGAATAGCTGAGGGGGAGAGGAGGGGAGGGGCATAAGTTGGTGAATACTTGAAGAAACAGTATGCAATCAAGGGCAATGGGACCACATGGGATACTCCTATGGGTGCTGAAAAACCTGACCATGTGATTGCAACACCACTGGCTATCATCTATGAAAAACCACTGATATTACAGAACATCCTTGATGACTGCAGAAAGGTTAATTTTACCTACATATTAAAGAAGAGTGAGGAGGAGTATCTAAGGAACTATATAATGGTTGGCCTCATCTTAGTCCTTGGAAAAATCATGGAGCATGTCCTCTTGGAACCAATTTTCAATATGTAAAGGACAAGACAATAATCAACAAAAGTCAACAAGGATTTACCAAGAGCAAATCATGCTTGACCAATCTGGTTGCCTGCTATGATGAAATGACTGGGCATGCAGGTGAAGGGAGAGAAGTGAATGCCATGTATTTTTACTTTAGTTAGGCTTCTGACACTTGTTTCCAAAAGCATCATCATTTATAATATGATGAAGTATGGGCTGAATGAAAGGATTGTATATGGGCTGAAAATTGTTCAGAACCCCAAGCTTAAAGAACAGAGTCAATATCTTGATGTCCAGTTGGTGTTTGGAAATGAGCAGAGTAACAATGGACTGCTCTTCACCAACAGCCCATATAAGGAGACAGAACGTACACTCAGTAGATTTTCAGATGATGCAAAACTGGGAGGTTTGGTTGCTGTGCTGACTGGTAGAACCTCAATTCACAAACACCAGGAGACGCTTGAAGCCTAGGCAAGAGAAACCTTTTTGAGGTTCCCGTTTCAGAAATTTCAGTAAGTGCAAAATTCTGCACCTGAGGAGAAAAAAAACCCAACACACCAGTGCAGACGGGGAAGGAACTTACTATCTCTCAGTTCTGCTGAAAAGGATATGGAGGTTACAGTGGCTGTTGAGCTGTTTACAAACTAATAAAGTTCTCTTATCATGAATAATGTAAACAGTTGCACCCAGCTACATTACAAGGAATGTGGTCAGCAGATCCAGCAAAGTCACCCCTCTGCTTCATGCTCTTGAGCCCTCACCTTTAATACTGCTTTTGGCCTGCAGTTCAAGAAGGACACTGAAAAACAGAAGAGATTTCAGTGGAGGGCTACTATGAAGGCTACAGGTATAGAGGACATGCTGAGGGAGCTGGGCTTTTTTATTTTGGTGAAAAAGAGCCCAAAGAGGATCTCCTGAGAGCCTGCAACTACATGGAGTGACAAAGATGAGGTAATCAAGCTCTTCCCAGATGATACAGAAGGAACTGTGGCCCAAAACTGCCCCTTGGAAGGTTCAAATTGGTCACTAGAAAAATTTTCTTCATTAGAAGAGCAGTGTGGCACTGGAAGAGGTTATTTATAGAAGTGGTAGTTTCTATTTAAAGTCACTGAACTGTTCTGATGCTAGTGATTGTCCTGCTCCAAGTAGCAGCTTGAGCAGAAGACTCTTCTAATCAACATTTCTAAGACTAGTCTTTTCATAGTACTTTTCTAAAATAGTTCTGTAAAGGTAAGCAGCAAAATCAGAAAGGCCCTCAGAAAGAAGGACTTTTTTCAGTATTCTAAAGTCAAATTCTTAGCAGCATTAGATGAAAAAACTCATTTAGAGTCGTCACTGTGCAGACAATCTCAATCCTTGTCTAGACAATATATATTGTACTCTCCTCTAAATGCAAACTTCTGTGTTTCACTCTGCTAAGACAATGAGTAGTCTGGATATCACTTTTTTGTGTACAAATAGCAGTGGTGATTTGATCTCTCTCATGCATGAGCAGACATCTAAAAATTCATCAAACAGCCCAAACATAAGTCAAGAGAAAACCAGCATGGTCTGTGTTCTGTTGAGAAACCGACCTTTCAGCTGATCTGACACAAACAGCACCAGAAACATGCAAACTATGATTCCAACTCATTCAGGCACAGCTCTCAGAAATTAACCAGCTGACCACAAAATACACTAACTAACCAAAATAAAAAATCAATGTCAGCTTACTGAACAACATATTCTATGAAGCATATAAGCGCAATATTTTCTAATATTTGGAGTTGCATTATGAAGAAGAAGAACAAATCAAGCAGCAAATCAAACAAATTACTGCATCACACATGGGCGAGCAAGATGTGCAAACTGATATATACAATCTCACAGAAAACCAATATTTTCTGAAAATTCAGTCCCAGGGTTTTCAAAATACTTTCCCACACCTTCAACCTTGCAGATGATGTAGATAACCTTGCTGATAACCAATAACATTTTGAATTGAACATGAGAATGAAAAGGAAGCAGTTTATTTTTGATGCCACACTGATTTACATTTCACAAAAAACATAAAGCAGGCTAGAATTGATGTCTTCAGTCAAAGCAAGACTCTGAGTGCCTCCGTATACATATCTCCCAACTATTTTCCTGGTTTTCGCAAGACTGAATATGTAAAAAACTTGAGTTACATTTATGTTTCTCATATTTGTCGTTTTTCTTATCCCCATTCAGAACTTTGCTTACATTGTTATATTTCCTTTTTTCTTTTGCCATGAAAACTAATTCCTTCATGATTAATTATTTGCCATTTCTTTGCTATTTCTTCTCCCTAGTCTATATGGTTCTGTACTCTTCATTTGTCCAAAGCCTGTTCTTCCCTTTTTATTACCTCTCCTTTCATCTATCTTCTCACCTTTACAAAGACAGCTATGGAAATAAATTTTTTATATCCTTCCTTCTCTCCTGAGCTCATAATGAGATCAGCAATGCCTCTACCATGCCCTGTTTTTCATCAAATTTTACTGTTTCAGAAAAACAGCTGCGAATAACTGAAAGTGGTCAGCACATTCAAGAACAGATTACAGAAAGTTTTATATTTTTGACATTGTAATTCTATCCTTTTACAGCTCATTGCTTTACAAGCTGCAATAAGGTTTGTGGATATGGGTAAGGGCACTTGAACTTGGCAACCTACACAAGTGAAGATCTGAGGAAATATAGTTTTAGAAGAAACCACTTTCGGATGTTGGTAGCATTTTACATGTCAAAGAAGATTCAGATGCATGGCATAAATTGCCTTTTTTATGCAATTTTAATGCAAAATTTTATGCAAATTTCCCTTGATAAAAAACCAGTGGTTACTGTTTCCACTTTGTGAGAATTTATTTAATTTTCTACTCTAAGAATTAAATATAAGATTTAACCTTATAATCTTAAATCTCTGACAGCTGAATGTTGGTTGACACCCCCATAATTTTTTTATGTTCTATGACAGCCACAGAATAATCTTCAGCATATGCTGACATTTAAACCAGAAACCACTGTTTCTCAGCAATGAATTATATACAGCAGAACTTAACCCAAAATTTTAATTTATTTTATTTACTAATTTATCTATTATTTAACTGTATCACTCATGATCCTCATCAGGATCAAGGACTTGCTCTGCTGAGCGCTGTACAAACAAAAAGAAAAATCCTGCTTCTCCAAAGGACTTCACAGTGTAAGCCAAGAGACAACAGATGGCTGGAGACACACATATGGGGAGGACATGGAAACAATATGGCTATATTAGTCAGTCTTCTAGACATGGCTTCAGCATGAAGCCAAACTGTTGTCGATGAAAAGATGGAATTTTTAAGAGAGTTTTCATAAGGCATTTGCTTTGCAGATGTTTAGAGAAAGTTTCTTCTATGTGGAAGGGGCTACAAAATGATTAGACGAAAGTTCATTAATCACATCACTGTCAGGGGTGGAATGTATATTGTCATTTTTCCACTGAGAATTTTGGTACTTGTAAAATTTTTGCACAAAATGGAATTATTTCAAATATTAATGTACTACTCAGGGAGGACATAAAGAAGTTCAGATACTGCCTTCAGATACTAATTCCTCCAGAAGAAGAGGTTGTGTATCGATTCCCTGTGCTGAACTATTACCTGCCAATATTTCTATGTCCCTGTGCTAACTGAAGTATCCCCATGCTTAATATATTTCCAGGTATACCTTACTCATGTTTTGTGTTCTTCACATCTTTACAACTGCCTGTTTTTTATTATTTTGAATATTCTCTCATAAACTTTAAACATTTTAAGTGCAGTACTTTCAGATAAATCCTATAAAAACATATATTTTGTTCCCTTAGACTGCATACACAGTAAACGTGAGCCATGTTTTTATTTTATACCATTTTAACTCCTGTTCACTGTTTTTTCTCCACCATTTTAACTCAGACTACTTTACCATGATGGTAGGAGGTAGCTTAAGTAGGAACGTTTTTCCTCCCTTTTTTCTTTTCTATTCTTTAAAATTTCTCTTAATTTCACTGTGTAGTGCTAGTAGGTATAGTTGCTCAGATCTCATACTTACTGATAGTTACATACTTATTTCAGTACTTTTCTAGATTAGAACCCTTAAAGCATTAACAGATTCTCTGTCACATTAACAGTAAATTGTGATGTAGTTACCCACCTTAAAGAAGGATAAGGGGAGTACAAAACCTACAGAAGCATACTTTTTGGTTTTAAATCTCTCTCCTCCTCTGTTGTATCATTACTTTGACCTCTTGCCTTCCAATTTTGCTCTCTGGTAGTACTGTATACCTCAAAATACATCAGAGGACATCAGGGTAGGCACAAATGAATTATGCAAAGAGTAATCACAGAAGTCTACATTCCAAATGTAGTGCCATCAAAGTTAAAACATTTCAGGTACAATGCATCCTCTTCTGCTCAAAGAAGTAAATTCAGAAGAATAATTACCTGTTTTAAAACCTGAAACAGAACTGCCACTGCAGAATCATTAGTGAATGTACGTCTGTGACAGCCCCCTGAAAGCGGTGGGGGAAATGGGACTGAGAAAAAAATAAGAAAAAATTAAAAGTGAAAGAAAGGTCAACAAAATATCCACTGTGACTCCTAGGAGCCAAGCTAAATCAGGTTATGTATCAACACCACAAAAAAAAAAGTATTTGGTTCAGAGGGCTGTGATTGAAAAAAAGTATCAAAGACAAGAAAGGAATTTTATAATACAGATAAAAATGTTCAGCTAGGATGAGACCAAGACAAATTTGGCAATAAATTAAAATGCTAGAAGGCATTCACCTGCAAAGGCACATATTTTTGGGCATTAGTAGAATCCTTACTTCCTCTGTGTGCTTTCAGTAACAACACAGTGAGGAATGGCATCTTACAATGCTTGTCCAAGCTATGCACATATAAACAGAACCAACAGATTATTAGTAAAGGATTAAATGAATAAGAATGTCAGCCTTTCTGTACATAACATCCTGCTCAAGACAGAAAACAAGCCCTGACAAAACTGAAAGGGGCTGCAACTCAGATTCAGAATAACCAATGACCTAGGAACTTTCTTCCAACATCCAAATTTCTACCATTCTAGAGTTAGCATTTGTTGAGGAGACCCACAATTTCTAAATGCAAGAAAAATTATGGTTTTCATACTCTTTAGATTTGAAGATGGATGAAATATATATACATGTGTATTTGATAGCATTATGTATCTGTAGCTTTTCTGAAATGTAAGAAACAGGAATTTGTAATCAACTATTTATCCTCTTCTTCCAAACTAGAATAACTCTGTTTCTCTTTCTTGCCCCCTAGTTTTAGGAGTTTATATGTTTATTTATTATTTATAAATAAACAATATTTATTTATAATCCATATTTATTTATAAACTCTACTAAGATTAGTGAATTTGAGGCAAAATATCTCTTTTATTGTATTGATGTAGGATTATCCATTTATTTGATTTATTGTCTCTAAAAACAAAGCTAAAAATATATAGAAATTTGGAAGAAAATGAAAGATGGTGCCTCAGAAGATCTTACCCCATGACAGATACATTTCATTTCAATTAAAATCCTGAAAATAGCTGAAGCTCTGGCTAACAGCTTCTAAACACCAGGTCCTGCTGTTGAATTTCCATCTTAAACAGTTCAAAGTCAATTTGCCAGTGTCACGCTGTTGGAATCAGCTTCGTTTGCCACATTCCACCTTGCCTGGAGATATCAGTGGCAAAGGACCATGGGCTTGGAAGTTTTCCAAAGCAGCTCCCGCTGTCAAACCTATTATTGGAACAGCTTCCAGGTGCACCAGCCTCACTGTTGCAGAGCTAGAAACCAGCAACTGTACTAATGGAGCACGAGCAGGACTTGTTTTCATGTGATCTGGGTGCATTTTTCTCTTAAAAATACTCCACTTCTGTGCCCACACAATTTTTCCTTACCAGGAAGATGGAGAAGGATAAATATGACTAATGGAGAAAGCTCCTGTCTGGAGACAAAGAAAGGAGGGATGGAAAGAAACCTCTTCCGCAAGCAGACACATGATCTGGGAGACTTACCTACCTGCTGACTGCACAAGTCCACTGCTGGCACTGCACTGTGGGACTGCCACAATAAAAACCATAAAAATCTGCAAAATCCATGGAATGCAAAAGGCTGTGCATAAATGACTGTGGATGGGTAGGCAGTGAACAATTGAGAAAATAGGTAGTAATTCACTTTGTAAGTGAATAGACCAGAACAGAAAGAGCTGTAGGGTACTAGAAATTATCCCTTTGAACAGAAATTCTGATAAAAGGTTTCTCCCAGTGCTGCTGTTGAGATTGCTGACTGAAGAATACTGGAATATTTCTTCATAAATAATAAAACTGATATATTAATTTAGATGGTATGACTGCAAGTATTTTGGAAATACTTATAAATAAACACACAGGTGAACAAGAATCCCATTTTCTCCATTACTTTCATTATCACTTCTGACAGGCTTTCTGCCCATCTGGTACACACATTGCCAGCCTTTAGGACTGCATAAGCCCACTGTGGCAAATGTAAGAGAAATGTGAGCAGGGGAAATAACCTCACCATTTTGTGATTTTCAAGCTCTCTGAAACAACAT